>NC_135725.1:86454658-87054658 GCF_964656455.1 Halichoerus grypus | reverse complement strand
CTTTATGGTTTCTGGGGTTTTCTTGTGACCTGATTAAGAAATGATTGCCTACTCGGGATGCCTGGGTGGCTCAGTCAGTTAAGCGGCTGCCTTCAGCCCGGGTTGTGATCCCGGGGTCCTGGGATCGAGTCCCACATCGGGCTCCTTGCTCAGCAGGGAGCCTGCTTCTCCCTCTCTCTCCCTCTGCTTATGCTCTCTCTGTCAAATAAATAAAATCTTTAAAAAAAAAAAAAAGAAAGAAAGAAATGATTGCCTACTCTAAAGTCACAAGATAGACTCCTGTATTTTCTTCTAGAAACCTTGTTGTTTTACCCTTCACATATAGGTCTGTGGTCCATCTTAGATTAATTTTTGTGTATATATGAACAGAAGTTTCTTCACTTCGGTGCAGATTGGTTTATCATTTTTCCTTATGAGTCTTATTTAAGGAATCTTCACCTAGCTCAAGATCATGAAGACAGTAGGAGACTTTAGGGTTGGTTTTTTTTTAGTAATCTGTACTCACGACCCCAAGATCAAGAGTCACATGCTCCTTAGGGGCGCCTGGGTGGCTCAGGCGTTAGGCGTCTGCCTTCGGCTCAGGTCATGATCTCAGGGTCCTGGGATCGAGCCCCACATCGGGCTCCCTGCTCGGCAGGAAGCCTACTTCTCCCTCTCCTGCTCCCCCTGCTTGTGTTCCCTCTCTCGCTCTCTCTTTCAAATAAATAAATAAAATCTTTAAAAAAAAAAAAAAAAGAGTCACATGCTCCAGCAACTGAGCCAGCCAGGCGCCACGACTTTATTTATTTATTTATTTATTTATTTATTTATTTAAGTAGGCTCTCCGCCCAAGGTGGGGCTCAAACTCACAACCCCAAGATCAAGTGTCGCATGCTCTTCTGACTGAACCAGGGAGGCACCCCCCCAACTTTAGTTCTTTAATAACAGTTTTATTGAGCTACAATTCCTATACCATACAGTATACCTATTTAACATAGATAATTCAGTGGTTTTTAGTATATTCGGAGTTGTGTGACTGTCACCATCATCAATTTTAGAACATTTTTATCACCCCAGAAGAAACCCCGTACCTCTTAGCAGTCACTCCCCGTTCCTCACAACACCCCAGCCCTAGACCACCACTAATCTACTTCTGTCTCCACAGGTTTCCTGTTCTGGCTAGACATTACATATAATGGAACCATACAATATATGGCCTTTTGTGTCTGGATTCTCTCACTTAGCATAATGTTTTCCACGTTGTAGCGTGTGTTGATACCTCATTCCTTTTATGGCTGAATAATATTCCATTGTATGGACAGACCATTTCTGTTTATCCATACATCAGTTAATGAAAAGTAGTTTCCATTTCCTGACTATTACGAATAATACCGCTGTGAACATGAATGTATAATTTTTATGTGGACACATATTTTCATTTCTCTTGGGAGGAGCCTTCACTCTTAATCACATACAATGAGATTCAATAACAACATGTCTATAAAGCCCCGGCATATACTGAATGTTCACACAGTGACAGCTATTTATAGGTTAGGTTACATAGTAAGGGATGCCCCAGTGTAGCTGTTAATGGAAGCCCCCGTTATCCTCACCCCAGCATTGAGTCCCCAGCTTGTCTGCCCACAGACACTGCAAAGGCATAAAAATGCTTGGGCAAGGCCCCCTGCTCTTTGCAGGTCAAATCACACCTCGCTAGTGGCATAGCAGAGAAGAGCAGGGAAGGAATCAGGAGCCTTGGGGCATATCTCTGCTAAGCTGCTAATTTGAATGTAACATCTGGGGCCTCAGTTTCCTTACTCAGAGAGTGGGCGTGGGGTAGCCGGTGGTTGTGGCTCTTACGTGTGGCTCACTTAGCTTCTTCCTGTTCCCCAGGTTGTGGTTCTGCCAATGATCCTGTGAGTGCTGGGGAATCACCGCTGCCCCTAGGGGCCCCTGTCCTGGATTGGTCCACCTGCCTGCCGCCAGCATGGCGTCCGACACCCCCGAGTCCCTGATGGCCCTCTGCACCGACTTCTGCCTGCGCAACCTGGATGGCACATTGGGCTACCTGCTGGACAAGGAGACGCTGCGGCTGCATCCAGACATCTTCCTGCCCAGCGAGATCTGTGACCGGCTCGTCAATGAGTGAGCAGTGGGGGCGCTGGGGCACGGGCATGAGTCTTAGCATGAGCGCATGTGGAGGCTCTGGGACCGTCGTGTGCACCATACGGGGATGTGGCTGTGGATACACACGTGTGAGAGGGTGTGCACACACTTGGGTATCTGTGGGTGCAGGAGAACAAAGTTACATGTGTGCACGTTTGTATGTGTATGGAGGTGTGTGCATGTGAAGGAATGGGTGTATATACACACATGGGCTTCTGCAGCATGGGATATGTTTGAGTGTGTAACCGCAAGTGTGCATTACATCTATGAGAGGGTATAAAAACCTGCATATGGGGTGCTTGGGTGGCTCAGACGGTTAAGCGTCTACCTTCGGCTCAGGTCAGGGTCCTGGGATCGAGCCCCGTATCGGGCTCCCTGCTCAGTAGCGAGTCTGCTTCTCCCTCTCCCTCTGCCCCTCCCCCACCGCTCATGCTCTCTCTCTCGCTCTGCTCTCTCTCTCAAATCAATAAATAAAACCTTTAGGGCGCCTGGGTGGCTCAGTTGGTTAAGCGACTGCCTTTGGCTCAGGTCATGATCCTGGAGTCCCTGGATCGAGTGCCGCATCGGGCTCCCTGCTCGGCAGGGAGTCTGCTTCTCCCTCTGACCCTCCCCCCTCTCATGTGCTCTCTCTCATTCTCTCTCTCTCAAATAAGTAAATAAAATCTTTAAAAAATAATAAAATAAAATAAAATAAATAAATAAATAAGACCTTTAAAAAAAAAAGAAGAAGAAAAAAGAAACCTCAAAAACTAATGATGTAATGTATGGTGATTAACGTAACATAATAATAAAAAAAATAAAATAAAATAAAAAGAAAGAAAAAAGAAACCTGCATATAAATGAAGGAGTCTGTGCTGTTCTGTGTGTGTGCACGCATACCTGTGCCTTCAAACACGTGTCTGTGTGTGCACATGGCCACAAACATGTTTATGCTCTGGTACACAAGTAATGGATCTATGACCAGGAATCAAATCATTCAGAAAATCTTTATGTGGACCCTCCAGGGGACTCCCCACTATTAGAGGCTCCTAGCAATAGGATATGCATTCACTCACCTCAGGGAGTTCAGTCTAGATGCCCAGAAGGGAAATTGTTAGACCAAACAGTTGCACATAAAAGTGGGAACTTGTGGGGCACCTGGCTGGCTCAGTCAGTGGAGCATGCGACTCTTGATCTTGGGGTTGTGAGTTTGAACTCCACATTGGGTGTGGAGTTTATTTAAAAATAAAATCTTTAAAAAAATTTTTTTTTAAATATTTACTTATTTGAGAAATAGAGGGGCAGGAGGGCAGGAGGGGCAGAGGGAGCGGGAAAAGCAGGCTCCCAGCCGAGCAGGGAGCCCGATGTGGGGCTTGATCCCAGAACCCTGGGATCATGACCTGAGCCAAAGGCAGACACTTAATGGACTGAGCCACCCAGGTGCCCCAAAATCTTTTTTTAAAAATGTATTTATTTATTTGAGAGAGCACAAGTGGGAGAGGCAGGAGGGAGAGGGAGAGAGAGAATCCCAAGCAGACTCCCCACTGAGCCAAATACCGGGCCCCATCCCAAGACCCTGAGATCATGACCTGAGCTGAAATCAAAAATCTTTAAAGAATAAAATAAAATAGGGAGCGCCTGGGTGGCTCAGTCGGTTGAGTGGCTGACTCTTGATTTTGGCTCAGGTCATGATCTCAGGGCCATGAGCTCGAGCCCCACATTGGACTCCACACTCACCAGGGAGTCTGCTTCTCTCTCTCCCTCTCCCTCTACCCCTCCCCTGCTTGCTCTCTCTCTCTCTCAAATAAATCTTAAAAACATAAATAAATAAAATAAAATCTGAATAAAAGAAAGGAGAAACAGTGGGAACTTGTGTGTGACCGGAGGATAGAGCCCGACTTGTAATCATATTCTGAGCATTTAATGTGGGTCAGGTACTCGCTTGGATGCTTTGCAGACCAGAGTTATGTCCATTTTACAGATGAAGAAACTAAAGTCTGGGGAAGTTCCATTACTCGTGTCAAGTTGCCCAAGTAGTGAACAGCCAAGCTAGGATTTAGAGTCCAGAGTGTTTGACTCCCAAGCCTTTTCCATCAGACCAAGATTCTTGTATCAAGTGGCATCTCAAACAGGGTTTTATTGAGTGCTTGCCCTGCACCCAGCTGGGAATGTTAAACCCCTTGGCTTAATCTTCGTGTTGGAAAGGGTCCTGGGAGGGGCCAGTCAAGGAACAGAAGCTGGGCCGGTCAAGGAACAGAAGCTGGCTTAAAATGAGGAATGTGGACGTGTGTGTTTGTTATAGATGTGTACGGCTTTGGGAGGAAGAGTTTGGGATTTGCTATTGATTACAGGCCCCTTCATCACCTTTGCCCTCCTGCTGCCTGGGGCTACCCTTCATCTTACCTGCAAGGGGGTCAGGATCCAAGCAGGTGCTCTTAGAAAGAGGGGCAGGGGACAGAGGAGATGGAAGCTGCTGATGGGTGGTGAGGGAAGGTTCCAGGGACAGGATGCCTGGAGCTGAGCCTTTAGGGAGGACAAGGGTCCCCGGGCCCCTCCCACTAGCCAGGCTTTCCTCCCTCCCAGGTATGTGGAGCTGGTCAACGCCGCCTGCAACTTTGAGCCACACGAGAGCTTCTTCAGCCTTTTCTCAGACCCCCGCAGCACCCGCCTCACCCGGATCCACCTCCGCGAGGACCTGGTGCAGGACCAGGACCTGGAGGCCATCCGCAAACAGGTGAGACCTGCATCGCCAGCCAGGGGGTTGGCCATGGGGAGGCCGGCCAGAGAGGGTCAGTGAGTCGAGGGCTGGGCCGCTCACCTCCAGCACAAGAATCTGGCGCGCCCCCTCCTTATGCCCACCCCTCCCCAAGCCTGCCTGTGGTCTGGGGTCAGGCCTGGGGGTCGCCGGAGGCGGGGGTTGGTGCGCTGTGGTGATGACGGAGCTGTGCCTGCTACCAGGACCTGGTGGAGCTGTACCTGACCAACTGCGAGAAGCTGTCCGCCAAGAGTCTGCAGACGCTGAGGAGCTTTAGCCACACCCTGGTGTCCTTGAGCCTCTTCGGCTGTGCAAACATTTTCTACGAGGAGGAGAACCCAGGGGGCTGTGAAGACGAGTGCCTCGTCAACCCCACCTGCCAGGTGCTGGTCAAGGACTTCACCTTTGAGGGCTTTAGCCGCCTACGCTTCCTCAACTTGGGTCGCATGATCGACGGGGTCCCTGTGGAATCCCTGCTCCGGCCACTCAACTCCCTGGCTGCCTTGGACCTCTCAGGCATCCAGACGAGCGACGCGGCCTTCCTAACCCAGTGGAAAGACAGCCTGGTGTCCCTTGTGCTCTACAACATGGACCTTTCAGATGATCACATCCGGGTCATCGTCCAGCTGCACAAGCTGCGGTGAGCTGCTGGCCCGGAGCTCACTGGGGTAAGGGTGGGGGGTGGGGGGTGGCAGTCCCAGGAGGTTTGTGAGCCCCTGGCCAGGCAGAAGTGGGTTTGGAAGAGACAGTCCCCTTCCTTGAGCCCAGTGTTGTGGCTGCATCCTGGCTGTTCAGGGCCTTGGGGTGCCAACAGGCTCTTCCCCAGAATGCCCTGGGGCAGTTGTGGCAGGGATGGGCCCTCCCCTGCCATGGGCTGAAAGAGCAGGGGTCTCGAGGAAGCCCCAACCCGTGTCCAGCTCCTGACCTTTGGCCCCCACTCCAATCTCCAGACACCTGGACATCTCCCGAGACCGCCTCTCCAGCTACTACAAGTTCAAGCTGACTCGCAAGGTGCTGAGCCTCTTTGTGCAAAAGCTGGGGAACCTGATGTCCCTGGACATCTCTGGCCACATGATCCTGGAGAACTGCAGCATCTCCAAGATGGACGAGGAGGCAGGGCAGACTAGGTGGGGATCCCCCCGCCATGGTTGCCAGCAGGGTGTCACTCAACAAGCATTTACCGAGCCAAGTCCTGTGCTGGGTGCTAGAGATAAAGAAACGAAGCAGGCCCTGCCCTCTTGAGTCTGTACGAGCTAATGGGGACAGAGGAGTCATTAGTAGGACTGTGGTAGGGGAGGCACAGGGCTGTGGGGTTGCCCTGAGGATCAGGAAAGAGGAAGGAAGAATGGCATCCAAGCTGTCCTGAAAGCTCCTTCTGAGTTTGCCAGAGGAAAGGTGTTCCAGCAGAGGGAACAGCATACACAAAGACTGGAAGGTGCAAGCTTGAGGAGTGACCAGGAAATTAGGACACTCAGCCTGGCTAGAGACAGGTGGTGGTAGTAGGATGGGCCAGCAGTGTCCACCATGCATTAGGTATCACAGCAGATAGGTTGCTTCCTGGCTTGGTTGGTTGAGAGATACGATTCAAACTCATCCGGCTATAATTGGCTCTAAGCCCTATTACCAGCCATACGTTCATGGGGGTTTGGTTGATGGGCATGTCCTTCATGATTGTTGGTAGAACTTTACATAAAGTGGACAAGTCCTCACTAGAAGGGCACATAGTATTTTCTAAAGATGGTTGCAACAGTATCTCCCACGCGACATGTTATACAGCTTGACCTTGCCACCTTTCCGTCAAGAGGTGGGGGGCCTATGTCCCAAAAGATGAGGCAGGAAGGCCTAGAAGAGGGCCCCAAGTAAATGCCTTGCCACCCTCAGGGAGAAGCCCTCCTGAGTGAACCCAGGGCAGCCCCAGTCCATAGGCCACTGACCCGACATCCTCTTCCCCCAGCATTGAGCCTTCCAAGAGCAGCATCATGCCTTTCCGGGCCCTGAAGAGGCCACTGCAGTTCCTTGGGCTCTTCGAGACCTCCTTGTGCCGCCTGACACATATTCCCGCCTACAAAGTGAGAGAGGGAGTCGGGGAGGGGAAGAATACGGAGCTCTGGGACAAGGGAAGGGGGTGGGCTGGGGGCCCCACGGTGTCTGCCCTGGGGCTAGAGATGGAGCTGGGATCTAGGGATCCTACCACTTGGCCTCTTCCGGGTGGTTCTGAGCATGTTTCATTCCCAGGTAAGTGGTGACAAAAATGAGGAGCAGGTGCTGAATGCCATAGAGGCCTACACAGAGCATAGGCCTGAGATCACCTCACGGGCCATCAACCTGCTTTTTGACATCGCACGCATCGAGCGCTGCAACCAGCTTCTTCGGGCCTTGAAGGTCAGCCTCAACCCCGGGGGTCCTTGGTCTCCTGCCCGTCCCCAGCTGGCAGGTGCTGGATTTGATTGAGCCAGAGCCCCCGTCCCTCCTCTGCACCTCCTCCTCATCCCCAGGACACCAGCAGTCCTACCCCCGAGCCCCAGGCCTAACTTGTCCCAGCACTGGCCTTATCCCAGACCTGTGGCCCTATCCTAGTTTCTGTCCCCAATCCTCACTTCTGCTCTCAGAGAGCAGGATTGGGATAAGCTGTAGCCCAGAGGACCTATCCCAGCTCCCTGGCAGAGCCCTAGGCCTGGCCTTGCACAGCTTGAACGGAACTTGCCAACCCAGGCCTATCCTGTCTTCCTACAGCTGGTCATCACGGCCCTCAAGTGCCACAAGTATGACAAGAACATTCAAGTCACGGGCAGCGCTGCCCTCTTCTACCTGACCAATTCTGAGTACCGCTCAGAGCAGAGCGTCAAGCTACGCCGACAGGTCATCCAGGTGGTGCTGAATGGCATGGAATCCTACCAGGAGGTGACGGTGAGCCCCCTACCCACGACAGCCCTGCATGCTCAGGCCCAGCCCCTCCTTTTCCTGTGCACCCTGTGTCCCAGCCTCACCAACCTGGTCCCTCAGGGGCCATCCTTGTTCACACCCTTTTCCGCCTGGCTCTGTACTGCACCCCCCCCCCCTTACCCACGGCATCCCTCCCAGACTCTGGGACCTGGCATTCAGGACCCTGTAATCCGGCCCCACCTGACCAGTCCATCCCCCATGGCCATCCCTCACCCAGGGACCCTGTTCTCCTGCCCCTGGGCCTCTGCTCATGCTGACTCCTTAGCCCTTCTGCCCAGTAACACTCTGCTGCCGGGGGAGGGGGGATTGTTTTCCAATAGCTGCTTCTATTATAAAAGTCACACAAATTTTGACCTTAGAAAAATTGTAATTACAGATAGAAAGAAAAAAAAAAATACACCCATAATCCCACCACACAGAGATAGCCACTGTTGATGTTGGATACCTGTTCTGGATTTCGCCTGTGCATGTTTATTTAGTAGATGGGGTCATTCTGCACTTACTGTTTGCATAATGTGGATTTTTATTTCAACAGTGTCTTATGAATGTGAACATCTCCCAGATCAACAAACATTTTTACAACAGAACTCTTAAAATAATGTTTCTTTTCTGATTATAAAAGTAAGACATCTAATGCTTGAAAACAAACAAATTCAAGCACCATTGACCCTTGAACCACACGGGTTTCAACTGTGCGGGTTCACTTATATGCAGATTTCTTCTTTAAAGATTTTATTTACTTATTTGAGAGAGAGAGAGAAAGAGTTGGGGGAGGAGCAGAGGAAGAGGGACAAGCCGACTCCATGCTGAGCACAGAGCCACGGAGCCACGGAGCCCGGAGCTCGATGGAGGGCTCGATCCCACGACTCTGAGATCATGACCTGAGCTGAAATCAAGAGTCAGATGCTCAACCTACTGAGCCACCCAGGCACCCATTTTTTTAAAAAACAGATTTACTTAGGGGTGCCTGGGTGGCTCAATCGTTAAGCATCTGCCTTCGGCTCAGGTCATGGTCCCAGGGTCCTGGGATCGAGCCCCGCATCAGGCTCCCTGCTCCGCGGGAAGCCTGCTTCTCCCTCTCCCGCTCCCCCTGCTTGTGTTCCCGCTCTCGCTGTGTCTCTCTCTGTCAAATAAATAAATAAAATCTTAAAAAAAAAAAAAGAAAGAAAATGTGTTAACTACAGAGTGAAAGTTGTCCCCAGTCCAGCTCTCCTCCCCCTCGCAGCTGGGCTTAACCGTTGTTTTATAGTTGTTGGTATCAGCACAGTGTTCAGCGTCCTCATCCAGGGAAGGCCACTCTGGAGCGGACTGTGCACTGGAGCTGGGAAGCAGTGGCCAAGCCCCGTCCCCACAGAGTAGCAGGCCGGGCTGACCCACAGGCCCGGGCTACAGTCACTGAGTTAGGCCCTGTGGTTGAACATTTAGGTGACTTTTTTCTTGTGTGCTATTTCAAATAAGGCTTTGCTGACTCTACTCAATTGCTTATCCTTATAATACATGACTAAAAGGGGCATTGCTGGGGCAGTGAATGGGTAGGTGTATTTTTAAAGCATTTAGGACGTACTTTCGAATCATCCTCCAGAAAGTCTCTGTAGGGATGAGAAGGCCTGCTCTCCCACTGCATGCCAACGCCAGACTTTAGAGCAACTGTTTTCTACATTGAAATTGATCTTATCATCAGGTAAAAGGGCTGTCTTTTTTTTCTTTTTTTTTGACAAAAATGCTAGTTGAAGACTCCCAAACAAATTAATAAACTCTATCAAAGAAATGGAAATTAAAATGATGAGATACCACATTTCATCTCAAGAGACCGATGATCCCCAACGTTGACAGAGGTCAGGGGAGAGTACTTTCACATACTTGTCACTGGTGAGGTATGAATTGTACCACCGTTTTGGAGGCCAGCTGGCAGAATTTGCCAAAACTGGAAATGCATTGATTTGGGGGGCCTGTGTATTCCATAATTCAAATGTATTTTAGAGGAAAAAGATATACATACATCCACCCTTTTTAATTAAAGATAAATTAGAGGAAACCAGAATGTTGTAGCAATAGGGACCTGGAAAAGTAACATACCCCCACAATGGGATATTATGGTAAACCTGTACATCCCTAATGTGGAAAGATGTCCACTGCATATTGCTAAGTGAAAAGTTTTGGACCAATATGTATAATATCTTTTTTTGCCTCACCTCTCCCCCAAATATATATTTGTATTTGCGTGATAGAAAAATCTAGAAGGACATGCACCAAACTTTTAATAGCGATTACTTCTGGGGAATAAAGTGAGAGACTTTAACTTTTTGCTCAAATACTACTATTTGAACTTTTTACAGTAAGTATTGGCTCTTATAATTTAAAATAAATTTTTTCTCAAATTAAAAAATGTATGTGTAATTTGGGGGGGAAAGTTAATTAAGGGGCTACCCTCTAAATTACATAATTAATGAAGTACAATGATCTCTCAAAATCTAACGAGAAAGGATGGAAGGAAATTAAATTACAGGCAAATGCTCCAAGAATACTTAAAAAAAAAAACCCACAGACAACGCAAAAAGAAATCAAAGATGTCAAGGAGCATGAGGCCTCCTACTCTGCCAGTAGGACTGCAAACTGGTACAGCCACTTTGGTAAACAGTCTCGTTCACCTGGTCAAGTTGAAGACATGCATGCCGTGTGTGACCCAGAAGAAACCATGTGTGTGGACGCCAAGATGCATGCACGAGCATCGTTTGAAGTGCCAAACACTGAAGCCCCCTCAGATGTCCACCAACAGTGGGATGGGTGAATAAATTCAAGTACCGTAATGCAGTGGACAAATGAATGCTTTTCAGCTGCTTATAACAACATAGTTGATCTTGCAAACCTATGGTAAACAACAATAAGCAGGATGCTAGAGAATCTTTCGTGTAGACTAGCAGGGACAGTAGTTCTCTCTAGTGTGGAGAGGGGCTGATGACCAGGAAGGGACCTATGGGGATTTCCGGGTGCTGGCAGTATTCTATTTCCTGACCCAGGCGGTGGTTACATGGTTGCCGAAAAGCTTGTTTGCTTCATAAATGCTCATAAAACTATACATTTGTGTTTTATGTCCTCTCTGTATGAAAATTATATTTTACAGTTTTTTTAAACATTAAAAAAAAAAATAGCCTCGGAGTCTCCTCTTCCAGAAAGCCTTCCTGGACCACTACAGCTCTGGACGATCTCACGCCTCTAGAGCGCTCCTGGAGTCCAGCTCCCAAGTCCGACCCTGACTGTGCTTCCCTTGTCTCCTGTCCCGGCCCAGGTCCAGCGGAACTGCTGTCTGACCCTCTGTAACTTCAGCATTCCCGAGGAGCTGGAATTCCAGTACCGCCGGGTCAACGAGCTCCTGCTCAGCATCCTCAACCCCACTCGGCAGGACGAGTCGATCCAGCGCATCGCTGTGCACCTGTGCAACGCCCTGGTCTGCCAAGTGGACAATGACCACAAGGAGGCCGTGGGCAAGATGGGCTTCGTTGTGGTGCGTGCCCTCGGGCGGCCCCGCCTCCCCTCCCTCCCTGCCTGCCTTCTCCAGAGCCCCTCTGCCCCCTGAAGGATTTCAGCTAGACCAAAGGAAGAATCTCCTCACCACGAATGTAGCTTATGTCCCCGTAGATTTGCTCCACCTAAAACATTCTGGCATCTTCTCCCAGCCGCTCCAGCTGCCCACTTGGTCCCACCATCCAAGCCACTCCTGGCTCCTCGGACCAGGTCCCCTATTAGGTCTTTCTCACTGGGGTTAAATAAGTATCTGAGGGACTGTCTGTTTAATGTCGGCCTCCCTGCTGGGTTGTGAGTTCTGTAGGGAAAGACGCCACACTTGTTCCTTCTTCCGTCATGACATCCCCAGCACTTTCTAGCATGGGGCCTGGCACACAGTGGGGAGAGTAAGTATTTGCTGAAGAGTGGAAGGAAAGAATGAGGAAGGAGCATCTGGTCTCCTCCTCTTACTTTAGCGCTGGATAGGCTGGAGCCCACAGAGGGGAGGGCCAGGCCCAAAGCTACACAGGGAACAGGGTTGAGCCAGGACTAGCACCCAGGTCTCCCAATGCTAGGGACCAAGTCTGTGGGTTGCACTTCTTCAAACAGCCCCCCTCGACCGGATAGGCACATTTGGTCTTGTCAGGATGCATTAGCCAGGAGTAGAAGTGCTGACTCTCCTCTCTCCATCTTGGTTCTTGGGGGACACAGTAGCTCTTGAGCCCTGGCCCCCCACAAGTTCTCTTCTCTGCCCACAGACCATGCTGAAGCTGATTCAGAAGAAGCTGCTGGATAAGATAGTAAGTCGAGCCTTCATGAAGCCACTCTGCCCCTCCCCTAGCCTGAGAGGGGTTGATTATCCCCGGAGGATACCCAGGTTTTGTTAGGGGGCACCCTCACAGGTGTCAGGAGCCTGCAGGGCCCTCCAGGCAAGCTGTGCTGAGCTTACCTCTCCCTTCAGTGTGACCAGGTGATGGAGTTCTCCTGGAGTGCCCTGTGGAACATCACGGACGAGACGCCCGACAACTGCGAGATGTTCCTCAATTTCAATGGCATGAAGCTCTTCCTGGACTGCCTGAAGGTACTGCCCATGTCCAGCGAGGCAGCCTCCTTGACCACGCACACGGCCACTCTTCTGTCCCCAGGCGTCCCACCACCCAGATCCGTCAGCAACCCCTCTCCCCATGGTTCCCACGGAAGGGCAGTGGGGGCCGACTTACAGGCCCACCCCTCTCTTAGAGCCCTCCCTCCAAGGGAAAACCTAGTCCCATCCTTCTCCACAGCAATTTCTCGGGCTGCCCACAGTCTGGCTGGGGTTCACTGGGATGTCAGCTGGATAGAATTCTGTCCAGGAGGATGGTCTTTTAAAAGTCATCCTTGGGGGGCGCCTGGGTGGCTCAGTCGGTTGAGCGTCTGCCTTCAGCTCAGGTCATGATCCCAGGGTCCTGGGATCGAGCCCCGCATCGGGCTCCCTGCTCCGCGGGGAGCCTGCTTCTCCCTCTCCCTCTGCCGCTCCCCCTGCTTGTGCTCTCTCTCTCTGTCAAATAAATAAATAAATAAAATCTTAAAAAAAAAAAAAAAGTCATCCTTGGGGCACCTGGCTGGCTCAGTTGGTAGAGCATACGACTCTTGATCTCAGGGTCATGGGTTCAAGCCCCACGTTGGGCATAGAGCTTCCTTTAAATAAATAAATGGTAGCAATTATAAAAAATAAATATAAAACTCATCTTTTATTTTCTTGCTCTAGTTTCTACAAAGTTTCCCTTCAACTAATATTTGAGCTTTTGGCAAATAGAACCATGTTTGTCCTCTTTGGAGTTTTTTAGGTCAGATCTCCACTCAGCCTTTGATTTTGTAGCAAGGAGTCCCCACCATTTGAATCCCGTATGGTATGTACCCAGCACTGTACTTGGTGCAATAGAAGGTGTGAGGGCAGCATATTGCTCCCCCTCTTTGTCTAGTTGGAGTGGCCAGATACCCATAAAGTTTCTAGGTTAACAGTATCAGACACTTCACAACAAAACAGTACCAGACACTAATTAAGTCCTAATCGATGTGGCCCCAATGGCTCTCATTTTGCCAGGAATTCCCAGAGAAGCAGGAACTGCATCGGAACATGCTAGGACTCTTGGGAAACGTGGCCGAGGTGAAGGAGCTGCGGCCCCAGCTAATGACTTCCCAGTTTATCAGTGTCTTCAGGTTGGTATTTCTTTCCCTTTTTGCCTTGGCTGCCAGGATGCTCAGGGCTATAGTCTGTGTTCAGTTGCAGCAACTGCTCTCTGCCCAGGTTTCCATTAGAAATGTCACCTTCTGTCTACAAGTGGTTTCTCTCAAGCCTCCATAAATGGTCCTCTTGTAGCTGTGTCTTCAGCGACCTCAGATCTTTAGAATAGTCACCTGTGTATGGATAATAGGTGATAAGTCAGCAACACCTCTGGCATCCGGTTTGTAAGCTGGGGCCCAGCAGCTGGTGTCTGAAGAGGGACTTGGAGGGATTTTTCTCTCTCCTTCTTGGCAGCAACCTGCTGGAGAGCAAGGCCGACGGGATCGAGGTTTCATACAACGCCTGCGGTGTCCTCTCCCACATCATGTTCGATGGGCCCGAGGCGTGGGGCATCTGCGAACCCCAGCGGGAGGAGGTGGAGGAGCGCATGTGGGCAGCCATCCAGAGCTGGGACATCAACTCTCGGAGAAACATCAATTACAGGTGCGGAGCGGGGATGGCAGGGAGGAATGTGCGAGTGGGGTCCGTGGGCAGACAGGACGCTTGTTCCTAGCAAGGCCTTTCTTCTCGTCTCCTGTTGGCTCTCCCTGAGGGACAGCCCCCACACAGCACACATCTCACCCATAAAGCTGGGTGCATCTTTCATGTACATCAGTGTACCCAAAGTTTGCTGTTTACAAACATTTGAGACATGTTTATTTGTGGGACGAAAGAAAAAGAGGAAAATAGCGACACGCACTAGGAAACAAAACAGAAACCATTCGTGAGCTTGCTCCCCGAAAGAACCCCTGCTCACAGTCTGGCGCCCCCCTCCCAGCACTTTCCCTCTGCACTGAGTTCGTTCTTTGCAGTGCAGCTGGTGTCCAGTCTTCCTATCTTGTGCCTGGATTTGCAGCCACAAGATATGGGTCTCCCTCCTCGGGTCGTGACTGGGTCACTTTCTGGGTGTGGATGGCCCATCTTGTACTGTGACACTGACATCGAAAACCCATACTGGGGGACACCTGGGTGGCTCAGTCGGTGAGGTGTCTGCCTTCAGCTCAGGTCATGATCCCGGGGTCCTGGGATCGAGCGTCGCATCGGGCTCCCTGCTCAGCGGGGAGTCTGCTTCTCCCTCTGCCTTCCCCCTGCTTGTGCTCTCTCTCTCTGATAAATGAACAAAATCTTAAAAAAAAAAAAAAAAGAAAAGAAAAGAAAACCGACATTGGGAGGAGCAGGCTCATGCTTGCGGCTTTGCCCAGGCTCCGGTGACTGCCGTTTCCAAGGAGACATGAGGTGGAGTCACAGGCCCAGGGGGTTTGCATTTTAAGGCTCTGGGGCCATGACTCCAGGTGGCCCGTAGAAGGCCATTATAAGAAGTGCAGTCTCATTTCTGTTTCTCACGGTACTTCGCCCTGCCTCCCTCTCTCTCCTCCTTGCCGAGGTCCCCCGTTTCTGCACCGCCTGATCAACGTCCCTCCTGCCTCCCTTACACGCCCCTGCTCTTTTTTTTTTTTAATTTTTTTATTGTTATGTTAATCCCCATACATTACATTATTAGTTTTAGATATAGTGTTCCATGATTCATTGTTTGTGCATAACACCCAGTGCTCCATGCAGAACGTGCCCTCCTCAATACCCATCACCAGGCTAACCCATCCTCCCACCCCCCTCCCCTCTAGAACCCTCAGTTTGTTTTTCAGAGTCCATCATCTCTCATGGTTCTTCTCCCCCTCCAATTTCCCCCCCTTCATTCTTCCCCTCCTGCTACATTCTTCTTCTTTTTTTCTTTCTTAACATATATTGCATTATTTGTTTCAGAGGTACAGATCTGAGATTCAACAGTCTTGCACAATTCACAGCGCTTACCAGAGCACATACCCTCCCCAATGTCCATCACCAAGTCACCCCATCCCTCCCACCCCACCCCCCACTCCAGCAACTCTCAGTTTGTTTCCTGAGATTAAGAATTCCTCATATCAGTGAGGTCATATGATACATGTCTTTCTCTGTTTGATTTATTTCGCTCAGCATAATACCCTCCAGTTCCATCCACGTCGTTGCAAATGGCAAGATCTCATTCCTTTTGATGGCTGCATAATATTCCATTGTATATATGTACCACATCTTCTTTATCCATTCATCTGTTGATGGACATCTTCACGCCCCTGTTCTTGACCTCTCTGACAAGCGAGCTCCCTTCATGGAGCCTGAAGGGCCCTATGCCCCCGCGTCCGCTGCAGCCTACTAGCCTGCTCGTGGGTTGTCTGTAGGACCCTCCAGGAAGGAGCTTTCCAGCAGGAGAAGATGCACTCCCCCAACCCTTGGCATCAGAAGTCACCCTGATCTCTTTCTGCAGGTCATTTGAGCCAATTCTTCGCCTCCTTCCCCAGGGCATCTCCCCTGTCAGCCAGCACTGGGCCACCTGGGCCCTGTACAACCTAGTGTCTGTCTACCGTGAGTACCCACTCGCCCTTTGTTCAGACACGGGGCTGCTCACCAGGCTGCAAACACACTTGCCCCCAGGGAACTTATAACCCGGGTGCGGAGTACGGAGAGAGCTGGCGTCAGTATCCGTACCTGGGAACACAGCCCTCCACTTTCCAGCATCTGTGGGACGCCCAGCAGAATGGCTGGCCCTGCCCCATCACCAGAAGCAAGCCTGGGAGGCCCGACGGCCCATCCAGAGTTCCCAGACAGCTTTCTTAATGCCTCCTGCTTCCATAGAAGTGAATAGTCAAAAATCTCCATGCCTTCTGCAGGACAGAGTAAGACCAACCCAAACAAAGAACTAAGCCCCAAGGAAACAGCTTTCCAAGGGAACAGGAGAGAACTTTAACACAATTCTAACTTTATTCCTCAGAGAGCGCCCCATCCTCCCATAGAAGAGCCTGAACCGTCCTCTGCTGGGTGGCTTTGGGGGGAGGAGAAGAAGGGATAGCACTAGGAGACCTGGATGACAGGCCAGGATTGACCCTCATTCTCTTTCTTACTGGTTACGTGACCTCATGCAGGTTATTTAACCTCTCTGGGCCTCGGTTTCCTCCTCTGTAGAATGGGGACAGCGATAATGCCTACCTCATAAGATCGATGTGAAAAGAGAACCAGCACAAAGTGCCCAGCCTGGTGCCTGGATCCTGCTCAGTCCTGTTAACTGGCAAAATGGATCAGAGTGCGGGTTCTGGGGGCAGACATCTGGCTTTGAACCCTGGCTCTCCCACTGGCTGTAGCTGTGTTACTTTGAGCAGGTTTCTCAACCTCTCCATGCCTCAATTTCCTCATCTTTAAAATGGGATAAAAATAGGATTGCTGTGAAATAAGGCATGTAAAGTGCTTGGAACAGTGCTTGGCCCATACCAACTCTTCAATAAGCATCAGCCTTTTTCATTACTACTTGAGATTAGTCTTACTAAAAAGTAGCACCTGACCTCAGAGAGGCGGTATCGTCCAGAGGGAAGAGCCCTGAGCTGGGACTCCCTCGGACAAGCTTCCAGAATGACTTTGGGTGAATTGCTTCCTCCCTCTGAACCTCAGTTCTTTCATCTGTAAAATGGAGATCGTAAAAGTAGCTCTGACTACATAGAGCCACATAGAGGGGGTGGGGGTTGAGGGGTGGGGAGGGTCCACTGAAATGCCCGTGTTCTCCATGGAGCATAAAGCCCTGGATCCTGAGCACTAGAATATTCTTTATTGGCGTGAACCGTGAACCACCCAATAATAGGAAGGAATGCTGCTTCCAACCTGGCTGGCCACCAGAATCACCTGGTAGTATACTGCTAAAAATACAAATAAATACAGGTTCCTGGGTCTGTTGACTCAGAATACCCAAGGGCAGGGCTTAGGAATCTGTATTTTTACAAAAACTTCTCTGAGAATAGAAGCCACTGGTTTGGGTGTTATTTCCCATGGGTGAGCTGTGGAAAGAAACGTGGTTGCGTCCCAAAGTAGCCTTTTCCAAGGACTCACCCCTTGCTCCCCCAGTGGACCCAGGAACTCGGGCCCCTGGGGCTGGGCAAACAGGCGGCTCCCAGGTGCAGCAGTCCTCACCCAGGCCTGCGTCTCCACTCCCCCCACCCCTCGGGGAGGGCAGCCCTCGCAGCAAGGGTGGGTTCTGGGCCACCGGCTGCCTGCCGGAAGACCGACCTGGTCACCTGCTGTCTGCCCCTCCCCGCAGCGGACAAGTACTGCCCCCTGCTGATCAAAGAAGGGGGGCTGCCCCTGCTGAGGGACATGATCAAGATGGCGACCGCTCGACAGGAGACGAAGGAAATGGCCCGGTAAGAGACAGGCAGTGTTTCTGCTTGCAGCCTCGGTGTGGGGGAGCGGGGGACACCGTGGGGCCCCCCTGAGATTCGCGGGGGCAAGTCGGAGTGGAGTGTGGAGGCAGACAGCGTACTGCTGTCCAGCGGGGCCCTCCCTGCGTGTCATTTCGGCCACAGTGTGGCCGGAAACTAGATCATCTAGCTCTGCACAGAGCATAATTGCCCTCCTCTGTAAGCTTCATTTTCTCTCACTCCAATGAATTCCATCCTCTCCTCCCTGGCCCTTACCGAGTCAGGCCAGAATTCATCATTTTTGGCCAAAGACCTTCCAATGAAAGAGGACACCATGTGGCAAAGTACATTCTAGAGAACTGGCGGGCAAGTGCAAATGGGTGTGCACATGTGGAGGTGTGAAGCCGTGCACAGGGCAGAGCTGCCAGTCCCTTTGAACATCTACCCCAGTCCCTTTGCACATCTCTGTAAGACCTGAGATGTGTATCCGAACCAGCCGGCCTGTCTGAAGCAGATGTGAGTGGCACCAAGAGGGAGCTCAGAAGTCACTCCACCCATCCCACTCCTGTCCCACTCTGGGCACCCCTTACTTCCTAAGAGGCAGTAGGCACCTCTTTAGCACATGGAGGCTGCAGTGAACACTGCCCCCTGCCCCCGACCAACCCAAAGGCCATCCAAGGTCCCAGGTGACACCTGACTGCAGTTGGGGCAGCGGTTCTCAAGGGTCAGTCTGGAGGGGGGCGTAAGACCGGGGCTCTGAGCACCAGTGGTGGGGGTTCCCGAGACCGCTGCACCGGGCCTGGCCGCTGGAGGGTGTCAGGGGCCCTCATGCTGGCACGGCTGCCCTGGCCCCACCTGGACCGCCTCGGGCCCAGGATCTCTGGGCGAATCTGACACGCAGGCAGCCTGGGGACCGCTAGTAGGCTGCCCAGGTAGGCAGGGGGAAAGTGAAGAAGGCAGCGGTGCTCAAGAAAGGAGCAGGGAGGGTTGTGAAGGTCAGGCCTGAGCCAATTCAGGGGAGCCCCTAACCAGAGAGGCCCTGGGGCTGAGAGGTAGGGAAGGGGGGCCCGGGGAGGAAGGAGGAGGGCACAGGGGGCCTTTCGTATTGGTGGCCACAGGTGCCATGTCCTGGGGCACTCGGCATGTGCCAGCCACCCCGCCAGCACCCCTAAACACACCTCCTCCGTCAGCATCAGCATCACTGCTGACATTTGCTAGCAAATCCAGCGGCCTCATGTGCCGGGAGGAGCCAGACCCACCCGACCCAAGGCCGCCCTCTGATCCTCTCTCTCCCGTGGTCTCCAGCAAGGTGATTGAGCACTGCAGTAACTTTAAAGAGGAGAACATGGACACGTCCAGATAGAGGCCTCCGCCCCCACGGCCGCCACTGCTCTGGACCACAAGGCCTGGAGGAAGCTCTCAAGCAGCCCAGCGGGCGGACCCCCACCCGGGAGCCTCCCGCTGGATGAAGGGACACGGGGACTTTTGCACAACCGACGCTTTTCCTTAACATTAGTGAGATATATATATATTATATATATATATATATATTATTTTTTTTGGTTAGGAAGTGTGAAGTTTTGTGTGTATGATTTCTGTACAAAAACAAAAGAACACTCCTTGAGTCCCCGCAGCTTCCTTGGCCACTCTCAAGCCCCAACTCCAAGCCTTCATTGCTGCCGCTCACTCCTACCCCCTTCAGACTCAATGCCTCTAACGTTTTGAGAGTCCGGGCCTTTCCCAGTGACCTCAGACCCTGGCCTCGCTTCCCATTAGGAGAGGCAGCGGGCTTCTAACAGCCCAGTCCCGCACCCCAACCCACCCGCCAAAGCCTGAGAACCCCCTCTGGGCTCCTGGGTGTGGCTGATGGGGTTTGGGATGAAAACTAGCCCCACTGGGTCTCCCGAATGCCTTGGTGCTCCCAGCCGTGGGCCATCTGGGGCAAGGAAGTGAGTGCCCAGGCCCAGGCCGCCCCAGCCCCCGGGGATCCTCAGGGGCGGGGCTCCCAGTAGCCCCGCCAGTTCTCTGGCCAGGCCTGCCTGAGGCCACGCTGCTATGGAGGCTGCCTCCTGGTCTCCCACCAGGTCCCAGGCTACTGAAGGCCCCAGCCCAGGGCTGGTCAGAACTCAGGCAGATTCCACTGCCCCTTCTGCCAAACATATTCAGCACTCGCCCCAGCCCTGGGAGCCAGCACCGCTGGGGCCAGGGGCTTGCTCCTCACTCCCCAGCCCTTCCCCTGCCCGCAGCACCCATGGTGCCCAGGCACCCCACCAGCAGAACTGAGCCGGCCTCTTTTGCCCCTCCCCCCCCGCCCCGCTGCCCGGAGGACCCCACACGTCTCTCGGTGAGGCAGGAGGTCCCCGCTCCAGCCGGACCCGCAGCAACAGGTAGCTGCCTCCAGACCAGCACTGGGCACAGCCTACGGTGGCCCCATTGGCCGTTCTGAGCCCCTCCTCCCTGCCCCCAGGCTTTACCTTGGGAACCTCTGTGCTGTGTTTCAGAGAAGTGTGAGCTGCAAATGTATCCTGAAATATCTTGTGGTCCTCCCTTGGTGTAACTCCGAATTGCTTCTCTGGAGACAGGCGGTGGCGAGGAGACCCCCCCCAGAATAAAGCGCTGGGGGAGCAGGGCCGACTCTGCAGGCATCCCCAAGGGGATGACCTTTCTTCCTTCCTCCTTCCCTGGGCCCGTGTGTGGATTCTGCTAGTATTTCTGCCTGGAGGCAGAATAGGCTGGATGAGCAGCCCAGGGGAGAGGCACCAGGCCTTCTCCCTCTGAAGTCTGTCCCTGCCAGCCCTGGGAAGGGGGCGGCTGCCCTGCGCTTCCCAAGCTTGGCAGACAGGCCACAGCTGCCCCACCCCTCCATGCTCACATGGCCTGAGCCAGACCCTGGGCAGAGCTCACATCGCGCTGCTTTACCACCTGGGGCCTGGGTAAATGTCTGTACCTTGGGATGTCACAGAAATACATTTTTGTGCAAAGTGGAAAGAGCAGAGTGTCTTTTTTTGCAGAAGGGATGGGGTCAGGAGAGGGGCTAGAGCCCCTTCGGGCACTGGGCCTTGAATGAGGGGACCTGCAGTGGGGAGGGTGCCCCGGGTCGATTCGTGTGCCCAGCCTGGAGGGCCAGTCAACTGCAACCTGGGGACAGGTGGCAGATTGGGCTGAAGTACTTGCCTCCTCTCATTCTCCCCACACCCCCATGCCCAGACACTGGGGTACACCCTGCCCGGAGTGGTCCAGTCTGATGGTAGAGACGATATTCCATGTGAGATTAGGACCCAGTGTGCAGTGGGCAGGGAGCACAGAGAGGGTGCCTGCCGTGGGCTGGTAGGAGTGGAGGGGGACCCGCACTTCAGCGAGGGCAGAGCACCCTCAGCGTGGAGGTAAGAGACAACACGGTGTCCCCAAGCAGGCAGGGAGGCTTCTCATGAGAGGAGACGTGTGAGCTGAATCCAGCAAAAGACAAGGCAGCTGGGGGGCGCCTGGGTGGCTCAGTCGGTTAAGCGTCCGACTCTTTTTTTTTAAGATTTTATTTATTTATTTGAAGAGAGACACAGCGAGAGAGGAAACACAAGCAGGGGGAGCGGGAGAGGGAGAAGCAGGCTTCCCGCGGAGCAGGGAGCCTGATGGAGGGCTCGATCCCAGGACCCTGGGACCATGGCCTGAGCCGAAGGCAGATGCCCAAAAACTGACCACCCAGGCGCCCCTAAGCATCCGACTCTTAATTTCAGCTCAGGTCATGATCTCAGGGTCATGGGATCGAACCCCGTGTTGGGCTCCCCATTTGGTGGGTACTCTCCTTGAGATTCTCTCTCTCCCTCTCCCTCTGCCCCTCCCCTCCTCTAAAATAAATAAATTAATTAATTAAGGGAAAAAAAAAAAAAGGGCTGGCAGGCCTGGCCGTGGGGGAGCCACGGAAAGAGCATGGAAAGGGCACCGCAGACAGAGGGCCCTGCTAGAGGGGCCTTCCAGGGAGAGCCAGGAAGCTGCCCCCTTAGCTGCAGCAGAGCAAAGGAACAAGGGCACGAGCAGGCGGCCACAGAGAAGCAGCTGGGCGTCCGGCTGTGTCCTGGCGTAACCGCCGACCGTGCCCTCGGTGCTCCTGAGGTACTAGTAAGGCTGCGACCAATCGAGGAGAGCTGTTCCCCAAAGAACAGTCTAGGTGCTGATGGCCGATCAAAGGGGATCATTCCCCGACAAATGCCAGGCGGGTGTGTGCCCAATGCCCAGAGACAAAGACTCGCTCCTTGACCAAACTCTAGTCAGGCTCCCCTGGGCCCTCTTCTCAACTAGGCCTCAACCTGGGCCTATCAGAGCCCTACTACGGGCTCTCACCACAAGTGATTTTGTCCATCTCCCTCCCCTGCCTTAAAACAACCACTGGGGCGCCTGGGTGGCTCAGTTGTTAAGCGTCTGCCTTGGGCTCAGGGTCCAGGGTCCTGGGATCGAGCCCCGCATCGGGCTCCCTGCTCTGCGGGAAGCCTGCTTCTCCCTCTCCCACTCCCCCTGCTTGTGTTCCCTCTCTCGCTGTGTCTCTCTCTGTCAAATAAATAAAATCTTAAAAAAAAAAAAAAAAAACACTTAACCACTAAGGTGGTTTCTAACAGCTCAAGGTCGCAGCCCTAGGATGACCCCAGTCCCCCTCAAAGGGCCTGCCTGAGAGGGCTCAGGATGCCAAAAGGATTTACTGTTTATTTTGGCCACCACCTGACCAGAGCCCCCCCCACACACACACCACCACCCTGTCTTCGAGCATTTACTAAAAAGGGCTTACAGTTGGGACTCTTCCTCTGTCCCTTTCAAATGTATTTGTGTCTTCTACAATTCCGGAGACCTGAGAGCCATTCCTTCAAAGAGCAATGCTCAGGAAGGATCCAGCCTCCATCTCGCAGTCCCCGGGGGAGGTGAGGCACCTAACTTCAACTGTTACCAGCTAGCACACACAGCTGGCCTACTCAGCATTTACACTGAACAGCCCTTTGTAATTTTTCACTTCCCTGAGTCTGTTCAAGCCACCACCATTCCCTCTCCCTCCACTCCCTCCTGCTCCCTTTAAAACACCCAGTCACCTCTGTACAAAGCAGAGTTGCATTCAATTTACACTGCAATAGCATGTTACTGATGAAAATCTGTCCTTACTACTTTAACTAGTGTCTGACTTTGTCTATCTTTCACACCAGCACAGGGCCTGACTCATGGAAGCTTCAGGATGATTTAAGTGTTTCCATTCAGCACACTAAGTCACCCATTGCAGTAACCAAGACTTGAGTTGCAAGTGACAGTCACTCAACTCAAATACTTACCCAGGCTAGTCAAAGGTGGGAGGGAATTCATGAAGGGAACCTAGAGGTTAACATCAGCTTCAGGAATAGCTGGATCCAGGGGCCCAGACAACATTGCTAAGACTCTCTCACTCCCTCTTTCAGTGCTGCTTATCTCTATGACTCTGTGAGTTGGCTTCATTCTCTCCTGCTACAGTCTCCCTCCACATAGTGTAAAGACAGCTGCCAGTTACCCTTACATCCTATTCCTTATGAGTTGGGAGAGAATGTCCCTTTCTCTCTCAGCATTTATAGTACTCTTCTAGAATGATTCTGATTGGCTCTGCTGAGTCACATGTCCACCACCTAGGACCAATTACTGGGGGCATTGAGATAGGGAACCAGGTTTGGCCCTCTAGAGTCACATGCCCGCATCTTGTCTCCTGCCATCCTGTGGAGTGAGGGACACAGTTCCTCCAGAACCACATGGGATGGGGAAGCGTCAGTTCCCCAACAGAAAAGGGGATGCTGAGCTGACAAAACAGATGCCAGAAGGGGCATCTGGAGGGGCCGGAAGGGCGGATCTGTCGGAGAAAGAAGGTGGATGTTGGTATCCGTGGGAAGTGTGGGTGGAAAGGCAGGACTGAATGGGGAATACCCTGGGGACACAGTTGAAGGGTGTGAACAGTGAATGATGATGAGGTTTCGTCTTAGTCTTAGATAGCCCGAAGCCTCGGGTTGGACAAGTCCTTCCGGCAGGGTGAGGTGTTGGTTTATAGCGGGGGAGACGACAGTCGCGTGCTAGACCCTGGCTGTACTTGCATTATTGAATCCTCCCGACCACCTTGGCGGGGGCGGGGGGGAATGCTATCATCAGTCTTCACTACAGAGACAGAAAACAGAGCTCAGAGTGGTTCAGGAACTTGCCCAAGCTCACACAGGTAGGAAGGGGCAGTGCTGGTACTTCTGACTCTGACTCCACTTGGGCCCCTCCTACCCAGGATCTGCACCACGGACGACCACTTTGCTCTCATCCTGTTTGCAATATCTAAAAATGAATAGCAAGGCGGTAAGGGTGTCACCACGGAGCAACCGAGGCCGAATCCTTACCCTCTAGAGACCTCAGGCATCACACCCTTGAAACCGGCACAACACAAGCTGGAGTCACACGAAACACCTTGAACATGGAAGCGCCCAGGGAACTGTACGCATGCGCAGGGCCGTGGGGTTGGGGAGGGCGGGGTGGGAGCCCAAGGGGGCGGGGTCAAGACTCGCGCCTGCTCCTCGGCTTTCCCCGAAAGTTACCTGGCTGGTGGGGGCTGGGGTTGGGGGAGTTACCAGCTGCGCGCGCGCCGGCCCCGCCCCCAACCTCTTCAAGCACCTGTTGGCTCGAGGGCCCCCCTCAGCCGCAGCTGCCATCCAATAGGCAGCCTCCCCGACCCAATAAGGCCCCGCCCACCCCCAGATCCACCAATCCGCGGGTGGCCGCGGCCCCTCTCTCCCTTGAAGGGCCCGCCCCTCCAGGCGCTTCTTCCGGGTGGGGCCCCAGGCGGAGGAGATGGCGCCGTGGGCGCTCCTCAGCCCTGGGGTCCTGGTGCGGACCGGGCACACTGTGCTGACCTGGGGGATCACGCTGGTGCTCTTCCTGCACGATACCGGTGAGCCGGACCCCGCGCGACCCCGGACCCACCCAATCCCGCGTGGTTCCCCAGACGTTTGGGTCTCAGTGGGTCTCCTGCTGAAGCCCCAGAAATCCTGGGATTCACCCCATTTCCGCCAGCTCCTGAGCCTCTTCCCCATCTATCAGTCCAAGAGCCACCTGCCTTCTGCCTAATACCCAGTTGATCCCTAATAAATCCCAGCATCTTCCTGATCCCTGCCAGATGCCCTGTGCATCCCAGGACCCATCCGGTGCCCACCAGATCCGACGAGCGACCTGAGACCCCATCTCCCCTGATCCCGGGACCCACCCGGTCCTTCCCAGGAATTGACTCCCAACCGTCCCTCCGTAAGATTCCGAGGATCAAGTAGATCAAGGACTGGCACCCCGCCCATTTCCGTGGCCACTAGCTGCCCAAGTCCAGGCTCCCCACCCTCTGGAGCAAGAAAACACCGAGGGGAGTGGCCTGTCCCGCATTTCCCCATCCTCACTTCTTGCCCCGAGGTCCTCATCCACCCCACTGCCCTGACTCCACTAACATCCTTCCCCCTCTTTACCTGCCAGGCTGCCTCCAACCCAAGTTCTCACCCTCCCTCCCTGCCAACGAGGGTAGCCCCACTCCCCCCATCCTTGCTCCAGCCTCAACCCCTGGACTGGAGGTGTTGTCACTTTCCTCCCAAGACCTTCTCAAGCCTCCTCCACGGTCTTCACTCTTAAGCCTAAAAACCTGCTCAGTCTCCCCATCAAAAAGGAACCCCCCAACCCACCTTCCCTTCTCTGCTCCTTTTCACAACCGCGGGGCCCCAGAGCTGTCCACACTTTGTTATCTAACTGTCCCATGCCCCTCACTCCTCACCCCTACTCCCCCCCAAATCCTCATTCACCCCCATGAGTTGGACAGTCCCTGGCCAGCCCCTCCTCTGTCTCTATCTCATGGGCATATCAGACCTGGCAGGTCTACCCATCATGGAGCCGAAGGCAGGGACCCCTCCTCCCTCTCCCACACATCTAGTCAAGTCTGGCCCCTTCACCCCCTTCCTCCTTATCTATCCATCCCTTTGTCTCCACTCTTCCAGCCTGCCTGTGCCCTTGTCTAGCTACCCTCCTCTCCCTCCCGGATAGGCTCTCTGCCTCCAGGCTTCCTCCTCCTCCCCCATCCGTCTTTTCTCCAGCAGGCGGGTTTTCAGAAACAGATCTGACCCTGTAAGCTTACATGGTTCCCTATCACCCTTTGCCCTCCAGATAAAATGCAGATGAACTTTTTTTTTTTTTTTTTTTTTTTTTTTTTGCTGGGCCCAAACTTCTCTTCTCCCTCCTGTACCCTATGCAGTGGCCACACTTGCAGACTTGACCACTCATTAAACCCCATCTCCAGGCCTTTGCTCAGCCAGGGACAGACTCTCCACCTTCAGCTACATCCCCCTACACATAGGGGGCATGTTCTCCTGTTCGCCTCCAGCCCCAGCCTCACTCTCCTTCTCTGGCCTCTCCAGCGCTGCGGCAGTGGGAAGAGCAGGGGGAGCTGCTCCTGCCCCTTACCTTCCTGCTCCTCGTGCTGGCCTCCCTGCTGCTCTACCTGGCCGTGTCGCTCATGGACCCGGGCTATGTGAATGTCCAGCCCCAGCCCCAGGTAACCAGGGGGCCCCTTTCTCCCACCAACAGGACACACCAGGCCCCTGTAACAGTCTCATGCCAGGATCTGTGCGGAGCGCTTTGCGGGGGGTACCTCAGTGAATCCTCTTAGTGGCCCTAGAACCTCCTCCTACAATGAGGAAGTCGCCAAGGCCCAGCGAGGAGAGACAACTGACAGAGGTCACCAGCTTCGCTTCACTTGGACCAGAGCATTCTGCCACACCCTACCCCCTCCAAGACACAGGGGACGGGCCCCCAACCGCGCAGACCCAGAGCTAAGCCAGCCCCCGAGGGAAATGCCCACCTGTACCATTTGCCTCCCTAGGGGACCCTATCTTATACCCCATCTCCCACTTTCAGGAGGAGGTCAAGGAGGAGCAGACGGCCATGGTTCCTCCAGCCATCCCCCTTCGGCACTGCAGATACTGCCTGGTGCTGGTGGGTGACCAGGGACCTCCACGGGAGGGCGCGGGCGCAGGGCGGGGGGGCAAGGTGGAGACTCCCTGACCTCCTGCCCCCGTGCCGTGGCCTCCCCCCTCCAGGAAGGCCTCCCAGATTGAGGCCCCAGCCTCCTGACCTCGTCACTCCCCTCAGGGGAGCTGGCCTTGAGCCCTCCCCCCTCCATGCCCACAGCAGCCCCTGCGGGCCCGGCACTGCCGTGAGTGTCGCCGCTGCGTGCGCCGCTACGACCACCACTGCCCCTGGATGGAGAACTGCGTGGGGGAGCGCAACCACCCGCTCTTCGTGGCCTACCTGGCGCTGCAGCTGGTGGTGCTTCTCTGGGGCCTGTACCTGGCATGGTGGGTGCCACCGCCACCCGGGGCACGGGGGGGACCGCAGCATGCGCCTGCAACGTGGAAAGAGCCAGGACTCCCTCTTGGCGGCCTCGGACCCTCTCCCAAATGGCCTGCCCCCCCCCCCCAGGGCTCCCTGGGGCACCCCTGCCATCCCCCTGCCTAGCTCCCCATCTCTGTCCTGCCCTGCAGGTCTGGCCTCCATTTCTCCCAGCCTTGGGGGCTATGGCTGCGGTCCAGCGGGCTGCTCTTTGCCACCTTCCTGCTGCTCTCCCTCTTCTCTTTGGCGGCCAGCCTGCTCCTCGCCTCACACCTCTACCTGGTGGCCAGCAACACCACCACCTGGGAGTTCATCTCCTCGCACCGCATTGCCTACCTCCGCCAGCGCCCCAGCAACCCCTTCGACCGCGGCCTGACCCGCAACCTGACCCACTTCTTCTGTGGATGGCCCTCAGGGTCCTGGGAGACCCTCTGGGCCGAGGGAGAGGACGAGGAGGAGGAGGGCAGGAGCCAGGCTGTTTAGGGTCGCTGGAGGCAAGGCTGCCATCTTGTGCCTCAAAACCAGAGAGGATGCGCCCCGCTGGGGTTGGCCCTCAGAGGGCCTGAGGTTCTTCACTCCTGCCCATTCCTCCCAGGCCTCAGAGCAGAGCTGAATGACAGGACCCCTGCCTCAGTGGGCAGTTCTGCCCTCCAAAGGAAGAAGGGGAGGCAGAGGACCTGTGGGGGGGCTCGGGCACCAGCGACCTGGGCTTCGGAGACCTCCACCCCGCCTCCGACGCCAGGATGCCTCCAGAGGGCACAGTTTTATAAGTTTAATAATCCATAAAGCAAGTCAAGTATTAAAAAACCAAACCAAACTGCTCCTTGCTGTGCCGCCGCTTCTGGTCCAGGTCTCCCAGGGGGTGGGGAGCCCCCCACAGCAGCCCCGCCGCTGCCACTTCAAGGCCCAAGACCCCCGAACAACCCGGTGAGGCCCAGGCCTCCAGGGCAGGGCACGCAGCTGGGCAGACAGGGCGGACGTGCCAGAGAGGCCCTCAGGGCCCCAGGAATCCTTCTGACACAAAGTCGAAGTCTCGGAAGGCGGCCTGCTGGCGGGCGGTCAGGGGGCAGCGCGGGTCAGGCGGGGTCAGGGCCGGCGGCAGCCCCGTGAACTCGCCCTCGAAGTAGCGCAGGTCCGTAGGGCCACAGAGCGTGGGCAGGAAGGGGGGCCGGACGGTGCGGGCAAGCAGGGCCTGCCAGTCGGTGGTCTGGGGGCGAGGACAGAGCTGCCTGAGACGACGAACAGCGCCCCACGCGGCCCGACGCCTCCCACTGTGCCAGGCACCCAGCACCACTCACCCTGAAGAAAGGCTGGGTCTTGATCTCCTCCGCGTCCTGCTCACCCGCCCCCAGGCGCTGCTCCGGGCACTTCTGCAGGAGCTGGGCAAGAGAACGGGGGGGGGGCTCATGGAGGGCACTCGGCCCCAGGCACTGCCCACCTGCCCAGGTCCCCCAAGTGAGCTGGGCCACAGGGCCCCCGAGAGTGGGTGGTGAGCCACGGCCGCTGTCCAGCCCGGCCCTGCCCAGCCCCTGCGCTGATTACCTTCTGAATGAGCTCGAGACCTTGCACCGACAGAAAGCGGGGATATGGGGCATCCGCGTTGACGATGCAGTCAAATACCTCCTCCTCTGTGTCCCCGGGGAATGGGCACTAGGGGGAAAGGGTGCTCAGCAGGGTGCCTGAGCCACCCCCGTCCCACCCCAGCCTAGAGGCCCTGGCAGCCCAGGTCCAGTGCTCACCTCGCCCACCAGCATCTCATAGAGCAGCACACCCAACCCCCACCAGTCCACAGCCCGTGTGTAGGCCTCCTGGGTCAGCACTTCCGGGGCCAGGAACTCTGGGGTGCCGCAGAAGGTGCTTGTCCGGTCCCCAAAGCCGATCCCTGCAAACCAGCATCCACACTGATGCCGGCCCGATGTGTCTCATCCACATAACCTCAGTGGGTGTGAGAATCAACAGCCAACCCTCATGACCTCAGGTACCGAACCCCGTGCCAAGCCCTGCCCCGTACCCTTGGAGGTGGGAGCGTCTTTATGCCATCAGACAGGAGGAAGCGGAGCCTCAGCCAAGCTCACATGCCAAGGTCATGAAGAAGAAGAACCCGGTGCCCTCTCCCACCCTGAGTACGGCCTCTCCCTCTGGCTGAGGGCAAGCTGGGGCTCTTTAAGAGCCTCTAGGGCTGGGAAGGAAAAACCAGTGTGTCCAGCTGGTCCCTGGAATGAGGGCTGGGGTGGGGGGGCCCAGACCCTGCTGGCCTGGGCTGGGCGAGCAAGGCTGGAGGACAGGGGATCCTGGGCAGGAGGCACCCACCTTCCTTACACAGCCCAAAGTCTGCAATCTTCAGGAAACCCTGGGCATCCAGCAGAAGGTTATCCAACTTCAGGTCCCTGAGGGTGCGGGGGGCAGATCAAGGGGGCCCTGGAGCATCGCAGGAGGAGGGCAGTGGATGCTCCTTCACCACCCCACTACCCACCCCCAGCACCTCCGGGGCAAGTTACCTGTAAATGATCTTTTTCTCATGTAAGAACTGCAACCCGAGGACCACACAGGCCAGGTAGAACCTGTGGGAGGCATGGGGGGAAGTTCACGCCCAAGACTGTGGGGGGCAGGGCAGGGAGACACCAGGATGGCCCTGGCCCCGGCAGCCCTGGGTGGCCCAGCCAGAGTCAGGTTGGATGAGAGCCTGAGGGGTGCCTCCCGCCACGGGGAGGGGCAGGGGAGAGCGGATGCTTCTCCAGACGGTGGCCCCAAGGCTGCTGCCCGCTGACAGCCTACCCTTCTTGGGCTCTGAGATCGTGCCAGGAATGAGGCCACGTGTCCTCACGGCTTACTCTCCCACATCCTCCCAGCCACCCGCAGCTGATACTCATCACATCTGTTTTTCAAAGGAGGATCTAAGACTCCAGGTCAGGGATGCACCTGGGGTCACACACCTAGTGGCAGACCCAGATTCCAGGGCCTGCACTCTGCTGGGCAAGAAATAACTCCAGGGGCGCGCCTGGGTGGCTCAGTCAGTTAAGCGTCTGCCTTCGGCTCAGGTCAGGATCCCAGGGTCCTGGGATCGAGTCCCGCATCCAGGCTCCTTGCTCATCGGGGAGCCTGCTTCTCCCTCTGCCTGCCGCTCCCCCCTGCTTGTACCCTCTCTCTCTCTCTCTCTCTGACAAATAAATAAAATCTTTAAGAAAAAAAGAAAAAAGAAATAACTCCAGCTGCTAGTCACTCACTAGTCACAGGTTCCCATACTCCACAATTTATAAACATTGGGTTCATCTACCCAACAAGCCTGTGAAATAGTTCTCATTCGCCCCATTCACAGCTCTGTAAACCGAGGCCCAAGGTCACAGTGCTGTGAGAGCTGAAGAGAGCTGACAACCAGGATTTGAACCAAGGCTTCCCTGACTCCACACCGTTCTGCTGCTGGGCACCCTGGGGGAAGCAGGGTGAAGGGAGCGGGCAGAGGGGACCGGGGAAGGCTTGCTGGAAGAGGCAGACAAGAGGGGTGGGCACCCACCGGGCCTGGGGCTCAGGGAAGACGTCCTCGTGGATCTGCATCATGAGGTCGCCACCGGGTGCAAACTCGGTCACGAAGCAGGCGTGGCTGGAGGTCTGGAAGCAGGCAAGGAGGGAGAGCAGGAAGGGGTGCCCCGTGCGGCCCACGGCCTCCAGGATGCGTTTCTCGCAATACAGGCTGCGATGGGGGAGGGGGGAGAGGGGGCGTTTGGAGGGAAGGAAGACCCCTGCTAGCTGAGCCCTGCCACCCACACAACAGCCCTGGCCCTCTGGGTCTTCAAAGTGCCAGGCGGTAGAATGATGGTTTCTACGTCTCAGGCACAGAGAAGAGGGGACCCGCCCAAGGGCACCCAATTAACCGCTGCAGGTGCTAGAGAGAGAACCCAGGACTGGCTGGCCCCAGAGGGTCACCTCTTCAAAGTCCCAGGAGCACTCAGCTGCCTTCCGGTGCCCCCAGCCCAGGCCCGCCATCCGGGGTCCCCTCCAGCGCCAGGTACCCACGGGCCTGACTACACACCTCTCCATCTCATCCCGGCTCAGCACCTCCTGCTTCTTGAGCGCTTTGATGGCGTAGTATTTCCCCGTCCCTTTGAACTGGACCAGGAGGACCTGGGGACCAGAAAGAGTTCGGGCTCCAGGTGGACAGCACGAGGCATCCTTTGCTCCCCCCACCCATGGCCCCATGGGTCACAGCCTCCTCCCAGCTCAGGGGCCTGCTCACCCACTCCCATGGTACCTTCCTCAGCCCACTACCTTTCCGAAGTGTCCCCGGCCCAGCACGGCCAAGCAGCGGAAGTCCTGAAGCCGGGGGGGTTTCCTGCAAGAGAGAAGGCACGGGAAGCCCCCTGAGACAAGAGCTGGGCCTCCATGAATTGCTGCTCCAAACCGTCCACACCCTGTCCTGGGCTGTCCCCACCAATGAGGCTGGAAAGCCTGGGGGTGGGGGTGGGGGGTTCCTGGGACAGAGGTTTCCTAGAGTCTAGAATGCAGCTGGAGCTCAATAATGTGGGTTTAGTGAGTAAGAACCTGAGAGCAAGGAGCATCAGATGATGTCTGAATGGACACGCGAACACCCGAGGGAGTAGGTAAATGTCTCAAGCATAAAAGTGAGCCTGACGGGGGTACCTGGTGGCTGAGGTGGGAGGAGGCGGCCCGAGTCGCGTCCTGGGCTCCATGTGGGGGCGTTTGGTGCGCTGTGAGGGCAGAGGGGCTCAGAGCAGAGCCGGGCTGCCTGCCCTCTTTCCCTCCAGCCCCGCCACCCCTAGCCCAGCAGTCCCCGGGGCCACCAGCACCCCCTCACCGGGATCTCCTCGGGGGTCGGCTCCCGGGGCAGGTAGAGGCGTGGGGGCTTGGGCGGGGGCCTCGTCTCTTCTCCCAGGGGGCTCTTCTTGGGTGGGAAATTACTACGTGGAGAAAGCAGACTCGTGGCAGGGCACAGGCTGATGGAAGAGCCATGGGGATGGACACACAGCAATGCCAGCGACAGACAGAGGGTCACAGGGTGAGCGACACCAGTTGCACCCGGAGAGAGGCAGAGGAAGGGGGCAGCCGAGGCGGGGTGGCTCCTCACCTGGGCGAGGCAGGGTCAGTAGCTCCCTGGGGTGTGGCCGGGCTCTGGGGGCACGCTTTCGGGGGGCTGATCGTGCTTGGGGAGCTGCAGGGGGGCAGCAGGCTCATGACTAAGCGTCCCCAGGCCGCCATGCTGAGGTTCATCTGCGAAGCCCTCAGGAAGTCCTGACCTGGGACAAAAGGGGGGCTCAGTCCCAAGGCCCCCAACGGCCCCTTCCCTGCCCCCTAACTGCACAGCCCTCTCCCCGTCTGCACCTCTGCGTTTAGAGAAAATGCGTTTCTGCCTCTGCAGCCGGGGCCTCCTCTCAAAGACAGGGTCACAGAAGGTCACCTGCGGGGGCAGAGGGCAGGGCTGGAGACCGGTCCTCTCCCACCCCACCTACCACCAGGGCACCCCGCCGCTCTCCAGGATCCCAGCCTGAGCCTCCAGTGCAATGATGCAAGAGCCAGAGGGGCCCAGAGAGAGGGATTCAATGTCTGCCTTGGTACCAGTGGGGAAACTGAGGCCCAGAGAAGAGAGGCACTTGTCCAGGGTCGCACGTGGGGCTAGGCAGTCAGGACCAAGACGTGGGCCTCTAGACTCCCACGCAGTCCTCAGACAGGGGCTGGGGATCCTTAGATCCTGGAGACCTCCTCCCTGCGGGCCCCAACTTCCACTCCAATGTGCAGATGGGTCACCTAGTCTTGAAGGGCCTTCTAGCTCGGATGGAGCCGGGGCCCGTCCAGGTCAGGGCAGGGTAGGGGGCACCTGGGCAAACAGCAGTCCCTGGGGCACCAGACTGAGGGAGAGCTGGTGACAGGCATTGTCCAGGAAGTCCTCCAGCCGCAGGAAGGCCAGGCCACACAGCTGCCGCCAGTCCCGCCAGCGCACCCCGATCTCCAGCTCCCGGGCCTATGTCGGGGAGGCCAGGCTGACGAGCGGGGCATGGCACGTGCCCCTACTTGGCCGGCCTTCCGCCCCGCCGCCCGAGGGCACACCTGCCCGCCCCGGGGCTCACCCGCTCCAGGGGGACAATAAAGGTCTGGTCCCAGGACTGCTTGGCCACCGGCCCCCAGCCAGTCTGGCCCACGACACGATTGTCCACCTTCAGCACAGCCAGCACCTCGGCTGCAGGGCCAGACAGGGAGTCAGGGCAGGCGAGGGCTGGGGGTCCTCTGCTGCCCCCAGCTCCCTGCGGCCCCCTACTCACTGGCCAGCTCTCCGCCACCGCGCTGCGGCTTGGCCCGGCCCCGGAGCCAGCCCTGGGAGGGGCTCCCGGCCAGTGCCACCGCCGGGGACCGTCCAGGCACGGCTGTCAGCAGCTGCTCACAGCCCAGAAGGCGGACCTCCAGCGTCCCTGCGGGGAATGTGACAGCGTCAGGTACCATTCTCCCACTGCCACACCCAGGTCTCCCAAAGATGGCCGAACCCAGACCCTGCCCACATTAGTTGGGGTGTTTAGCCAGGAGACAGGATATAAAGTGGCCCCAAGTAGCCAGCCGAATTCTAGGCCTTTTAATAAGCCATGCCCTGCCCTGCCTTCCCCAACTTGTCTACTTGGCCAACTCCCAGAAGCCCTTCAAGGCTAAGTGTAGACACCACCTCCTCCAGGAAGCATTCCTTGATTCCCCAACACCAGGTGAGGGAGCGCATGCAGCCCCTGTCCTTCCCCTTCTCAGCTCTGCTCACAGCAGGATGTGGCCTGTCTAACCCTGAACCAGCTCTGACCGGGGAAGGGGCTGGGCTCTCTGGCTGGCCCTGTGTCCCGGGTAGGAAGTTCAGGGTTTCCAAGGTCAGCATGCTTAGATTATCTGATGATGATAATTCAGCTACAATTCAGACAAACCCAGCTCAGGGATAAGAAGGGACTTTCCAGTAGTCCAAACTGCCCAGGACTGGGGACCACGGCCTCCAGGGCTGTGAGCTCCCCTAACACGGACGCTTTAACCATCGTCATGGTTACTCATTTAAATAACAGCTTCGCTGCTCGTGTGCGGACCATCCTGGCACTGTGCCTAGCGCTTCACGCGCGACAACTCACTGAATTCCACAGCAACCCCACGGAAGTAGGTGCTGTCATCATCCCCATTTGCCAGAAGCATAAACTAAGGGTCCAGAGAGCAGAAGTCTGTTGCCCCAGCTCACGCAGCTAGGGGGCGGCGGGACCAGGGTTGAAACTCTTCTCCAGAGTTCTCCCCCTCTGTGTTTCAGGGTGCTCGCTGGGAGAAAAGGGGAGCCCTGACGTGGGAGGGACTCCTGGCTACCTGTCATGGCGGTGGGCTTCACAAGCACCCCCGAAGGCTGGGGGTTCCCAGACCCAGCGGTCCGCAGCTCCCGGGCCACTCGGCCGCGCAGAGGATGAGCGGGAGGCAGACCCTCCAGCAGCTGCTCCAAGGCCAGCCGCAGGAGGTCCAGTTTCTGGGAGGACTCCTGCAGCTGGGCCTGAGCCTGCGGAGCAGAAACGGGCAGGGGGGACGGGTCCATGAAGCACGGCGGCCGGGGCCAGTGGCTCGGGCCACCTGCCCGCAATGAGGCCCCGCACGGCCCGGCCACAGTGCAGAGGGTGGCGTGGGGACAAGCAGACGCTCAGAGAGGAGCAGCAACGGGAGAGCACCCTGGTCTGACCTCGGCCAGCGCCTTCCGGTCTTGCGTTCGCCGGCCACCCAGCAGCTTCACCACGTTCTTGGCACCCTCGGCCACGGCAGCCTCGATGCGTAGCCGATGTCTTAGCTCCTCTGCCAGCAGCTCAGGACCTGGGAGGAGGGGTCAGCCCTCAGGCCCATGCCCTGCTCTGCCCGGCCCGGCCCCGCTTCCCCAAGCCTCACCTGGTTCCGGGGACCCACTGGCTTCCAGGCTGCTGATCTTCATCCGCAGCAGGGCCACCTTCAGCTGGCTGTCCCGCAGCATCTGCTGGGCAGCTGCCAGAAGCTTCCTCTCCTATGGGGGCATGACATATGCCCCCACCGAACCAGGGCCAGCCCTGAGCCTCCCTGGTCAGACCAAGGCTGAAGCCAAGCCTCCTTGGTTAGCCTCGGTCTGGGGCAGCGCCTCCTCCATCAGATGAGATAAGACCTGGGGTCAAGCTTCCCTCATCCCATCAGGGCCGAGCTCCCCACATCATGCTGGGAGTTGGGGCCGCGGGTGGACCTTCCCTACTAGACTGGGAACATGGCCTGGGGTTTCCCCATTAGACCGAGTTTTGCCTTCTCTGTTAGATTAGGGGTTCAAGCCGTGCCTTGCCCACCAAGCTGAGATTTGGGGGCTGTGCCTCCCCCATCAGACTAATGGTTAAGAATGGGTCTCCCTTATAGGGTCACTGGCCCGGTTGCATTCCCTCTCAGAATAGGGGCTGGGGCAGCACTTCCCCTAACAATCTGAGAGCCACATCTCCCCGCTCAGACCCCAGGAGCTTTTTTTTAAAAAGATTTTGTTTATTTATTTGACAGAGAGAGATACACAGCGAGAGAGAGAACACAAGCAGGGGGAGTGGGAGAGGGAGAAGCAGGCTTCCCGCAGAGCAGGGAGCCCGATGCGGGGCTCGATCCCAGGACTCCGGGATCATGACCTGAGCCGAAGGCAGACGCTTAACGACTGAGCCACCCAGGCGCCACCATGACCCCAGGAGCCTTACCTTGGGCGTGCCGTTGGCATACGTGTGTGTCATATTCTCTGCCCCCTGCTTCACCTTCAGCTCCACCTGCAGCTGCCTCTGGAGAGCCTCCAGGTGCCGAGCCCTGGGCTGCGCTGCGGGTGGCTGGGGGCCCGCGGCCACAGGTTCTGTGCACAGTGTGGGGCCCATGAAGCCCTGACCCAGAGCCAAGAGCCCCCTGCCCTATGGCCTGGCTCTCTCCTCCCGTCCTGGGCAGGGGTACACCTGAAGAGGCTCTGAGAGGGCTCAGGGCCGAGGTCGAGGAGCTGGGTGGGCCCGGCACCTCCTGTCCCCAGGGGTCCGACCCCTCACTCACCGGCCAGGCCGGGCCCAGGGCCGGGCAGCAGGATGCGCGCATGCAGCGCCCTCAGCTCTCCGTGTAGCTGCTCCAGGCGGCGGTTGGAGGAGCGCAGGAGTTGCTGCACGTGGCCCAGGTGGCGGCGATCTGTGGCCACCCTCCGCAGGTTCTCTACACCCTCCTTGATTTTCAGCTCCTTCTGGATGGCCCGGCGGATCACCTCTTTCTCATCCTCCGGGGGCCGCTGCCGGGCCCCAGGCTGTGGAATAGCAGAGCAGTAATGCCCCCCGCCATCCCAGCCACCAGCGGCCTCGGGTCCCCCCAGACGGAGGGAGAAGGAGGTGTGCGCAGCAGCCAGGATGGACCCCCAGGGCTCGGGAGGCCTGACCTTCCAGCTAGTATCCCCAGGCCAGATGCAAACCCCGAAGCTATGCATTCCACCCATGTTCCTGTCCTCTGCCACTAGGGAGGAGGGAGAGGGAAAAATTGGCAATGTTTACAGTCAACTCTTGAACAACACGGGTTTGAACTGCGCGGGTCCACTTATAAGCAAATTGTTTTCAATAAACACAGTACAGGGCTGTAAATGTATTTTCTCTTCCTTACGATTTTCTTTTTTTTTTTTTAAGATTTTATTTATTTATTTGACACACAGAGAGATAGAGAACACAAGCAGGGGGAGCGGCAGGCAGAGGGAGAGGGAGAAGCAGGCTCCCGGCTGAGCAGGGAGCCCGATGTGAGACTCGATCCTAGGACCCTGGAACCATGACCTGAGCCGAAGGCAGATGCTTAACCAACTGAGCCACCCAGGCGTCCCTCCTTATGATTTTCTTAATAACGTTCCCTTTTTTTTCTAGCTTCCTTTATTGTAAGAACACAGTATAGGATACACATAACATACAGAATAGGTGTTAGTCAACTGTTGATGTTATCGGTGAGGCTTCTGGTCGCCAGTAGGCTATTAGTAGTTAAGTTCTGGGGGAGTCAAAAGTTATACGTGGATTTTCAACTGCCTGGGGGGGAGTCAGTGCCCCAGACCCCTGGGTTGTTCAAGGGACAAAAGTACATGGTGTCAGGGTCTGTTCTGAGCTTTGCATACATTAATTTATCAATCCTCACAACAATCCCATGAGGTAAGTATAGTTATTATCCCCATTTTACAGATGGGGAAGCTGAGACACAGAGAGGTTAAGTAACTTGCCCATGGTCACAACACCGAGAAGGGGATGCCACCCTCTCCTCGCCGACCCATCGGGCTGCCCTCTCCAAGGCTGCGACTCCAGCTGAGATTTGGGGCCAGAAAGGAGGCTAGGGAGCCACCCAAGGTCACACAGAGAGGGCAGCCAGAGGCCTGAGTAGGGGCCAGGGATGTTCCCTCAGGTAGCAAAGCAGAGGCTCAGAGAGGGGCTGAGGAGGTCTCTGGGAGCCATTCCCAGCTCAGCTACTGGGAGGAAGTAGAGGTTTTCTCATACTTCACCCCAGGTGGGAGCAAGGAAGAGGAAAAGCTCCTTCTCAGAAGCCAGCATTTCAAACCAACCAGTGCCAAAGCTGACCTCAGCCCAGGGTAACCCATGATGCCCCCCACTCCCATGGACTCCTCTGGGGCCTCCACCTTACCTCTCGGCTCTCCATCTCCTGAGCCCAGTGTTAGGGGTGCCACCCCAGCCTCAGGGACGCCCCCACCCCAGGCCTGCGCTGGGCTGCTGGCCTGGCTGTCAGAGGGCAGGGGCGGGACTCAGGAAATCCTTTGAGGGCCCTAGGCCAGAGGGCCAGAGCCAAAGGCCTGAGCAAACAAAGATCCCATGGAGCGGGGGGCCCGGCCACCGGGGTCCTGACTCACCCAGCTGCCGCTGCTGGGCGGAGGTTCACAGGAAATCGGAAAATGTGTACAAGCCACTCCTGGAACAGGCGGAGGGACCTCCGGAGGAAGGGGGTGGGAGGGGGCAGAGGCAGCACTTAAGGTTGCCTGAGACGTTGGGTGGGGGCACTCGAGGAGTCCTGCGGAGGACACTTTGCCCTTGGGCATACCCCATGGTCCCGTCTGCTCTGGGTTGGAATTCTGCCAAGTACACACACGTCCGCCTTTCTGCTCTACAGCTGGGACCCCACCCCATTTGCTCTGGGCAGACCTCCACCCCTCCCTCCCCACTAACAAACACACAGCTTTGGCTGCTGTGTCCACCAGCACCTATTGCCAGGGCTGGCAGGAACGCCGCCGCCCTCGCCATTTGGACTAGAACCCTCTGTGTACCCGAAGGTTCCCGCCCAGGTGCTGGGCCAGGCCCCCCCAGTTCTGTCCAATTGTGTCCAACTGGATTGTGTCCAATCCCCACATGCCTTTGTGATCTGGGAAGGACCCCCCCCAAGTGCACAGAGATTGGCCCCCTCCAAGTCCCTCTTCTTCCTGCACACACACACACACACACACACACACACATACACACACACACACATTCCTCTCCCCCCAGGACTGGTCCCAATGTGCCCCCACGGTCCCCCTTTGCTTTCCAGGCAGATTCCTACCGGTCTTACAGTCCCACAGGGAAGAACCGATTTTGGGAAACTTTGGGACCCATCCTGGTGGCCCTGACTGCGGATTCGGACGTGCTCCTGCGCTGGCCTGACTAGAGGGTCTGAGTCACTTGGGGGTGATTTGGGGACGTTTTCAGGGGACATGAACGACTCACCCCCATGCTCACGTCTGCCCTGCGAGGTGTAGCGAAGCCCGGGGCCGGGGCTGAGAAGGGACCCGGGAGGGGCTGGGGGTCGGGTCTAGGGGACGCGGCCGGAGCTCGGGGCGCCCGCGGCGTCAATGAGATTTCCCGACCCCCTCGGCCCGCGCCCGCAGCCCTGCCTCTCTGGGCGCCGTTCACCTGCCGCGGCGCCCCCTCCTCCATGGCGCCGCTCCGGCCGCTCGGCCCCTCCTCTCGACCACTGCGGTTCCGGAAGCCTCGGCCCCACCGCCAGGACTTTCAAACTTGAAACTTCCCGGGAAGCCGAGCCGCAGCCGCGGGATCGGGCGCCCCCTCCCGAGGTCGGCTGGCCCTCGCGGGACCTGGGATCAGCGCCGCCTCTCGGCTGCGAGAGGTCAGCGCCCGGGACCCTACTCCTCAACCCGAGGCCCCCGCGCCTCCCCGGCTCCCACGTTCCGCGGGCTTTGGGGCCCAGCGCCCCTTTCCTGAGGCCGCAGTTCCGGCTCGGTGTGACGCTGAAGCCCGCCCCGGGACAGAAGGGCAGGAAGGGACATTTCCTGGGCCGGGGTTCTCTAGCTGCCCTGAGGGGTGGCAGGGTGGCGATAGCGCCGCCTGCCGGCCGCGGGACACTGCCGGTGCGGCCGGCCCGCTCCAGCCCGGCTCAGCGGCTTCCTCGGAGCCCCGCCACCACCTGGTTCCCGCCCCGAAGTTTCTCGTAGTCTTAGATCCTTGGTGTCAAATGGGCTAACCCCAAACCTGTCTTGGCCCTGTCTAGAGTCACTACTCTAAGAAGGTATACGTCTCAAAAAAGTAAAGCCTCGCCCAAATCATGCCAAATTACAAAGGACAGATGAATAAACCAAACATCTCCGGGCACCTGGGTGGCTCAGGTCAGGATCCCAAGGTCCTGGGATTGAGCCCCACGCTGGGCTCCCTGTTCAGCAGGGAGTCGGCTTCTCCCTCTCCCCCTGCTTGCGCCCTCAAATAAATAAACAAAATCTTTTTTTTTTTTTTTAAAGATTTTATTTATTTGACAGAGAGCACAAGTAGGGGGAATGGCAGGCAGAGGGAGAAGCAGACTCCCTGGGGAGCAGGGAGCCCGATGCGGGACTCGATCCCAGGACCCTGGGACCTGACCTGAGCTGAAGGCAGACGCTTAACCGACTGAGCCACCCAGGTGCCCCTAAATAAACAAAATCTTAAAAAACAAATAAAACCAAGTTATCTCTCAGGCCCCCACCACTCAGAGTGGAGCTTTCTGGGTCAGCCAGAGCCACTATTCTTCCCTTGCCCTAAAGAACCCATCCAAACAGAAGACACGTTTACATCTTAGGAAATAGCCACAACTTCAGGAAAGCCAATCGGTGGGCACTGACTGACCTGGCAGTGGCTTGCCTGTGTAGGAATTCTAGGATCCTGTGCTAACCAGCACTCTGTGCCAGGACTTCACTGGAAGGAGCCTGGTCCAAGGGGCTGGGAGTAGGGGTCAAATACTGAAGGTGGCTGATTTGCTGACTTGGAATAGGCACCCTCCAGTGCTTTTACTGAAGGAAATGTCACTTCCACTTTGCTCTGACCACCTCCCCAACAGAGTGGAGGTGATGCTGACAAGCCATGGACAATCCTGGGTTGTCCTGCAATGGGAAATCAACCAAATGACACCAACATATGCAAAGGCAACTTGGTTCAGTGGGGGGCATGCCTACAGTTCATAATCAGAGGCAAGTCGAGACACTTTTACACATGCACGCAGAGTTGCTGAGGGCTTAGACAACAGCACATAGTAGGCTCTTTTAAGTGGGTTATCATCAAGTTGCGCTGAGCTGAATGTTAACTAAGCATAATTAAGCAAAAAGACTATCAGTTTCTGACTGCAGGTCATAAGATTGAGGGAAAGCACAAACAAGCGAGCAAAGCAGGTGTCCCCCATCTTGAGGATCATTTATCTACTCCTACAGCCAAGAAAGCTGAATTATGTGGAAGAACTCAAAACGATTTTCCAACTTTGCTGTGTTTCACTGCCTCACTGGTCAGTAAAGGAAAGGAGGTCAAAAGTAGCAGAATCCATAAACCCCAGGCTGGGCAAACCCACAAGGAAACCAAATCCTAGGCTGATGGAGGAGTCTGACCAAACAGCTTCAACCTGTCTGAGGATACTTCATGAAATTGTAATTCTTAAGAAAATTGAAGTTCACTTCACATTCAACATCCAGGAAATAGTGAATGGTGCACAAACAACTCTCCTGCTAATTGGCTATTAAAACTATATAAACATCAAAAAAAAGAAAAAAAACTATATAAACATCAACCCAAAAGAAACGTAAAACTTTCTGGCAGGGTACATTAAAAAAGTTTTACTTTTACTTTTTCCTTCCCGGTATTGCAAACATCAATCCATCTATGTTTAGATTTGCCTCCCTTGGGTAGTAGGAGCATGTAATGTCACCAACTAATCAAGTTGGCACACACCCTCCACTATTCTTGTTCTAATCACAGAACTGCAGTCCTTTACCTTGGACCTGAAACTTCTAAGTCTTCATGAACACAGCCACATGTTCAAAAGGGAATGGTCACTGCCGGGGTTGGGGGGGTGGGGGGGGGGAAGGGATGCACTACTTTTCCAAAGGCTAAGATGTCCTCTTTAAACAACTGGAATGGCTATTCATTCATCTCCTAAAGAACTTGTCTTGATCTTCAGAAACTCTGGAAGTTTTCATCCTTTGCAACAGAATTCCATTCTTGAAATGGCCAGAAAGACTTCATAGCAAAACCTAACCAAAAAGGCAGAAAAACTAAATCTATGTTTTAGGGACCAAGTGAAACCCTGAAACCAGTTGTTATAGAGCAGTAGTGATAAAAATGACCAAATTAGCTCTGAAACACAACTGACTAGGAATCCTCTGAAGCCCAAAAGGCCCCCAAATCCATCAAGTCAAAAATCCATACCTTTTGGCAGCCAGCCAGCTAACACAAGTGAAACGGGCCAGATGTAAAACCAATGGCAACCCAAGGAGAAAGGCAGGATTCTGTGGACTTAAAACTCTACATCCTAGAGCCAGAGCTGCGTCAACCTGCAGGGCCTGTCACAGAGGTCAGGGAAGAGTTTAAGTCTTTTAGAAATCAGAACATCCTTGGAGAAACCACCTCAACTGCAGGGATGGTCTAAAATAACATATTCCTTCAGGTTTCAAATGAAACCTAAGGATACATTACCAGATAGATACATTATCCATACATTATCCTCTGTGCCCCAGTTCATGTAGTTTACTCCCTCATAAGCGGAGTTTGGCACAACTTTGGCAGACGCCCTCTTCCCTGAGAAAGTACCTCAACAGCCACCACTTGCCCTCCTTTTGAAATGTCCTGTACCAAAGGAGTTTGAAGCCATTCATCTGGCACTTTCCAATACACACTTGCCTAAGGGCCAGCCCGAGAACTCCTCTTGCAATTGGGCAAAGTGCACTTGCTACTCTAGCACTTTCCAGCACACTCACACTGCCACTTGCCAGCCTCACAGCCCAGCTCTCCTTCACAGAATTTGCAGGCACACGGCAATCTCAAAGGTGATCTCAATAGTTGGAAGTTATCTTTAAGGGCTATTTTTTTAAAAAATCACCTTCTCAAAAGGAACATTTTAAGATTGGGTTAAATTCATTGTGACCTATTATAACCTGACAGCCCTCTTATCTCACCAGCCCGTAAGAAGTCAGTTTTAGTAAGCTGTTAACTTTTGAGTAACAAAAATTACAGGCCTACTTAATGTGTAATAATTCAAGCTACTAGGGATATTTTGCTAGCCAAGAGTCCTTTAAACGTGGAGACTTCGATAGGAAAATATTCAATCCCTTCAGGACCTGACTACATTCCAAAGAAGTTTCTTTTCCATGACCTTTATACCTACCCTTTCATACCGACATGATCTTTGCTATACTGTACAATTTGAAGAGCAGTTCCCCCCCAGTCACTATGAACACAAATCACACAGAAAAACTTCCTTATGATCTCAATCCAAAAGCAAGTAACATGTCTCTACAAAACAAGGAGAATGACCCCAGTCAAAAAAAATCTTTACGTTCCTTTATTGGAGCAAGATTCCTGACCAGTACACAGTGATGTATTACTAAACAAGACCTGTGCAGAAATTACATACTATCCATCTAGACAGGTTTTCATTACACTTTGCCTATTGATGGAATAGTTCCATTTATAAAGTTTTATACATCAAAAAGCTTTGAATTTTGACCAGGCTGTCCATTAATTCATCTCTGAAAAAGTTAAGTGGCATTTAATTTTAGCTACTCTAATTTACAGCATTAAAAAGCTTATGCATTAGGCAGCTTCCCAAAATGGTATCCTATGCACAATGGCATTTAGCAGAGCAGGGCCCGGCATCTCACCCGGATTCACAGACAGGCCTCGCTGGAGAGCTATATGCTAAATAGCTAGTACTTTGAGACAAAAGTACTCCTGAGTTTCTTACCACCAATACGGACTTCTTACTCTGAGAGTCTGTCTTCTCGGCCAAATTTCACAGTACCAACGAAGACATGCCAGTAACTGCCTTGTGTGTAACTTGGCATTAGAGCACCAGGTCTGTCTGATGGTGGTGGCAGGCACTATTATTATATCCAGGTAAATAAAGGCCCATTTTTAAAAATGCCAATTTGAGACACAAATCAAGGGCACAACATAATCAGAACTGAGTTTTGAGCAATCTGGTATCCCGACTGATGTGAAGGTTTCAGAAACTGACAGCAAATTGTACCCACAATGGCTCCTGGCTTTGGAGACATTACTACATTGATTCAGATCCCTTTCTCAGTCCACACAGCCCTGAGGTCACCCTGCAAAGTGCGTATCAAAAAATACGGAGTCAGGGTGACAAAGTTTGACAATACGTTATACAAGTCAAACTTGGAAAATCGTATTAAATACACCTGTTCTGAGAGAAAAGCATCAAATCCTTTGTGTACACATTTAGTTTTATTGTAACAAAGCAACTTGTACACTTTTAACGTTTAAAACTGAGCATCATCTTTCCTTTCCAGTGAAACAAAAAGAAAATTTAAAAATAAACAGGAACAAAATTACAATAGAGAATGTCAATTCCAAATAAGATCCTACAGGTTCTGCTGATTCTCCCATCGAGTGGCAGGGCTCAAGTCATCATTAGGAGAGAGTTTTATTTTAAAAGTGTCATCTTAAACTGCAAGGATGTCCGTTAAACATCACAATTAAACATGCCAAAGGAGAAGCCATGTTGTCAAAATGCCCACTTAACCCACCCAAACATCTCAAACCCACCCTTTGCTGTCCTTCTATAACCCCATTTTTTTAAGTTTTTTTTTCTTTTTTTTAAACAAGAGAAAGTAGACAGGTACATGTTGGTAAATGCTAACTGTCCATATTCACATAGAGACACAGTGTAATCTCTGAGCCCAATATACAGAGAAAGGAGGAAAAAAGCTAGAATTCTATGCACTACTACACAGGGGCCTAGCACCCTCCAGCTTCCAGCAGAGCTAAGGGAGCAGAAGGTTTTTCTTTTTTCCCACAGAGCACGGTGGTGTTGATTCCATAAAGTTTTTGTTGAGACAGGAAGGGATAAAAATGAATTTGGAACAGAAAGGGGTAGAGATTCTTTTCCCACTGTATTCTGCTCAAGGTATTTCCCCCCAAAATAAGTTGAGAACCATGGTATAAAGGGAGAGAAAAGAGACTTCAAAAAACAGGGCGAATGAGCACAAGAGGAGAAAAAAAAAAAAAAAAAAAGACTGCAACTTGCTCCCAGGGACTGAAGAAAATTAAAAAGGAAGGTTGGAATCCATCAGTGTTCCATTAGTCATCTTCTCCTTCATCCTCCTGTAAGAAAAAAAGTGGGCAGTCAATCTTCAAAGGTTAATTCTAAAGTCATTCCTCGACATTCAAACACTTACGGACTTCCACAGAACGAACCACATTACAGGGACCTGGAATTTTACAAACCTACAAATCCATCTGTATCAAATCTCAACTGCAAGACCCAGGGATATTGTTTCAGATAAATTAGTTAACTTTTCAGCACTCACCAAAATCACTCACCTCTTTCACACCAAATAATACAAACCAAAAACCAATCTATCCCAATCTCACTATAAGAATTTTAATGTTTGTCCAAAACATGCAAATCTGTTACTCAGAGATCTCAGAATCTGACCAGCGGCACTATCCGTATCACCTTCACTAAGTACTGGCCAGGGAAGGACAGGATGGAGTACTAACCACAGAGGCAGAACTAGTTACATAGTGAAATCATGGACACAATGACCTTATTAAAATCTTCTTCCATCCTGGACAATAAAATAGCTTGTCTCATCTACAAATCCTCCCACAATCAGTTGGCCAGTTCTATTATACAATATATTTAAACCCACAAAATAACAAGGTAAATCCTTTGAGATGATCTTTTTTTGGACTTAACCAAATTTTCTTTTACCTCTCCTTCCTCCCCCTCATCATCATCTTCATCTTCTTCACCTTCATCCTCATCTCCTTCTTCATCGATATCTTCCAATCCTTCTTCTTCTTCATCATCATCATCATCTTCTTCTCCTTCCCCTTCTTCATCATCCATATCGGGAACCTTAAAAAAACCAAGAGTTACCTGAGGAACTAATTTTCAAACAAAGGAGACAAATACAACCTGGAATAAAAGTACATTCTCAACTCACCAAGTAGTACTGTAATGGATTTGGCCAAATATCATCTTTGATGACCTCTCCTAACTCATCTGCACCTGCATCAGAATGGTCAGTAAACCAAGTGAAGAAGCTCTCTGGTTCCTCATGCTGTCTCTTCCTGCTGGCTTTATTCTGTGTTTGACTTGAACGTTTCGTCAAATCCTAAATGAAGACAGAAGAACTTTTGACACAGGTTTTCCACAACACCTAAATTCCCTATAAATCAAGATTTTAACCCAAAACGGGGGGGGGGGAGGTGTTTGTAACACTTGTATGTTATCTAAAACAAATCATAAAACATACAGCAGGTAAATAAAAGAAATCCCAGAATTCTAGGTCTGCAAAGACTTGTCAAATTTGTACAAGCTTTTCCTGAAAAGGTACCATGTAAATTTGGCTTTTTTACAAAATTAGTTCCACTTTGACAACCACTACCATAACACAGTATAATAATTTAACATGGGGGGCCCTTGGGTGGCTCAGCATCCTGTGAAGGAACCGTGCATAGGGCTCTCTGCTCAATATGGAGTCTGCTTATCCCTTTTACCCTCCCCCTACTCATGCTTGCTCTCTCTCCCTCTCTGAAATAAATAAATAAAATCTTAAAAAAATTTTAGGGGCGCCTGGGTGGCTCAGTCATTAAGCGTCTGCCTTTGGCTCAGGTCATGATCCCAGGGTCCTGGGACTGAGCCCCGCATCGGGCTCTGCTCCGCGGGAAGCCTGCTTCTCCCTCTCCCACTCCCCCTGCTTGTGTTCCCGCTCTCGCTGTCTCTCTGTCAATAATAAATAAATGAAATCCTTGGGGCGCCTGGGTGGTTCAGTCATTGGGCGTCTGCCCTCGGCTCAGGTCATGATCCCAGGGTCCTGGGATCGAGCCCCGCATCAGGCTCCCTGCTCCGTGGGAGGCCTGCTTCTCCCTCTCCCACTCCCCCTGCTTATGTTCCCTCTCTCACTGTCTCTGTCAAATAAATAAATAAATCTTAAAAAGAAAATAAAATCCTTTAAAAATTAAATAAATAAATAAATAATTTTATATGGGTTCACCATTAAAACAGACAAAAATGTAGCTTGGGAAGTAGCAAGCCATTTGAAAAAGCTCAGTCACCAATATGAAAATCAAAAAAATGTAGCCTGTTTCTTTAAAGACTTGCACTACAATTTGTAACAAGAGCTCCAAGCCATTATATTTGGCTACAGTTTTTTACATTTTAAGGATCTGCATCCAACACATTACCAAAGTGGCAAGTATTGGTAAATGGTTCAACTAAACCAAAATACACAAAATGATACCTTCCCCCAACAATTCCTCAAATACCTTTCCAGATTTCCATTTGATTTCGGTGGACTTTGAAGACGGATCACCACTCTCATTCAGATGAAATTCTTTGGAGAGAACTTTATTTTCGAAGTAAGGGTTTTCATCAAAATACTATAATAAAAGATTGGAGAACTGGAAATCAATACAAACAGGTCTTCCAACCAAAGCTCCAATTCATTTCCACAGTGGCAAACAAGAGGAGTTACTGATACTTACAAAATCTATTCTGTAACCTGATTTAATATCTTCAAATTCTGTCACTTCAACTCTTGTCAAATAATGCAGCGCCTCTTCATCCTCCTCCCCAAGCAGTGCAGACACTAGATGAGCAAATTTATAGGTCAAATGAGTATTAAACAAATATTAACAAACAATTCAAGTGATGCCTTTAAAAATTTTCCAAACTTAGTGAGCATCTTTGATTTCATAAATCCATTAAGTGCAAACCAGATGGCTCAGTGTCAGAACTGTCACTATCTTTTACCAAGTAATTAAAGAGAATTCCAAGTTAGAATATAGTCACTTCTAAAATACAGAAAGCTTGGGGCGCCTGGGTGGCTCAGTCGTTAAGCGTCTGCCTTCAGCTCAGGTCATGATCCCAGGGTCCTGGGATCGAGCCCCGCATCAGGCTCCCTGCTCAGTGGGAAGCCTGCTTCTCCCTCTCCCACTCCCCCTGCTTGTGTTCTCTCTCTCGCTGTCTCTTTCAAATAAATAAAATCTTTAAAAAATAATAATAATAATAAAATACAATAAGCTTTAAATGCAAGCCTCCCCTCTCTTACGTGTTTTAATCTTGTGTAACCAACATGTTGGACTAAGTTCTCAAGCCAAGTCCCTCCACTCTAACAAGCACAGACATCCCATACCCTGGAATAATGCTCTGATACAACATACCTTGTGGATGGTTGACAAATGTTGTTACCCAAAAATTGGGGATTTTGGCGATCAATTCCGACCTCTTCTGAAAAAATGGTTGGCGGAGTTTGTTATATTTCTGTTCTACTTTCAAAATCTCCTCACTGGCTTGTTCATTAAGTCTGAAGCAAATGAAAAACAATGTTGACAATGATGATATTTGACAAATACAAAAATTGCTGAAACTCCAGAATATTAGCTTTCGAAGAGTACAAAGTAATTATTTATAATGACCAAAACACCTAGATTTTTGTAGTTAGAGACTCAAGTCAAAACTAAGATGGCAATCTGATATGCTTCACCAACACACTCAATAGTTAAACAGTTCTTAAAGTGCCCAAACTGATCATTTTGGTAACATTGTATATTTACATCACCAACTCTAGCACCAGGCTAACTTCAACTGTTTCAACCTCAAGCAGATGTTAAAAAAAAAAAGTGCTAATAAAGTAACAAAGTTATAACCCAAGTGGGAGCAACATTGATGCCATAATGCTAAACTATCAGAAGCCCAGACACTGCAATTCAGACAACTTGTAGCCTTTGACAGTAAACCAAAGCTTTACAAGGTCAATGTACTTTCTTCAAAAACTTTTTGGTCAACATAAAAGTCTTTCACAGGAAATTAACACTGAACTTTCAAAATATTTCCAACTAAGTTATAATCATCTCCACTTAGCCAGTGGATACAGATTTATTTGACCATAGTTTCAATGATTACCGGACTGTAAGCTGCATCTCAGAAAACTTCTGCAAAGTAAACTACAAAAAACTTTACCTGTCTATTTCATTTTGTACTTCATCAATATGTTCAATTGCTTCTTGCTGTTCTTTTTCTGTAAGAAAAAGGTGTATAGGACTCAATGCTAGTTACAATATAAAATTCGTTTTCTTGATGTTAAGAGTCTGTGATGTGACATATCAATAAAATAGTTTTAAAAAAAGAAACTGCCTACTACAAGGCATGCTCTCCACGTGTTCATGCCTGTAGTTGACAAATTACTTTCTAATTAAAAGACTATTCACAAATCATGCAATCTGCTAGGCTACTCAAGAATGTTTGCAGCACTTTTTCAACAGTTTCCTTACAAGAAAGAGACCAGTTACTAAAGTTTCTATTATGAAAGATAAGGAACAAGCCTTATTCAAAAATTCTTACTGTTATTTATCACATTATATACCTGTTAACAGAATGATGCCAGCTGTTAACTCCAATACGGAAACTAACCCAAGACCATAACGAAAATGAGGACACCACCTATCTCAGTGGTAGAATCACTTCTTACACAAAGTTGAAAATACTGCTCAGTATCGATGACAATTAAAAGACATCAGACATGCCTGACAGGTAAGGCCCTTGAATCTGCCGGACCATCGTAAAAACACTGGACTTTACCTTCTTAGAATAAGAACCCTAGGATTCGACCCTGACCTTTCTCTCCCCTCCAACCCAATTTCAGGCGGGCTTATCTGAGATGAGGCCCCACACGATTCTGAAGCACACTTACAGGGAGCAAGCATGAAGTCTGAAAACTATGAGCCACGGAAGGCAGAGGAAGGAAAGGGGTGTGCTATGGAAGAGGTGCCCTTTTGTCCGGTGAAGACTGCAGAACCTACAAAGCTAAGTGGGCGTGAAGGGGCCTGATCGCGCGGTTCATTTCCGGTAACCATCCCGGGTTTTGCAGCCCCCCTGCCGAGAAAGCCTTTACGGCCAAGGCTGGGAGGTTTGCTGAGAGCCATTGTAAAGCCCCTCCGACACGCTGGCCGCCGGGCCAGGTTTCACAGCGCTCTGCCGCGACGGGGTGGCCACCCCACGTGGGAAGTGTGCCCGGGGCCGGCCAGAGCATCCTCCCGGGCGGGCCAGGCCCACTGCGCGGCCGGCCGCGTGCTTCCCCGCGCCCCCACCCCGCCCCAGCTCCAGGCAGAGGTCCGCGCCGGGGCCGGCCTCCGGGTGCGGGTACGGGGGCGCCGCCCGCAGGCCGGGCGCGAAGGGGGAGCCGCGCGGAGGCCCGGCCGCGGGGCCGCGTCCGGCCGCACCATGTGGCGGCGGCGGCGGCTGATGGGAGCGAGGCATCATGGCGGAGCACAATAAAGAGAGGCTTCTCGGGAGGGAGGGAGGGGGAGGAGAGCGAGGGAGGGGGGAGAGGAAGGGGGGGGTCTCCTCCGCCCGCGCCGAGCAGGCCGCAGCGCCCCCGCCTCGCAGCGCCGTCCGCCGCCGCGGCGCCACCCCGGCCCCGGCCCCGCGCGCACAAAAAAGGGCGCCGAGGCGCGCGCCGGCCCGTCCGCCCAGCGCCCCCCGCGCGCCCCGGGCCCCGCCGGCGGCCTGCGGGCCGGGCGGGCGGCGAAGATGGCGGCGCGGGCCGGCCCCCGCCTCGCCTGCTCCTCACCTGAGGTCTCGTCGGCCCCGTCGTGGTTGGAGTTGAGCTCCTTTTTACTGACTTTGGCCGCCGGCGCCGACATGGTGCTGCTCCGCGGTCGGGGGGGGAGCGGGGAGGGGGAGAGAAGGGAAGGCGAAGGGGGCGGGCAGCGGCTTCCCCTCACGCCACACGCGCGGGCGCTCGCTCGGTCCGGCCGCCTCCTCCCGGCGCTCGCTCGCTCGCTCGCTCTCCCTCCCCCTGGCTCGCGCGCGCTGCCCTCGCGGCCTGACGACGAGGGAGGGGCTGGGGCGGCGTGCCGGGCCCCGGCCCGGGCTCCTGCTTACGGAGGGGAGGCGGCGGCGGGCGGGCAGGCGGCTCGGCTCCCTCACTCACGCTCCGCGGTCCAGCTCGCTGCTCGCTCTCCCCGAGCCGCCTCCTCCTCCACCTCCTCCTCCACCTCCTCCTCACGGCGAGGGGCGGGCGGCAGGGCGCAGGCGCGCCAGGCCCCGCGCGCACGCCCCGCCCCCGGCCGGAGAGGCTCGCGCCGCCCCGCCATTGGCTGGAGCGCCGGGACGAGGGGGCGGAGCCGCGGCGAGGAGACACAGGGCCTGGCCGAGAGGCGGGAGGAAGGAACGCCGCGACGTACGGGGCCGGCCCCCCGCGCCGCGCTCCCCTCCCCCGCTTTCCCCTTCTCCAGCCCGACCCGGGACATTTGCGCGCTACGGGCGCGCGGCGGCCCGAGGGGCGGGGCCTCGCCGGGCTGCGCGCAGGCCCCCCGGCGGGCGTGTCACGTGGTGGCGGAGCGACTTCCCTTCTCCGCCGGGTGGCGCGGAGCGGGGTGTTAGAGCCCCCCAGAAGTGCAGGCCTTGTTACAGCCTAGCTTCACACCGGGGGCCCAGAAATACACCCACCCCGGGCTCGGCGCCGTGGGACACTGCTGGGGCATCCCTCTTCGTGGGTGAAGGAAGGCGACATCTCCATCCTATTTTCCAGATGGGGAAGCTGCCCTTCGGACTCACTCAGGCTTGTTTGCAAACCCCGAAGCTGTCCAGTCCACTTACAAGGCCTTTTCCTGGCTTCTAGTCCAAGCTCTGCCCAGACGGCCGTGTGCACTTGGGCAGGTCACCTTCCCTCTCTGTACCTATTTCTGAAATTATATAATTCAAAAAAAGGCTGACAAAGGGGAACGTTGTGTGATTGGTGACTTTTAGGCAGGGCCGCGCCAAATTGGAAGTCCTCTGAAGGCAGGGAGATGACCACGCTCATCTGCGCGTCTTTTTTGCCCAACTCGGTGCCTAACGTTTGCAAGAAACCGTGCTAGGAGCCAGTCCCAGCAATAGGAGTAGATCTCATTGAGGGGCACAACTCCGCCCGAAGGCGTGGGCGGTGTTAAATTCATTTCACCACGTCAGAGATAGGACCTACAAGACCTGCTTTAGCGACCAAGACTTGAACCACTAAGTAAGGCCAATGCATTTCTGTTTAAATAATGTTTTTCAGGTAATGCAAATGCACCACTGTTCTACTCCCTCTTCCAGAGCCCCAAGAGGTGGACCAACAAAAGCCTGAAATCTCTCCCTGGGCCTTTGTAAGCAGAATTTGGGGTTGGATTATTTGCCTTCTAGCACTCATGTTTTACTATCGGCTCTTAAAACTCAAGCAGTGTCTTTAATGTTCAGGACAGTCCATTGGTAGGTGATCGATAAAGATAAATGTTAAATAAATGGCATACAGTCCATGGGTAGAGAATACAAATGTCTTCCTGGGACTCTCCCCCAAACCCAGAGATTCATCTAATCCTTTCCCTCCTGAGCCCAGCTCAATCCCACACCTGTCTCAGTTGGACAGGCTTTTTAAAGGAAGAATTACTAGCACCAGTGATAAACTGGTAAATGTTTGACAACCATCTCCCAGAAGAGAAAACAAAAAAAACAAAAAAACCACCAAAACCCCTGATTTGTAGCATTTGCTGATTTCAGTGGTGTATAAATACTCTCATGGCCAATTTCCTGCCACCCCAGTGATGTCACTGAACAGCGCTGAATTAGAACACCAGGCTCTAGTGCACTGCTGAAGAATGCACCCTGGGCCACAGGCTGTGATAAAATACATGTGTTTTCTCATTTAATCCTCACAAAATACAAGGTAGGTATTAATACCCTCATCACACAGCTAAATCCAACTTTTTTTGTTGTGAGTAGCAGAACCACAATTCTAAACCATGCCAGCGGATAACAAGGCCCCTGCCCTAAGATTGTTGTTTTTTTTTTTTTTTTTTCCATTTTTTGACCTGACATTTGACATCAGGACTCAGTATACACCTAGACACAAAATAATACTTACCCTTACTAAGTGTGATGTGCCTCTTAATTTTCTACTCTATTTTATTTTCTTTAAATGCAGGTCACACTCCACTAAATTGATTTTGTGACCCATTAATGGGATAAAACGGTCTGAAAAACACTGTGCTGAGGGCTGCTGTTTTCAGACAAAGCCTGCTTACAGGCTGTGAGTAGCAGTGACCCAGAGCATCTCCTAAGTTCCTGATCTACCTGTGTTTCCCATGCATCTGCAGGGGCTCCAAGTCTCCTTTCCAACCATCCCAGCCCTTAAAACCATCCCGCTCCTCTTCCTGACCTTTCCCACAACACTTCTCAAGATGAATGCAGGGAGCACACACTAGGAAGTGGAAGAGAAAGAGAAAGCAAAAGGGCAAGAGTTTCAGTAAACAAGGGAGTGGCATGGACATGCCAAGAGATAATTCACCCATGCTGAATTAGTCACTGTGGTCTCCCCGAATCTAAATCATCCATGAGCTCTGCATTCTCTCCTTGGCCTCTCACCTCCCTCCAGGAATTCCTCCCTCTCTTCTCCTTTCCTCTCCTCCCCAGCTTCCTTTGATGGAGGAGAGCCCTGCAGCTTAAAGATTGGATGAGATGTGGGCATTCCCTACAACACAGCAGTGTCCCAAGATGACCAGGAAATCTTAGCTAGGATGGCCTTCAAAACCTATCCCCTCCACCTCTCTGAGCCTCCTTTTTCTGATCTGTAAAATGGAATTATTCACAGCTTCTGTTTTGAGAGCTGATGGATAAAGAAGTGCTTAGCACTGTGCCTGGCTGACCAGTGCCCAGGGAGTGGCATAAGCTGTTATTTGGATTTAGATGAACCACCCTGGAGGAGCTATGGTTGTACCTTCTAATCCCTCCCGGTCATGTTGATTCTCCCAAGGAGCTAAACAGAAGGTGACCAGGAGGACTCATCCACATTTTACTGCTCACAGGTAGGAAGAAATTTACTATCCATCAAGAGCACTGATTATGAGCCATTCGATGTCTTGAGTGTTTCATATCTATTTAAGCCACACAGCAAGCCTAACAGATGGGTTCTGTTGAGCCCATCTTACAGAAGAATAAGGAAGCACAGGTTATGTCACTTGCCCAGCAAGGTCACACAGTCAGCCAGAGCCAGGTTTCGAACCCTGGCTGTCCAGCTTTACCACAGGGGGGCATCAGCTGGGCAGGTCTTTTGCATCTCATTTGGAAGGGGATGGACTGGGACCCATTCAAGTCAAACTTGACACATCACCCTTCAGACCCACTGGAGCACCATGATATGGACTCCTCATCCAGTGCTCCTTCCACAAGCGTGGCTGGATCTCAGCCATGTCAGCAAATTAGTAAGATTTATGGGCTCCCGAGCTGCTCCCCTCTGCACTTAGGCAGCCTGCTGTCACATTTTCCTAGGGCAACGCTTTCCTGTCTTCTTACTTATAGAGACCCAGCTCCCTCGAAGTTCCCACCATATCCCCACTCCATCGGAGAGGCCTAATCACACAAACCACGTTGTGACTGGTTCCAAGCAGTGTGTCTGGAAAACCCAGCCCTCATCTCTAAGTTAACAGTTAATGGGGAGGAAGGGGCAGACGTGAAACAGACAATGACAATGTAATGAGGTAAGGGCCAGGCTGGGGGGACTCTGAGCGCTACAAAAGCAGAAGGGGGCTCCTAACACCCAGCAGCTGTGGCTCAGAGAACGCCTGCAAGAAGTGACTTATCAGCAGAAAGCTACAGGAGGAGAGGAGCACAGGTAGGGAGACAAGAGTGATCCAGGCAGAGGAAAAGTGGTCTTCCAGGCCCTGAGGTGAGAGAGAGAAGAGCAGTGAAAGGTGCCGCAGGGAGCAGGAACCTGGAGAGGCGGCCAGGAGCCAGGGGGACGCGGGGAAGTCACTTAGTCGATAGCTCTAGGGCAATGGGGAGGCAAGGTTTTAAACCAGGGAGTCACGTGATTGGCTTTGCTACAGCTGGATGGGGGGTGGGGGGGTTGGAGGGTTGGAGGAGGAGGAGGAAGCTGGAAGCAAGAGGAGTGGCAGTAATCTGGCCAAAGTTGTGGGCAGGCAGCAGCCGCAGGAAGGAAGTAGATGGATAGGAGAGGTACTGAGGTAGAACCACCAGGACTTGGGGATTTGTCTGGATGTGGAGGGGTGAAAGAGAGGAAAGGGGTCGCGCATCGCCCAGCCTTAGGCTGGCTATTGGTGCCACTTACCAAGACAGGGAACCCAGGAGGAGTGAGTTTGGGGGCTGGGAGACAGCCCACCTTAGGTGTTGGGTTGGGGGCAGGGATGAGCTCCCACGTGCTCTAGGTCTCTCAATTTCGCCCCTTCTAGTTTTTGCTTCACATCACCTAATCCACTCGCCCACCCTGGGCTGAAACCCTTCAGGGTGTTTGGGGTCATATCTCAAAAGGCATTGGGGAAAAAAAATCCCTTAAGTCTCCGATTAAGTGTTGTAGGAACATACCTCCCTTAGGCAAGTGCTGAGATGTCGATGTCTCCTGCGGCTTGGGGGCAGGAGGTAGTCTCGGTTTCTTCGTTTGAGGCGGGAGCGAAGACTGGCGTTTGGGGGCCATGCTGTGAGGAAACTCCACGAAACCAGGAGAGAGGCACGTCTGGAAAAAGCCCGCTTGCTGGAGCTGCCCCAGGTGGCGGAGGTTTAAATCTACCGGATTGGCAGCCAGGAAGGGATATTTACATGACAGTGGGACACCCACCCCATCCCCTCCCCTAGCCTCATCCCTTCCCTCCCACCCTCCAATCAAGATCGACTTCTTTTAGTTGCTCTCTGCAGTTCCCTACGGGGCATTCTCGGCACTGGGTGGGCAGGAGGAGGTATTTCCTGTGGGAGAAGTTCTTTCCTCTCTAGGACCCTCTCGGTAGTGACTGGAAACACCAGCAGCCTTTCCTAAATCCTCTAGATAGGCAGACCTGCCCCCATTGAGAACTTGTCCTCTTCTTCTTCTTCTTCTTTATTTTTTTTTCCCCTTTGGCCTCTAGATTTAAACATGCCCTTGCCTTACCTCAGCCTGGAACATTCTTCAGGGCCATTAACTTCACCTCCATCTCCATGTCTGGCTAACTCCCACCCAAACTCCAGGTCTCAGCTCAGAGACATAAATGAACATTGAAATACAGGATTCCCAGTCAAGAATTACAAAGGAAGAGGGAAAAGAAGGTGCCCTTGAGAAGACTTGGAACATTTCATTCTACACTCATTTTGGAAAAAGACAGGAGGTTGAGTTTGAAGAATCTTTAGAAGGCATCTTGTCTGGGGGGATGAAGGGAGGGGGGTCACAAACTTCAGTGCCTCTTGCAGCCTGTCAGGTAATAACTATGTATAAGCAAGCAACTGGATTTCACCGCAGCTAGTGGAAGGCAGAGTGGTACAACCACTCTGGAGAACTGCCAGCTCCACCCAAACTGAACTTATGTTCAGCACTTCTGCTCCTGGTTATATTCCCAACAGAAATGCTTACCCGTGTATTCTAATATGTGTGATAGACGTGTATAAGAATGGTCATAACGAGGGCGCCTGGGTGGCTCAGTTGGTTAAGCGACTGCCTTCGGCTCAGGTCATGATCCTGGAGTCCCTGGATCGAGTCCTGCATCGGGCTCCCTGCTCGGCAGGGAGTCTGCTTCTCCCTCTGACCCTCCCCCCTCTCATGTGCTTGCTCTCTCTCATTCTCTCTCTCTCAAATAAATAAATAAAAAATCTTAAAAAAAAAAAAAAAGAATGGTCATAACGAGATTCATAATAGTAAAAATCTGAAAACGAAATATCAATACTGGAATGCATACATTGTGAAATATTCACACAATGGAATATGATAAAGCATTGAAAATGAACGAACCACAACTGCATGCCATGATGTGGTTAAAGCCTACAAATGTAGTGTTGAATGAAAGACACAAGACACAAAATAGGATAGGCTATGTGATTTCATTTATATAAAGTACAGAAACAGGCAAAACTGATCTATGCTTAGGAGAAGTCCAGAGTGTGGTTAACCTAGCCTTGAAGAGAGATGTTATCGAAAGGGGGCACGAAGGGCCTCTGGAGTCCCCCTGGTGCCTGGTTTCTGGATCTTGGGCTTGCTACACCACTGTATCTGATTTGTGAAATCTGTGTTGTCAGGTCTCTGGTCTTCCTAAAGAGAAGCTAGAGGTACATTTTTTTTTTAATATGAACTCTCTGGATTTTTTAAAAATTAGCAACAAATTAAATATTTTATTTATTTCTTTGTTTTTAAATCAGAGAGAGAGAGAGTGAGCACAAGCAGGGGGAGTGGCAGGCAGAAGAAGAAGCAGGCTCCCTGTTGAGCAAGGAGCCTGATGTGGAACTCCATCCCAGGGCCCTAGGATCATGACCTGAGCTGAAGGCAGCCCCTTAACCGGCTGAGCCACCAAGGCATCCCACGAATTAAATATTTTTAAATACTTTGTGGACGAAATCAAACACGTTGGCCAGGCTACTTTCATTCTGTAAGCCATGAGTTTGTAACCTCTGAGATGGTGCAATGATTTTCCATCTTTAAAAAAAAGGGTTTGTTTTTCCCCATCAATTAATCTCTTAACAAAATAAATCTTAGGCATCGGGGTGCCTGGGTGGCTCAGTCGTTAAGCGTCTGCCTTCGGCTCAGGTCGTGATCCCAGGATCCTGGGATCAAGCCCCACATCGAGCCCCTCATCGAGCCCCGCATCGAGCACCCGCAATCAGGCTCCCTGCTCGGCGGGAAGCCTGCTTCTCCCTCTCCCACTCCCCCTGCTTGTGTTCCGTCTCTCGCTGTCTCTCTGTCAAATAAATAAATAAATAAATCTTTAAAAAAAATAAAATAAATCTTAGGCATAAGTCTGTGATGTTAATATTGGTAAAAAGTTCAGCTCTTTCTGGAAGAAGACCCCCACACACACACCACCACCTCTCATTCCCCTCCATCCCTCCATTCTTTGTCAGTTTCTGAGGGACTTTGGGCTCCTTCTAAGACATTTTGAAAGCCACAAGTATGTTGATTTACAGATAAACAAGCTAAGACCTGAAAAGTGATTTGCCTAAGGTCATGAGGAGAATAACTGAGTTATAGCTAGAACCAGGGTCTTGGGGTCACTTGATTACAGGGATGCACCTTTTAACCAGCCTCAGTCTTGCTGTTTATACCTGTAAATTGGGTGATAATAATGCCTGCCTCTTTGTTTTAGGATTTTCAATTTGAGGATAAAGGGTCACCTTTTCACTGTTTTTACTACGGAAATTGTCCAAAAACAGTAAGGAGGAAAAAATGAAAACTCTCTTTTGATGAAACTGGGAGTCAGCTAAACCCCAAACCACAGAATAGGTGGCTGGCTGGCCAAAGCAGTGGAAAAGAAACAGGATGTGTGCAGGAAGAAAGGACAAGGCGCCTTGGCTACAGATTTCTGGGAGTATCAGCAAAGGACACTTCTGGAAGCTGAGGGGCAAACTCAAAATCCGTGGCTTATAGCAGCCACGACGGGGTGTACTGACAGGATGGTGCAGTGGATGGGTTCCTAGAACAAAGAAGGGGCTAAATGAAGAGTAGCCCAGAGATGCCTCATAAGATCAACACAAACTGGAATTTCCTTGAGATTCCTTTTTTTTTTTTTTTAACTCACCAACCTGAGATCCAGAAGTTTAGAAACACCTTACCTGGGAGAGGGTGTGAGGAGAGGTGCTCTCCTTATTAGTGGCAGCTTAAAGAGATATAGCTCCTTTGGAGGGCAATTTAGCCATCAGAATATCTATGGAAAGTGCAAAAGTACCTACCCTTGGCCCAGAATTTCTCCTTCTAGGAATTTATCCTACAGATTCATTGTATTGCAGGGAGATGGCACCTGTATGAAGCAATTCATTTGCAACATTGTTTATTTATTTATTTTGAGAGAGAGAGTGGGGGGGCGCAAGAGTGTCCACATACCATAGCTAGCAGGGGGTATGGGAGGGGGGCACAGAGGGAGAGGGAGAGAGAGAATCTAAAGCAGCCTCCACACTCAGCACAGAGCCTGACTGGATCTCCCGACCCTGAGATCATGGCCTGAGCTGAAATCAAGAGCCCTGGCTTCATGCACTGAGCCACCCAGACGCCCCTCCTTTGCAACATTGTAAAAGCAAACTATTGGAAACAACCTAACAGCTTCTTTAGGCTCCTGGGGACCAAAGGATCTATCCAAACCCTGGAATGCCTTATAACCATCACACCAAATAGGGAACCAGAGCCATGGCTATGTGAAATAAGCAAAATCCTATACCATGTAGTTAGTATGTTACCATTTGCGTTAAAGGGGGGGGTAGAAAAAAAATACATATTCACTTATTTGCCTATATCCCTATAATACAGCCCCGAAGGACTCCTATGAAGGCCATAGCCCACCAACCTTGAGGAGGGGACTGGGTGGTGACAAATGAGAGGATAGGAATAAGAGGGAAATGCTTCACTCTTTACTTTGTGGTACATTTTGAATTTTGTACCTTCTGAATATATTATATTTAAAAAAAACAGGGACTCCCAGGTGGCTCAGTCCATTAAGCATCTGACTTCAGCTTGGGTCATGATCTCAGGGTCCTGCAATCAAGCCCTGAGCTGGGCTCTGAGCTCAGCAGGAGTCTGCTTGTCTCTCTCCCCCTCTGCTCCCCCCATCCCCGGCTTGTACGCATGCTCTCTCTCTCTCTCAAATAAAGAAAATCTTAAAAAATAATAATAATAATAGGGGCGCCTGACTAGTTCAGTCGGTAAAGCAGGTGATTCTTGATCTTGGGGTTTTGAGTTCGAGCCCCATGTTCAATGTAGAGTAGTTAAAAAATAAAATACTTTTTAAAAATGACAATAACAACAACCAAAGATTACCTAAGTTTCAATACTTAGAGTCACTCAGATCACCTAAATACAACACCCACTTGGTATATGTCAGCTTACATTCAAATGTGCATGACCCCACTTTTCCTTTCCTCTACAGCTTCCAAAATTTTAATTTCCTGGATTTCCAGAGGTGTTACTAGGCAACTGTGCAACTCTGCTTCGTTCCAGGACAGCTGCAGGCAAGGTGGGGGAAAGGCAAATGGCCTCCCTCCAACCCACCCAAAGGTTGACAGGCTCATGATGTTCTGTAACCCTGAGGCCAGGCTCCTTTTGGGAACCAGGAGTTTCCAAAATATCCAGAACTCCCTATTGTTTAGTTATCTGTGTGCACCAGAGGAGAGCTATAAATAGCTACAATTTATTGAGTGTTAGCGGTATGAGAGGTATTCACTAAGCATTATCCTTTTGAGCCCTCCATCATCCTTGCCAGGACAGTATCATGTCCTTATTTTGCAGAGGGAGAATCAAACCAAAATCAAGAATCAATACTCAAAGAACCTGGTCCCAGAATCAAAGGGATAGAAGAGTAAGGATTCGAACTTCTGTCTTTCCAACTCCTCTATGCCACTTTTGGCACTAATGGGATGCAAACAAATTGTTACCCAGAGTCTGATTGCCATGTAAGCCCAAAACACACCAAGACTTATCTCTGAGACTCATAGAACCTCAGGAGATCATCTCTGGCCATCTCTTGGTAGGTTTTCCTTCATACTTCTCAGCACGGAGGGGGCACTTAAGACAACCTTTTTTCGGGTGCCTGGGTGGCTCAGTTGGTTAAGCAACTGCCTTTGGCTCAGGTCTTGATCCCGGAGTCCCGGGATCGAGTCCCACATCGGGATCCCCGCTGAGCGGGGAGTCTGCTTCTCCCTCTGACCCTCTCCCCTCTCATGCTCTCTCTCTCTCAAATAAATAAATAAAATCTTTAAAAAAAAAAAAAAAAAGACAATCTTTTTTCTTTTCTTTTCTTTTTAAGATTTTACTTATTTATTTGAGAGAGAGAGTGAGAGAGAGAGAGTGCACAAGAGGGGGTAGGGTCAGAGGGAGAAGCAGACTCCCCACTGAGCAGGGAGCCCGATGTGAAACTCGATCCTGGGGCTCCAGGATCATGATCTGAGCTGAAGGCAATTGCTTAACCAACTGAGCCACCCAGGAGCCCAAGACAATCTTTTTTCTTAACTGAGTGCCAGGGCCTGAAAGTCACTTGGTTCTTCTTTCATTGCCCCCTCCCCCCATTCTGTGCTTTGGCTCCTTAGTACTCATTAAAAAGTTATAATAGTGGGGCGCCTGGGTGGCTCGGTCAGTTGAGCGTCTGCCTTCGGCTCGGGTCATGATCCCAGGGTCCTGGGATCGAGCCCCGCATCAGGCTCCCTGCTCAGTGGAGAGTCTGCTTCTCCCTCTCCCTCTCCCTCTCCCCCTCCCCACTACTTATGCTCACTCTCACTCATGCTCTCTCTCATTCAAATAAATAAATAAAATCTTAAAAAAAAATAAAATAAAAAATAAAAAGTTATAATAGTATTTTTATTAAAATTTAGAAAATTAAAATAAGACAAAATTCTACACCAAGACATAGCAACTACTAATATAACCTACTCACATAAGATAACATTTATGTCACACAACGTAATACTCTTGCACAATTTTATTTTTGTTTAGATTTTATGTTTAGGTAATTTCTAAACCCATCGTGGAGCTCAAACTCACAATCCCAAGATCAAGAGTCACATGCTCCACCAAATGAGCCAGCCAGGTGCCCCTAAATGTGCTATGATTTATTTAAATGTCAGCAATGGAAATTTAAGATGTTCTTACTATTTTGTCATAAGTAAGTGGTGATGAACATCCTAGTGGCTAAATCTTGGCACACGTACATGATTATTTCCTTAGAATACATTCCTAGAACTACAATTGTTGAGTGAAAATGTGTAAAATAATAAGAGCTTTTAACATGTTGCCCAGTAGTCCAGCTGCTGGGCTGTGTGCGGTGTTTGTATAATTCCCTGAACCCTGCCTCATTCTCTGAAGTTCGGGTTTGGTAGGTGAAAAGTTTTATCTCAGAGTTGGTATGCTTAGTGAGACAGAACAGTTTTTCTTATGCTTCTTTTCTGATGATATTTCTTCTTTTGTAAATGGTACATTCATATCAATTTACCCAATTTCCTATTGGGATATTTCTCTTTTCTTTGTTAATTTATAAGTGTATTTTATATATTAAGTATATAAACCGGGGTGCCTGGGTGGCTCAGTCATTAAGTATCTGCCTTCGGCTCAAGTCATGATCCCAGGGTCCTGGGATCGAGTCCCAAATTGGGCTCCCTGCTCCGCGGGAAACTTGCTTCTCCCTCTCCCACTCTCCCTGCTCGTGTTCTCTCTCTTGCTGTCTCTCTGTCAAATAAATAAAATATTTTTGGGGTGCCTGGGTGGCTCAGTCATTAAGTATCTGCGTTCGGCTCAGGTCATGATCCCAGGGTCCTGGGATCGAGCCCTGCATCGGGCTCCTTGCCCCATAGGAAGCCTGCTTCTCCCTCTCCCACTCCCCCTGCTTGTGTTCCCTCTCTTGCTGTGTCTCTCTCTGTCAAATAAATAAATAAAATCTTAAAAAAAGAAAAATTAAAAAAAATAAATAAATAAAATATATTTTTAAAGTATATAAACCTTCTCTCTTATATATAGCAAAATATTTTTTCCTAGGTTATTTGCTGCTTACTGTATTTTCACTGTATTTTTAGTGACTTTTTAATTCTGGAGAAGACTCACTAAAGTATTATATTTTTATGTAATCAAGGCTCTCAATTTTTTCTTTTCTTCTTGTCCTCCTCTCTTCCTCCTCCTCCTCCTTCTCTTCCTCCTTCCCCACCCCTCCCCCTTCTTCCCCTCCTTCCTCTTCTTCCCCCCTCCTCCTCCTCCTCCTCCCACTCCTCCTCTTCCTCCCATTCTTCTTCTTCTTCTTCTTTCAATGGTTTCTGCTGTTTGAGATGCTTAGAGAGACTCCTCCATCCCAAGATATAGCAAATAATCACCTGTGTTTTCTTCTTGTATTGGTATATCTTCCTTTTTAATGCTACAACTTATAACCTATCTGAATTCATTCTGGAATATGATGTGAAGCAAAGATATAATTAGACTTTTTTCCCCAAATGATTGATCAGTTGATCCAACACATTTTTCTTTCTATTCAAAATATATCAAGTAACTCTTTTTCATGAGAAAGCTCCAGTTAAAAGTGATGGCAGGGGCACCTGGCTGGCTCAGTAGGTAGAGCATATGACTCTTGATCTTGGGGTTGTAAGTTCAAGCCCCAGGTTGGGCACAGAACCTACTTAAAAATTTTTTTTGTAGGGGCGCCTGGGTGGCTCAGATGGTTAAGCATCTGCCTTCGGCTCAGGTCATGATCCCGGTGTCCTGGGATCGAGCCCCACATCAGGCTCCCTGCTCAGCAGGGAGTCTGCTTCTCCCTCTCCCTCTACCTGCCGCTTCCCCTGCTTGTGCTCTCTCTTTCTAATAAAAAATAAAAAATCTTTAAAAAAAAATTTTTTTTTGTAAATTTTAAAAAGTGATGGCAAACATAAAGATGGATATAACACACACCATCCCCCACCAAATAACTTTGAGGTTCATAGAGTTTAATTTTACCCAAATAAATGTTTACATGACACATTTCTTTCAGTAGAACTTGTGCTACAGTTCATAATGTTGACAAAAGAAATACTGGAATTACCATATTTAGAAGAAAATTTGCTTATATAAAATCACACTCATTCACTCACTCAGTCAATATTATTGAGTGTCTAATACATGCCAGGTAGTAATGACTACAAGGTCTATGAACAAAATACAGATAATAAGGTAAGACCTTCTTGGGGTACCTGGGTAGCTCAGTCAATTAAGCATCTAACTTTGGCTCAAGTCATGATCTCAGGGTCCTGGGATTGAGCCCCACATCGGGCTCCCCATTCGGCGGGGAGTCTGCTTGTCCATCTCCCTCTCTCTCAAATAAATAAATAAAATCTTTTTAAAAATAAGGTAAAATAAAAATAAGGTAAAGCCTTCTTAATGAGCTGGCATTTGGACAAAGACCTCAAGGAAGTACAGAATGGGCATTGTGATCATTAGGGGATAACATTCTAGACAGAGAAACAAGAAGGTCTAAGCCCCAAGGCAGGAGCATTTTCCAGGAGAACCAAGGAAGTCAGGTTGTTGAAATGAGGTAAATGGTGGGAGATGGGCTAAGGGAATGTTGGAGGCTTGTGGAGCTTGTGGGCTATGTAGGGCTTGTGGGCTGTGTCAGGTTCTCTACATTTTTTCTATATTGGGCATACAAAATTCAAAGCTGATTAAGACATGCCTGTGTCCTGAGTATCTATAGTTCTTGTCAAAAACTGTAATAGAGGGGCACCTGGGTGGCTCAGTCGGTTAAGCGGCTGCCTTCGGCTCAGGTCACGATCCCAGGGTCCTAGGATCGAGCCCCATGTCGGGCTCCTTGCTCAGTGGAGAGCCTGCTTCTCCCTCTCCCTCTGCTTGCTGCTCCCCCTGCTTGTGCTATCTTTCCCTCTGTGTCAAATAGATAAAATCTTAAAAAAAAAAAAACTGTAATAGATATGAACAGAATTCTATAGGATTAGAGAAAACGGAACAAATAAATCCATTGGCAGAAATCAAAGGTGAAGTTTAAGCTGCATCGGTAAGAATGAATGGATGGCAAGGGATTTCTTTTGGGGTGATGAAGATGTTTTAAAAATTGATTATGGGGCCACCTGGGTGGCTCAGTCAGTTGAGCGTCTGACTCTTGGTTTTGGCTCAGGTCATGATCTGAGGGTCGCGATATCAAGCCTGGCGATGGGCTCCATGCTCAGCGCAGAGTCTGGTTGTCCCTCTCCCTCTGCTCCTTCTTTCCCCCTGCTTCTTGCTCTCTCTCTCTCAAATAAATAAATAAAATCTACAAAAAAAGATAGTTTCTAAAAAACTTTTTTCTAGAATTGATTATGGTGATTGGTTGCACGTTTCTTTGAATATGCAGAAAATTATTGAATTGCACACTTTAAATGGCTGAATTGTATGGTATATGAACTTAACTCAATAAGGTTGTTAGAATTTATTTATTTATTTATTATTAAAGATTTTGTTTATTTATTTAGAGAGAGAAAGCATGCAAGCTGGAGGAGGGGCAGAGGGAGAGGGAGAGAGAATCTCAAGTAGGCTTGGTGCTAAATGCAGAGCCCGACACAGGGCTTGATCCCGTGCCCCTGAGTTCATGACCTGAGCTGAAATCAAGAGTCAGAGGCTTAACTGACTGAGCCACCCAGGTGCACCAAAGTTGTTAGAGTTTAAAGAAAAAATGAGTTCAAGGGGCGCCTGGGTGTCTTAGTCGGTTAAGTATCTGCCTTCAGCTCAGGTCATGATCTCAGGGTCCTGAGATCAAGCCCCATTTTGTGCTCCCTGCTCAGCGGGGAATCTGCTTCTCTTTCTCCCTCTACCCCTCACCCTGCTTCTCTTTCTCCCTCTGCCCCTCACCCTGCTCATGCTCTCTCTCAATCGCTCTCTCTCTCTCTCAAATAAATAAAATCTTTTAAAAAACGAGAATTGTTGTTCTGAACCTTTGAAAATTGCAAGGTATTGACAGCTCAGTCTTTTAGAGCATGGATATTATTTTTTTTAAAGATTTTATTTATTTATTTGTCAGACAGGGAGAGAGTGCGAGAGAGCACAAGCAGGGGGAGTGGCAAGCAGAGGGAAAAGCAGGCTTCCCACTGAGCACGGAGCCCAACTTGGGACTTGATCCCAGGACCCTGGGATCATGACCCAAGCCGAAGGCAGATGCTTCACTGACTGAGCCACTCAGGGGTCCCTAGAAAGGATAGTATATATTTCCAAGCACTGAGCTAGACCTTAGGGTTGCAAAGATTAAAACAATGTAGCTCCATCATTCAAATCTCATAGATGAGTGGAGTGTGTGTGATTGCAGGGTTATGAATGTACATCATTCACTGAAAATATAAGTATTCCATCCCACTCTGAAATGTCGCCTCTGACATACCTTAAATATATACTTACATATATCTGGTTCTGGGTTTGCTATTCCATTGAATAGATATCTATGATTATTCCAATATCAATTCATGTTCTTTATATTATTTTTCTTGGACTATTTCTCTTTCTCTCTCTCTCTGACTTAACAGCTTTATTTAAGTATAATTTACATGCCACATATTTCACTCATTTTAAGCATACAATTCAATGATTGTTAGTAAGTTTACAAAACTGTAGAACCATCACCACAATTGGATTTTAGAATATTTCCATTACCCCTAAAAGAAACCTCATGCCCATTCCCACCCCCAGCCCCAGGCAAACACTAATCTACTTTCTGTCTGTAAATTTGCCTTTCCTGGACATTTCATACAAATGGAATCATACAATATGTTGTCTTTTACATCTGTCTTTACTTTGTCTATTTCTTACTGTGTGGTGAGGCCTGGCTTCTTTCATTATTCTTTAATTTTAGGAAATTTATTGGGCATTCTTATGGGTTTATTCTTCCCAATGAACTGGAACAGAAGTCATGTTCACAACCCATTTTATAGATCAAAAGAGATCACTTTGCTAAGTCCCAACATAATCATTTATTTTGTCTCTGACTAAATCTTGACTCTAAAAATCAGGTCCATCTTTGGGGCCCTGGCTGGTTCATTTGGTAGAGCATGTGACTCTTGATCTTGGGGTTGTGAGTTTGAGCCCCACATTGGGTGTAGAGATTACTTAAAAAATAAAATCTTAGGGACACCTGGGTGGGTCATTCGGTTAAGTATCTGTCTTCAGCTCAGGTCATGATCCCGGGATCCTGGGATGGAGCCCCACATCAGTCTCCCTGTTCAGTGGGGAGTCTGCTTCTCCCTTGGCCCCTCCCCCTGGTCATGGCTCCCCCCCTCAAATAAATAAAAATCTTAAAAAAAAAAAAGTCAGACACTTAACCAACTGTGCCCCCCAGGCACCCCTATAGTTACTGTTTATTAAGCCCTTTCAGGTGCCAGATGCACTTAACTTTCACAATGACCAGGTATAGGAAGCGTCATTATCCTTCCAGTTTATGTATGTTCATTTAAGGTGGGCACACGTTTATTGATGACCTGCCGTGGGTGAGCACTGACCTGGCACAGGTAAAGCTGGGGCCAAGGGGACAATGGTTGCAGCGCATGGTGGAGTAGGAAAACACACATGGCAGAGCAGGAAACAAACAGCGAGCATAATACCAAGCTAAGAAGGCTGCCAAGAAGGCAGCCAACCGGGGTGAGATGGGGAATAATGAGGAAGGCCTTTTCCAATCAAATCTTCAGGGTAGGGCGCCTGGGTGGCTCAGTCGTTAAGCGTCTGCCTTTGGCTCAGGTCATGATCCCAGGGTCCTGGGATCGAGCCCCAAAAGGTCATGATCCCAGGGTCCTGGGATCGTGCCCCACATCCGGCTCCCTGCTCAGTGGGGAGCCTGCTTCTCCCTCTCCCACTCCCCCTGCTTGTGTTCCCTCTCTCGCTGGGTCTCTCTCTGTCAAATAAATAAATAAAATCTTTAAAAAAAAAATATTCAGGGAAGTTTAGTCTAAGAAGAAAATCTTCACTCTCAGACTTAAAACACAAAAAAATAAAAAGGAGTCCACCCTTCACAGAGCTGGGAGACAAGCATTCCAAGCCGAGGATACTTGGGCACAGAGAGGGTCAGGAAAGGCAAGAGATTACGCAGTAACTGCACTGAAGAATCAAGATTTGAGGGGCACCTGGGTGGCTCAGTCAGTTAAGCGTCTGCCTTTGGCTCAGGTCCTGATCCCGGATCCTGGGATCCAGTCTGTGTCAGGCTGCTTCTCCCTCTCTCTCTGCCCCTCCCACAATGCGCCCCCCCACCCAGTGCTCTCTGTCTCTCCCTCAAATCTCAAATAAATAAATAAAATCTAGAAAAAAAAAGATTTGATGGGGGTGCCTGGGTGACCCAGTAGATTAAGTGTCTGCCTTAGGCTCAGGTCAAGATCTCTGGGTCCTGGAATTGAACCCTGTGGTGAGCTTCCTGCTCAGCGGGGAGTTGGCTTCTCTCTCTCTCTCTCTCTGCCCCTCCCCCCAGCTCATTCTCTCTCTCTCTCTCTCTCTCTCTCAAATTAATAAATAAAAATCTTAAAAAAAAAAAAAAAAGATTTGAAACCCTACTGCCAGAGGCCAAATTCCCCTCCATGACGTTCTAATAACTGGCCATTAATTGGCCACATGTTGGGGCTCAACTACAGCAGATCCTAAGAAAAATCACCCTTGCTTGATCCTGGGCGGATGGATCAAGGCTGGGGCTCAACTTATATCTATGCTTGTGAGTGTGGGGAGGGGTGACTGTCCTGTGCCTCAGCTGGGAAAGGGGGTGGGAGTTTTAGCCCATTGTCCTTCCCTTCTTCCTGTTCCCCAACTCCAGCTCTGACAAAGCTGTTTTAATGAGTTTTAATTTAATTTAATTTAATTTAATGAGCCCCACATGGGGCTCCATGTTCAGCACAGAGTCTACTGGAAAATCTCTCTCTTTCTTTCTCCCCGTTTACCCCTCCCCTGTGCTCCTGCTTTCTCTCTCTCTCTCTCAAATAAATAAATGAAATCTTAAAAAAAAAATAATGTTAATAATTAAAAAGTAGTGGGGTGCCTGGCTAGCTCAGTCAGAGGAGCATGTGACTCTTGATTTCGGGGTGGTGAGTTTGAGCCCCACATCGGGTGTAGAGATTACTTAAATAAATAAACTTTAAAAATAATTAAGAAGTATTGGGGCGCCTGAGTGGCTCAGTCGTTAAGCGTCTGCCTTCGGCTCAGGTCGTGATCCCGGGGTCGTGGGATCGAGCCCCGCATCGGGCTCCCTGCTCCGCAGGAAGCCTGCTTCTCCCTCTCCCACTCCCCCTGCTTGTGTTCCCTCTCTCACTGTGTCTCTCTCTGTCAAATAAATAAATAAAATCTCAAAAAAAAAATAATTAAGAAGTATTAAGTACTGATAACATACTAGTCACTGCTTTGTGTACTTGCTCTCCAAGTGTTAACTCTTTCAATCTTATTTCAACTCCAATGAGATAGGCCCTATGGCCTCAGTTTTATAGACAAGATAGTTGAGGCACACAGTGACTTATTTATTTATAAAGATTTATTTATTTACTTATTTTTATTTTTATTTATTTCTTTTTTTTTTAGATCTTTAAAATTTATTTATTTGAGAGAGAGAATGAGAGAGAGCATGAGAGGGGGGAGGGTCAGAGGGAGAAGCAGACTCCCTGCTGAGCAGGGAGCCCAATGCAGGACTCGATCCTGGGACTCCAGGATCATGACCTGAGCCAAAGGCAGTCGCTTAACCAACTGAGCCACCCAGGCACCCTTACTTATTTTTAAATATTTATTTATTTATTGGAGAGGAAGAGGGAGAGCACAAGTGGGAGGGGCAAAGGGAGAGGGAGAGAGAATCTTAAGCCGACTCCACGCTGAGCGTGGAGCCTGAAATGGGGCTCGATCTTACAACCCTGAGAACACAGCCTGAGCTGAAACCAAGAATCAGGTGCTTAACTGACTGTGCCACCCCGGTGCCCCTATTTATTTATTTTAGAGAAGGAGAAAGAGAGAGAGACAGAGAGAGCATGAGGCGGGGGTGGGGATAGGGAGAGGGAGAGATAGAATCCCAAGCCGACTCCCCACCCAGCACAGAGCTTGACATGGGGCTTGATCTCATGACCCTGAGATTATGACCTGAACTGAAATCAAGAGTTGGATGCTTAACTCACTGAGCCACCCAGGTGCCCCAAGGCACAGAGTGATTTAAAGGAAGGACCATGGGCTTTCGAATCAGGCAGTTCAGGGTGTTAATCCAGCCTCCATCTCAACAACTATGCATGACCCTGGGCAAGTCATAAGGTTCTCTGAGCCTTTGTTCTTTCTTATCTCTGTGAAATGAGGTTCACAGTAATACTTGACCTATCAGGATGTTGTGAGAATTCATGCAAAGTGTTTAATACATGGTGAGAACACCATACACTAGGAGGTGTTATTGTATTTGTTGTTTCATCCTTGGTGCATGGTATAGACATTCGAAGGTTGAGTTGTTTACTAAGTAGAACTGAATGTTCCTGAAATAATTGCCAACAGGGTTTTATTTATTTTATTTTATTTTTTTAAAGATTTTATTTATTTGACAGAGAGAGACCCAGCGAGAGAGGGAACACAAGCAGGGGGAGTGGGAGAGGGAGAAGCAGGCTTCCCGCTGAGCAGGGAGCCCGATGTGGGGCTCGATCCCAGGACCCTGGGATCATGACCTGAGCTGAAGGCAGACGCTTAATCTACTGGGTCACCCGGGCGCCCCAACCAACAGGGTTTTAAAATGGGGATGCCTTCTTTTTTGACTCTTTGCAAGGGCCTCTTTGAATGCATTTGAATGTTCTCTGAACATACATTTACTGAACTTTTTGTGCAGCAAGTAGAGGTAGGAAGAAGGAAGCTTCCTGGAAATGGTCTGATACTCCATCTGAGATTTAAGAGGGGCTCCACCCTCCTAGAAGGCTGAAAACTGTACTTACCAATGGTGAAGCATTTGATTAGTCTTTGCTGTATGCCAGGCACATTGCTGGGCTCTGGGGACACCTGTGGTCCCTGTGTTAGTAGAGATGACCCACTGGGGCAAAGACAGGCTTTAGTACCTTGTTACCTAATTACATATTTGAGGAGTGCTCCAGAGGAGAGAAATTTGGTTCCTGAGAGCCAGTAACAGGGGTTTGGGATCTAGTCCCTTTAGCAAGTAACACTTCCAGGGAGGCCTGAAGGTTAGGAGAGCAGGGAGGAGCATCCCAGAGGTTGGGCAGAGGAGTTTGAGTTGCTGTCAGGGTAACGGAGGATGGGCCAGAGTGCCTGTTGCTTCAGGATGAGGGCTGGAGAGACACCACAGGGCCACTGGCTGCCCAACTGCTCTTCTCCTTGCTCCCTCCACTCCTCATCCAGTGCTTTCCCTTTCAGCCTCCTCCTTTCTGAGCACATATCCCTGCTCAAGACTCCCCCCCCCCCCCCCGCCCCACCCCGGATACATTACCCCAACTGTCCTGCTTGCCCAAGGTATAATACTCTCTCTAGCATACTAAGCATAGTCTGATCCTTTGTTCATTCATTCATTCATGGCTTTCTTTTCACAAATAAGCCATATAAAACTTGAATGCCACAAAGAGAAAAAAATGAAATTTAAATCACCCAGAGGCAACTGCTATCAATATTTGGATCTATACTCCTAGGTTTTGTTAGAAATATATAAGGATATATATTATATGATATATAATATCATAAAAACAGGATACACTGCATAAATTGAGTTTTATAAAAACTTTAATATGCGGGGCACCTGGGTGGCTCAGTTGTTGGGCATCTGCCTTCAGCTCAGGTCGTGATCACGGGGTCCTGGGATCGAGCCCCACATCGGGCTCCCTGTCAGCAGGAGGCCTGCTTCTCCCTCTCCCACTCCCCCCTGCTTGTGTTCCATTTCTCACTGTCTCTCTTTCTGTCAAATAGATAAATAAAATCTTAAAAAAAAAACAACACTTTAATATGCTGCACATTTTGCCACATTTAAATATCTATATAACAACACTGTTAATGGCCACCTGAGATTCTATACCATGTGTCAGAAATACTCAATTATAGGCCTACTATACATTCTTTCTCAAATATTTATTTATTTTTAAGATTTTATTTATTTATTTGAGAGAAAGAGTGAGTGAGAGAGAAAATGAGCATGGGGAGCAAGAGAGGCAGAGAGAGAAGCAGGCTCCCCACCTGAGCTGAAGGCAGATGTTTTTTTTTTTTTAAAGATTTTTATTTATTTGACAGAGAGAGAGACAGCAAGAGAGGGAACACAAGCAGGGGGAGTGGGAGAGGGAAAAGCAGGCTTCCCGCGGAGCAGGGAGCCCGATGCGGGGCTCGATCCCAGGACCCTGGGATCATGACCTGAGCCGAAGGCAGACGCTTAACGACTGAGCCACCCAGGCGCCCCTTTCTCAAATATTTTGTGAGCACCTGTTGTGTGGCACCACTTTGCTTGGAAATTTAGGGTGACTGCAAGATTCTACTATTATCATAGTAATGTTATTATAAATGAGGTGCTAGTGACTTTCCTTGGTGCTCAACATTTGGGCAGATCTGTAATTGTTGACACAGGAAAAATTCCCGAAGTAGGATTTCTAGATTCAAGAAGAGACTTTAAGATTAAATAACCCTCCAATTAGGTTTTACCAATTTACACTCACACCTACTTCCTGTCTTTAACTGCTTGATAATGTCCATTACTTTCTCTACTTCCTTTTTTTTTTAAGATTTTATTTATTCATTTGAGACACAGAGATAACAGAGAGAGAGAGAGAGAGAGAGAGAGAAAGCATGAGCAGGGAGAGAGGCAGAGGGAGAGGGAGAAGCAGGCTCCCTGCTGAGCCAGGAGCCCGACCAGGCCTCGATCCAGGACCCCGGGATCACGACCTGAGCTGAAGGCAGACACCCAACCATCTGAGCCACCCAGGCGCCCTACTTTCTCTACTTCCTTCTTTCATTCTTAAAGCCTCTGCAGGCCAAATTTTGTTCCCCCTACTCCACTGAAATTATTCTCACTAAGGTCATCAGGTATCATCCAGAGTGTCAGTTTCAGTGATTGATCTATTTTGGGGCCTTATCTTCATTGACCTGTTTGGGCCATTTAATACCTCTGACCACTCTTCTCTTCCTGAAATATTTACCTTCCTTGGTCAAGTAAAGCAGGTCCAGTCTTACTAGCTTCATTTGACACCTAGGAAACCGAGGCCTGAAGAGGTACCCAGTCTATCAAAGAGGGCATTTAATAAGTTCAACATACATACATCTCTGGGCTCTGCCTGACACACGATAGACACTCGATAAGTGGTAGTTACGTGGGCCTTTAATTTCGATTTAACAAGCATTTTTCTATATTCGACCTCATTTGTGCCTTCCAATTATCCAACCAAACTCTACCTCCGCAGATGGATATTTTAAATCATTATTTTATCGCGGCAGAGACTGAGGATCAGAGGGCGAGCACTTGGACTCGAGGTGGCCGCCAACTGGGAGCACCCAACTTCTCAGCGGGCTCTGCAACCCCAGGCCCCACAACTCGTCAGCCCGCCGCGATCGCAGCCTCCCGTCCTCGCAGCCTTCGGTCCCCGGAGCCTCTCGTCTTCGCCTCTGCGTCTGGCCGCTCAGCGCCATCTTTGAGCCTGGCACGGTGCCGTACTTCCGCCCTTCCCTCCCCCCCAACCCAGGGGTAGCCGCGCATGCCCAAGCGTGCCCCTACTGGGAAGAAGTATCCAAAACTGGCCAAGCTTGTCTCATACTGACCAAAAATAATAATTTATCTCGTTCTCTCAGGTCTTGGAGGAGGAGGTCTGACCAATTCAAAAATGGTGGGGCTAGCCTCACCACCCCTGTCTTCCGCTTTGTAGGCTCAGGGGCGAAGGTCACGTCGGAGTGCGCAGGCACGACAGGGCGGAGCTATCTCCATGGCAACCCGCGCGCAGCCCAGGCAGCTTGGCCGGGCGGGAAGTGCGGGAGCTGAGACGCTGGCGACAGGCGGGGCTGCGGGCGCCGAGGGGCCCGGGCGGCCTGGGCCGCTGCAGGACGAGACCCTGGGCGTGGCGTCTGTGCCCTCGCAGTGGAGGGGCGTCCAGGGCATCCGCCGGGAGACGGTGAGGGCGCGGGCCCGGCTCGGGGCGACGTGGGCAGGAGGGCGAGGGTCCGCGCGCGGTCTCCGGGCCAGGTTCTGGCGTGCCACCAGGTTATTTTTGTATTTTCAGCCACAGAACCAAACCCTTGCGGTATTCTGGTGCGTTTCCTCAGACTCTGAACAACCACATAAGGGGTTTTTCCTTAAGACTTCTGCAGACCCCCTGTTTTGAAGGATTTTATGTGAACCGCCGTTTTTAGGCATTTCAAACTAAATTTTCTTTAAAAAGACGATTGCATTTCAAGGTCGAAATACGCCGGTTTTCTAGGAGCGTAATCAAAAGCACACACAGCGAGGTTTTTTGAGGAATTGAGGGGCAGGGCTCCTGGGCGCCAGGTCTTCTCAGGGGTCTTCGCGCAGATTTTGAGGGCCTGCCGTGTGCCAAGAGCTCTTCCTTCTTGGAGCTGACGTGGGGCCGTTTGCAGGGCACAACCAATAGGCAACCTATGTGATAAGTAAATTATGCTGTGTGTTCGCTAGGAGGTGAGTAGTGCCACGGACGAATGTAAAAGAAGGGTGAGGGATTGGAGGGACTGGGTTGGAGAGTGAGGGGGTAGGTGGGCCTCATTGAGAAAGTGACATTTGAGGAGTGAGAGAGTTAGCCAAGTGGATACCTGGGGTAGAGTAGCCAGGCAGGGCAAACTGCAAGTGCAAAGGCCCTGGGGTTGGAGCAGATCTTGCGTGTTTGAGGAGGCAGCCGCGCTGGGGAGGAATGAGAGAAAGGGAAATGGTCCCAGTTGAAGTCAGAGTGGGTAAGCAGAGGCAGGTCAAGTAGGGTCTTGCAGACCATTGTAAGGATGTTGGCTTTTCCTCGGTGAAAATGGGGAGCATAATAGGGTGCTGCACACTTACCACGGGAGTGGCCAAACCTGCAGAGCTTAGGTCCTCACCAACACCAGTGAGCTTTCCATGAAGTCTTACTCTTGAAGACCGGTTTCTTGCCTCAGGTCAACAGTCTGCATGCAGGTCTCAAGCCAGGATTTGATGTGGCTTCAAAGCACTCCCCACTTAACCATGCTGCCTAGAAACACTGTAGTGCAAAGCCAAGTGGATATTTATAAATAAGTTAAATTTAAGTTAAATCTGTCCATCCTTATCACAGGTAAACGTATAATTCACATTTACTGGCCTTTAAGAACACTTGAAATAACTCTTGTTGGCCGAAGACCCAGATTCTAGAAGACTTTAGGTTGGAGACCACGGTTCAGTCTAACTTTTTTTCTTCTTAGAGAATGAAATGGGGGCAGGTTCATTTTCTTTCTTTCTTTCTTTCTTTTTTTCATTTTCTTGTGACTATAGTTTTAACCTGTAGGATTCTAAGAACAAATTCAAACACTTGAGGTCTAAGAGCTTTCATCTGTGAGGGTGATTTCCTTGGACTAGCATCTCCTGTCTTATTGAAGGAGATTTTTGATTAAGTTGTAAGAATGTTGCAGGGGTCGGAAGAAGGAGCTAAACTGCTTTTTCCAAATTAACTTTTTTCTCTTTATAGAAGTTAATGTGTCCAAAATGTAGAAAAAACCTGGTTGCACACACAAAAAAAAGGAAATAAAAATCACCCAATTCCCCAGTCATTTGGTTTGTACCTGTCACAACTGTGTTGTCTGTTTTTTAAAAACAAATGGGCTCACACTGTACACAACATTTTGTAGACCGCAACAAATTTCCACGTTAAAATTTTTTTTTTTGTAATTTCATTTTATTTAACCATTCTCTTTTGGTGGGTTTTTAGGCAGTTTCCAATTTTTCTTTTATCAATAAACCCCATGGTGAGTGTTTTAGCTAACTTTTACTTATTTACTTAAAAAATTTTTAAGCTAATTTTTAAATACAGTTCCTTAATTTTTTTTTTTTTTAAAGTCTTTTTGGAAAAGTTGAACATTGGTCTCTGCTTGGCCCATGTAGTGGTGCAATATTTGAATGTACTTCCACGTTCCAGTGATGAATTTCTTTTTCCTTTAAAAAAAAAATTTTATTATTATTTATTTATTTATTTATTTTTAAAAGATTTTATTTATTTATTTGACAGAGACACAGCAAGAGAGGGAACACAAGCAGGGGGAGTGGGAGAGGGAGAAGCAGGCTTCCCGCGGAGCAGGGAGCCCGATGTGGGGCTCGATCCGGATCATGACCTGAGCCGAAGGCAGACGCTTAACGACTGAGCCACCCAGGCGCCCCTAAAAACATTTTTTTAAAAGATTTATTTATTCTAGAGAGAGAGAATCTCTAGCAGACTCCCCACTGAGTGCGGGGCCTGACCCCATGACCCTGAGATCATGACCTGAGTGGAAACCAAGAGTCAGACCCTGACCCGACTAAGGCACCCAAGCGCCCCTTTTTACATTTTTTTTAAGATTTTATTTTTTAAGTAATCTCTACCCCCAATGTGGGCTCGCACTCACAAGCCAGGTGCCCCTTTTTTGTTTTAATATTAATGGTCTTTGGCCTGACTTGACTCTTCTTGTCTTATTCCAATCTGTTCACAGAGGGATAGTGTCCTGGACTTTGGTTTGAGACTGGGGTGCACGCACACTTTAGGGCTTTGGGCCAGTCACATGATCTCTTCTTCTGCGAAGTGGGTCCTTGTGAGAATACTTCCTGAGGGGTTAAATGAGATTGTGGGTAAGAGCAGTTTGAGGGGCGCCTGGGTGGCTCAGTCGTTAAGCATCTGCCTTCGGCTCAGGTCGTGATCCCAGGGTCCTGGGATCGAGCCCCGCATCGGGCTCCCTGCTTGGCGGGAGGCCTGCTTCTCCCTCTCCCACTCCCCCTGCTTGTGTCCCTCTCTCGCTGTGTCTCTCTCTGTCAAATAAATAAATAAAATCTTTAAAAAAAAAAAAAGCAGTTTGAAAGCCTGGAGCTGCTCAGGTGGATGGTATGGGAGTGTCAGGCAGCTCTCTAGCTGCCTGAGATGGAGGGTATGTAATTATCCCTCTTTGCTCATCCGATATTTCTCAAACTTGGCTGACACTGGAATGTCCTGGAGACTCTTGAAAAATATGGATGTCTGGGTCCTACATTCAGCGATTTCAGCTTAATTGGTATGTGGTGTGACGTGGGAATCTGGTTTTATTAAAGCTTCCTAGGTCATTCATTATAATAGGTAGCAAAATTTGAGACCACCAATTGAATGCATCCTATTTCCAACAACATTACCTTTCTGAAGCCCAATTCTGATCCTAGGAGAATGTGGGGTGTGTTTTTTTCCTTTTTTAAAAAATTGTGGTGGGGCACATGGCTGGCTCAGTGGTAGAGCATGTGAGTCTTGATCTCAGGATCGTGAGTTCGAGCTCCATGTTGGGCATAGAGATTACTTAAAAATAAATAAAATTGTGGCAGGAGACATATAATAGTAATTTTACTGTTTTTAAGTGTACAGTTGAGTGGTGTCAAGTACATTCATAGGTGCCAACAAGCACCACTATCTAGTTCCAGAACTTTTTCATCCATGGGATGCATTTTGGACATTCAGATCTGTCTTCCTTGGACTGTGAGCTCCCAGAGGGCAGGGGAGTGAGTCTTGTGTACTTTTGTACCTCCCAAAGGCACCCAGAAAACACTGGATTTTTTTTTTTTTTTTAAGATTTTATTTATTTATTTGACAGAGAGAGAGACACAGGGAGAGAGGGAACACAAGCAGGGGGAGTGGGAGAGGGAGAAGCAGGCTTCCCGCCGAGCAGGGAGCCCGATGCGGGGCTCAGTCCCAGGACCCTGGAATCATGACCTGAGCCGAAGGCAGACGCTTAACGACTGAGCCACCCAGGTGCCCCAGGAAACACTGGATTGAATAATTTTCCTGGGTGCTGTTATCCCACACAGGGTACATCTCTTCTCTCCTGCTTTGAATTAAATGAGCTGCCTTCCCGCGGACTCTTCCTCCTTCCCTGACTGGCTGCTGCTTTGACGCCCTGGTGGCTTCTGTGGCCTATGTCACCCCCTGCTGGAAGGTGTTTTTTTTTTTAACCTGGGGCCTGGCCTCTTAATGATTTTCAAGGAGAATTCAGTCTGTGGTTCTCTACCTTTGAGTTTGCTAGACAGTGTCGATACTGGATTTTTTTTTTTTCTTCCAAAGAGCATGAGAAGAGATTAAGAGGCTAAGACGACACCAAGATAGTCTGCAGTAACTATAGCTCAAAGGTGGTCTAGCACCTCGGCAGCTCCCAGCTTCTATGGAAATGTCTGCTGTTGCCCTCCGCACGCGGCTGGCTCCCGGCTCCTCGTCGTCCTTCGAATAGCTCTTTGTTGCCCTGATACACTCAAGAGGCAAGTTCATCCGAACAGGAGGCTGTGCCTTGATGTCGGTTCCAGGCTCGGTTACTCCACGCTCGTGGAGGTGTCCTGGGACAGTTGTCCATACTGCATCACGAAGCCCGCTCGGCTCAACTTTGCGCCCAAGACGTTCCCGCCGCACCTTGTCTGCGTGTTGGTGGTGAACTGCGCCTCACCTGGGTCACCTCGAGGTGGGGCTCGCACGGGGGCTTTGCAGCGAGCGCGACTCGCGCACGGAGAGCCGCTGACCTAGGCTGGGGTCCTCTCTGCTGCTGTCACACCCGCCTTCTCAGGTGTGCAGGACCCGATGGGGAAGGAGGTGGAAGAAGGGAGGCCTCGGGGTGACAGCAACCTGAGGAAAAGGAGACTCTGGGGAGGACGAGTGGAAGTGGGCTTGCCGGAAGTGATGAGGTGACAGAGACAAGCCACTGCCCCCACACGTGCCCAGCAGCGTCCCTCAGGTGGGCTTGACAGCATTCCCCACCCTCTGGGGATGAGCCGTGTGCTACCCGACCCCAGGTGAAGCCCCAGCCCCCAGAGTAGCGGAGATAGAAAGGGGGGGAATGTGAGCATGGTCTGACTGGGGGGGTAAAAGGTGATGGACCTCGGGCTGTAGCCCTGGGAGGCACGCAAACGGGTGAGGCCCACATGTGGGGTCTGAGTAACAGCCCCCCACCCCTGCAGCATCACATCGCCTGGGGGCTTGTTAGTGCAGTACACTCAGGAACACCTCCCGGAGGTGGCAGCTTGTGTTTTAGCAAGCTTCCAGGTGATTCCGGGGCCTGCCCATTGAGAATGCAGGTCTAGAATGGTCTTTGAGGTCCCTTTCCACCCTGGAGTCAGATGTGCTGGCTCAGGCTGGTTGGGAGGGTGAAGTGAGAAGTGGTATGCTTCTGGTATTTGCTGGTGGTGGTTACTACCCAGGGGAGTAATGGGGGCTGGGCCTCTCACTGCACATCATCCCAGACCTTCAAACACACATTCTTTCTATGGTGATGTATTTCCTCGATTAGAGGACACACCCCCACCCCCAGCCTTTTTAACAGATCTTAAAATTCGGTGTGTCTCACAAATGAACTGTGTATTTAATATAGTTTCTCCCTGAAGAGCTACTATTGAATAGTTGGAAGGCTTTATAATCAATACATCCTAGAGTCAAGGAGATCTAGAATGTATATATTTTGTCTGTCTATTTTTTTTCTTGAGAGGGAGAGAGGAGGTGGAAGGGCGGAGGGAGAGAATCTTAAACAGCCTCCACGCCTGGCACAGAGCTAGATGGGGGCCTTGATTTCACAACCCTGAGATCATGACCTGAGCTGAAATCAAGAGTCAGATGCTTAACCAACTGAGCCACCCGGGCGCCCCATATCTATCTATCTCTACACCCAACGTGGGGCTTGAACTCATGACCCCGAGGTCAAGAGTCGCACGCTCTACTGACTGAGCCAGCCAGGCGCCCCTAGAATGTGTATTTTTAATACGAAAGTGACTGTTCTACTCATGACTTTGAAGTTGGCCTGCCTCATATTGATATCCCCTGGATGGATTTCTCTAGCTGGCCAGTTTCTGAACGACTGAGTCACACATCAGCACAGTTACACTGGCACTGGTCAGTCTTTGACCCTGAAGGTAGGGCAGAGCCCAGGATTCTGTCAGCAGAATGGGGCCTGGGGTGGGGGCCGGTCACTGGACCCAGTGGGGCCATTTCCTCTGTCATTATGATTGTTCCTGAAATTGATCGGCCAGTCCTAGATGCCAGCCAGAGACCCCTTATTTCAGAAGTGAGGCCTTGAGGGGTGGCGGTCTGGGGGTCAGGGAGCCTTCCTAGGGTTCAGTGTGATAGCAAGTGACAGAAACCGGCCAGGCACTTCTCTTCAGGATGCAGGGGTCTCCTGGGCCTCTGCATGGAGGTGCAGCTGGTCCTGAGGAATCCAGGAAGCTTTGGGGGCTGTCTGCCTCTCAGCTCTGCTGTTGCTATGCATCCCCTGAGGCCTGTCTCTGCTTGTCTCCTGGTCGCATTGTGGCAGTGGCTAAGTGTCGAGGCCCAGAGTTTCCAAGTTTCAGTTCCAGGCCTGTGCTGTTTAACTTGTGAAATCTTTGCCTCCGTCATGAGTTTCCCTGATTGGCCCAGCCTAGGTTAGTGTCCACTTCCCATCCAGGCAGAAGCTGCAGTCCTGGTGTTGGGGCCTGTTTTGTGGCTTGGGTCGGAGTCCTGACATTCTGGGTATCTGCAGGCTCTCTCTTGGGGCGGGAGAGCTGGGCTCTCCTCCTGGGCTCTGCTCCCTGTCCCATTGCTGTCCTCTCCGCTGGAGGTCACCGGGGCTTCAGACTCCAGAGCATGGAGCCTGGTGATCTTGGTTTGGGAATTGTTTTCGTGTGTGATTAAAGTCTGGCCCCAGCCCCCCTCACCCCCCCACCCCCCCGTTTCCCCTGCAGCACCTCTGCCTCCGAGGTGTGGGAGGTAGGCTGCAGCCCAGCATCCCTAACACTCTCCTTCCTGGCCCTGCCGAGGTCTAGGAAGCAAGGATCCTGTTCGGCCCTGACTTCTTCCCTGACATCTCAGATGGGAGCCTCAGCCCAGCCACACACTGCCTGGCACGGAAGGCACTGATGTATATGGGGGGACCTTGAGCAAGCCCTTCCTTTCTGGAGGTTTGGGCTCCATCCCCAGACGATATGGGCCGGGTCAGGGTCAGACCCGATACTTGGATCTTGAACCATGGGAACCTACTTTGGTATCCCAGAGGGAAAAGAGAGTAATGGTGGTTTCCTGCCAATTCACAGGAAAAAAAAATTGCGGGTGCAGTATCATTGTTTTTTTTTTTTTTTTTTTTAAGATTTTATTTATTTATTTGCCAGAGAGAGCGAGAGAGGGAGAGTACAAGCAGGGGGAGTGGCAGGCAGAGGGAGAAGCAGGCTCCTTGATGTGGGACGCGATCCCAGGACCCTGAGATCATGACCTGAGCTGAAGGCAGATGCTTAACTATCGGAGGCACCCAGGGGCCCCTAGTATCATTGGTTTTAAGTTTTTTTTCTCCCTAAATTTTCCCTAGTGTTTTGACATTTGTTGTTTGCCTGAATAAACAAGCATCAAACAAATATTAAGAGAGATAGCTGGAAAGGGTGACAGCTCGCTGTCTCTTGTGGACATTTTTGTCTTACATTAAGACTCTGGGTTAACATTCTTTTAGAAACATTTTTCTGTGTTCATCTGATGTGATCAATGGCCAGGTACGTTGGACTGTTTGGGTGAGAACACCCTTGACTGAGACACAGTTTGGTGTCACAGGTCCAACTACCTGGATTCAGGCTCCACTGCGATCACCTGTGTGCTGTGTGACCTTGGGTGAGTTACTTCTCTGTGCCTCGGTTGCCAACAGTAGTAATGCAAAGGTAGGATTTTCTTCATAGGGTGGTTGTGAGCATGAATGAGATACGGATAGTGCTTTGGGGACGGTGCCTGAGTGAGCACTTAGGGACCGACACTCTTACCATCATCGTGGCTTCAGGAACTTCGATGATTTTCACCCGCCGTCTCTTAGCCTGTATACCTTCTTTCTTTTTTTAAAATTTTATTTATTTATTTGAAAGAGAGAGACACAGTGAGAGCAGGAACACAAGCAGGGGGAGTGGGGAGAGAGGGAGAAGCAGGCTTCCCGCGGAGCAGGGAGCCCGATGCGGGGCTCGATCCCAGGACCCCGGGATCACGACCCGAGCCAAAGGCAGACGCCCAACGACTGAGCCCCCGGGCGCCCCGCCTGTATACTTTGTGACCCCCGTACCCATCCCTGAATTCCTCGGTGTGCACACTCCACTGGATTTGGGGGACTCCTCCAGTGCTGCGGCTTCAGGTCGCGTCTCTGCTGGATGCTCTCCAGAGCCTCGTGCCTTTTGGCCGCTCTCGGGACTCCTTGACGCCTCCATGTGGATGGTGGGGAGGCATCTCAGTCTGGAGGAGGCCCAACAGAACTACTTCTGTGTTCTCTTCTCCCAGAATCTGCCATCACATCCACTGGTTGTCACACCTGCTCTCTGCTCCTCACTTCTCCCTGAGCAGCCAGACAGGCATGGCCTTGCTTACGGCCATCCTGGGGCTCACACACAGAGAGAAAGCCCCGCTCGTCCTGGCTCTCAGACACCTCCTGGCCTTGCCCTTGCTTATGTGCCACCTTCCTCACACTCTGCGGCCTGCTGGCCAGGCTCTGAGCGTGGGGCTTTTTCTACTGGCAGGTTTTGCTCTCGCCTCCCTGCCGCCCCCACCCCCATCCCTGTCCAGGCCCCTCTCCTGTAGCTCTCTGCTTGTCCTTCACACCTCAGCTCAAGTGCCATTTCCCCAGAGGCCCCCCCAGCCGTTCTCTTCTCTCCCACACCTCTGCCGCACTTAGCACAGAGGTAGTCGATGGGTTTTCTTGTTTGTGTGGCCCCAACCCCATGGACGCTCCTTAGGCACGCTCCTTAGGAATCTTGCACATTTTGTTTTTTGCTGTATCCGTAGTACCCAGACAGTGCCTGGCAAGTGGATGCTCAGTAAATAATGTGTGTGTGTGTGTGTGTGTGTGTGTGTGTGTGTGTGTGTGTGTGTAGCATAGTGGAGATGTATATAAATAACATGGAATATGTATAATATGTGTTATATTAGTATACACGTATATATAACATAGCGTCATGGATATATATACACACTGTATACTATATATATAGCATAAATGAGCTTGTGCCATGTGCCAAATACCATGCAAAGTGCTGGGGATATAAAGAGAGATCAGACAGGGTTCTGAAGCTGGAGGAACTCACAGTTTAATGGGAGGTAGATAAGCAAGGAGACTTTTGTGGAATGTGAAGGGGAACGTGGGGATAGCTGTTTCATGTTCTAGCAAGAGCTGCCCCTGTGTGGGGCCAGCTCCCTTCCTTCAGGCTTACTAGTGCTGGCCTGGTGCCCAGCACTGTCCCCCCAAGCCTGAGGAGGGGGCACAGGGGTCTGGGCCTTGTCATTGCCCTGTGAGTTGAGGTTCCTGGTGAGGGGCCGCGTGAGCAGAGCCTCTTGTAAGACGATGGTGTGTGGTGGAGGGCCCCTCACTTGGTAAATGGTGAGTCATGTCCGTATAAGAGGCTGATCTATTGTCTGCCCCTGTGCCCAGCTAAAGAGGGGACAAGGGATTGGAGGCAGATGGCAGGGTGGAGAAAAGGGGCAGCTGGGGAGAAGCCTGCCTTCTACCAACTAGCTCATCACAGACACACTTGCTTCCTTTGATCACGGGGGGCGGTTTGGAAGGTGCCTGCCAAGGCGGGGAGATGCTGTGGGGCCTTCTGCTGGGGCCGGTTTGAGGTGTTCCCGTGTGCTGGCTTAGGTGACCACTGCCCGCTCTAATATGACCTGATTCTTGTTATTGTCAGTATCTTCACAAGGGCACGCCTAAAAAAAAAAAAAATTCCTGCATCGCCTCCAAATAGTGTCATAATGTCACCAAAGGTCCTGGGTCAGGCTCTTGTTGGGGCGTGTTGGCTGCCCCTGGACCTCTCACTGTGACCCAGGGTGCATAGCAAGGTTGAGGGGTCATCTCCACCCACAGCACATGGATCGGGCTCGTCCTTTGGAAGATGGGCCGGTTACAGGAGGAAGGGGACAGACTGGGGCCGACAGGGTGACGGGAGGCCCAGAGGCCTGAGGGTAAGCGGCAGCACGGAGTGGGTGCGGGCAGGCAAGGCTGGGTGGTGACCGCTGGGTTGTGACCTTCTGCAGAGAAGTTGCCAGACAGCAAGCATTGCCACCGCCGAGAAGGCCGCGCAGACCCGGAAGCATGTGGATGCCGAGGTGCAGACGGAGGCCCCGGTGCCGGTCGGCGCGCCGTCCGTGTCCGCACACGACGACCCCCGGCTCGCAGCCTTTCTTCGGAGGGTGGAGGCCATGGTTATTCGGGAGCTGAACAAGAACTGGCAGAGCCACGCTTTTGATGGCTTCGAGGTGAACTGGACCGAGCAGCAGCCGACGGTAGGGAACGGGCCCGTGCGGCCTGGGACGCCCCCTCCTCTGCCGCAGCTTGAGCCTTGGCCCCGTTTTCAGTCCTTCTTGTACGCTGCCCAGCTACTGATGATAGTGATAATAGTACCAGCATTCAAGAGCTCCCGCGGTCTGCCGGCGGTGTAGTTTTATAAGAGTAAATTACCGAGGGCGCCTGGGCGGCTCAGTTGGTTAAGCCACCGCCTTCGGCTCAGGTCATGATCTTGGGGTCCTGGGATTGAGCCCCAAATCGGGCTCCAGGCTCAGCGAGGAGCCTGCTTCTCCCTCTCCCTCTGCCTCCCTCCCCTGCTTGTGCTCTCTCTCTTACACTCTGTCTCAAATCTTAAAAAAAAAAAGAGGGGCCCCTGGGTGGCTCAGTCATTAAGCGCCTGCCTTCGGCTCAGGTCATGACCCCAGGGTCCTGGGATCAAGTCCCGCATCAGGCTCCTTACTCAGTGGGGAGCCTGTTTCTCCCTCTGCCTGCCGTCCCCACTGCTTGTGCTCTTTCTCCCTCTGACAAATAAATAAATAAAATCTTAAAAAAAAAGAGAAAAAGAGTCATTGAGCCTTCCCTGCTGTCAAAAGGTAGGTGTGTGGTTACCTCCATTCATAGCTGGGAGGTCCTGGGAGGTACCGGTGGGAGACTCCGAGCTGAAGTGACTTTTCCAGGTTCACCCAGAGCGAGTCAGCAGTAGACGCAAGGTTTGAACCTGGGGAGTCGGACTCTGGACCGAATTCTCTCCACTGCCAGTGTGTCTCCCCAGGCAGCGCACGGTGAGGATTCTCTGTGCTGTCTCACTCGGCATGACTGCACGAGGCCGCACGAGCATGATCGCCATGCAGAACAGGAGGCCCAGAGAGGCTAAGTGACTTGTCCACGGTCACACAGCTGTCACGGGCCAAGCTGGGGTGTGAGCCCTGGTCTGGTTTCACTACCATACTCTCGTGACTTCAGTGTCGCTGAGGCTCAGTTCAGACCTGTCACCCTGTATGCTCCGGTGTCCAGCTACACAGACAGCCCAGGCTTGGAGATGAGGGAGCTCTGAATGAATGGGGGCTCTTGGCTTTGGCTCCAGGCTGGGCCTCAGCCTCCCCTGTGGACAGACTGCTTGCTCACTGCTGCATGCCCTCCACCGACCGACTGACTGCAGAGCCGTGGAGTTCTGGGCCAAACTTTTTTTTTTTTTTCCAATTATTATTATTTTTTTATTTTTTTATTTATTTGAGAGAGAGCGCACAAGAGGGGGGAGGGTCAGAGGGAGGAGCAGACCCCCCGCTGAGCAGGGAGCCCGATGCAGGACTCAATCCTGGGACTCCGGGATCATGACCTGAGCCAAAGGCAGTTGCTTAACCAACTGAGCCACCCAGGCGCCCTGGGCCAAACTTTTTTTTATATATTCTTTCTTCCTCGGGAAACAGATGAGTAACTATGTATTCAGAAGTCATAAGACTCGCTCTAGCCCGTCTTCCTCCTCCTCTGCCTGCTTCCCACCAAGTCACTGGAAGGCATGGGAGAGTCGATTGTTTGAGGGAAATCCTCAGAATCACTCTGAAGAGCAGTTGCCAAGGCCGCACCAAGTGGGCAGGCCCCGAATGTTTGCACAGGAAGGGCTTGGTGAACAGTGAGAGCTCAGCACGTTCTTCTCTCCTCGCTGTTGCCGATCCTCCATTTTACAGTTGCATTTAGAGAGGTTAAGCTTTTGTTCTTTATTAGTAGTGCTTTCCCCCATTTCTATGGATTAATTTGGTCCAAGTGTGTATTACTCTCTCCGCCTTTACAAATATCTGTTTTCTGACTACAAAAACAATAACGTGTTCATTATAACAAATCCGGGCATTACAGAAACACGGAGCATATACTGTGTAGACGGGGAGGGAAAACCTGTTCCCGGGCCTTTAGCTCCTCCCTGTGCTTCACTCACACACAGCATTGTTACTAGTGTTGTCATAAAGAACATTTTTTTTTTTTAAGGATCTTATTTACTACTTATTTGACAGAACACAAGCAGGGGGAGTGGCAGAGGGAGAGGGAGAAGCAGGCTCCCCGCTGAGCAGGGAGCCCGATGCGGGGCTCGATCCCGGGACCCTGGGATCATGACCTGAGCTGAAGGCAGACGCTTAATGACTGAGCCACCCAGGTGCGCTCCCCCCCAACCCCGAACATTTTAAACAAAAAGTGGAAAGCACTGTACGTTTTCTTTATGACTTTTCCCATTTGCCAGAGCTTTCCACGTCAGTTCCTATAAAGGTGGCCCAGGCTGTGTCCCGCCGCACAGACATGCCATCCTTTATCTGAGTCCCCTGGGGACCCAGGTCTCCCCCGGAAACGAGCGCACAGGCGGGGGGTTGGGCGGCACGCTCGGAGCGGCAGCGTGGTGCGCTGTCCCGAAGGCCGCGTCTTAGCGGTCTCCAGAAGGCCGGGCAGAGAACTCCCCGAGTTTGCTGTCATGTTAACAGTGTCAGCAAATCTCTCTCTGCCTCACTTCTTCTTTTGCATCCGTTTTTTGTTGATTTCCTCATAGTGGGATGATTATTTTGGCTGATGTGGGGTTTTTCTGTGTCCCCTGCTGTCAAGGTGTTGGCCTTGACATTTCATCACTCTCCTCGGCACCTGCTGTGGCAGCTCGGAAAGTCCGGGACGCTGCTCTCAGAGAGAAGCCCTGATTCAGATTTCCAAAAACAATGTGACAACCTTGGGGAACACTTAGAAATCGCAGATAAGAGACAGGGGCTCCCGCCGGCACTTCTGATCTCCTCGCTCTGTTGTTTCCTTCCTCTGGTTTCGCACGTGTGTGTGGACAGCTGTGCATCACTGTGACCGATCTGGGGGTCTTCTCTGGTCGGGGGCAAAGCCCGTGCTGTGCTGTCAGGTGGCTACAGAGACTTCACGCTTGTCCTTTTAAAACCACTGGATGTTTCATCCACACACTATTTTTTTGTGCCAGGTCTGTCAAGGTGTGTTCTCCATGCAGGTCTGTTCACCCTTCGTGCTGTTCTGCGCCCGCCACGGTGACAGTGTGGAGCTGCCCCGTCATCCCGGCTTCTCCCACTTTGTAGTTTGTAGTCTCATCTTCAGATTTGCAATTGTACTGGTTGCTGCAGTTATGACAATTAATATATACGGTTTATTTCTGACGTAAACTTCAGTTGACTGTGACGTAAAACAGGCACAAACTGCCACTTCAGGCCTGTGGCTTTTCGAAGTGAAAACACTCGTGGAACCAGAACCCAGAGCAGGAAACCGAATGTGGTGAGACGCCAGAGGTTTTCTTGAGTTCCCTCCACCTCCTACCCCACTGTACAGCTTTTCTTTTCTTCTTCCTCCTCTTCTTCTTCTTCTTTTTTTTTTCTTTTAGTTTATTTATTTTTAAGTAATCTCTACACCCAACATGGGGCTGGAACTTACGAGCCTGAAATTAAGAGTGCAGCAGCATGCTCTGCTGTCTGAGCCAGCCAGACGCCCCTATACGTTTTGGTTTTAAATAACAGATTTATCGAAATATCATTCACATCCCATATAATTCACCCATTTAAAGTGTACAGTTCCAGGGCACCTGGGTGGCTCAGATGGTTAAGCCTCTGCCTTTGGCTTAGGTCGTGGTCTTGGGGTCCTGGGATCTGGCTCCATGCCAGGATCCCTGCTCAGTGGGGAGTCTGCTTCTCCTTCTCCGTCTGCCCCGCCCCCTCGCTCATGTACTCTCTATCAAATATAAATAAAAAATCTTAAAAAAAAAAGTGTAGGGGCGCCTGGGTGGCTCAGTCCGTTAAGCGTCTGCCTTCGGCTCAGGTCGTGATCCCAGGGTCCTGGGATGGAGCCCTTCATCAGGCTCCCTGCTTCTCCCTCTGCCTCTGCTCCTCCCCCTGCTCGTGTTCTCTCACTCTGTCAAATAAATAGATAAAATCTTAAAGTGTATAGTTCAATAAGTTTTTATGTTCCTAGAGTTGTACGACACGGGCACAATTTTAGAACATTTTCATTACCCCCACAAGAAGCCCCATACCCACCAGCAGTCACTCTTCATTTCCCCCCCAGTCCCGGGCAGCTACTCTTCTTTCTGTCTCTCTGCGTTGTCTGTTGTGGACATTTCACATAGATGGAATCCTCTACCGAGGGGTCTCGGTGACTGGCTTCTTCCACGTGGGCGAATGTCCGCGAGGCCGGCTGTGGGGCGTGCCGTCACCGTTTTCCTTCCTGTGGCTCAGCAGTCCTTCCTGCACTGGACGGATGGACCCCATCTATCAGCTGGTGGGCATCTTGGCTGTTAGGAATAATGCTGTGAATATCTCTGTACAAGTTTTTGGATAAACAAGTGTTTTCAGTTCTCTGGGTGTGGACCTAGGAGCGCAATTGCTGGGTCATAGGGTGCCTCTGTTTGACCTTGGGAAGAACCACCAGATTGTTTCCCCACGGCGGCCGTGCCATTCTGCGTTCTTGCCAGCGACGTGTGAGGGTTCCCACCATACAGCTTTTTACATGTTTTAGGTTCTTTCCATTGGATAGTTTCTGTCTATGGGGTCGTGTGAGGTCAGGGGGTATGCAGCTTTTCACAGGAACTTTGATCTGTGCTGCAAATCCTGTCCCAGAAACCTTGGGCTGATCGCTCACGGTGGCCTGCATGGCCAGCCTTCTCATGTGCTGTGCCAGCCTGCTCTGGGCTGAGAAGGAAGATGCCAGGCCTTTATGTGTAAAGCCCAGTGGCACTGAGCATAGTCACATTGTACAGCTGTCATTACCATCCAGTTCCAGAAGCCAAAGCTTTTTTTTTTTTCAGAGGTGGGGTGGAGGGGCAGAGGGAGAGGGAGAATCCTTTTTTTTTTTTTTTTTGAAGATTTTATTTATTTATTTGACAGAGAGAGACACAGCGAGCGCAGGAACACAAGCAGGGGGAGTGGGAGAGGGAGAAGCAGGCTTCCCGCCGAGCAGGGAGCCCGATGCGGGGCTTGATCCCAGGACCCTGGGACCATGACCTGAGCCGAAGGCAGACGCTTAACCGACTGAGCCACCCAGGCGCCCCTCTTCTGGGTTTTTGGAAGTCTCCTCTGAGGAGTGGTGTTTGGACGAAGCCTCCGCGCTTCCCGCCGGGACTGGGCAGCGGAGCCGATGGCTCGGGAGGTCCAGGCCTGTGTGTAGCTTTGTTGAGGTGGCTGTGAGGCCAGCTGTTGGGTGGCTCTGGGCTAAGGGTTGGGGATGGTCTGTCTCTTGCAGGTGACCTGTCTGCACGCGCTGGGCTACCCCCCGGCCCAGAGGCAGGGTCTGCACGTGAGCAGTGTCTCCTGGAACACCACCGGCTCTGTGGTGGCCTGTGCCTATGGCCGGTGAGTGGCAGCCGCGGTGGCTGCAGGGCACTGGGAGGCCCTCAGACCCTGGTCTAAGGCTCTTTTTCCCTGTGTGGGGAGGGGCTGGCCTGGAGCTTGGCCGTTCTGGGAGTCTTTATTCTCAAGGCTGCCTGGGCACCAGCTTGGCTGGAAAGAGCAGAGGCGGGAGGGCTGAGAGCACAGGAGTCCCGGTGCCCACCTGTCCGCACAGGCCACGAGCTGTCTGCTGCGGCCCCGGCTCCCCACGCTGCCATCGTGTGGACCCTTCGCTGGTTCCGGGAGCCCTTCTCTAGAGGTCGCGCCTCGGGGTGCCATGGAGACAGCGCGCCCCTTCAGTACCCAGTACAGTCTGGGTGTGATGGGGAAACGGTGGGTCAGGTGATAGGAACAGGTGAGGAGGAGGCCCGGCCTCGTCCCTGTGCAGGCTGGACGACGGGGACTGGGGCACACTCAAGTCCTTCGTGTGTGCCTGGAACCTGGACAGGCGAGGCTTGAACCCCTGGCAGCCGTCGGCCGTGGTGGAGGTGCCCAGCGCCGTCATGTGCCTGGCCTTCCACCCCACGCAGCCGTCCCACGTTGCAGGTGAGTCTTCAGCCTGCCTCGCGTCTGCTCCCCCCCCCGCACCCCCTCCCCTGCAGAGGGCGGCCCGAGCTGAGCTCTGCAATGGACCCTCAGCCCCCGGGGCACAGTCAGGGCAGGTCTGCTGCGAGGGAGCAGAGACTGGGCGGCCCTGACCCCTGGGCTCAGGTGAGGATGCCGAGGGGGCAGTGAGGATGCCGAGGATGCCCGGTACGGAGCTTGGAGGAGGAGGAAGCGGGTCCTCGCTGTCTTGTCCGGGTGTGGGCCATGGAAGGGCACGGCCTGGTCAGGACCAGAGGAGGGTGACGTGGGCACCCTTGGGGAGATGTCAGCGGTGACAGGAGCCCCATGTGTTGGGAAAGGGGGTTGCGCTGGGGGGAGTGGCAGGGTGCCGGGCTGCGGAGATCAGCCTGGCAGCGGGAGAAGCTTCCCGGGGTGTGGGGGGTATGCAGCGGGCCAGGACTCTTCCTCCTCAAGGTGGTTTTGGGGAAGGGGCTCCACATGCTGGCTCCGTGGGGGCGAAGGGCTGGTACTTGGCCGGGAAGCCAGGGTGCTGGGTGAGTCGGCTCCTGCCCGCGCCCGCTTGGTCCCGCAGGTGGGCTGTACAATGGCGAGGTGCTCGTGTGGGACATGAGCCATCCCGAGGACCCGCTGCTCTGGCGAACGGGCCTGACTGACGACACACACACAGACCCCGTGTACCAGGTCAGAGCGGTGGGCTGCCGCTTGGGTCGGGGAGTCACCGTCCCCTTCTGCCTGAGCTGGGCTGGGCGGTCACAGGCCTGCTCTGGAGGCCAAGCAGGAGAGAGGGCGCCCACTCGGCCTGGCCTGGCAGAAGGTCACCAGGGAGGTGGCAGTTGGACAGCTGCCTTCAGCGTTCTCAGAGCTCCCAGGGCATGAGTCACCTCCCGCCCCTGACAGGAGCCACCCCCAGCTGCCCCCCACCCCCCAAGCTGCCACAAGAGGCTCCCAGCTGTCCCGGCCTGCCCGGGCTCAGGGACGGAGCTCAGAACCCTTGGCACTGCCCACTGGTGTGTGAGGTGGCTCTGGGCCGCCCCCAGAATTCTCCCTCTTGTTTTCCTAGAAGGGGGGGGACAGGAGGGTGACCGTTGGTCTTGCTGGGAGGTGGGGGCAGGCTGGGGAGCGAGCGGGGCTTCCCTGACCTCAGCCCCGCATCCCGGTGCCCCAGGTGCTTTGGCGGCCCGAGCCCCGGCACGGCCACCGCTTCCAGGTGCTGAGCGTGGCCACGGACGGGAAGGTGCTGCTCTGGCGGGGCGTCGGCGCGGGCCGGCTGCAGCTGACCGAGGGCTTCGCCCTGGCCGTGCAGCAGCTCCCGAGGCACACCAGGCTGAAGAAGGTACGTGGGGCCCCCGTAGGGCCTCCGAGAGGAGCCCCGGGTGTGGGGGGGCAGGCGGCATGGGCGCCCGCGCTGCCAGCGGAGGACCTGCCGCTTGACCTCCTTGGGCCACGGTGCCCACTTGAGGGACCGGGCTCCTTTGGGACACTGTGGGACCAGATTCCCTTGGCTCTGCCCCACCGCTCATTTCTCCACAGCCTCCCCGGGGAGAGACCGAGGTGGGTGCCACGGCGGTGGCCTTCTCCAGCTTTGACCCCAGCGTTTTTATTCTGGGCACGGAAGGCGGCTTCCCACTCCAGTGCTCGCTGGCCGCGGAAGAGGCCGCCCTCACCCGGACGCCTAGCTCTGTGCCCCTGCGGGCCCCGGCACAGCTGACCTTCTCGCCCCACGGTGGCCCCATCTACTCCGTGAGCTGTTCCCCCTTCCACAGGTAGAGAAGGCCCCAGCGCCCCAGCACAGGGAGGGCGAGGGGGTCCCACAGAATCGCGGGAAGGGCCTGCAGTCTGTCCTGGGCCCAGGTCTTCCCCCACGGGAGCCCTTGTGCCCAGAGCGCTGGTGGTTGGGTCCAGGGCATCGGCCCCTCGCTCCCTAAGGGGATCCCTGGTTTGGGGGGGTCCAGGAAGCCCCAGTGGACCAGGACACCCAGCACTCCTCCCCTGCATCCTGTCTAGGAATCTCTTCCTGAGCGCGGGGACCGACGGCCACATCCACCTGTACTCCACATTGCAGGCCCAGCCCCTGGCCTCGCTGCAGCTGTCCCACAAGTACCTGTTCGCTGTGCGCTGGTCCCCAGTGCGCCCTTTGGTGTTTGCAGCTGCTTCGGGGGAAGGTAGGAAAGAGGACACCAGGCTCACATTCACTTACGCCGCACGGGCGCAGCCGGATCTGGATTCTGAGCCGGGGAGAGACAGCACGTGGGGGGATGATCGCAGCACCAGGCAGTGGCTGTTTTGTGCTGTCCGGGCTCTCGCCCCCATGAGTCTCTCCCCCTGCAGGTGACGTGCAGCTGTTTGATCTCCAGAAAAGCTCCCAGAAACCTACAGTTTCAATCAAGCAAACCCAGGATGCAAGCCCGGTCTACTGTCTGGAATTTAATCCGCAGCAGACTCAGCTCCTGGCTGCTGGTGACGCCGAGGGCACAGTGAAGGTGTGGCAGCTGAGCACCGAGTTCACGGAACAAGGACCCCGGGAGTCCGAGGACTTGGCACGGCTGGCAGCCGAGGTGGCCACCTGAGGACAGTGCAGTGACAGCAGGGCCCTGTGGGTGGGGGCAGGCGGGGTGAGGCAGCTGTGGATCTCGTGGAAGCTGAATGAAGACAACACAAGCGTCTGGGGGAGTGTCATTTATTTGTCTTTTACGTGAAAACAAAATGGAGCGGGGAGAACAGGAAAGGAGCCAGCCAGCTGCTTCGATTTCTCGAGCCGGAATGGGGCCGCTGGCTTCACGACAGGAATCCGGGTCCCCACAGCAACAGGGCGGGTGCCACCGGACCGGGCGCGGCTTAGTGAAGCATCCTTCCTACTAAGTCTTACCCCCAAGCTAAGTGGACATAAGCTTACAGTGAAGAGTGACACGAATACGTGGGCACGGAGAGGAGGTGACATGCAGCGAGGCGACGGCAGGGCAAGCAGCGCGGGCCAGGCGAGGCGGGGGCGGGATCAGTTCACGAAGAGCGAGCGGGTGAACTCCACGTAGTCGAAGGCGGTGGGGAGTTCGCGGCCCTTGCCGTCCACGTAGGGCTTCATGTGGGACACGCAGTAGTCGGCTTGTTCCCGAGTCAGGTTCTGGAGGGAAGAGGCCGCCTGTCAGCCCAGCCCCGCCGGCCCCGGGGTCGGGGGGGCACAGCAGGAACGCCCGGGCCCCAGCCTCAGGGAGAGCGGCACGTTCTCCGAGGGGCCGCGGACCGGGAGTCAGCGCTAAATGGGGAGGAAACGCCTGCCCCCAACCGAGCGCTCCAAACGGAGGTCTGTTACGCTAGACCGTTGTGCCCCTGGGCGACCTCGGCCTTTACTTTTCAAAGGAAACCTCCAGCCCCGTCCCCAGGGCAGGGAGGCAGAGCCCCGGACCTGGTACAGCTCCTCCTTGGTCACGTAGGGCTTTCCCTCGGAGCTCAGGGCCCGGAAGGCGCTCTCGATCTCCTCGCTGGATTTGACGTTCTCCGTTTCACGGCTGATCATGAAGGCCATGTACTCTTGCAGGGAGACGTGGCCGTCCCTGGAGGGGGGCAGGCGCGGTGAGCCGGGAGGATGCGGCAGGATGCGGAGGCAGAGCCGCCCCCACTATCCTCCCTCCAGCTCACCTGTTTGGATCCACGGTGTCTAGGATTGTCTCGAACTCGGGGTCGGGCTCCCCTTCCTCCACCATGGGCAGGTCATAACCCAGGGAGCGCAGGCAGGACTTGAACTCCTGGTGGTTCAGCCGGCCCGACTTGTCCTTGTCGAAGTGTCTGCCGCACAAACGGAGGGCCGCTCAGCACGGGCCCTGGCGCCGAGCCCGCCGCCCCTGTGCCCGGGGAGGCCATACTCACTTAAACATCATGCTGAATTCCTTGAGGGCCTCCTCAGTCACTCCGGTTGTGTTCCTAAAAGAACAGGATGGAGTGAGCAGGTGGCACACTGTTCCATCCCAGTAAAGTGAGCGCGGGACGCTGGGGGGCGCAGGGGCAGGGGGCTGCCATGCCGGGGGCACGGACCTGGCCTGGATCTGCTGCTCCAGGTTGTGCTGCATGCGCATGCCCAGCTGGTCGAGCTGGTCCCACTGCTGGGCCAGGCCCACGGTGCTGTGCTCCGTGTACTTGTTGTCCAGGATCAGGGCCTCCTCCATGGCCGCCCCCAGGTCCTCAATCTTCTTGAGCTGACTTCTCATGGCTCGAATCTCCTGGTGCTTGCGCTACGGGCGGGGGAGCGAGGGTGTAGGGGACAGTCTCTCGCCTCGGTCACCGGCCCCGAGCGCCCGTTTGAGAGCCCTCCCGGCCCGAGGCCTGCGGGGCTGCGCAGGACGGCGGGAGGGGCGAGCCGGGGGCAGACTGCCAGGAAGACTATACACTAAGGACCAAAGGACCCTCTTTCTTTTCAAGTAAGACTCCACGTGGCAACTATCAGAGACAAAAGATTTTCTTTAAAATGATGGGGTCCTGTGCTGCTTTATGCAAAGTGAAAAAGAGCACCCACCCAGCCTACTTCCTGCCTGACTTTAAACCAAGGGGGCGCTTACTTTGGTAGCTTCGAGCTGGGATTCCAAGGTCCCAGATTCTTCCACCATGCAGGACCTAAACACAGAAGCACAGTGAGGCAGGAGGGCCTGATCGTGAGCTCAAAATTAGCCCCAGATAACAGGGCCTGCTGTCTGGGAATTCTTTTTCTGAATCTCTCTCATGGAGGAAATGGCCGCCATCTGCTACTGGCTGGCTTTTCCTAAGCGGCCCCGGGAGCCGGGAGGGCGGGCAGTCTTTCTCCTGCCGTGGAGACAGGACGCCGCCGCCCCACGTGGTGGGCTACCTGCCCCGGGCCAACTGGGGGGCCTGGGCCGAGCCCCACCCAGCCTGCTCCCAGGCCAGGACCCTCTCTCATGGGGCTCCTCCAGCCCAGCCAGGCTGGGACCTGGCCCCTCACTCAAGCGAGGCCCTCAGGGGCACCTGAGGAACAGAGTGGAAGCTGCTCCACGGCATGACAGAGGGGCCTCGGGCCCGACAGCACGCCCCGCTGCAGCCACTGGGGAGGAAGGCTGACAAATGGAGAGCCACCCCCCAGAAATCCCTGGGGTCTCCTGCACGTTCCTGAGGAGGGGAGCCACATTCTAGGGTGTGACGGCCGTGGAGGAGACGCAGTCAGATGACCCCTCAGACACGGAGCCAGGATGCTAAGAGATCATGACCAGACTGGGTTTTAAAGGTGATTCTAATTCTGCCTAAAGGAGGGAGGGGGCTGCGATTAAGCCCCAGATTCAGGCTCCATGAGGCCCTCCGGGCCAGGGGCTCCCAGGGCCAAGTTCCGAAGAGCAGGGGTGCCCAGGGGAGCCTCCATCTTCCCGACGTTACACAGTGTGAGGTCACAGAAGGCCACCAGTGAACGAAGACAACAAACGAGTCGGGGTTACGTGCAGGGATGAGTCACACTGTGCGCGTGTCCTTGGTGGGATTTTAGCCCGGCCTCCCCTGCACCCACGTGTGCCCCGACCTACCCTTTCAGCACCCAGCGAGCCAGGGTTAGCTCTGACGTTTCCCCAAGTTCAAAGTGCTTGAGCAAGGCCAGGCACCAGGCTTCCTTGTAACCCAGCAGATCAGACTCACAGTCACGCCATGTCCCCCAGGGAAAAGCAACCCCCTCCCCCAGACCCGGGGGCAGGAGGCTGGGTGCCGGTGCAGTGGGAGGAGGACAGAGCCCTCCTTCCCAAGCGGCCGAGGGCGGTGGGTTAGTCAGAAAGCGGAGCCGCCTGGGGAAGTCAAGAGTGCATTGGTAAAACCACAGTGAGGGAAGAAGAGAAATAAGAGGAGAAAAACCTTCCAGACAGATCATCCCCAACTTCATACTGATAGACACGAATGACCCGACGATACGCTATGCTAGTCAAAGAAAAGAAACCAAATGAATACACGGAAGGCACGGGCAGGCAAGAGCAGACCGAGACAGACACGCGCCCCAAGGCCCAAGCTGGTGGCGCCCAGGCAGGGACCTGCTGGGGCTGGGCCGCCGGCCGCAGGGAGCACAGCGGCCCCGGGGCAGCGCACACTGGGGCCAAGCAAGACGGGACAGGGCTAGGGAGGAGCCACCCGGGAGGGAGCATGGCACCCACGGCGACAAGACCAGATCGGCAGACACAGCCACAGGGCTGGGGAGGGGAGTGGAGGCCAGCTGGCTAATGAACTCCAGCTAGAAACTGTGATCCCTAAATCCTACCCCCCCCCCCCAGGCTGCTTTCAGCACAGGTGGTCACGTCAGTGCGCGCCTGTTTCTCCTGGCACCACGCTCAGCTGTCCCAACTACCCGTGTGCGGGACCCCAGGAGCGCTAGTCTCAGCCACTGAGGCTCCCCCCCTGCCCCGGCTTTACATGGGCCTGGGAGAGGCCAAAGCCTCGAGGAGAGGCCGCTCCCAGGACTGGACTGGGCAGGGCTGCCCTGCTCCTCCCGGGGGGCTCCTCCCCAGCCTCGTCTCTCCCTTGCTCTAAACTCCGGGCACTTCTGCCTTCTATTAGTGCAAACAATGCTCTTCCCCTTCCCCTGGGAACACTGGGGGGGTGCGTGTGGGGGGGTGTCAGTGCACAGCTGGGAACTCACTGCACCCGCTGAACCTCCTCCTCCATGACCATGACCTCCTAGGAGCTAAGTATGGTCCCACTGGACACATGGGGAAAAGAGGCAGAAGAGAGGCCCAGTGAATCCCAATGGCTGGACAGCATGGGGTTTCTCAGAGGCTCTGGACTCTAGCTCTGGTCCTCTGCCTCGGTGGCGTCCCCTACCTGAGAGAACCCTTGGGATCTGAACAGGAAGGTGGGAGGGGCTCCCCTCCCCAGACCTCAGGCTGTCAAGGGCTGTCAAGGACACGCACTCCTTGTAGGGCGATGGGGACGGAGCTGGGGCGAGGGTGGGCCAGGGGAAGTGCAGCCCGTCTGGGGCAGGAAGGCCCATCCTGGGGTCCTCTGCAAGCCAGGCCACAGGGGGACAGAGGGCAGGTGCACAAGCACACGAGACACCACCACACCACGAGCCCGGAGGAACAAGAAGACAATATTAACCCATCGAGGAGATACGTTCTGTGCAGATGCGATCCAAGCAGCCGCAAGACAAGGTGGCGTCCAGACAGCAGCAGTCGGCAGGTGGGGGACAGAGAGAGACACAAGAAAGAAAAGACAGACAAAACCAAGAACATCAGTACCATTGCATTCGACTCTGTGCTGTTATCACCGAGGCGCTGCCTAGGACTGACCGCCGGCCGCGCACGGTCCCACCCGAGGCGGGACACCCAGCAACTTGACTTTCAGGAAAAGTACCTTCAAGAACTGCCCCCCACCCCCCCCCCGCCCTAGCTCGAGCCAGACCAGGGTGCGCCCCGACCCTTCTTTCCTTCCTGCGAGCGTGCCTTCCAGTTGCCCGCAGAGCTGCCCTCCCGCTAGAGCCGGGGGCCCGGAGGCGCCAGGGGTGGGGGCGCACACCTTGTCTCCTGGATCCACTGGTGGAAGGCGTTGGCGTGCTGGGCGAACTCCTGGCGCAGCTTGTCGTTCTCCTCCTGCCGGCGCTGCTCCTTTTGCAGCTCCAGCTCGCGTTCCTAGCGCCCAGAGGGAGGAGAGGCCGTCAGCGGCCCGTCCTTCCTGCCGGCCTGCCCTCGGGGCGGGCCAGACGCCCTACAATTTCAGTTTCTGGATGCTGAACGTGACCAGAAACCATCGCTTTGTGCGGCAGGGAGAACCGGATGTTGACATCAACCCAAAGGAGGAGCCTGGGAGACACTCGGGGAGCTCAGAACCCTGTTCCCCGGCTGCTCACAACTGGCCCCCCAAGAACTCTGGCAAGAGGCGAGGGGAAGCGGCTGACCGACAGCCTGGCGTGGGCTGCTGGCCGCCACCCCGTCCAAGCGCCCCGGCCCCTGAGCCCCGGCTGACAGCCCTGGGTGGGGGCGGCGCGCACCTTGATGATCTTCTGCAGGTTCCTCCACGTCTCCTCCAGGGCCTCCATGGTGAACCAGGTGTAGGGGTTGGAGGCCACCCGGAAGCTCTTGATCTGGCGGTCCAGCTCGGCCAGCTGGCTGAAGTCGGCCTGCGCAGAGCTGAGGGACGAGCGGAAGGCGTCGTGGGCCTCGCGCAAAGCTCTGATCTCCTCCAGGGAGTTGCAACGCACGGGATCGGTCAGATCCTCTTCAGCGTTTTCGAACCAGCTGTTGAAGGCAGAGGCCTTTTTGGCGAACGTCAGGAAGAGGTCTTCCACCTGAAAGCGGAGCAGCCTGCGTCAGGGCGCCGTCAGGGCCGCGAGGCACGACAGGAAAGGCAGCGGGCGCTCCCGGGGAGGCCGGGGCAAGCCGGGGTGCTCCCACTTCCATGTCTCGAAAGGCCTCTGACTTTCTTCCCTCGCTACCCTTTCCCCTCAGTCTGTCCCGGCCGCTTCGATGGCCAAGGGCCCGCGGCCGGCTTCCGGCAGGCTCCCCGCAGCCGGGCCGGGCAGCTGCGCAGGGGCCCAGCCTCACCTTGCGGAAGTGACTCTGGGCCTCCAGCAGCTTCTTCTTGCGGGTGGCCGAGTTGGCCAGGAGCTGGCTCCATCGCTTCATGAGGGCGGCGTGCCGGGCCTCAATGGCCTTTGACTGAACGTGCTTGGCGGCCAGCAGCTGATCTTTGAGGGCGGTGATGTTGGCGATGCCCTCCTGCTGGAAGGCCTGGAGGCCAGCGTCAAAGGTTTCCTGGAACAAAGAGCGGTGCGCCCATCTGCAGGGTCGCCGGGGAGGCTAGAAGCCACCCTTTCGGGGTGCCTCAGCTCGACGGCACCAGGGTCTGTTCGGCCAGCTGCCCAGGCCACACTGTCAGTCCCGAGTCCCCACCTTCTCCTGACATCCTCCTGCCCACCCCGGGCAGACTGAGGTATGGGGGGGTCCCCTAAATGCGCCCCACTCTCCCCACTACCTCTGCCCGGGACGAACGCCTGCCTCCCCCAGACCACCTGCAGTTTGCCCTTCGTGCTCCAGCTTAGACGCCCCTCCTCTGGGAAGACTTCCCACATCAGCCCCCGCTTGCTGGAAACCGAGTCAGACAGCTCTTGGGGGTTAAATCCACAACACATTCTGCCGCGCTCCACCCTGGGGGCGCCGTCAGCCTGCAGCCCAGATGCCTCGTCTGGAAGCTCCCCGAGGACCAGAACGACCTTGCTCACTGCCGAGTCCTTAGGGCCTTTCTCAGGGACAGACGTACCAGGACGTACTACCTGCATACGTTTCAGTCAACAAAGGGGCCGCGCCTGACCTGTTTGGTAAGGAGAGTCTGGACGGAAGACAGGTCTCGGCCATAATCATCTGTCTTCAGGCTGTTCTCCTTTTCACCTAGGAAACCAAGCATGGGAAACAGGCCAGCCTTCTTGGTACAGTGAAAGGAATTAAGAGTCCCCTTTGTCCTCAGTATTCAAGAGGGCCTCCTGGGCAGCCTATCACCCTGCTGACGTTTACATCCCAGACTCTACCAGCAGGCTCTGACCCCACGCGGGCTACTCCTTCCTCCCTGCAGCCCAGGCCCCCTTGGCTAGCTGTGCCAGGAAGAGATCCTTCCAGCTCATCCCAGCTGTGGTTCAACTGCCATGTATGTGACAGCAATCACCAGGGTCAGAGGGGTCCCAAAATCAGAGTGTAGCTCCCCCTCGCTCGGGAGCCAGACCGCGCCCCGGGCAGCCAGCGGACAGCTCGTAGTGCTGACTGCTTCTCCCGGGGTTTAAAGATTTTTGTTTTGTTAACCCTGGTGCTGGCCCAGTGCCGGGCACCATGAGGGCCCCCACTCTTGGCCGCAGGACATGGTTTCTGGTTCTCTGAAATGCCGTTAGATCCGTTTCTTCTCTGGAGAAGACCAACTGCTTAGGTAATAAATGAGCTACGGCTCTGGAACAATCTTCCTGGCCTGGGGAGGAGAAGAGACTGGGGCCGGGCCGGGCGGGACGGCGCTCACCGATCCAGGACTCGACCACATCAGCCTTCCAGTTGAACTGAAGGAAGGCCGAGTTCTCCTCAAGCTTGGCCTTCCTCTGGGCGGCAGCTTTCTCCAAGTCTGACACCTTCCCATTCAAGCCCTTCATCTTTGAAGAGATGTTCTCCTCATGGTGATTGTTCTAGGCCACAAAGAGAAAGCATAGTCTGGTCAGCCTCACCTCCTGCCGTGGCTAGATGATCCATGGCCTCCCTGCCGGGGAAGGCGCACCAGCGCTGGAAGGCGGACCCTGCGCCCCCCCGCCCACCACCCGCTGCTGGGCGGAAGCACAGGTAAGGCCTTTCTAAGGGCAACACGAGTAAAAGCCTTGAAAGGATGAATGCTGGCAATTTCACTGATAGGAATGAATCCTAAAGATAGGAGGAATGAGCTGAAACATCACAATGATGTACTTGTTACTTAAGACTTAAACAAAATGTGATATATACTAACACTGGCTCCTAATATAAGCAATAAACACAATGGGTCAGAAAGCGGACACTGAAAATTCTTAAGCCCCAGATACTCGGATTCGGTCTTGGAATAACTGGATTTGAAAACACACAAGGCAGCATGAAATCTAGAGAGAAACTGGAGGAGGAACAGACTGTTGCTGACAGTAAAGCACCAGGCTTTGTTGGAAAGCTGCAGAACACTCAGACCAGTCACCGCACAGGTAGAAAGAGCAGAGACCGTGATGCAGGGCTGCGTGTGGGTGACGATCGGACACAGGCCTCATCTCTGCCGGTACACGGTCTGGACCGGAAATCAGCTGGATGTTAGTTTATTTGCCCATGAGGGCAAGTGGAAAAAGCTCTCTAGTGAACACGGATTTGAACATACTTGTTAACTCCTATGAACCAAATCTCTAGTCTCAAGGCCATGCTTACTGGAGTAAATCCCATGACGAGAAATCTTATCTACTAGTTACATTTGCAACAGGAAATTATCATTGTGAAAAGTTGCTTGTTGGGGCGCCTGGGTGGCTCAGTCGTTAAGCGTCTGCCTTCATTCAGCTCAGGTCATGATCCCAGGGTCCTGGGATCGAGCCCCGCGTCGGGCTCCCTGCTTAGCGGGGAGACTGCTTCTCCCTCTCCCACTCCCCCTGCTTGTGCTGTCAAATAAATAAATAAAACCTTTAAAAAAAAAAAAAAGTTGCTTGTCTTGGGGACACATGGGTGGCTCAGTCAGTTAACCGTCTGCCTTCGGCTCAGGTAATGATCCCAGGGTCCTGGGATCGATGTTCAGTGGGGAGTCTGCTTCTCCCTCTCCCTCTGCCCCTCCCTACCACTCCTGCTCTCTCCGTGTCAAATAAATAAATAAAATCTTTAAAAAAGTTGCTTTTCTTGTGGTACTGAATACCTGTCACCACACCTACGTGATCGGTGGTGACTGAGGACCAATGGCAGCACCACGTTCAGTCTGGAATGCCAACGTGCCGGTGACTGGACTTCACTGCTGGGGAGAAAGCCCCAGGACCCCTCCTGTCTGCGCTCTTGCTCAGGGGCTGTTTGAGCGAAACCCAAACTTTGTGATTTTAACACATTCATTTCTAAACCTGCCAGGCTTTGTAGAGAGACGTAAGTCGATGGAATGGGATCTATCCTATATAAGGGTGGCTCTTAGGATTTTTCTTGTATTTCCAACCACTTCTATCAAGAGCTTGTACCACCTGAGAAATAACCTAAGAGAAGAGCTCTTTGGGAGCACCAGTGTCGCTGGATGCCTCTCTGCCTGATCCACGCAGAAAGCGTACGTGCTGCAGTGACCTCACTAACTGGCTTCAGGAAGGGGGAAGACGTCCAAACAACCACAGAATCTTTCTCTTGTTATGAAATACAGCAGTGGAAGTGCTCCCGGTCTCCGTGCAAACCTTTCGTGGGTGAATATTCCAGGCAGATGGGCTTTGTGGGGCCACGGTGGCCCGAGCATGGGGGCGCCGGGTGCGGGAAGTGAGCGTCTCCCCAGCAGGCCAGGCTCACCTTCTTGATGAGGTCCTGTCCGTTGCTGCACACGTCATTCACCCGGTCCTTGTGCACCGTGAAGTCTGTCTCAAAAGCTTCATGTTTCTTCAGTAAGCCCTGCAGCGGGAGCAGAAGGACCAGCGGCTGAGAGGTGGCATGCGCCGGGGGGCGGGCCCAGTCTCGGGTCGGAGGGAACCGAAGCTATAAGGCGCCCGCCCTCACAGGCGGCCCAGTCTAGTTGGGGGCCGAGGCCACAGAGACCAACATCAACAGGTAATTATAAACGTGGTAAAACCCAGATGCAGCAAGAATAACTGGCAGACGTCGAGCTTGAGAAGGGACGCCCGGGTAGGCCTTTCCTGAAGGGGGTAAGCTCTTGCTAATCAATCAGCACAGTGTCCCTCTTCCCCTCTGGAGGACCACACAGAAAACGATAAACCCCGTGCAAGCTTAAGACAGAGCCCAACAGAGGGTTTCCCCAAGTACCGCTCCTAAGGGACCTTCCAAGTGTCCCTGTCCCCAGTATACCTCAAGGACCAAAGACAATGGCTCTGGGTGGGCTTCCCGGGAATGGGTCCGCGCAGGGGATGGGAAATCCCTCCCTCCGTCTAAGCCACCTGAAGCACCGGACCAGCCGAACAGGACACCCATTCTGAGAACGTGGCGCAGGGACTACCCAGACTCTGGGGAATGGAAACTCTGCCTCCACGGCGGGTGGCCCAGATCTGGGAACATTTGACCATAAAGTGTGGCTCCTCCCAGCAAGAGGGGAGGCGGTTCAACTAGCTCGTGGCTCTGGGCTGCTTGTGACCACTCCGACCGACAGAACACAGCACGGACAAGGTCACGTGACATCTGAGGCTAGGCCTTGAAGCTTCTGCCTCTGCCATTTTGAATGCTGCCTATGAAAAGGGCAGGGCCACTGAGGGACGGAAGCGGAGCGGGCGGGGAATGGACGGAGCTATGCCAGCTGCCAGTGACATGATCGTGGCTCTCTCGGGCGGTCACACAGTGTACTAAGGGCAGAGGCTGAGGTGTGTCCCCCAAAAAGAATGACGTCCTAACCCCTGGCACCTATGAACGTGGGAGATGCAGAGATAATCAAGTGAAGACGCTCAGATGAGGTCACTGGGGTGGGACCTACTCCAGGAGGCCTGTGTCCTCCTGAGAGGGAACTTGGGACACAGGCGGCTTGGAGGGAAAGCCGCAGGCACACGGACGCGGAGGGAAGAGGCGTGAAGAGCGGAGGCTGCGGGTTATGCTGCCACAAGCCTGGGAATGCCAGCAAGAAGCTGGAGGACAGGAGCCTCCCCTAGAAGTTTCGGACAGCGAGGCCCTGTCTGCACCTTGACTTCACACCTCCGGCCTCCAGAACGACAGGACAATAATGCCGAGGGCGCGCCGTGGCGGCAGCCCCTGGACCCTCGCGGACCTCAGGGACCCGTGGTACCGGGGCCGCCGTCTCTGGCGTGCGGGCTGGAGGCCTGCGACCAACCAGGGACACCAAGGCTGCCGGCCGGGAGAACAACGCGAACAGCGCGACCAAAGCCAGCTTCTCGGACCTGGATAGCGGCAAGCGTGTCTCCGTAATCCTCACTGGCTACCAGGGTCATCTTCTCGTTGATCCAGGCTTCTTCCTCTTCCACGTTGGCTACAAACTGCTGATACTCCAAGGACTCCTCCAGCCGCTGACCCCTAGTTACAGGACACACAGAACACCAGCCATTAGTATCTTCCAATTTCAATTCTGATAGCGAGCACGTTTAAAAATGTTCCTGACGAACGTGGGACGTGACTGGTTCCCTGGGGCCCTCTGTGTAACACGAAGCAGACACAGTGTCGTTCACTCATGAAATTCTGGAACCGTGTGCTGGGTTCAGATCCCCGTAAGCGGACGGGCTCGGCGCGGGCCGGTCGGAGCGGCTCTGGAACAAGCCGACCGCGGACCCCGCTCGCCCCGGACGAGGGCCCAGGAGGCGGCAGGGGGGCCTGCCAGCACGCGCGCCGTCCCCGCCGCTCACCGCGCCGCGGCCAGATGCTTCAGCTCCTTCCAGTGCTCCACGAACTGGGCCAGACGCTGCTGAATCTCCTCCTTGCCAATGGTGTTGTCATCAGACAGCTTCTTCCCAGTGTCCAGGACACCCTGACAGGCAAGAACGATTAGAATAACCGCTATCACCTGCTCCTAGATGCGGCCAGAAAAAGGCGTCGGGATCGAACCCAGCACCTCTTTCTTCCAGGTTTGGAACAAGGGGCCATAGACACTGCATTCCTCAGTGGGATGAACAAGAGCAAAGGGCTTCTCTGTACGTCACATGGGCCCATCGGTCCCCGCCGCCCCCTCGGCCGCAAGCGGCCCCCTCACCTGAATCGCCGGCTCATGGGCAGCCAGTTCCGCCTCCAGCCGCTTGTGCTTCTTCCTCAGGTTCTGAACGCCTGTTAAGTCTCGGCCATAGTCCTCAGAGCTCACCAGCAGCTTCTTCTCCCTGGACAACACAGGTAGGTACTCTGCACCCTCGTGCTTCCAACCGGACAGGTCTGCTCAGGAGCTGTGAGGTCTCCAGACCCCATGATGTCCTTCACCTACACCTACCGATCTCGCCACGAAAATCCTTGCCAGTCTTCTGGAAACAAAAAGCCTCTATTTCCGAAACAAAGAGCATCGATGTAGGTATCTAGAAGCACCTACCAGGCTCAGGGTGTGCGGAGAACAAGGAGGTGCTAGTGGTGTCCTCCTACCGACCCTACTTTACCAAATGTGCAGACGCCAGCCGTAGAAATATATACAGATATGCACAGAATTGTTTAAGGAACTGAGGAAGAGGGGCGCCTGGGTGGCTCAGTCGTTAAGCGTCTGCCTTCGGCTCAGGTCATGATCCCAGGGTCCTGGGATCGAGCCCTGCATCGGGCTCCCTGCTCCACAGGAAGCCTGCTTCTCCCTCTCCCACGCCCCCTGCTTGTGTTCCCTCTCTCACTGTCTCTGTCAAATAATAAAATCTTAAAAAAAAAAAAGGAAGTGAGGAATAGAAGACAGGATTTTTGTCCTTTAAAAATGGTGTGTTTACAAAATGCTACATCACCTTTGACTGCAATGGGGGAGGAATTAAAAACAAACAACTCTCCTTCCTTCAAGGACTGATCCTGCCCAGGATATCGGGCTTTCTTTTCCAGAAGGGCATTTGCTAATCTCCCCGGGGATCCCAGGGCAGGGTCTACACAAAGTCTAGCTCAATCATCACGTACTGCTACCATCTGGAGACCATCGATGGCCCTCTAACTGCACACCTGGGCATCAGAAGAAGCCAAGGTGTCCCCTGGGCCAGGTTCTGGCACACTCTGGGAGAGAGCCAAACCTCACGGCCAGGCGGCCCGGAGCTCCGGCCCCCCACTCAGCCTGGGGCTCCCAGTGCCTGCTCAGTGGGCATCCTGGAGGACCCAGGCTGGGAAGCCCCGAGGACACGTACTTGATCCAGGACTCCTCATCATCCATGTCCCGGAAGAACTGGTGTAGGCGATGTGATTCATTCAGCTTGGCTCGCCGGGAGGCTGCCATGCTCTTGATCTTCTGGAAACGACTGTTGATGGTGTCCCGTTTATCCTTCACTTGGGAGGTGTCGAAGGCGCTGCTGGTCATGAGGCTGTCTGCTTGGCTGTTCAGGTCCTTCAGGCGATCCTGGGGCAGGGGACACAATGGGAGGGGTGAGAAACCTGGGTTTCCCATGAGTATCTGCTTGAAAATCACAACTCTGGAATTCTTCACCGGCAGGTGGGCTTTGTGGAGTGCTGATGCTCTCTCATGGTGTCCTATATGGACCCCTGGGGTTCTAAGAGATCAAAGTTATTTTCGTGATGACACAAAGACATCATCGGCCTTTTTCACCGTGTGGACTCTTGCACATGGCATGACAGCCGATGTCTCCACTCAAGAGAGTGACACACCGAGCCAGCAGGACTCCGAGCTGCGGTAAAAACGCGCTCTCACTTAAGGACATCCTTATAAAAGCAGAAGTCGTTGATTTTATCAAATCTCCATCTTAGAATACATGTCGACGTCAATATTCTGTATGACAAGATGGGAAACGCACACAAGCACTTCTGTGGCATTCTCCAGGTCGAGGACTGCCCTGAGGAGAAGCCGGCGTCCTGAGCCGAACTAGCCCCTTGTTCGTGGGCTGTCCTTCTGAGAGAACAATGACCAGACAGACTACGGCCGTGCGGACTTCGGCGTCTGACAGACACCTGCTCCGAACGAATGAGGTCCACCTGTCACTTTCAAGAAGGCAGAGTCTGCTGCTACTGATAAAACCTGAACTTTCAGGTGAAAATGAGAATTCTGGAAGAAGTGCGTTCAACCTCCATGAGCATGATAGCCACTCGGTTTGTGAAGATTTTCCTTTCGAGACTGGCTGTGACGTCAGCGCATGGAACCAGAGGCGATTCTGCCTAACTCAACAACGTTTTCCAAATGATTTTGTGACATCATGCACGGGTAAAAAAAAAAAACATTCCATGTCTGAGATGGACCAGGGATTTTAATATTAAATGGTATGAAAAACTGACCGATAGGGTTTCAGAGTCCACTTTGCAGCTCACCGTTAAGCGACTAGCACGTACTGACTCGTGTCAGAGTATCCACAGTCATCTGAATGAACACGCTGCTCACTTCTAACTCCCTGCGGGAGGCTGGTTTCCATCGTATCTGACACACTCGCACAGACTGAATTCAGAAGCTTCTACGAGAATCCAGCTGTTTTCTATTAAACCGGACTGAAGGGATTTGCAAAATACAGCCAATGCCCCTCTTCTTACTCTACCATGTTCTGGTTGTGGATAAACACAGTTATTGTTCATAGGAAGTGCTACTCATGTTAACTTGTGATGAGCTTATTATTACTTTCAGTAAGTAATTTGTTTCTCAGATTTACTCTTAACTTTTCATTCTGAAGTAATTATGGACTCACAAGAAGTTGGAAAACTAGCACAGCTTCAGAAACAAAAAAACAGCACAGCTCCTGTGTGTCCTTCCTCCAGCTCCCCCCGCCAGAGCAGCAGGTTCCACGGCACACCAGCAAGACCAGGCCACGGACACTGGTGCAATCCACTGGTGCAAAACCACAGATTTCACCAACTTTACGTGCATCCATCCGTGTCTGCGTGGGTGTGCGTACGTCATTCCGCACAATTATCCCCTCCATGTAGATTCACGTAACCCAAACCAAGATACATTGTTCCGTGAGCACAAAGGACTCGCCTGTCCCTTCCTCACTGCACCCCATCCCTGTGTCTAACTCCTGGCGAGTACTGCTCTGTTCTCCATCTCTATGATTTTGTCATTTTCAGAATGACAAAAAGCCCTTGATGTTGTCTTTTTAAAATTTAACTTTTAAAATGTCATTTTTTAATAACGGTAGAGACAAAACCCACATAAGCAAACTCCCTCAGGGGCCTTTGATAATAGTGCAGGGTATAAAATGGCCCCGAGGCCACAATATTTGAGAACGTGGCTTGAGGGTCTATTAGCCGAACACCCTGCTCCTCCCCCACGTGCGCCAGTTCTCCTAAAGAGTCAAGCACAGCTGGGTCCTGGCCAGGGCCTGCCCACGCCCGTCTGATCACCTCATGGGCAGATATGTCCGCCTCTAGCAGCTGATGTTTCTTCAGCAAGTTGTTCACAGAAGCCAGGTCTTTGCCGTAATCCTCAGATGCCAGAAGGGCCTCCACCTGGCAGTGAAACAGAAAAGGGGAAAGGTTATGGTGTGGGGCCCAGTGTGGGTGATGCACAGCAGGTGTTCTGGAAAATCCAGCATGCCCAGTTGTTCGGCCAGGTCTTTGGCCAGTTGCCAACTTGTCAATCACAAGTTACGTTGTTACAGGGACCCAGCCTGTATCAGCCCATGTGGCCTGAGTTCTCCTCCTTTCCTGTCAATCAAATGCAGACTTGAGGACCTAGGACTTGAAATACTACAGCTCAAGGCAGGGTCCCGGAGCCTTCACGGAGGTACAGGGGCAAAGATTAATACGCGAAGATGTTCAGTGTAGATGTCCCACCTGAAAGCTGGAACACCTCAATGTCCAACACAAGAATGGTTAAATTATGGCATGACTAGGACGGACTTATGCAGCTCTTCAAACGTTTAGGGAGAATTCTTAATGACTCAGGATAACACTCCCAATACATACTCATGAAAGATTACATTCTGAACTACGTATAAAAATAGAGCTACAGTACTGTTGATGGCAGTAAGCGCAGACTGGAGAGAAATACTAATAGTGCTCTCTAAAAATTTGTTTCTTTCTGCTTTCTGTACCCCTGAATTTCCTACTAATGCTGGCTTCCTGACTTAACTGCTAGTTTGGTTTCTATCTGGGCACAGACTTGTTAGAGCTGCCTGCCACACAGACCACATCATCACTTCCCGTCTGTGTTCTCTATGGAGGGGAGTGGGCCGCAGCCTAATTCCCATCTCTACGCTCTCTCTTCTTGAAACATTCATTCCCTCTGCTAATAGACCCCTTACAGCACAAGGCTCTGCGATAAAACCTGACTTTTTCACGGTTTAGGGCTTGTTGACTGTCCTGTTATCCCAACTGACCAGAAACCCTCCGCTGGTGGGAAGGAAAACCTGCCATTACCTCAGACAACCAGAAGTCAAAGTCCTTGATGCCGGTGTTAAAGTTCTGCTGTTTGTTGGCTTCTTTCAGTTTCTGGCTCTTTTCGGCTGACTTCTGCACCAGGAACTGCCACTGGTCAGCTAAGGCAGCCAGCCGCGCCTGGGGAAGAGAAGGGGGCCATCGGAGATGGTGAAATCCAGGAAGAGCCCCTCCTCCTAAAGCCGAGTGACTCGCGGGGAGAGACAGAAAGCCTCACAGGAGCCCTTCTCACCAACATTCCCCATCTGTCATGTAGGCAAAAGTCTTCTAATCTGTTTTTTTTTTAAGATCTCATTTAATTATTTGACAGAGAGAGCGAGCGCACAAGCAGGGAGGAAGGGCAGTGGGAGAGGGAGAAGCAAACTCCCCGCTAAGCAGGGAGCCCGATGCAGGGCTCGATCCCAGGACCCCGGGATCATGACCTGCGCTGAGGGCAGACGCTTCAGTGACTGAGCCAGCCAGGCTTACGTCCTTAAAGCTGTATTTCCAAGTCGTCACCACAAGGACCATACCTTGACAGCGTCCTCGCTGCCAGCACAGGCCCCACGCTCGATGAGGGAGTTGCCCGTGTCGATGACCCCGCGGATCCGGTCGGCGTTGGCGTGCAGTTCCGCTTCGAAGGCCTGGTGCTTCTGGTGCTTGCTCTAAAATTCCAGAAAGATGACCTTTCAAAACCAGGTCCTGTGGGTTCCCTCTTTGTAGGGATGAGGGATTCTCAGGATAAGTGAGTGGTAGGAAACTTAAAGAACTGGGGGCAAGTGTCAACATTTCTTAGAGAAGGCAGTCACGGGATCTGTGAAATCGTTTAGGGTTCAGGCTGTTGGGAGTTGGGCGGAAGGACCGGGCCGGGAGAAAGGAGATGGACCAGCTCAGGAGCAGGGGAATGGAGTCAATTCTTCAATTAGCTGTGAGCCATGTCCAAGAATTGCGTACTTTCTACCATTCTGCAGAAAATGCCAGCCGCCAAGTGCAGTGTTTAACCTACTTGGACATCAATTTCCATCCACGACCTTCTCCTCCATGGACAGAAGATCTAACAGGTAACACACACCTGGCTCGCTTGTCATACACACAAGGCCGTGATCATGGCAGCCGGCAGGCAGACCCTCCACCGACGGAGGCGCATCTACGGCTTCCTCAGACCTTGACTTGGCTGCTTCTCATTTAGTAGCTGTCATTCACCAAAACTCACAGATGCTGTCAAAATCCAAGCTTGACTACAGGTAGGAAATGATTTTTGCTAGGGAAAGAGAGGGCTGGGAGAGTGCCCGGCTCCTGACACTAGGGCGGAAGTGGATTTTAAGAATCCACAAAGAAACAGAAGGTACGGGAAACACTAGGAGAGACAGTGCAAGGACACAGCTGTGGCACAATTCTGGGTGAGAAAGGCAGGGTCTCGCAGGACATTATTTGGGGGAAAAAGAACTAAAAGGGAAAAAAAAAAACAAAACAGTTCGGGTGGGGAAGGATTCTGCACCAAATGTTTCATTTCAGGGGCAGCAACTGTCAGAGGACGGAGCCGCCCAGCTGGCGGAGCACGGCGCTCACATCGGGCGTCCCCCCTTCCGTGTTCCACTGCCCAAGTCTGAGCAGGGTCTCAAATACCCACCTATCCTGACCTAAGTCCAGTTCCCCGCTTCTGTTTCTTGCTCTGATCACTCTTTGGTTCAGCCCCACCTATTTTGTTTCTTCATCTCTTCCATCCATTTAAAGCACCATCTAAGCTACATTTTCACTAGAGAGTCCCCTTCGCTACCCCTTGAGTAGTAACGTCCCCCTTTTTCCTTAACCTCTCACCCGTCGTTCCTGCCAGATTTGGAAACAGACCATCTGCTTCTCTGGAGCAACTTAACTGTCCCTCTCCAGGGACCAGCACCTCTGGATGGCAGCCTGGGTGCGTCATCAGACTCTCATGCCACGCCAGACTCCTTGTCCTCGGCCACTGAGAACTGTGAGCACAAATCCACACTCCAGAAAAAGCTGATTATTTCATTTTTTAAAAGAAGTGCCTCTGAAAAGACAGCAGCTAACTACTGCCCCCAAATCAAACATCATCCAGAGCTTGCCTAAGTGACACATAAGGAGAAGGGAGGGGGCGCAGGGCCGCAGGCGAATTACGACAGAGAAAGCCACATCCCACAGGGACACTTGAATGGTGTGTGATGGGTCATTAGAAATGAGAAACACGGGTGAGGAGACACCAGCTGACCGCATGAGGCCACAACAAGGATCTATGCAGAGGAAACACAAACACTGGAGCGCATTTAACTAAAATTCTTTAAGAAAATTAGAAACTTACCAGCAGCTTGGAAAGCTACAAAAATAGATTAAAATAACAAGAGTTCAGTATACTGAGGTGAATGTACATATCAGCTCCTAAACAGCAGCTCATTCTGCTGTCATACTTCCCCTGGGAAGCTCAGCACGGGGGGAGAGCCGCTAGAGGGGACTCTACAGACTTTTCTAGCAGACACGGCTTCCACGGAGACAAGTGAGGAAAGCACTTTCTCACGTCGGATCATTTAGTGACATTTTTCCACAGGTTCAGCTTCTTAGAATAATTTTCGCTGGATTCAGCATGGACACAAGGAAGTGGTTCTCTAGGTAAAGCCCCTGCCCCCCTTAAAGATGCCTTCTTTCCCAAAACCTACCCCGTAACCGAGGTCGCCTCGGAGACGAGCAGCCCCTAGGCTCAGCTCACCTGGATGTTGGTGGGGTCCTTGTACGACTCATCGCTCGCAGTCTGTAATTTCTCACTGATCCAGGCCTCGATTTCATCCACGTCCCGGCTGAACTGCTGGAGGGTCTGTGATTCTCCCAGCTTCGACCTCTTCTCAATCATCTGGGCTTTCAGGCGTCGCCACCTGAGAAAGTGAAACGGAGCCTGAGCGAGAACCTCCCTGAGAACAAGAGCAGCCAGGGCTCCCGCACAGGGCCGTGAGCGCGCTCAGCACCACCCAGCACCCACCTGTCCAGAACCTCGTTGCGCCGGCTGCAGATGTCGCCCTTGGCATAGTGGCCGGCGGCGACGAGCTGGTCAGCAAAGGACTGCAGGGCCGCAATCTTCTCCTCCTGCCGGCAAACAAAGGCGTGAGGCCAAGGTGGGCGGAAGGGTCCAGCCCTGCCTGGACCGCAGGTCTTGTGAAGGGAGTGGTTATTCTGGGTGGCTGGGGACTAGCCGGTGGCGGGATCAGAATACACTGACACTTTAGAAGCGGGAGAGCAGAAGGCCAGAAGAAAGCTTGATTTCGACCATTAGGAGGGTAGAGTTTAACTCAAAAAGACTCCAGGTCACACTGGGGACAGGGGTTATGACACTAGGAGTTGTCACACACAAAATCAAGCTGATTGTGAAGAGTGTCAGATTTTCAACAAAATGGGTTATAAATCAAAGAGGTGTGCCCATCTTCCTGAGTTGTTCGTGTTCACACACTCTTTCCTTACCAACACGTTTGTGTTTCTGCTTTGATAATACATTTTTTCTGTGAGGCATCCTCGTTACTAAAACCTCAGAATTATCAGAATTTAGAAGTTTTAAAAAGCATTCACGTCCGTGTCATTTTTCCCAATCCGCACAGGTATTTGATGTGGGTGTGAAGGGGACCATTCTTCCTTCGTGTGGTCAACAGCACGTCTATTCACTTCAGGGAGCGGCCAAAGCTTGGTTAAGCATGTTAGGGATGAGTTTTTATTCTCATTGTTGAGACAGAAAAGAGAAGCAGCCCACAAATAGAGCCATCCACCTGGACAAATTTACATGGAGACCTGAAGGTAAAAAGCCCTTACCTGGACGTTGATGGCTTTGTCGAAGTCCTCGTGTTTTTTGATCAAAGCCTCCACGCTGTCCAGTGAGTCTCCTTTGTCCTCAGTATTCAAGAAGGCCTCCCGGGCAGCCATCCAGTTTTCAGCTTGCTCACAGTCCCGATGGAACAGCTAAAGAAAGGGAGGCAGGTGAGAAGATGGGGACACTGGCCACGAAACTGCCGGTCAGAAAGCCTGTGGCAAATGGGCAGCGATGTCCCGCACACGCACCTGCAGTTCGAGGCACTGATCCAACATCATCCTGCGCTGAGCCCAGGCCTTCTCCAGACCCGCGCGCTCCCGATCCAAAATATCTAGTTTCTCCTTGACCTCTGGGCTGGCGTAGTGCCCATGAGCCAGCAGCTGCTGCCCAAACTGCTCAAAGGCCTGGAAAGTGCCAGCCCTGGCATCGATTTCTGTCCGGTGCTCCTGCCAAGAGGAGGGACAGGGTTAGGTTAACTGGCACTAGATGCCCACTGTCGTGTCAACCACCGACTCGTGGCGAGGGTGCTGCTGGTGCTGGTGGGGGGGAGCCAAGGTCCTCCCAGCCCAGCAGCGCAACCCCCCTTCTGCTGCTCAGCAGGCGGATCTACCTACCTGGTGCCGCTCCAGCAAAGCTTCAGCTCCAGTGACATCCTTGGCTAGCTCGTCTGAGGAGACCAACCCTCGTATCCCATTGATCCAAGACATGAGGTCCCTGGCAACCAGACACAGAGGAACAGCTATGACATGACCTGGCAAGTAGGCTTTCTGCCCAGGAAAAGAGAACTACACAATTCTTGTCTCAGAAGATTATTTGGGGTCAACTAGTTACTCTACTAACTAGTTAATCTACTGAATGGTTAACTAGTTATAATCTACATCTCTGGGCAAAATATTTCAAAGCCCCTTGTTCATCCTATTGAAATGTTAAAAAAATTAAAAACGACAACAAAAAACCAAGCATTCCTCAGAAGACAATGAACTAAGTTTGTAACGAAGATCTTCTGACCCTAAAGAACAGTAGATGACTGGGTGGCTCAGTTGCTAAGCATCTGCCTTCGGCTCAGGTCGTGATCCCAGGGTCCTGGGATCGAGCCCCACATCTGGCTCCCTGCTCCGTGGGAAGCCTGCTTCTCCCTCTCCCACTCCCCCTGCTTGTGTTCCCTCTCTCTCTGTCTGTCAAATAAATAAAATCTTAAAAAAAAAAAAAAAAGTTTTAACACAAGCAATAACTGTGTTTAGGTTTTGCATAGTTTTGCATAGCTTCGGAGGAAACCACTTTTCCTTGAACTCGCAGCAGTCCTAGGCCTATGCATGCGCTGAACCTTGCTTCTTACTGAGGTCTGCATGTAAGGGCACAAAAATCACCGTGTAAAGTCACAGGTGCCATGCTTCCTTTGATAAAATACACCCAGAATAGGCAAATCCACAGAGACGGAATGCAGACTCGATGAGGAGAGGGGAAGGGGAGTGACTCCTCATGGGGCTCGGGGTGTGAAAAGTTCCCAAACTACAGAGCGCCGCTAGCTGGAGAACACTGCAAGCAAGTACACTAATTCCCAGTGAACTGCACACTTAAAGATATGTAACCGTTACGTTACTTGATCTTTACTTTAAAAAAAAAGAGGAAAACCAAAAAACCAAAAACCCCAACTGGGGCCTCCTACTAGAGGCCTGGGAAGGGGGAGAGCATCACCTGCCTAGTCCCATCCCCGAAGAGAAAATGCCTGCATAACACACACACGTACGTGCGTACCCATGTGTGCACACACGTGTGAAACCCTTGTTCGACAGCACAAAGGTGTGCCACAAAGAAACCCCTGTCCTGAATGCATGCCAGGGATCAAGTTCCAAATCATCCGCCGGTGGTGTGCTACGTAGCCTTAAAAAAGACTGAGGTCCCAGGTCATGGGACATTCAGGGCGACAACTGGCCCGGACTCTTCAAAACTGTCAATGTCGTGAAAGACGAGACACAGAGGGCGGAGGGGTAAGGAGACAAGGCTACCACAGCAACGGGAATTCTCAACTGGATCCTGGACCAAAAAACAAACCCGGACTAGTAAAGACACATTTGAGACAACTGGGAGAAATGGAACCGGGACTAGGTACAATACAGCTGTACTGGCCTCAGACGTGGGGGTGGAGAGCGGAAATGCAGGGCACATGGGAGGCACAGGCCCAAGTACTTAGAGGTGAAGGGCCACATGTCTGCCAAGGACAGACAGGTGGGTCAGCAACATGGAAGTGTGTGCTTAGAGGTAAAGCCAACTGGTGGCTACCGGCGAAGGGTGTCATGTGGATTCACTGTTTCGTCCTTTCTAGTTTTCTATAGCTGTGAAATTCTAACTAAAACAGGTTTGTGGAAGAGACTAAAATACATCTCTGGCAAGTGAGAGATACGTCTAAGGAAGAAACCGAATGCCATCTGGCGGGAAGTGGGGGAGATGGTGCGCACGTCGACAGGGAAGCAGAGACTTATTCTTGACTTGCTGGCATTAGGTAGCCGGAGGATTTTACATCGACCAGAGGTGACTTTCCCAACGAGAATGACCCCACGATGGCTTCTGGGCTTCGTACCGGAAATCACTGAGGAAGCGCTGCAGGTCGTGGGAGTCGCCCAGTTTGGCCTTGCGCTGGTCTGCGCGCTTCCCCAGGCTGCTCCACGCCTGGTCCAACTCCGTGCACTTCTCCTGTAGGTCCTCGGCTGACTCGGGGTGGGACTGGATCAGGCGCTCGGCTGTCTCCCCCAGAGAGTTGACCTACGGGAGCAAGGTGGCGAGACAGCAAGTTAAGGGGGGTGCGCTCTGCCCGGGGCCAAAATGTCCATAGCACTGCCACCTCTCACCTTGTCGCCAAGAGCTGCGAGATCCCTCTCAAAGCCCTCGTGCTTGCGCTGCAGGGCTTGGACACTGGCCAGATCGTGGCCGTAATTGTCTGTGTTGAGAGCCTGATTCTTCTCTTCAATCCACTCTTTGGTTTCATCAGCATCTCTACGGGGAGACACACAGGCGGTTAAGGACGGCTGGGCACAGCTGCCCTGAGTCCAGGACAAGCACGGCAAACGTGTCTAGCGGGCACTGTACGTCTGTCAGCGGCGAGCACCGAAAGCTCCAGGAAGCAGAAGAACACTCACTCGCTCTACGGAGCAATCTACCCCATTACACACACGGTCCCAGATGCGGGCGCCCAAGTATCAACCAGATCCGAGTCAGCACGTTTAAGGGCCGCCAAGGTCAACCCCCCCCAGCCCTGAGCTGCCCCGCACCTGTGGAACCTCTGCACTTCGTGGGCGCTGCCCAAGAGCTGGCTCCGCTCCTCGGCCAGCTGCTGTAGGGACCGCCAACGCTCGTTCAGCTCCTGCAGGACGACAGTGGTCAGCTCGGCCGCACCCCCTTCTATCGCGCCCATGCCAGACCGAGCAAGGGGCAAGGAACCAAAGCTGGCACTGAGCCTGCAAGGAAAGGCTGGAGCACAATTTCCTGTCTCCAGCCTTCCTAGCTGAATAAATTAGTATAGACATGACAGCAAAAGTCCAGAAGGTGAGGACCTAGCCATAGTTAACCACATCAGACGGCGTGAACGCTCCATGAATATCTGACCTGGAATCACCCCGAAAGCTGCAGAGACGTGCAGCCGACTTATCCTCACTCTCAACTCCTAGCCTGGTGCCTCCCATGGAGCAACTGTTTCATAAATAACTACTGTGTGTGGGGCATCTGCCTTCGGCTCAGGTCATGATCTCAGGGTTCTGGGGTTGGCCTGCCTCAGGCTGCCTGCTCAGTGGAGAGTCTGCTTCTCCCTCTCCCTCCCTTACTCACCCTCTCTCTTTCTCAAATAAATGGATAAAAATCTTTTTTTTAAGATTTTATTTATTTATTTGAGAGAGAGAATGAGAGACAGAGAGCACGAGAGGGAGGAGGATCAGAGGGAGAAGCAGACTCCCCGCCGAGCAGGGAGCCCGATGCAGGACTTGATCCCGGGACTCCAGGATCGTGACCTGAGCCGAAGGCAGTCGCCCAACCAACTGAGCCACCCAGGCGCCCTAAATGGATAAAAATCTTAAAATAAATAAATAAATAAATAACTACCGTGTGGATAAATCCCAGAGCCTACTACCCCTGAGCCCTGAGCACAGCTGCACCCCAGGCCACGGAAGGCCAAGCAGGGCCTTGTGCTTGAGGAGACAAAACACTGTGGGGACCAGAAAGAGGCCAAACCTCTCCTGCAAGGAGGCGAGAGAGGCATTCCCCGCCTTCTGGGCCCTACACTTCTTGCAGCTCCTGGCCCTACTAGAAGTGAAGGGAAGGCTAACTTTACCGCTAAGACCTGTGAGTTCTTGACCAGGAAAGGCAAGCTCGCCACCCTGCCACGGGAGAAGAGCGGACACTTTCCCCGGAAACCCTCGGGTCCAGGACAGTGACAAGTGCAACAGCTCGCGCGACTACTTAGCACGAGGGCTCGGCTACAGTCAGGAGAAGGAAAACAGTGAGGGAGACCGGGAGACGAGGGGGCTGGCCACAGTTTCTTACCTTGATAGAATTAAAGGTGGCCACGGTGTGAACCATCAGACGAGCAGACTATGTAGGGGAGGAAAGCAGAAGAGCAACACTAATCAAGTGTCTGCCAATTAAGAGACAATTCCGAGGAGCAAGTGCCGTTCATTAGGTCCCAATTATCAACCAGAATTATCTTAAGGGGACACGGTCAAAATTTTGAGCAGAGCCACAAATAAAGGATTAACAGTGGAAGGGCACAAAGCACCCAAGTGCACAATTTAATTAAGGTCACTGGATGAAGAGTCAAGAGAGTGGTGACAACCACAATTAAAGCAGCGGGCTGTGGGGGGCGGCCAGCTGGCTCCATTGGTAGAGCATGTGACTCTTGATTTCGGGGTCGTGAGTTCGAGCCCCACATTGAGTGTAGTGATTGCTTAAAAATAAAATCTTAAACACACACACAAAAACCCCCAGCTGGCTGACAGAAAACAGAGCTCAAAAACTTCAGTGTCTTCTTGTTCATACTACAGAACAGTCCAGAAAACACCCAATTTAACAAATGCTGGCAACTGAGACTGTTTGAATAAATATACCAAGAACTTCGTATCTCTCCTTGGCTCCTGGGCTGCTCTTCTTTTTAACAGTGTCCCCCCTGAACTAAGGGCAACAGCCTTACCAGATTGGGGGGAAAAAAAACCAACACAAAGACCAGTGAATCAGCTTTCTTCTCATCAAGGTACAAATCAGACGTTCCTTGGGATCGCAGAGCCCACCCAGTTTTACGTGAAAGAAACCCCACATTACAATGCCCATAATCTTCAAATATGTTAAGAAAATCGGGCCAAGCTGGGATGCGGGGAAGTCGGGCTCATCGGTGCTCCTGTGACAGGCCCAGGTGACACTTTCAACCAGTGTAGGTGTGTACAGGGCTCAAAAAGTAGACACCTTTGTCTCCAACCCATTTCAGAAATAAAAAAACAAAAAAACAAAACCCTGTATTTTTTTCTTTATTTAGTGGTACTGGTATTTATAAAGCTACCTGAAATATGCTTCTGAAAACATACTTGTTACCAGAAAAATCCTGCCAGGAGGTTAGACAGGTAAGGATGTTGCCCTCACGCCACCAATGATCATATATTACTTGTAAGAACAATTCAGATTGAGAACAAGGGAGAAAGCTGAATCAAAGGGAAAAGGCATACTCCCCCCAATGTGAAGCCTCTTTAATGAGGAGAATCATCCGGGCCAGGAGGGGTGAGGAGGCCAGAAGCAACGGACCCTAGCCAAGCACCCTCCCTGTGTCTGTTCGGAATAGTGTCTGTTGTAGTAGGTACATCTCTTTTTGTTCCTCCTCCTGCATCTCTCTGCAGGATCTGGTGTCTTTGAAGAAGCATTTCTTAGGCCACCGGGGAAAGTGGCTAGGCAGAGGTCATTTTCTTCTCCCGGTCCTGTCCTTCGGGACTGCAATCCCATGGGTGCGACCACACCTAACAATGCAGGCCACCTGTGCAAGCTTTATTCTGGAAGCACCGTGGGTATTAAATGCCAACTAACCCAACTCGTTCTGAGCACTTGCAGGGAAACACCTTGCTTCTCTATGTTAAGGATTGCATTTTAAGACACGACAGAGTCAAAGGATAGAATGCCAGGGTCAAAAAGAAACCAGCCCAAACAACTCCAGAAATGACCAGACTCCAAACAAACCCGAATCCTCAGAAACACCAGAAAAACACATAAAATATGTCTATTCCTGAAAACCTTTGGAAATAATAATTGGCAAAGGAATTCCTACCTTCCACGGGGATGCAGTCTTGGAATCCGTTTCATCCTGTTCAGAGGAGGAGGCAGAGTTTACGCAGCCATGCGGTGCAAAACAACGTAGCCCCCACCCTCTCCCATCCATGGTGGGGGGTCCCCAGAGCCATCAGCCAGACTGGCGTTTCCCTGAGATCTACAACTGATTGCTGGCTCAGAGCACACAAGGCTGCTTGAGGGAAGTGAAGCCAACAAACAGGAGAGGGAAATTCTAGTTTTTTATGGAGTGGACCAAAATGAAAAGAATTGGGAAATTTAGTAAGAAAACCACCAACTTGTGTCTCTGTCCTACTCATAAGATTCTTGGAAGAAGGATAACAAACGCAAACAATTGCTGTGGAAAAAGTTTTAGAAAACTGAAGAGAGAACATTTTTTTTCTTTTTTTGTCTTCTGGAGAATGGCAAATCCAAACCTATTTCTGCTATTATTTCTTTTCCACAGATTTTTGCCAACAAAGGGCATCTCTGAGGTTTGGGGACAGAAATCCTTACGAGGCTCGTGACTTTATATTCTTCCCATGACCTACTCCTCCTCACGGACTCACCTTGGGCATCATGCCATACACCTCCTACAAGGAGAGAGGGAAACGAGTTTCATTATTAGAGCAAACACACAGCTCTCTGGGACACTCGTTACTGTCAAACCCGGACACGGGGACAAAATTACAAAAGAGACGAATTGGCCGGAAGAACTTCTTAAAAGTCTAACAGACGCAGTGTTTCTATGTAAAACCTTTTACTTATTTAAGAAATGGGTGCGTTTAACTACTAATTAAGGACCATGTAAACAGTAAACAACTTCCACAATAGGAAATGGGCACATGGAGAAGACAGGAGGTAAATGGAATGGGGACGGAGAGCACCTGACCACACCCTGGCCCCCCCGCGCTCGGGACACCGTGTGGGGCTCAGAAGGACGCAGGAAGGAGCCCGGCTGCTTCCTGCCGGACTTGCCTGCTGCACGGCCTGCACCTCGTCGGCCATCAGACCCTCAGACTCCAGGTCTTCAGCCACCTTGTTGATGTCCTTCAGCCGTGACTCGTTGGCCTTCAGATCCTTTAAAGCAAAAGCCATAACTACTAAGACTCTGAGAGTAAATCGGAGGAGGCGGCGGGCAAAAGAGGTTCACAAACGATGGTCTGAACCTATTCATTTCTGTTCACTAGGCATCCTATGAACTAGTTTTTCTGTTCCACGGCAGTCACCCCCATCAGGAAATCCTGACCGTGGCTATCAAGGAAGCAAGGAGATAACAGGCACTGTCTGACAACAGTCTGTCTCAAATTCACTTAATTAACCGTGGTTCATAAACCATTATTCTATCGGGATGGAAATTTGCTTTCATCTTTCTTTGCAGGAATGTGTTTTCAAAATGTGCTGAAATTCTAATGCCAGCCCCTGTGGGAAAATAGCCCCTCACCCACATTAACTGGTTATAAAACTCTTAAAAGTGGAAACGATAAACAAGATGTGGTTTGGGGCGCCTGGGTGGCTCAGTCGTTAAGCGTCTGCCTTCGGCTCAGGTCATGATCCCAGGGTCCTGGGATCGAGCCCTGCATCGGGCTCCCTGCTCCGCGGGAAGCCTGCTTCTCCCTCTCCCACTCCCCCTGCTTGTGTTCCTGCTCTCGCTGTGTCTCTGTCAAATAAATAAAATCTTTAAAAAAAACAACAACAACAAAAAAACAAGATGTGGTTTATGCACGCAATGGAATTCTATTCAGCCATAAAAAGTTGTGGAGTCCTGAAACCCACGAGGACAAGAATGAACTGGGAAAAACATTATGCTCCGTGAAAGCAGTCAGTGGTAAAAAGCCACATAATACGGGATTCCATTTGTAAGAAATGTCCAAAATATGTCAATCTGGGGACAAAAAGCTGACTGAGTGCTGCCAAGGGCCGGGGGTCCCAGGGAAGGACGCTCTAGTGGGTATGCAGCTTCCTTGTGACGTGGGAAATGTTTCAGGAACCAGAGAGGTCAGTGGTTGTGAGTGCCGTGCTGTGCTAAATGCTTCCGAACCGCACGCGTTAAAACGCTTAACTGTATATTATGTCAATTTTAACCCAATTAAAAAAAATACTTTAACACATTTTTGTATTTTAAGTTAGAAAGTTCTTAAAACAAAGGGCGCCTGGGTGGCTCAGTTGTTAAGCGTCTGCCTTCGGCTCAGGTCATGATCCCAGGGTCCTGGGATCTCCCTCTCCCACTCCCCCTGCTTGTGTTCCCTCCCTCACTGTGTCTCTCTCTGTCAAATAAATAAAATCTTCAAAAAAAAAAAAAAAAGTTCTTAAAACAAGAAAACTGCCTGTATTTCCTTGAAGCTAAACTGGTAAAAAAAAAAAAAAAAAAAAGTTCCAATTCACACCATTGAGAAATGGCTCCTCAGCGGGTGGAACCCAATCTGTACCGTGTTTGTTCTAGTAAACTACAGTCACGAGTCCAGAGATCCAAGTCTTTGAGCCACTTTTCAGCTCAGACGCAAGACCTCTCATACCTTCTGGAAGTCATCGAACTTCTTCTGCAGCACCTCGACCTGCTCCAGGTCGGCGCCCACCTCCTCGCTGGTCAGGGCCGCCTCCTTCTCATTGATCCACTGCTGCAGCTCGTTCGCCTCACGGAACAACATGAACCGCTTACAGCTCTTCTCCAACATGCCCTTGCGCTTCTCGCCCAGCTCCAGCAAAGAGTGGTACCTGAGGTAATTGAAGAGGGTGACAAGAGGGGACGGGCAGGCATTTAGCTTCCTACAGAAGCTAACCTAAGGGCAAACCACCGGTGTCTCTGAGATGTGCGTCCAAGGCCATGAGTGTGTCATGATGGTGCCCAGGTGACAAGGTGTCAGAACACAGATGAAGAGGACGCTCCTACGGGCCCGCTCTACGGCCTCGGGGATAAGTACACACTTGCTGTTCGCCACTGGGTGGCTCGGACAGCCGGGCACACTCATCCCCGGGCCCATTTTGCACTCAGAACATCACAACCACAAATGACTGGAACCAAGCGTCTAGCACAGGAACACGGGGTTCATGCGAGCACAGCTGAGACGAGATGAGTGCGCTGAGCACAATGCAGACAGAGGTCCTGCTCCGCTCTCGTAACTCCCTGACTGCCCCGGGCGGTACGGAAAGGCATGCCCATCTTACAACCTCGTACAGGGCGTTAGCCTCTCTGAAGGGTAGGGGAGTGATACACTGACTTCTCAGAAAGTTTTAGCAACTTCAGAAGGAAAATCAGGTCGAATACGGAATATATGCACCACTTCAGTAGTTGGAAGATTTTTTAAGAAGATTCAAAGAATATTCATGCTCTTACGAGCTAAAATACAAAAGACTGAACTACTTATACGATCTTTGGGGATGTGAACATGATAAACTTAATAAAACTAAGTTAAAGACTAAAGAAAATCCACCATCACCATCAAATCTAAGCTTCTCAGAGTGAGATAAAAAAAAAGCAACGAGGTACCAAGACTCAAAGCACTTGGAGGAATTTCGTTTCCTTCCTACTGAGGAACACTACGTACCCGGCCTTCAGGTTCGCTGCCGAGAGTGGCTGGCCCACCACCAAAGCCAACAGAGGGGGGACCAACAACACTCTGAACACACAGTTGCACATAGAAGCGACCCAGGAGACAAGCGGCCGACTGACACGGTGCCACCGAAACCTCTTCCCTGGTGAAGCTGCCGCATGGCGGCACAGTCCCCCCCACCTCGTCTTTCTGGATGAACAAGTGCCTTGCAGAGAAGCGGCAGAGGGAGAACGGACACGGGCGCTCGGCAAGGCCGCCCGCCTACTCACAGTTCCTCCACCTGTTTCATACGCAGAGACACACTGCCGGCCTCCTTAGTTACGCGCGTCCTGCACGGGGGCACAGCAAAAGCACGCACAGATTAGTGGGATTAATCCACAGGAAAGGAGAGCGGCAGCTCCGACGGGCGCCAGGAGGCTGGATGCTTCAAGTGGGGCAACTGAGGAGCCATTCAAAAGCTCTCAGAAGCAGGCCAGGCCACGAAGGAAATCAGTAAAGAAATAGCCGGGAAAGTAAATTAGGGGGGTTAGTTTGCCTTCCTTTTCATGAACAGTCTGCCACGTTTAAGGTTGACCATTTTCCTTGTACTGGCAACACGGGGAACTTCGCAGAGCAAGGCGAGGGGAGGGAAGGGCTGCCCCGAGATAGGGACCAGCCTGAGAGCGAATATGCTCCACCAGTCACGTCTCAGGCCGGCGGCTTTGCTCCCACAGTTACGACCCTGGTCCAAACCACTCTCCTGCCTCAGCAGGAACGGAAAAGGTCTGGATGTGGACAAATACCTGATCTTTTCAGGGATCTCAGAGTCACAAAAGTTCTATTATAATAAAGTCTAGTGAGAACATATCTTCTGGATATCTTTCAAGTGTCCAAAACTTTTGAGCTCATTAGCAGAGCAAGACACCCTGCAGGAGGGACACAGGTCGATATGGGAGCTTAGGTAGAGGACAGAGAACAGAGCCATTTCATGAAAAACCACCTCTGTCTCAGAGCAGAAAGCAGGAGAGAACCACTCTCCCAATAGCCTTTTAAAAGGGGCAGAGCTGTAGGCGTGTGGGACCTCTAACTATCAACTCCAGAGCATCTCCCCAACTGAAGGACAAAGGTTCAGAGGGTGATGTTTAGAAAATGCTGTTGAGGAAAAGAAACTCACTTTAGGGGAAGAAACAAAATAAGGAAAATAAAGGTATCAGTCAAGGGTTTTAGGTCCAAAGGGGTTAAAAGGGACTTGCGCAAAGTGGGAAGAGGGTGTCCTGAGTGCACACGGGCACAGGAACAGTCGCTCCGAAGCCTTGGGACACTGCCTCAACCGTGGCCTACATGGGATGGAAAGTAAGCCCCGAGGGACACCTGGACCCTTGTGGTCGCCAGTATGGCCCTTACTGGTGGTCAATCTGCTCCTGCCGCACGGCGATGCTGCCCTGCTCCTCCAGGAGATTCTCGCGGGAGGCCGACTGGGCGGGGTCCAGCTTCTTCACGTACGCGGCTGGCACGAAGCCCTGCCGGTCGTTCACTTCCACCTTCCACCAGTCCTAAGGAGACACGCGGACAACTGAAAGCACCAATTCCCCAGGAAGGGAGAAAGCCAGGAGGCCTGTGCACGCACACACATGCACACACGCACACAAGGATCCCGTGACAGTGTCAAAGTCACTTTGTTCAAGGACTGTCCCCTGCCAAGCATGGAGAGCGGCACGAGAAAGCCGCAACGACACCCAACATGAGGGCAGCCCTCTCTTCGTCACACTCCACAGCTTCACTAATAGTGTGACTAGCCACACGTGGCTGCATAAATTTAAATAAATTAGATCAAATTAAGTTTAAATACTCAGTTATAACCAGTCACATTTCCATGCTTAATCATCACTGTGGTAAGAGCTACTGCAGAGCCAGCACACAGAAAATGTCCACCGTCACAGAAAGTTCCACAGGACAATGCTGTTGAGTAAACCAGAATGAGACCGGAAGACGGCTGGGAGTCAACAGAAAATACAAATCACAGGTTTTCTCAAATGCTCATGATTAGGGTAAACCGGGGGTGTAAGAATAAGGGTCTTTAACGATGGCTGTGAACATTTCTCCAGCCTCAACTAGTATCTTTTGTGATTTATCGGACGCGTGGGGTACCATGCGCCTCACTTCAAAGTCACTGTCAAACCAGCATATGTCAAGGAAGGAAGCTGTTGACCTGGGAAGCATTTAATTTCGAGAGCCTAGGGGTGACGTCGCAGCTGTTGTCAACTATCTGCCGTAGTCCCGCGGTCTAGGTTAAGAACCAACAGCTGCAAGTTCCAGAAAAACAAACTTTGGTCTGAAGAGAAGGACTTTCACCCAGAGGTGTATAATCAGGAAGAGAAGCTACCTCGAGAGTGTGAGCCAGCTCACTGCTTCCAGGTGTCTGGGAAGATGGACGGATTACCCTCTTGATCTTCCACGAGATGGACCCGTATCAAGGGGGAGACTGGGCAACTCTGGTCTCTCCTCAAATTCTAACCCAGCTTCATTGCAGACACAACGACCCACAGACACCCCACCGAGCAAAACTGGTGGTGCTGACAGAGACATACGACCCCTTCCGACGCCTTGCCTTGTTGGTGCTGTTGAGTAAGGTGAGAATATCCCCTTTCTTCATGGTGACCTCTCGAGGACTCTTCTCCTGATAGTCGTAGAGAGCCAAGACCAGCTCCTTCCCAGTCTCATCATCCATGGGGGCCACTTGTTGCTAAAAATCCCAAGGAAGGGTAAACCCAGTTAAAGGATGTCCATGGTGTGTCACCTGGGCACACAACAGACTCCAATTTCAACTCCAATTGTATCAAACACGTATTTATGAGAGTTCTCTTCTGAAGCTACCAGTAAATTCTGATTCCAGAACTTTAGCTGTTCTGAATCTTAAGGAAAAAAAAAAATCTCATTTTAAACCGTTTATACATTTTTGTGTCACAGGACGTCGCAGTGAGGCCACCAGAAAGTTGCCTACACCCGTCACACCTGCTGGAAGTGGCCGGGCCCTGCAGCTTCCTGAGCCCTCGCTGCACAACGGCTCAACAAAAGCCCAGCTCACCCGGCACGACTGAGCCTGGTCCCGCAGGGCCTGGATGCTGCTGCCATAGGCGCTGAGATCCGACATCAAAGCTTCGTGTTTCTTCAGTAGAGCCTGAAACCAAAATCACACACGGTGACCCCAGCGCAAGGAACTGGGGCACCCCGGCCACGCTGCCTCACCGACCCGCTGCCCTCCCAAGATGTGCTCAGTTACACGCTGATTTGATCACCTCCCGCTCGCTCCACACTCTCTCCCCATTTCTAACGAACATCAAATTTGGAGGACGTATTCTTTGTGATTCATAATACTGTCTTTTCTCCCTGCCCGTACGTGCCTACGCGGGGCTGGAAACAGACACGGAGCCACAAGGCATAGTACCGCACACGTGGTGAATCCCCCGCCTGTCGTAAGAAATCAACATCACCAGCCAAGCAAAGCCCTCCCCGTGGCTGCTACTCTCCTCGCCGCACGTGGGGCCTTCACCACCACCCTCCACCACCGCTGCCCAAGCTTTTCAGTTCTCCCCTCCCCGTCCTCTGGTAGAATCCTGTATGCCGCCTGTCAGCACTCAACTGCTCTGGTTTTTGTGCAGACTGGCAAGCTAAGAGTCAGTACAAGGGTTACATCTAGCCCGTCATGAATAAAATGTCAGGAGTTTCACTCAAAAACACCAATTACTGGCAAAACACGGGATCATGGACATGTGTGCACACGCATGTGGAGAGAACGGATGGGTAAGAATGGCAAAACGCTCGTGGTAGAAGGCAGTCTCATCCCTCCTTCTGGCACGACTGTTTCCACCGCGGAAAGTAAGTAACAGCTTCTAAAGCACCGAGAGACCGACAACTCGGAGGCCGCAGCTGCTGCACACGGGCACCTTCGCAGCGGGGCCCCAGCCTGAGCCCCAGCCTGAGCCCCGGCCTGAGCCCCGGCAGGCTCCCCACGCTCGCTCACCTCCGCGGAGTCCTCGTCCTTCCCGTAGTCGGTGCTGCCCACGATGGGCTCCTTCTCCCGCATCCAGGACTCGGCCTCGTTGGCGTCGGCGAAGTACTGCTGGGCCTGCAGGGAGTCTTCCAGGTCCTGCCGCCGCTGGGAGGCCTTGGACTTGAGTGACTCCCACTTCTGGTTCAGTTCGCTGAGCTTGGTCTTCACATCCTCTGCAGCAAAGTGGCCTGGAAGGTGGGCGAGGGAAGGGAGGACAATGTAAAGGAGGCTGCCACATCGCCAGACAGATAGGTCTTCTAGGTATCCACAACACCTCTGGTATGCATGTGAGCCAGGCCCCTATGAATCCCCGGTTTTAGGAGAGACTCGGGTCCCAACCTTTTAAGTGATCGGCTCAATTTTTGCCTCCTCGAGCCATCTCTATCTGGACCCTACGAAGCACCGGAGATTGGACCATAAAGACATGCTAAAAGCTTAACAGCGCCACCCCTACTCCTTGCTCACTGACACACGCGCCAGGCTGTTCCACACTCTGTCCCCTACTTGATCTCACTCGACCCTCACAACTACGTCAGGAGGAGGTGTTATTACCTGCATCTCACAGGTAAGATGTTCAGATCGAGAGGGTAGGGTCTAGTCAAGATCACACAGGGAGAAGAGAATGGGGAAGGTACTCAATCCCACAGCCCAATCTGACTCAAGTCCACGTACTTAAGCAAAGAAAGGACGTAGGAAGAGCAAGAGCAGAGCCACTCCCTGGATGGTAACCACTCACCTTCCTCCACCATGGCGTTCCCCTTCTGTGTAACAGCTCTGATGCGCGGCTCATGCCCAGCAATTTCTGCTTGGAGGGCTTGGTGCTTCTTTAGCAGATTCTGGACTCCAATCAAATCTTTGCCTGAAAGCAGAAACCGCTCCCTGGTCATCCAAGCCATCAAGAGAAAAGTCAGCCCTGTCATTCTTAAGATTCCACCGGGGTTCCAGTTTAACTGAAACGACCTTTCTTGTTCTGACACGCACCTCCCTTACGCTATAAGGGTAGAGCCCCTTCTCAGACGTGATTCTTATCTGACGGAAGCAGACTGACCTCTGTTGGTGGATGCAGCGATGGGCTCTTTCTCCCGAATCCATGTCTCCTCATCCTCGACATCACGGAAGAGCTGCTGCAAACGTAGAGAATCAGCCAGCTTCTGCTTCCGGGCAATCATGGGTTCCCTGAGAGCCTCATAGCGAGCCACGAGGGCTTCCTGTTTCTTCCTGATGTTTTCCGCGTCAAAATGGCCAGCATCCTGGAACTGGCGGGCCTGAATGGTGATGCCATCAATCCGATCCTGGAGATGGGAGAGGACGGAGGCTTGAGAGCGTGGACCAGCATCGGCAACTAGGTTCTAGACTGATCCTACTTCAAGAGTGGTTTGATCATATACAAAGAAAAAGTAACACAATTGTCTTCCCAGCCCGGAGAGTATTTTTCTGCCATCTCTTTCCCTCACTGTGGGCTTCCAGAAAGCTCTGAGGAAGGAGTTTAGTTGGAGAAGAATAGGGAACACATAAGGCTACCTAAGAAAATCAACACCTTTTATCCTTCCAAAAACAAGTGTGGTCTGGACGTCACTTGCCGTTCTTCACTCCTGTTTCCACACCACTGACCGGGCAACAGCCCCCAAGTCACACTCTACCTGGTGAGCAGCCACATCCGCCTCCAGCAGGGCATGCTTCTTCTGGAGGTTCTGGACATTGGTAAGATCTTTGCCATAATCGTCCGAAGCCAGGTGACCTTCCACTTCATACAGCCACAGCTCAATATCCTCAACATTGCGGTTGAACTGCTGCTGCTGGTTCGCCTCGCGAAGCTTTATCCCTGGTCAAAGGAGCAGGTCTGATTATCTATCTGTTAACACTACCTTTCTGCCAATACCGCTCCTGAACAATGGCCTCTTAGTGAAGGACTAGGGGTCAGGAGTGTAGTTACTGCTTCACCTCCTTCACAAAGGTAAAGAAGACAAATGCTGACTTGGAAGTTCTGTAAAAAGCATTCTGACCCCCCTGAGAGAAGAACGTCTGAGATTTACTGAATGCCCTTGGCTCTCCACTGAGCTTTGATTTTCAGTGATGGGGCCCAGTTCAGTCACGGCCGGTTGACCGAATCACCCCCTTGTGACGCAGGCTCCCCCACTGACCAGCAATGTCAACCACATCTGCCACATCAGCAAAGCATTGACAGTGCAAGGGAGGTAACTCCTACGGGGGATGAGCCTGCGCGCCCCAGGTCTGCGGGCCCACCTTACCTGGGTGGTTTATGTTCCTACACTTAATGAGGAAGGGACATGGAATCCCGCAGCATTCCTCTCACAACCCAGGGAGACACCTTCTCTTACCTTTCAGTTCAGTGGCTTCCAGCAACTTCTTCCATAAACTGATGACCTCATTCATGCGAGCTGCTACCTCATCTTTGGCATAGTGGTTGACATCAATCAGCTTTTGCCCCGCTTTCTCCAGGGCGTCGATGCGGCTCTGGTTGGCCGAGAGCTCAGCCTCAAAAGCCTGATGCTTCTGTACTTTTCCTTGTAGGTTGGATGGGTCCTGCCAATAAAAGGAAGAAGGGGGTTCTACCTTGCACCTGAGTACGGTCAAACTACCCTACTACGTTACCTTCGTACTTCTCTTTATGGGCAGGGGGTGGGGGTAGAAAACAGCCTACATTAAATAGTGCAGTTTTTGGAATTCCCTATTTCTTTCTTTAGCTACAATTTATCTGTGGGAAGTGCCTTTAGCTTCCCATCCAAACGCTACATGGCAACGCCGGCAGGACGTTACTTTATAAGCTTCATCTGTGGCAGTTTTCATCTTCTCATTGACCCAGCTCTTGAGCTCATCGGAGTCGCGGAAAAACTGCTGCAGGTGGAAAGAGTCCGCCAGCTGGGCCCGGCGACACATGGCTCTCTCATGAAGGGCGTTGCGGCGGCTCAGCAGCTGAAAGACAAGGAGCCGCGTAAATCTCTGGTTCCTACTCCCCAGGGATTTCTGGCTCAAGAGGCTACGTGGCAACACGCGTCTCAGAAGGGAGAGCCGGGGGTCGAAGGGAAGGCACGTGGAGAAGCCAGGAACGCACCGCGTCTCGGCGGGTGGCCACGTCGTCCATGGCGTAGTGGTTGTTCTGAATCAGCTTGGTTGCAAACTCATCCAGTGCCTACGAGGGAAGAATCAGGGTTGTTCACCCGTAGGCACACGGTTGCGCAGCGTGGCCTCCAGAGCGAAGTAATTCCTGACAGGTCACAAAACACTCTAAACCGTAACACAGGTCAACGTTTCTCCCTCACTTTTGAGTGTTTGCTTGGCGTTGTTAGTCAGAGACAACACTGTTACGCTAGCTCCTTCAGGACGGGAGACGTTTGCTATAGCTGACGTCACGACACATCTGACAGGGTCAGACAGGGTCGCCAACAGGTTAGCAGCCTTCCAGTTCTTGCCTCTAACAACTGTTTTCAAGGGGAAAAATACCTCTCCCATGAGCTCTAGCTACTTTTACTTTTTATTTTTTGAAGATTTTAAGTAATCTCTACACCCAACGTGGGACTCAAACTTACGACCCCGAGATCAAGAGTCACAAAGTCCACCGACTGAGCCAGCCAGGCGCCCCGAACTCTACTTTCAGTGGAAGGGAAATGTCAGCGTGGAGGGTGACATCAGGAGAAGATCTCATCCCGTGAGCTATGGCAGGCCTCCCCCGAGGCCGTGCTCCGCCACCACCATGAGATCTGAAGCCCCCACAGGGTTGCCCCTCACGCAGATCCTCTATCATGTCTGCTCGGAAACCCTCAAGAAGAATGGACTCCGGGCTGAATCTAAGGATCACCCAAAGGTACAAGAAAGGGTCCTACTGTAATTTTTTCCTCCTGGGCGCTAAGGGATTTCTCAAAGTCCTCGTGCTTCTTGAGGAGCGCCTCCACACTATCCAAGGAGTCTCCCAAGTCTTCGTTCAGCAGGAAGGCCTTGAGAAAGAAAACAAAAGTGCTCAGAGGGATGCCCTTTCACCCCTTAAGGCTTTTGGCAAGCAAAGGATATGGTGGCCAAAACATGAAAAGGAAAGAGATTCTACAGCTATTAAACTTCTAAGATCTCTTCCAGAAAGCCTAACATCCTTTAGATTCACTTAACACTAATCTAAGAATAGGGTGAAGTGCTAAGTTCCAGACCAAAAACACCCAAAACGCCTCTAGAGTAAGAAGCAATCCCACACCAGCACACTCCTCTCTAAGCCCGGGGCCTGTCCCAAGGGCCTCCAATCCCAGTGGCGGGAAGAAAGTTGGCAGAGCCGCCAGGAGCCACTCGGCGAGCCCTCTTCACCCGATTCACAACCACAATTTCCTGGTAATTTCCTGCCTGAAATAAGCCAGCCAGCTGAACAGCAGACGAGAGAGAAAGGAAGCCGTGGCAGGCGGGCGGGCGGGCGGTACCTCCTGCTTGCTCATCCAGTTGTCCACCTGCTCGGTGTCGCGGTAGAAGAGCTGCAGGTCCATGCATTGCTCGTACTGCTGCCGCCGCAGCTCCCACAGCTCCAGCAGGGCGGCCCGCTCCTCGGCCAGGATGCTCAGCTGGGTGGGGGACACGGGGGCAGTGGACGCAGGGCAGGTCGGCCACCCACCCCCAGGCAAACAGAAAGGTTGCCCTGGCATTTCTAATCCTCACACTCATCTTCCAGCCTGTTTTCTGGTTGGCAAAAGGGGGCGTATCCCATTCACTTGGGTCAGCCAAGTTCCAGGGAACCACGCAAATCCCTAGTGGTTTGTATGTTTATGCGAATTAGGAGCGGGAACTCTTAGTTAATCTAGAATTAATTTACTGCCATCAAATGATGTTAGGTCAAAATGCTAAGTAAACTTTAGGTAGAAGAAAAAGGGCATCTTTCTAAAAGGTGGGCAGTAAAAATGGGAGTAAGGCGTCTCAGCTGAGAAAGGCTGACTGGGTGGGTGTTCCATAAAACATGGGAGGCTCACAAAGGCCCCAGGCATAAGTTTTACACTCCACAGTTGACAACAAGTTTGTCTTTGAAACGTCTCTTCCTAGTCTACACAATCTTAAAACATCATTCTCTAATGTTCCTCAGGTATCTTCATACTCAGATCCTGTGGAACTTGCAAATCGTCTACACTTATACGTATCATCTGAAAGAAAGCGGTGTCCTCCGGTTCCACCACTAACGCAGGACTCAACTCCCCGCAAAGTCCCCTTTAAGTAGGAAATGGGTCACAAATGTCCCAAATGGATGGAACTTTCTCCCTCTGATCAATCACCATCCTACACATAGGTCTTCTTCTTCAGTCTCTCAAGAAGCTGCCCCTGAACTTCCCGGTGCGAGCTCTGTGGAAGCTTCTCGCATACCACGGCGACACAGCCTGGATATTAAAGGATGGATAAGAGCTTTCAGAGACTTTCAGTTAAAGAACCTCTCCTCTCTTACCTTCTCCCTCACTTCATCTGAGGCATAATGGCCAGCGGCAAGCAGGGCCTGTCCAGACTCATCTGCAGATTTAAAGCTGTCCTCGTGAGCGTCAATTTCACCCTACAGCGAGAAAAGGCACAATTTAATGCCCAGCAACTTAGAAAAGAAAACAGAGATGCTGAATTTCACACAATCGTTACAAATCAGAATTTCCCATCTCCACCAAGGAGCAGGATCAAAGAGGAGGCCAGGCTCCCTAACATCGGTCTGGGTTATCCAATCACGAGGGGCACCATTTACTGAGAAGTCTTTTTGCCACTGGCTTTTCAGGCCACCTCTGTCAAAGCCTGTCATGTTTCCATACATTCAAGGCTCTGAGCCCCGTCTTCTGTTCTGTTGGGCTCTCTACCCTCCTTGTGCTGGATGGGGGGGTTGAGGATTTTATAGCACCTGGTAGGGTATGTGCTTCCCCTGATCCCACCCTGTTCTTCAAAATTGCCTCAGCTGGTTTTGAATTTTTTTCTTCCAAATCAAGTTTAGAATCAGCTTGTCTCATTCCAGAAACAAAGAAAGACCTGCAGGGTTTCTGTGTGGAATGGCACTGAGTGTAAAGATCCTGGGGAGAATTTTTCTACCTTTACAAGAGATCGTTCTAGCCATGCATGAGATAAGATGTTCCCCTTTAGTCTGTCTTTCTTCAGTCTTTCAACAAAGCCTAACCGCCATCTTCGCAGATGTCTTACACAACTTTTGTTAGATGTATTCCCAAGTACATTATGCTTTCTGATACAATTATAAGTAGCATTTTAAAAAAATGTTTCTGTTGCTAGTGTACTTGACATTCATATATTGACTTTCTTACATCTACCATATTAAAACCTCTCAGAAGACTTATAGTAATAATAATTTTTTACGATCCTGTTTCATAGTGTTTTCCAAAACTACCTAGCCATAGAAAACCTTTCTTTTTAAGGTAAAGCCTATTAAGAGCTCATAAAACCAGTTTCCTGTGGAACATAGTTTAGGGAAAAACCAGAATAAGAAATTTAATTACACCAAATATGAAACTCAGCATTTAAACGAAGACACTGTTTAAGATGGTACATGACTGACGTACAAAACAGTAGCACCTCCATCTTGCCGGGGCGTGGCCTCTCACTTTTACGGACCACACTTAATCTCCTGACATTTAACCTGTTTCACCATCTATGAGAAGCACGCAAAGCCAGTCTCCAAAAGCAAAACCAACAACAATCCCGTGGTGAGAGCTACCTGTGAACAAAGTTTCAGCCACTCTGGCTGTAAGTAAGAGTCCCACCCCGATGTGTTACAAGCTAAGGCCTTTCCTTCTGGAAGATGTTGGAGACGCTACCTTGTGCTCCTGATGCCTGTCCAGCAGGGCTTCAGCCCCGGCCACATCATTGGCGAGCTCATCGGCATTGATGAGGGCTTTCATCTCAGTCACCCAGCTGGTGAGGTCGCGGAAGTCAGCAAGGAAGCGTTGAAGCCTACAGAAAACCAAGATAAGCCATTAGATGTTCCCAGTGGAGAGCCTGGATGAAAAATGCCTTCTTAAAGCTCTGAATTCTGTCCTCAGACCATGCCAACTCTAGTCCTGGGACACAGAGGATTCTTTAGTCTGACCATAAAGGAAAGCAAGAGAAGGATGAAATCAATCCCTTAAAACCTAGGTTGTGTCCATCACTGTAATTCCCCAATCTGGTCCCTTCTCTCCAACTTCCTGGTCATTCCCCAGTTCCAGCTCTGTTCAGTAATTAGCATTCTTTCATTTCCCAGTCCTTGATTTACTCAATTTTAATGGTATATTCCACTGGTGCTCTGATCGCTAAGGAGAGATTTCCACTTCTACTGGTCATAATGCAGCAATATAGGACGGAAGAATATTCATAAAGTCATAAATACAATGTACACACACACAGACACACACACACACACACAGCAGAGTGGCCAGTCTCCAAACAAATATGGCATAGGCAGGAAAAAGCCACCTGCACTTTCTTAGCACAGGAAGCTGGCAGGTGCACAGCAGCGTTCTCAGTATGCACAAGGGACCCCGAAGCCTGCCTCCCCGACTCTCTAAGAGACGTCCAACGGCACGGGTCGCTGAGTCCCAGGAGAGGAGTCCCACCTGTAGGAGTCGTTGAGGCGGGCGTGTCTCTCGGCTGCCAGAGTCCGGATCTGCTCCCAGTTGGCAATCAGCTCCTCTCGCTTCACCTGAATCTGCGCAGCGCTCAGAGGGTGGGACTGCTGCAGGCGGTCGGCCTCGGCACACAGGGCTTTGACCTGGAAATGCCCTCCATCAGACCGTGCTCATGCCCCCTGCTAACTTATGTATGGAACCGGATGCTTTCCGAACCCACCTTGTCCTCCAAAGCAGCAAGATCTCTCTCCAAACCCTCGTGCTTCCGCAGCAGAGCCTGAACACTTGCCAGGTCGCGGCCAAAATCGTCAGAGGCCATTAACTGCTCCTTTTCCTTAATCCAGCTGATAGTCTCATCCACATCCCTACGGAACGGAGACACCAGGGCAGCCACTTACGGCAACTGTCTAGAGCCGGGGGTGCCACAGCGGGCCAGGCCCCAGGTGGCTCCAGCATCTTCTTGGCACGTGCCATATACTCGACCCGGCCCCCCAGGTACGTGCCCACGCCCGGCAGCCCGCCCTGGCTCAGTACCTGTTAAAGCGCTGAACCTCAGCCGCCCCGAAGAGCTTCCCCTGTCTCTGAAGGGCCAGTCCCTTCAGCCGCTGCCAGGCCGCATTCACTTCATCCTGCTTGGTCTTGATGGTTCCCTCCTCGGGGTGCTGCTCCTACATGAGGGACAGCAGACTAAGAGAGGTCCAATGGCACGGGTCGCTGAGTCCCAGGAGAGTCCTGAGCCCCTGGCTCGTCCAAGTCTCTGCCTCAGCAAATCCTCTTTCTGAAGCAATACGCTTTTATGCATGAAATGAAGCCAAGCTTGTTTAAAACTAGCTTCCAGGGGCACCTGGGAGGCTCAATCGGTTAAGTGTCTGACTCTTGATTTCGGCTCAGGTTGTGATTTGGGGGTCTTGAGATCGAGCCCCACGTCAGGCTCCACACTGTACATGGAGCCTGCTTAAAATTCTCTCCCTCTCCCCCTCCCTCCCCCGCTTGCTCTCACTCTCAAATAAATAAATAAATAAATAAAACTAGCTTCCATTTCTTTTTACCTAAAAAGGAAGGGTCATTATCTAGCCCTTGGAGTAGATGGTGAGGCCATAAAGCAGTGGCGGCTATCAGTACCAAAAACCTTTATTTTTTTGATTTTTTTATTTTTTAAAGATTCCATTTGTTTATTTGACATAGAGAGAGAGACACAGCGAGAGAGGGAACACAAGCAGGGGCAGAGGGAGAGGGAGAAGCAGGCTTCCCGCGGAGCAGGGAGCCCGATGCGGGGCTCGATCCCAGCACCCTGGGATCACGACCTGAGCCGAAGGCAGACGCTTAAGGGCTGAGCCACCCAGGGGTCCCAAAAACCTTTCATGTTTTAACAACACTTCAGCTGCACCTGTGGGGTAGCCTCGCCAATGCACCCACGTCGGTCCCAAGTGCTGGGAAATCTGTTATTTCGAACGTTCATGAGTCTATCAAGCATTCCTTCCTGTAGACATGATCTTCAGGGTTTGCTCCTCACTTCAGACTGGAGCTCTTTCTTTAAAAGTATCCTTCTCCACCAGCCACATTTTGGGTTTTGTTGCAATAAAAATAACATGTAAAGTAACAAATGAAGCATTTCAGGGTTCTGGGGTCCATCTGTGAGATCTCAGGCGTGGCCTGACTGCTCTTCTCAGCACAACCTCGGGATGCCCCAAGATTTTGGGGCAGGGGGTGGGGGCTCACTGTGGAAGGTGAGGTATTTCTGAGGAATGCTGGCTCTTTTCTCATCACCGGCCAGAAAGGGAACAAGTACCAACCCTGAAGCAGATCCGTAAGTTTAAGATTTAGACCCCCAAAATCAAATTTCCCTGAAAGCAAAAACTCCAGGTCCTGCTGCTGGACATCTGTGGAGCACTCTGACGCCCATCTCGGAAGCGGAGGAGAAAGCAGCAGCTTACGGGACCGGGCACGTGGGCAATGGGGAAAGGTTACACTATCCCCCCTTAATGGCTCAGGGCCACCAGTGGAGAGCCCATTCATTACAAGGTTCCCCAGGTTCCCAAGAGAGCAGTCAGGCATCAGTGGATGCCTGCCAACCCTAAGAAGCATTCACCACCACACCCTCATCTGGGAACCCCTGACACCCAGCTTCAGCAACCCAATAAAAGCATCGCCAAGCCCTACCCGAAAGTGGGTGGAGGAAGCAGATGAAATGAACTCTGCCCTTCCTGCCTGTGGCCACAAGTTAGAAAGCAGTTTCTACCTTACAAGTAATCAGCATTGCTGCCTTACTTAGATCTAAACAAAACTCTCAGACATGTTTACCAAACCTTGCTGACTCAGAAACTAGGGAAGTGATCATCAAAATTTTCTTCTGGGGGTCCCTGGGTGACTCAGTTGGTTAAGCATCTGCCTTGGGCTCAGGTCATGATCCCAGGGTCCTGGGATCAAGCCCTGCATTGGCCTCCTTGCTCAGCAGTGAGTCTGCTTGCCCCTCTCCCAAGCCCCCTGCTTGTGCTCTCCTCCGCCCCAAATAAATAAATAACATCTTAAAAAAAAAAAAATAAAGTTATTAAAAAAAAACCAAAAAACCACAAAATTTTCTTCTGAAAACACCAGAGAGTTAATATTATGACGTGGGAAGAAGCACATAGCACATTGCTACCTACCTGAATGAGCTTGGCAGCAAACTGGTTCACTTCATTAACTCTTTCTTCATGGGCAGCCATATCTGTTTGAAACTCTTCAAATTTCTTCTGTAAAACCTCCACGTGCTCCAAGTCCTGGCCCAGCTCCTCAGAAGTCACGATAGCTTCCTATTCAGGACCATACCAGAGCCAGAGTCACGAACCAACACTTGGAAATGATGGCTCCTAGAAACCCAGCATGAACGAGGCCCACCCACCAGGATGGGCCACATTAGCTTTAGTGGATGCTAGTTTATCCTGGGTGAGCTTAGCTCCCCTCCTTATTAAAAGGCTGAGCTCATGACGTTTCAGTGTGAGACTCCAGGTTTCAGAGTTCCAGGCGAGCACCCGCCGGGGAGCAGCTGGAGCTGGAGCAATCCCACTATACGCCTTCTGCTGCTCACACAGGCTCGGCTGTGGCTGCCGGGGGTGGGGGGTGGGGGGGGACACCCTTCCCTTGCTCTCGCGAAGGCGAGTTACTCTGCAAACCTTCCCCTCGGAAACAGACCTTGTCATTGATCCAGTCCATCACGTCCTCACACTCTCGCAAATACTGCACCAGCTTCTGAGCCTGCAGCAGTTTGACTCCCTTCTCCCGCATCTTCTCCAAAAGCAGCTCCCACTGGCGGTGCAGCTCCATCAAACGAGTCTGCAGGTTAAAAATCAGCCTCAGAGATCATAACCATTTCTATGGGATCTGGCTCCTCCACAGACTTCCCATGAGTCAGAAACCCCACAGCTCGGAACAAGTCTTTCTAAAGATAATCTCCGCTCCGCCCTCCAAAGATATTCCCGAAACGGAGGGAAACCAGAAGTCTGAGAACTGGAAAGAAGAGACACCTCACAGTGGTTTAGTAGGTCTTAAAGAACAAAATAACTGACCTTTCACAGGTGGATTTTTTTCTAGTTTACTTTAGGGGAATTATATTCAACTATTATTGATGTTACATTATTTATAATTTATGTTCTTAGTAATGAACCATTAAGAAGGATTCCTGGGTCAGAAGACTACTGGGGAAGGAGACAGGAGGAATTGACATGGAAACTAAGCAGGGGCACCTGGGTGGCTCAGTCGTTACGCGTCTGCCTTCGGCTCAGGTCATGGTCCCAGGGTCCTGGGATCAAGCCCCACATCAGGCTCCCTGCTCCTCCCTCTCCCACTCCCCCCTGCTTATGTTCCCTCTCTCGCTGTGTCTCTGTCAAATAAATAAAATCTTTAAAAAAAAAAAAAAAAAAAAAAGAAGCTGAGCAGAAATTCCTCAAGGGTGTGTTCTGAATTGTGGAGGGAAACAATGAAACAAGAGATCTTATGAGCACTGTGAATGCAAAGAAATAATGATGAGGCCCAAGTCAACAGGAACACCTTCATATAAAAAGAGGAGGGTGCCTGGGTGGCTCAGTTAAGCATCTGCCTTCAGCTTGGGTCATGATCTCAGGGTCCTGCAATCGAGTCCCGCAAGGGGCTCCCTGCTCAGCGGAGAGCCTGCTTCTCCCTCTGCCTCCCTCTCTCTGTCTCTCATGAATAAAATTTTTAAATAAAAAATAATAAAAGTAGAAGAGATGGGGCCCGGAAATATAATCAGCGATCGAAAAGGATTTTTGGTAGAAAAGTTTTGGAACTTCGATGAAAAGATAGTTTGTGGTCCAATACATCCAGGTTGGGTTTATTTCCAACTTCACCCAAGTGGCAGCCCCAGGCTCAAACATACTCACTTCCCAGCATCTTTGGGTTCCCATGGCACAGTTTCTAGTAAGGACCTGCCCACAATTGGGGGGATCCAATCATCAATTCAAGCTTCCGGGATGCTTTCTGGTATCTAATCCAATCTCCATGTGTTGCCTATGCCTACCCAAGATACTGGGAGTTTCCACATAACACTGGCAGACCAAGTAAAACACACGACAAGGCTGAAACACTCACAGAAGAGAAGTCTGGGATCCGCCCATGGTTGAGACACCCCACCCAGCCAGCTAAAATCTTGAAAGCCAAGGGACAGCCAACATGGGTGGATCCTCTTAGAAACAAGGGTGCATGTTTCACTTGAAAGAGGAAACAGCAGGGGGATATAAATGTTCACACAATTCACTTCCACCACTGCAGGTTGCAAAGCAGCCTGCCAATGGGAAGAAAGTGAAAGGCACTCCAAGGCAGGGGGGAAGGAACGGGCAAGCAGCAGCAACTCAATATTCCACCTACTCGGATGTGGGACCCGATGTGGGTGGCGGTGACTATGGGGCGCCACGCTGTCCGGTACGGTGTGAAAGTCTAAACCGACGACAGAGAGGTTATCCAGGACATAGAAGCAATCTTCACCCTCCACCCCCCGCCCCCATGTTAACCTGCCCGCCAAACGCTGTTACTGAGTTATGGAGCCAGACAAGGCATCGAGCCAGGATCACCATGGGAACTGTGAGCATGACAGTGAAGATTAAATGACAGCCCTTTGCTCCAATTAAAAACGAGACCACCGGAGGCTCACAGAAAACCTCACCTTCAAGTCTGTGGTCAGTCCCTCACAAAGATCTTTTTCACACCCTCGGGTAAAGAACTAGGGCACGGGGCGCCTGGGTGGCTCAGTTGGTTAAGCATCTGCCTTCGGCTCAGGTCATGATCTCGGGGTCCTGGGATCGAGCCCCGCATCGGGCTCCCTGCTCGGCAGGAAGCCTGCTTCTCCCTCTCCCACTCCCCCTGCTTGTGTTCCCTCTCTCCCTGTGTCTCTCTCTCTGTCAAATAAATAAATAAAATCTTAAAAAAATAATAATAATAAAATAAAATAAAGAACTAGGGCAAAGCCCGCTCCAGTACTGTGAACCACCCTCCCATTCTTGGTGTATCTGATCTCGTAAACATTGCAGGTGAGAGTCCAGTTTCCCAAGCACACTGCAGTTCGAGAGTGTGAGCGGGCAGGCAGGCAAGTGCACTTGGGAAAGGCACAGAAAGCTGACGGGGTGGAGGTGAAGTCCTGGTTCTGACTCAGGTGGATTTCTCAACAGGGGCATGAGCAAACAGCAGGAGCTTTCAGAGAAGCGATGGGTGAGAAAATAAGGAAAGCCGACAGGAATGAAATACAGCTTGGAAAAATAAAGCAAATAATTGTCAGTAGACAAAGAAAGGCATTCATCGGAATTCCAGTTGCCATCTCCTAGCTGTGGGATTTGGAGAAGTTACTCAAACGTCTCCGAGCTTCAGTTTCTTCTCTTCCATACTGGGGGGATGACGGGTACCTAGTGAGTTTCTAGTGGAGATCAGAGACTACCCGCGTCAAAATGGCAGAGTGTTAGCACATAAATAGCTACTCAACAAACGGTGGCTGACAGCACTTTTAAATGTTGCTTTAATAAGATCTCCAGGAGGAGGGTCATTACTAACAGAGCTGAATGAAGTGAGTGTGGGGTCTCCTCCTCTCCAGATTAATCACTAAAGTCAAACACTCGATCTGTTTCTCTTGTCCCCCATCTGCAGCCCGGTGACATACTACTACGGCGCCACACACTCTGGGCAAACAACTTCTATCAAGCAAATAATAAGGCATGCTGCTTCCATTTACTTTAAGACTGTACACAAAATAGTGAGAAAATGAGCAGAAAGATATTTATATTTAATTGCAGAGACACACGGTACATATTTAATTACAGAGATACATGTTACATTACCCAAATGGGTTGAACGTAATTAAATAGTTGGTCATATGGCATTCAGAATTTACTCTTATTTCCTACTCACAATCATTACTAGTAATAGTTAATTATTAATAAGCTTAGGGCTGACTGCACGTCTTTAATATGAGACTGCAGAGTCTATTAGTGCAAAAGAGAGACAACAAGTATTTATTGTTGAAAACCACTAGACCAGATCCTACAGGAATGAAAGCTCCACAAGGGTGTCAGGGAAGAGCAGGGGGTGGGGATGTTTCTAGCTGGGGCTTATGAATGTAGCTTTCATCTAACTCTCCACAATTGCCTTGACTGGTAAGGGACTGAGAAAGCCAGTCCCTCAAGGGAACGTGACTTTCGATGACAAAGAACAAGACACAGAGATAGGAATGAGGTAAATCAGAAACAGGTAAGAGCATCCATTGTGAGAAACTAAGTGTACATACTTTATCCTAAAGACGTTTGCTTTCCCTTAATATCTTGGTACTGGACATGTTAAAGCAGAGAAAGATAATTATCAGTGAACTGGCACCAAACAAGCCAAATCAAAGAACGTAAGGACGCCTGCTTCAACGTTGGCTGTTATCAATCACTACGGTCACCGACCAGCAGGTGCTGCAAGTCACTGCTCACAGCTGGACCCGTAACTGGCTTGGGGACTAGACCTCAGCAAACCACCTTCGCGGGCAAGCCACCAAGACCCAGAACTCAAGTTTTCAATGGAGAACTTTATGGTGTCTGTGATTAATCCTATTGATCTTTGTGTCCTGATCCCCAAATTCACGAATTTCACTAATATGCTCTCCCCTTTAATTACCATCTATAAATTTGGTTTCATTTACATAATCTTCTTTAAAGTATAATCACATTCTAATTTGTTTTACAAAAAGAATATTAATTTCCCCACTGAGCAGACACATACTTGTTTATATTCATACTGAATCATCATATTACAAAGGCAAGATGTGGGTAACTCCTTTAGGAGACTTCACAAATTCTCTTAAAAGGCTAGAAAAGTGGGGTGCGTGGGTGGCTCAGTGCGTGGGTGGTTCAGCAGCCGACTAGTGATTTTGGCTCAGGTCCTGATCTCATGGTTCGTGGGATCGAGCCCTGTGCTGGGCTCTGCACTTGGTGGGGAATCTGCTTGAGATTCTCTCTCTCCCTCTGCCCCCCACCCCACTCTCTCGCTCTAAAATAAATAAAAATCTCAAAAAAAGCTAGAAAAGTCTTTTTTAGAAACCCTACTTGGCATTTAATCCACATTCCTCCACCAACCAGACGCCACCCATACCAGACCAGATGGCCTCCCGTAGCAGGCACTACTCCTACTCACCCTTATGGTTTCAGATGCAAAATGCCCTTCTGAGATCATCAGGTTTCCAGTTTCATCCAGTTTAACAATGGCTCCTGAGTTGGCCTGCACTTCAGCTTCGAAGGCCTGATGCTTTTGAAGCTTGCCCTGTTGGTGGACCATGAAGTGAACCACAGCGGCAACCACATGGCAGTCACCATTCTGCCCTCCCCACTCAGGTCCCCTTACCTCTCCCCTCTTGAACCCTGTTCCCTCTAATTAGGGACACTCAGCATCCCACCCATTCCCCCCTGCTCAATTACTCAAATACTCTGACCTCATCTACACTGGCTTTTGGAAGCCTGGCCCCTGAGGACCACCGCCTTTGTCTGACTTCACTGTCTCTCAGGAAATTAGCCTCTATGTGGACATCCAATCCCCTCGAGAAATATAGAGCCACACCAACAATTTTCTTAGCATGTACAATTTACTCTTGGATAATAATCCATCCACATTCACTCATTCTATGACACTTTTTTCTCTTCTTGGACGACTCTGGTATAGTAAGAGAACCATGTGTTCCACCTGCTAAAAAAAGTCTTTCACCAAAATCAATGAGAAGAAAGGCTTTGTCCTTTTTTAAAAAACAGCTTTAGTGAGGCATATTTTTGTATCACAAAATTAACTTCGGTTACAATTCAATGATTTTTAAAGACTTGCTTTTGATGTAAGACTTACCAGTGAGTTGCGTAAAGAGACGCTTAACTATAAATTTGCACCAGCAACAGTTAGCGTGCCTTTCTTGAAAATTCATTTTCCAAGAGCTCAACCCAGACCCTCCCTAGAAACATGCCACCAAGGGCTGCAAGGCAGTGGTTTCCGAACCATCAGCTTGAAGCATCCAGAAAAGCTAAATACCTGCAAGATTTCACATACACCCTTAGTGTGTACAGGATAATACACACACCAAGGGCTTTTCAGAATAGTTAGTCCTGCCTTATGTCTGATCTACATTCTTCTTGCTCAAGGTCATAATTAAATGACTTTGTGTGATTTGGGGGCAAAAACATTTGAGCTCATGAGTTCCGGCAGGAATCTCAGGGAGATGAGACGCACCTGCAAGTTGGTTGGGTCTTTATAATTCTCATCCGATGCGATTTGTAGTTTCTCCTGAATCCATTTCTCCAGCTCCTCAGCATCTCTCTGGAAAAACTGGAATCGATAGGAGTCTTCAAGCTTCTGGCGCCTAAGGGTTGAGAGCTCCTTGAAGCGGTGGTATCTGTCTAGGACCTGCTGCCGCCTCTCCTGGATGTCCTCTGCTGTTTCCAGCACTTTGACCCCACTTGGGTCCATTTTCTGAAAAGACAGAATGCCCTGAAATAAGCACAGACTGAAGTGGATTTCATGGAATCAACCTTTCTGAAGGAAAGAATTACCAGATAGCCCTGGCAGACAAATGAAAGGAGAAGGTAGTCCCTTCTCAAGACAGAACAATGAGCCTTGATTCTATTCCTTCGTGAAAAACAGCCATCCACTTGCTGCAACACCTGCCTACCCAGGTACCTCAGAGGATGCCTAACCAACATCGCAGCCAAACGCAGAGAAACCGGGAGAACTAGAGTTTACCAGCAATTCTACACGGGCTTTAAGGATTCAAAGGAAATGCCAAAGTGGTACTCAAAGAATTACTGAAAAATCCATTCAAAAGTCCTTTCACCTGGTCTCTATATTCCATTGTGTGGAGATTAGAAAGAATTTACTCTTACTTAAATCAGTTTTTCTAGCTTTCCAGATCTCAGCCTGTTATCCAATGAAGAAAAGGGGATGATTACAAAGTAACAGAGTCCTTGACATCAATAAGAATTTACCTAGTCAGGGATGCTTGGGTGGCTCATTTGGTTTAGCGTCTGCTTTTGGCTCGGGTCATGATCCCAGGGTCCTGGGATCGAGTCCCGCATCGGGCTCCTTGCTCCATGAGGAGCCTGCTTCTCCCTCTGCCTGCCGCTCCCCCTGCTTGTCTCTCTCTCTCGTTCTGACAAATAAATAAAATCTTAAAAAAAAAAAAAAAAGAATTTACCTAGTCAGAGCCCCTGAGTTCCCAGTTTTTGGGAAACATCAACCCTCAAGTCTTCCTCAGGCTACCAGAGCGCCTGGGCCAAGAACAGGCTGTGTTGCCCGTGAATGTGCACACACAAAAAATCACAGTGCAACTTAAAAAAAAAAAAAAGTGTGGTGAGTTGTACACCTGAAACTAATAAAAATGGTATGTCAACTACACTTCAGTTTAAAAAAATTCAGGTTTATGTCACAAATACTTGCATTACATAAATTTTAAAGTAATGGATGCTTTACATAAAGATTAGTAGCGATTACTAAACAGGTAAACAGATGGTCATGCATCTAAATCTGAATCTGATGTGATACTAAAAATCAGAAATCTAAACACAAGAACAAGAAGGTGTGGTGCAAGGTTTACCCTGCTTTCCGCCCACCGACCACTGTGGACAGCACACTGTGGAGCTCAGCCCCAGGCTCCAGTTCGCCACGACGGCAGGCTGACAGAGGAGGCAGTACTCCCCCCAGCACTCAATCTGCCCCAACTTTAAATCCCCAGATTTCTGGACACTTGAACCAAATTTTCAAGTCAAAAAGAAAACTTGACTTATTGATGGGCAAAACCCAGAAGATGCTACCCATGCTCATCAGGAGTAACCCTTGATTCCGCTAACCTACAGACCACAGCGGGAAAGAGGTACAGACTAATGACAAAGAGCTTCTAAATGTGTCAGTACCGGGCGCCTGGGTGGCTCAGTCGTTAAGCGTCTGCCTTCGGCTCAGGTCATGATCCCAGCATCCTGGGATCGAGTCCCACATCGGGCTCCCTGCTCCGCGGGAAGCCTGCTTCTCCCTCTCCCACTCCCCCTGCTTGTGTTCCTGCTCTCACTATGTCTCTCTCTGTCAAATAAATAAATAAAATTTTTATTAAAAAATAAATAAATAAATAAATGTGTCAGTACCACATGACCTTGCATGGGCCACTTTCCTGTGCCTCAGTTTCCTACAATGATAAAAAATGACAGGTGAAAATGAGGCAACTCGGGACCCTTCCAAATGTCAAATTACATTCTACAGAAGATTCAGAGATTTGGTAGGAAAGCAGAACAGATAAACTTTCTAGCCTCTCCAGCTATTGTCCCATAATTTATACACAGTATGAAAACTGTTACCCGGGAGACATTTGAGAGCTCTTCTTGTTCACCTGGCCGGGCTAATAGCAGAGGATAAGCAGGCTAAGGACTAGGCAGGGAAGTCTCAAGAGTGCCCCCAGCAACCAGCTGGGAGGTAAACAGCATTGGTGGGATCCAGGTGAGTCACAGTTTTTAACTCTTCAGGGATTAAAGTAGCTTCAAGAGGTAGCAAGAAATCATCCTCTGCACCTGATCAACTCTGAGGACTCTCTTTCTAGGAAGCCACGATCTTCCTCACAGAGAGGACATGAGGTGATTGTAGCCCTATCACCGTTCCTTCCAAATTATTCTCCACGTACTGACCATTATTTTGTTGTACTATTGTTTCCCCACAAAGTCTGATTGATTCATTGACTGATTTTAATATAAAAAGGAACATATTCTTGGCCACATGCTCCCATGCTTTAAGACCTTTTATGGCTCCCTTCTGAGGGAGGAAAGAATCCAGCTCTTTAGCAGGACCTTGTGATTTGGCCCAATACATGTGACTCGTATCATCTCTCACCCATGTCCCCTACCCTCTAGGAATATTGAAATATTCTTTCTCTTCCAAATACAGAATTCTCTTTAAAGACTCTAAGCTAGGGATGCCTGGGTGGCTTAGTCAGTTAAGTGTCTGCCTTCAGCTCAGGTCATGTTCCCAGGGTCCTCCCTTGCTCAGCTGGGAGCCTGCTTCTCCCTCTGCCTGCCACTCCCCTTGCTTGTGTGTGCGCTCTCTCTCTCCCCTTGACAAATAAATAAAATCTTAAAACAAACCAACAAACAAAAAGACTCCAAGCTATTTGCCCTGGCTTCCTTTGTGTAGAATGATCTGCCTCTCCTCTGCCTAGATAACTCCTATTTATACCTCAGTGCCCAGCTGAGATGAGTAAGCTGTATGATCTTGCCTCCTTCCCAAGCTGTACTCAATGCTCCTTCCTTCCCTCCTTCTCAGAATTAATCACACTTTTCTACAGATTTACAAAGCACTTGCATATACTTCCCACGGTATAATTAGACTGAGCAACCTAATCTTTGTATCCCCGATTTCTGGCATACACGGGCCATTAGGAAATGTGTGTTGACAAATAACCAAGTATATGCTGAGTGCTGTAGCCGCCACGCAGGAGACTGGAATTCACTTGTAAAAGGTGGGGACAGAGCTCCATCATCCACCCAAGTTACAGTTTCCATATTATCAAATTGGAATTCCACCCAGGCAAAAGCCAGATTTGTGACAAGAACTGCAAATGGAGAATGAAGCTCTACAACTAGGTGTCAGCCTACTGAGCAAATGGGAATTACTAATCTTGGACTGAGCACATGGCAGTACATTGTGAGAAATGAGGTGGCCTTTTCCCTCCAGTCGGGTGTGCCCTTGGTGAAACAGAGCTTAAGATGGCAGTTCTGTTATCAACAGATAGCTGTGTCTGGAAAAAGTATCTTCTATCCTTAAAACCCCAAACTGAGGGTAACCTTAAAAAATTAAATGTCTGGGGGCACCTGGGTGGCTCAGTCGGTAAGCATCCAACTCTTGGTTTCGGCTCAGGCCATGGGATCGAGTCCCATGGAGCATGGAGCCTGCTTGAGATTCTATCTCCTCCCTCTGCCCCTCCCCCACTCAAATAAATAAATAAATAGGTCTTTTTTTTTTTTAAAGTAAACATCTGTTCACAGTGGAGTGGAGTTTCTGTAACGATACTTCATTACAACAGGGAAGTTCTGGTTCACATTGCTGCCCTAAGAATCTCAGCCTCTTTGGGTTTTGACGAGGATCACTACCACATTGACTAGAATGTAAACGGGACTTCACTCACTCATCTACACTGTCTGCTCCAGCCGTATCTCTTATCAAACTCCCACACCAACTCCAAGTTACAGGCCCTGGCAGGGCCCATTTCCCAGTTTAGAAAGTCCCCTTGGTCAGGAATGTTCTCTCCTACTCCCAGATTCACCACCCAATACCATACAAACCCCTCCAAGTCTAATGCAACTACCCTGTCCTCTCTGCAGTCCTAAGTCAGAAGTCTTCTCTCCCCCCATGCTTCTCTTTAGAGCACGGTCACATTCTGCCAGGTTTTCTCCCTGCCATTTTTGTGATTCTTTAGTAAATTTAGAGTTCCTAAGGGACTATATAAAAAAGACCTTATCTTCCTCTTCCTCTCTGACCACAGAACTTGGCACATAGTACAGCAGTTACATTCTGAACCTGGAAACAGAGAAACTGTGGCACTTCATTATTAAGTAGGAAGGGGACACAAGGTCATCTAATAACCGAGTCACAGAGCCTACCTGGGTGAGCCATGATCCTCTGGTTCCCAGACTAGCGTGCCAGAACCAATGATTCTGCACATGACTGCAACTGACATACTCTTTTATTGATGGCTGTTTGCGTATTCATTCCTTTCACTACCTCTTATTTTTCCCATCACCACTTTGGAGGGAAGAAAGGGGGAAGCAGATATATTAATTATTCAAAAAAATAAAAATTGGGCTCCTGCTGGCTCCGCCGGCGCAGCATGTGACTCTCAGGGTCGTGAGTTCGAGTCCCACACTGGGTGTAGAGATTACTTAAATAAAAACTTAAAAAAATTTTTTTAATCAAGAAATAAATATTTTGTTTTTGTAAGATTGAGTCTTAAGTTAGTAAACAATCAGGGTTAAGAAATTATACACTTCCTTTGTTCTAATCCCTTGAGAAACCGTTTAAGATGAAAAAAGAGCAGGAAATTGTGTCTAATTTGCTCCCTCACAAAATTTTCTGGCAACGAAATGTGCCAAGGAAGGTGTAGTTACGTATGAAACCACCACAGTGCACAAGTTCCTGCAAGAAGCCTGAGTCCTTAGATTAATGCTTAGGGCGTCTGTCCTGCCTCTTCATACACAGGATTCACTGCATTTCTAAAATCCTTTAGCTGCTATGGAAATTTCTAAGAAATCTCACTGGGGAGCAGGCCCTTCATGACGAAGCCAAGAATCCCCAACATAATGCGGCAAGGGCACCGCCTTAGCAAGTCCCCCTGCCTACCAATCCAGGGAGACCGTCCAGCGAGGCCCTGCTGAAATTAACCAACCTAAAAGGCCCTCTTTGTCACCCCAGTGAAGTAGAACAAGTCAATTCTATACCAAGTGCTTTGGTCAGGCAATAATGGACTTTTCTTTCCTGCGGATCAGCTGACGTCAGTAGGTGGGAGCTCTGCCAGCCACCACTGGTCGTCCCTGGGGAGCTGGGCATCTGAAAGTCATCAAAGCTCTCCCACTGCTGTGGGCATTCAGGATCCTCATTTGCACAGTTACAGGAGCCTAAGATGATGGGTTAATGAGAGTTCCCCACCCCTTAACCTGATAGGGATCTGTCTCTAAGTTTACCTATAGAAGCTCTAGTTTCTTTGCTCGGAAATGGGTCATTTCCACTGATGATACTAAAAATCAGGAAAACGTTCGTATCACCAAGAACTATTGCCGCTGGAAGATGTGCTAGGCTCTCCCCCAAAACTAGGTGGAGGGAGTTAGTGGGATTTCTTGGACTCTGTGTGTGCAACATTCCCCCCAGGACTGAGGCTGCAGGCGGCAAGAACCCCACCCCTGCCCTGAAATATGCAGCTGACTGATAAGGCAGGCTGCACGGAGAATGTTCCAGGCTGTTCCCAGCCTTAATGGGATTAACGCCTTTTGAGAGCTAGAAAGGAAGACTTTGGGAAATGTGCCATTAAAAAACAATCTCCTGGGAGGGGGGTGGGAGGATGGGTTAGCCTGGTGATGGGTATTGAGGAGGGCACGTTCTGCATGGAGCACTGGGTGTTATGCACAAACAATGAATCATGGAACACTATATCTAAAACTAATGATGTAATGTATGGGGATTAACATAACAATAAAAAACACAAAAAAACAGGGGAAAAAAAACAATCTCCAACCACACGAGCCTATCTATCTATTTCAATAACTGTCTAAAAACCCACAGAGGAACCAACTTCCTAGGACTGCAGTCGACTGTTTATCTCAAAGGAGCCCATCAACTCTGATTTTGCCAATCAGGTCTCTTTCCACGGAGAATAAAGGAAAGGAAATGAAGTGCTAAATATATTCTCTGTATGTTTAAGGACAGCTTCCCATTGAAAGTAACCGAAGAAAAAATGTATTTTTGCGAATATTTTTCGAGAAGACTGAAGATGCAGGCTATTTATAAATGCTGCAATGCAGCAGTCAAAATGTTAGCCGCATCATTCAGCAAGTAACATGAATTGATCTCGGGGGATAAAACAGGAATTACAACTATGTCCTCTATTGTAATAAATAAAAAGACCTTGTCAGCATTCTTACAATATTGCCAGATCTCTGGGAAGAAGCGGGGGGGGGGGGGTGTCTAAAGATATGAACCTTGGGTAGAAAGTTCTAGTTTAATCCAAAGATATAACACGCCTGAGAATGACTCCTCATATCTGACACAAATTCACACATATTATCAACTGAAAATGGATTTCTACAGAAGACCCTAGACCCTAATTAATAACTTTCTTCTTGCAAATGCCAAGAGACGGCTGTCTGAGCCAGTTCTTGGTATTGAGGGAATTTTTAAATGGCTTGGCCTCACCTACAGAAGCTATCTGCCCCGCTGTGCAAGGGGATTCGTCTCTGGAGGATGGGAGGGACGGGTATTAAGGGATCTGAGTTAGGCAACAGAAAAGACTGCCGATAGAAATCGTTCTCAGACCAAAGGTCAGATGCCTCCAACTCAGCAAACCTGGCACCTGCAGTGAGTAGTTTAGGACACCCTCCTACAGATCTTGGGAGAGGGGAGGAATTCAGCACAATTTCCCTGTGGAACCCCACAAGAGAATCCATTTGTAGTAAGGATGAAGGAGTCACGGAGACAAAGCGCCGGATCTGCCGCAGAATGTGCTGGATATAAGAGGCATCTGGAAAACTACACAATGAACTCCAATTTCACCAGATACACTCTTTTGCAAGGAAAGGGATTTGGGGGGACTAAAAGGATGAACAGATCATTTGGCTCTATGGAAAAATTCATACACATCGCCCAAAGCAAAAGGTCAGAAAAACCATCCCTCAGATTTACTTTGGTTGCTTAGTCAAGAGCTCAAAGGGGCAGGACTGACAACGCAGGTTTGTTCCCTGGCTCAGAAAGCCAACCTATTACCAAATTTTACACGTGCAAAGCAGGAGAACTATATCCACACATGTGGAAGGGCTTCTCTGGAGAACAAAGCACCAAAGAACTGTTTAGCACCCATTAACATTTTATACTAGCTGATTCTCAGATCGAGCAAATCAACTCCAAACCAGCTCAGCTGCAGATTTTAGTGGCAGAGCTGATGGTAAGCAGAGAGGTAAATAATACATAAATTAAGAGTTTCAACCATGAGGGGCGCCTGGGTGGCTCAGTCAGTTAAGCAGCTGCCTTCGGCTCAGGTCATGATCTCAGGGTCCTAGGATCAAGCCCCACATCGGGCTCCCTGCTCGGCGGGAAGCCTGCTTCTCCCTCTCCCACTCCCCCTGCTTGTGTTCCCTCTCTCGCTCTATATCTGTCAAATAAATAAATAAAATATTAAAAAAAAAAAAGTTTTAACCATGAATAAAAACAACAACTATTTTTCCTTCTGTGGATCTGCATGTCGGCCTTCAGACTATTAATTCACTTCAACTCATTAGCCCATTTCTGCAGAGGTGAGCAGGGACTTAGCTTTAAGAAAGCAAAAGATTCATACTGCATTGCATCAAAATCCAGATATGCAGAGCAACGTTGAGAAAACTTACTTCTGAATGCTTCCCAAATACTATCATGTTGCTACTTACCTCTTAACCTGTAAAATTCAGATGAGAGGTATTTAAGTGCAAAATATTGTTACTGACATTCAAAACAGGAAAAGGTTATATTGTGGCCCATTTTTATAAACCTCCTTTCAACCACCACTGTGATTTATAAAAGGGCTTGCCTTGGATTTATCACCCATAATCACTAGAAATTTGCAAAGTTTATATTTCTCCTTATAGGATATCAAGACATTAATTTTAAGCATTTTTCTTTTTGAAAAAGGTCCAATTTAGCAAACATTCAAAAACTGTACACAAAATAATATAGTGAGCTTTTTTTAGCTAAGAAAATCCAAGGTCCATTTCCTTACAAGGATTGTGGCAGAGAAAATTAGTCGATGGGAACAGGAAACAAACCCAAGTTTACGATATTTGTCAAATTTAAAAACACTACTTTTATGACACATTTTCATATTATTTTTTCCAAATATCTAAGATAATCTGTTCAGTCCCTTGGTTCTTAAGAACCAAGTAACCATCAATAAAAAGATCAGCAAACACTACATGCAAACACCAGTAGGGTGAGAAAAAATTAATATATTCATGCCTGAAAGAGAGGAAGGCAAAAAACAGGAGACTTTGGCAATTTTAGAATAAATTTACTAAGACTTTTGTTCATGTAACATCAAAAAAAAAAAAACAACAGAGAAAAACCCCAACCCTAACCAATTGGCTTCACAGAAAAGTCATGCAGGCAGGGTTTTCTCCCCCTCTTTGGATCACTCAACCTCTGCCACAAATGTGTCTTCACTGCAAGCCAGGCAAAACCGAAAAGGCAACCCGTTTCCTGCATGCTGGTCAAATACCTGGACTCTGCGTTTACGAAACGATGACAACATGATGGAGGAATGTGGAGTCTAAAGAGGGAGGGGGAGAGCAAGATAACAAGCTTCTAAGGGCAAACTGAACAAAATCACTTCAAAATGAAAACAGACCATTAGGAATATCTGAAACACAAATAAAAACCAAATTCCTGGTGTTCTCCCGATGCCTTTCTTGTTCTGTAGAGCTTCTGAATCCCACAGGGATTTAAAATATGGAAAGAGACCCAACGTTCTCTGGTCCCTTAGCAGTTCCTATTTATCTAGATGTGCTGCCTTGGCCAAGTTATACCCCCCTTGGGTCTCAGCTTCCCCACTTTTCAAACAGAGAATACTGAATATGCTTTCTAACACTAAACACGCCCTCCCCAGATCCACAGTCCAATAAATTGAGACTCCCAGGACTGATTCCTAAATCCCTTTCCATTCAGTAACAAAACACCAAGACCTCATGAGAAACAAGAAAGAACTCAAGCTATAGAGATCTGACTTGGGCCTCGTTTACTGGTACACTTCCTTTACAGAATACTATTTCCTATTCAAAACCCGTACAAGAGGGGTGCCTGGGTGGCTCAGTCATTAAGCGTCTGCCTTCGGCTCAGGTCATGATCCCAGGGTTCTGGGATTGAGCCCTGCATCAGGCTCCCTGCTCAGCAGGGAGCCTGCTTCTCCCTCTCCCACTCCCCCCTGCTTGTGTTCCCTCTCTCGCTACGTCTCAATCTGTCAAATAAATAAAACCTTTAAAAAAAAAACAAAACCCGTACAAGAGGAATATGCAAAAAAGGTGGAAGCGAGGTAACTGCCACAGCTGCTCCGTGCCCCGGGGCCCAGGCCCCAAGTGCTCGGCCGGCTCTGCGCTCCTCCTCAGCATTCCGGGAGTCAGCACTTGCCATCAGGGCGGCGCATTCTTCTACCTACTCTGACCACAGCTGCAGCGGCCCGGACCACATAGCTAGCGGAGTCCTTGCATAGCCCACGGAGGATTGATTACAAGGCCGGCCTCGTGCCCACTATCCTTCGTGCAGGTTCAGCAATGACAGGGCTGTGGACTGCAACTGACACTGGATGCTTAGGATCTGCAGTCGGCCCCTCCCTTTGGGATGAAGGCAGGTAAGGAAAAATAGAGCAAATTCTAACCCAGGGAACCAAAAGAAAGATGTATTTATAAACCGGATCTCACCACCTAAACCTGTTCATCAGATTATTTGACAAGCTCCTATTAGAGCCTGTGACATATCAGATTTCTCCAATTGCTAGATCGCTACAAAACCCACTGCCAAGACCAAAAGCATATCCAAGGATGTTGCTCAGCTGATGGGTTACTCTAAGAACTGCTTCACACCTGTCCAGCACAGGGCAAATCCTCCCTTCGAGGTTCATCTCTCTGTGGAGGTCCCTAGATAACAGCTAACACACTTTGAGGGTCCCCTTGAGTAATTATTGGCCCAGTTACTAAAAGAGGCTTATTGTTAATTTCCTGCAGAGGCCCTTACTGCAGCACATTTTTTTTTCCCTACAGCACATTTTTAAACTTTGACTTCAATTTGACCTTTGAAAATCGAAGACTTTAGCCGCAACAAAAGGGAAAAGACTAGTTCAGGAGTTGGAACCTTGGCTCAATAGCTTCATACAGCTGAGTGTTCCCACAGCTATTCTTAAGATTTTCTGTTTCCTGACACCCCCACCCTTCCATCTTTGATACATTCTGTTTTACTTAGGTCCAATTGCTATGACTCCGCAATTTCTCCACACATTATTAAAATACTTCAGATGGTCTCTCTTCTATTCTTCCCTAACAGCCATGATGGTTAAATTTTTCTAAAATACCATGAGGAAGACGGAACAAAGGGCCTACGTATTTTAGGATCTATTATATAAATGAGATTTGACAAGGTGTTGGGGCAATCCGATCACCTCAACCCAACTTTCTGGGCTATTGAGGCCTTTGAGGCTTTTGATTTAAAACATATGCATATGCAACCCTTAACCTCGACAAACCCCTTATTTAAAATATTCTGTCCCGATGCATCAAAGAGACTCTTAAAGGCAATTTTCTTTAGGAAGCATCTTGTCAAATTCGCAGGGCTAGCTTTCAAACAAAAGGCTGCTCTGTCATTCAACACTGCCGTGGCTGCAGAATTTTGGACAAATAATATGATATCCTCCAATCGAAAGACCGTCTCGGGTGGGGCGGGGGGTAGGGGGAGGGGAATAACTCGTAAGCTATTGAGTTATTGGATTTTGTCTCATACAAAGAAGCGCCGCATCTACCTGTTATTTACAAGCAAATCACAACTGTGTAGGAAAGAAATGTTTATTACGAGGAAGGAAAAGGAGATGGCCCGTCTCAGACCTTTCCGCGTCTAGAGAGAAGGCCAAGAATCGCCACACTGGATGAAATTAAGGTCAAAGAGCCCTTTCCTCTATGCTCTCGGCTCTTCCTCCCTCAAGGGCTGGGCCGGCACTGCTGTGGGGACTGGGGAAAAGGAGCTGCACAAGTCGCTCCCCACCGAGACAAGGGATCGGGGGCGCTGGGGGAGCGCTCTGCAGGAAGGGGTATGGTGACGATCCCGCCAGGGGCCCCCGCCCCACCTGCCGCAGCCGGATGGGGCAGGGCGGGGCCGCAGCCCGGCTTGGGGGTGGGGGAGCGGGACGGACCCGGCGACCTCGCCTCCCCCCCTCCGCCCAGTCAATGACATTCCAGCGGCCGGCGCCCAGGCTGGGCCAGGCGGCTCCTCCGCAGCCCACGCTCCCCCGGCCGGTTGCGGCCGGCCCGCCGGATCCCCGCCCGTCGGAGGGAGCTGAGAGGCGGCCGGGCTCACCTGTCCGCGCTCTGGCCCCGCCCCGCCCCAGGGGCTGCCCGGCTCCCCACCCAGGGGCCGGCTGCCCTCGGGCCCCGCTCCCTCCCCGAGCTCCCCTGCTCCCCCTCTCACCGGCTCCTGCGGGGTGAGGGCGGTGGGTGCGCCGGGCTTGGGGGGGGGGGGGTTGCTGAGGGACCGACGCGCCTCCGCGGCCTCTCGCCTCGCCGTTGGCTCCGCAGCGGGTAGTGGCGGCGACGCGCCCGGCTCGCCTCTTTTATAGGCGGCCACGCGCGTTCCGGCGGCGGGCGGGCGCGAGCGCGGGGGAAGCGCCGGGGCGCGGCGCGAGGGGCGGGGGCGAGCGCCGGCAGAGCTAAGGGGGCGGAGCTCCCGCCGGCTCGCTTCCCGATCGCGCGACGGAAAGGGCCGAACGGTCCCGGAAAGAGCCGAAGCGCCGCTGCGGGGGAAGAGCCGACTCGGGGGAGCGCGGCGGGAGGATGGGAAAGGAGGGCGCGCGCCAGGGGTGGGGGGAGATGGTGCAATGGAGTCACTGCCTTCGCCCGGGCGGGCCGAGATGCGGCAGCCGCCCCGCCCTTCCCGCACCTTGGATCCTCCAATCCTGCCCCTCCCCGCCCTGCAGAGAATCTTCTGCACCCCACCCCGCCCCTCCACCCCTGGGAGCCCTTCCAGGACTGCAGCGAAGGGCGGGGCAGGGGCCGTCGCTGCAATCTGGCCGGGGATGCTAAGCACCCATGTCTGTAAAACGCCCAGTCCCCAAGGGTGAGATCACACCCGGGCTTTTCTTCTTCCTGCCCCCTTTCCCTAGGAGATGGCTGCGGCCGGGACCCAAGTCAGCCTACTCTGGTGGGGGCTGGGGCCTAGAAACCGAGGATGATTTGGGCTCCAGGTTTGAGGTGGTGGTAAGAAAAGGCCATATCTGATCCCCCAAGAATAAAGACTAATTTGGAGTTGAAGTCTGTCGTTTGGGATTTGGAGAGTTAATAATTTTTTATATCCTTATAGCAAAAGCTTTCTGACAGGTCGCCAGTGGAATAGGATGCATTAGTTGTATTTTATAAACAAGACGTTAAAGTTCTTCAGGCCACCATTAATTGAACTTTCCTTATGTACCAGGCGCTTTGCTAAGCATTTCATGTGTTACCTTTTTTTTTTAAATCTGTGCAATAATTTTACGAGGTATGTATTATTCCCCCATTTTAGAAATGAGCACTCTGACGTGGAAGCTAGGTCTCTTGCCTAGTGTTAGGCAGCTAGCAAGAAGAAAAGCTAGGATTAGAAAAAAAAAAAAAAAAAAAAAGGAGAAGAAAAGCTAGGATTTGGATCCAAGCAGTCAGAACCTTCTCTTAAACAGTATGTTCTGCTGTCTTCCCCTAGGAAAGGGAGGCACTGCAATGGTGGATGCTAGGGTGCTGGGGTGGGGGGAAAGAGGATTTCTGGAGTTTGTTACTTACAGTCTTAGCAGTTTAAGACCCTGGCTCTAAACTCTAGTGGAGCTCAAAGCCCTCTGTTGGGAAGCCCTTTCCCCACCCCCACTTCTGTGACAGCTGGGCCGCAGCCACTGGGAGTAACACCCAGATCATTCCTGTGCAGTCAGGCAGACCAGGAGCTCTGCAGCTCGGAAGGCCTCAGCCTCCTGGTTACCAAGCAGCCCTGGGCACTGTACCAGAACTTGGGCCCAGGCCCAGCCCTGGGCTTCCTGGTCCTCTGCAGTTTGGCCTTCTTCCCCTGTGCCTGGGATCCGCCATCTGGTTTCTAAGCTGCCCTTTTCTAAGGAAATATTCTCCTATTCCCTCAACCCATCGGAGTGCAGAGAAAAGAAAAGAATGGCCACACCCCAGAAGCAGCTTTGTAGAATCTGGAGGAAAAACGTAGGAGCTAAGAGGCATTTCCTGCAATCTTCTATAAAGAGAAAACAGGACTGGGTAACTCCTCCCTGGGGTGTGCGTTTCTGGAACAGTTGATGGCGTCGACAGCCTCTTCTGCACCGGGGAGCAACAAAATGTTTAATCATATAATCAGCTCTGGGTACAAAATGGCTTACACAGTCATAGCTCTCCAAGATTTCTAAGACCTTCTGCTCCAGCAAGGAATCAGTCTTAAGGGCCTGGGCACGGGCTGTAAAAAGATCTTTCTTGTAAGTCACTACAGCCTCATGGTGAAATGGGGATTTTGTTGCTTTTACCAGATGCAAAACAGGTATGAGAGCTGTGGTACTGGTACAGAAACTAAAATCTTACTCTTTGATCCTTTGTCTGATCTGAGACAAGGCCAAAACCCATTATCTCTGGCCCTACACCTCCCACTCACTCACCCACCCCATTCTGCACTTGGCACTGGAAATGAGATGTTGAAAAAGCCCTTCTTCATGTGTTCTGTTGTGTGCCTACCTCACCTCCCACCAATTTCACTGTATGCCTAAGGCTCTGCTAGGTGTAGGGAGAGATGACAGAGCAGATAATGGCTCTCTTTGTTTTGGAGAGAAACTCAGTCAGGAAAAAAAAAAAAAAATAGCACAGGTCAGTATAGCAATCAACTCCCAGTTCCCAGTGTCCTCCTGAACAGCGTGGGGGGACACGACTGAATTCCAGCTTTTTCTATCCCCCCCCAGTTCTCTGAAGGTTTGATATGCACCCTAAACTTAGGCATCCAGATAGTCCCACTACCTTTTCAAGTTCAAGAGGACAACTGATTGGAAATACACAAAACGTAATGATGTTTTCATCTGTTCCGGCCATGGAAAATTACTCTCCGGCTCTCCCTGGAGAAACTCCCTCTCCCTCCCAATCTCCCTCCCCCTCCACGTGCACAGCAGTTAACAAGCACCAAGCACTTCCACTTTTTCCCTCCCCATAAAGGAGTTGATTGAGAAGTTACCCAGGCAAGTGGACTGTACTTCTTCCCAGATGACATTTTGCAGTGTCAGAGCTGGCAAGGACACAGTGACTGGATGACCCCCGAGGATGTTATGCTAAGTGAAATAAACCAGACACAAAAGCACAAAGACTGCACCATCCTACTCACTTGAGGTCCCCGGAAGAGTCAAGTTTATAGAGACAAAGTAGAGCAGAGCTGGCCAGGGGCTGGGGTGAGAGGAGGATGGGCAGTGAGTGTTTAACGGGGACAGGGTTTCAGTTTTGCAAGAAGAAAAAGTTCTGGGCACGGATGGTGATGGCTGTACAGCAATGGGAATGCACTTAATGCCACAGGACCATATACTTACAAATGGCTGAAATGGTAACTTTTGAGTGATGTATATATTTTACCACAGTTAATAAACAAGGCAGGGGCACCTGGCTGGCTCAGTCGGTGGAGCACCCGTCAGGGTCGTGAGTTTGAGCCCCATGTTAGGTGTAAAGATTGCTTTAAAAAATTAAATAAATAAGTAAACATTTCCTCCCTTAAAAAAAAAAAAAAAAGCTGGGGCCGCTGGGTGGCTCAGTCGTTGGGCGTCTGCCTTTGGCTCAGGTCATGATCCCAGGGTCCTGGGATGGAGCCCCACATCGGGCTCCCTGCTCCCCAGGAAGCCTGCTTCTCCCTCTCCCACTCCCCCTGCTTGTGTTCCCTCTCTCGCTGTGTCTCTCTCTGTCAAATAAATAAAATCTTTTAAAAAATGATTAAATATGATTCATAAGTTCAACAGACCATATTGGTGATATACTTCACACTGATGGACTTGAAAAGTATTTGAGAAATTACTGAGTGACAGCAGGTTACAGAACAACATGGGTACCGAGTCTATTTACTTAAGAACTATGCTTGTATAAGAGTGTATATAACTGGGGCACCCGGGTGGCTCAGTTGGTTAAGCATCTGCCTTCAGCTCAGGTCATGATCCCACGGGTCTGGGATCAAGTCCTGCATCGGGCTCCCTGCTCAGCAGGGCGTCTGCTTCTCCCTCTGCCCTCTGCCCTGCTCATGCTCTCTCTCTCAAATTAATAGAAAAAAAAAAAAAGGATATTCATTTTTATGACCACAGTACAATGATAAAAGTCAAATTAATCTTGAATAATACTATTATCTAACTTACAGACCTCATTCAAGTTTTACTAATTGTCCCAGTGTCCTTTATAAGACACTGAATTTTTTAAAGAATCTTTTCTGGTATAGGTTCCAATTCAGGCTCATGTACTGCATTTAGTGTAAGCATCCTGAAGAAGCTAAAAGAAAAATGTTTCTTGAATGCATCAGCTGTTTAAATTCGTATTAAAAAAAAAATGGAGCCCAGCTGTAAACTAGAGAGTAAGTTTTTTCTTTTAAGTAGGCTCCACATGGAATGTGGTGTTACTACAAATTCGCCACTGCTCTCACCTGCTTTCTGCAGGTCCACAGGAAATCTAGTGTCAGGAACTCATTCAGTGGGACAGAGAAAGGGGAAATGAGAGGCCAGGCCTGGGAAGGACTCTGTCTGAGGCTCTGTGGCTCCCCTGGCTGCCCTGGCACTGAGATGGAAGACAGCCAAACCTAGTTAGGTCACTGCTTTCATCACGGGAAGCTTGAGGAGTAGGGGAAGGAACTCTCCAGAACCATTCTTCTATCTGAGGGATGTGCAGGGTTTCTCTCCTGTTGGAATTTTTAATTCATCCTCAGGTTTGCTTTAAAATGATATAGGACAATGATAGAATAAAAATATGGGCACTCAGCCTGAGAAATGAGGTCAAGCTTGAAAGGAAGCAAGCAGGCAAGTGAGTGCTTGAATTAAAAAACTGGATGCCAGCCTTAGTATTCCACTTTAAGGAATCTGATGCTGCCATCAGAGGTGTATCTACTGGCCAGCAATCATTCTCAAGACGACCCTGTCAGCGAGTATCAAAAACCTGGCTTCCCCAATGCTCTCCTTTCTTGGTTTACCATCAAGAACCTATTAGGAATTCTAAGCATCCAGTGATGTGTGCAAGACTGTTAAACATGTCTAGAGAAAGAACATTCAAATATCAGGAGAGGTGTTTTCTATGGAGTGGTACAGACAGATTCAAAGTGGAATGGACTTCAGAGATCATTTTGTCCAGTCATTTTTCACATTTCATTTTTGGAGGAACATTCCCATATATAATCTTACATAGAACCACAATCTATATATACAGCACATATAGCAAAATCCCTGTGGCAGAGAGGATCCCAGGGTTCCCTTAGGGCCCCAAGTACAGCTGGGCAAAATATAAGCTACAAACTGTAGTAGGCCCCGTGCACCTCAGGCGACCACAGATTATAGGGCTGGGCCCCATCCACTCAACATTCTGAAGTCAGGGCTTCCCAATCTCTTCCTGGTCATAATGCATAGAAAACAATGAGGGCCACAGCCACTGCAGGTCCTGCAGGCTAATGGGTCTGTGCCCCTGACATAACTGCTGGGAGGCTCTGCCCTAAGGCACTACCACGGAGCCCTGAAAACTACTATGCTCCTGACTCATCCAATTCTTGTGTTTTTGCAGGGGGAGGGGAAACTGGGGCTCAGAGGAGGTGAATGACCCACCCAAGGACATAAAACCTAAAAGTGAATTGCACCAAGTCTCCTGACACCTTCCCCAGAGTTCATTCTGTTGCATCCACATGAAAAGACTTCAGTACTTTTCCATTCCTGCTAGATAAAACCAGGTCAGTTATTGGTACATAATTCCGAAAAGGAATGACCAAAAAACAATTTTCCCTAGGTGAAGGTCAAGAAGACAAAATAGGGAGAAACACACCATTCTAGAGCTAGGCCAGGGACACACACAGCTCAAGGTATAGGAAATGGTCACATCAACCATCTAGATACTAGCAATGGGTTTTTAAAAATCAAGCTTTATTCCTTGTTTTTTGGCACCAGAGTCAACGATTCATAGAAGGTATCACTTCAAGCCGCTCAAGAGTAGCAGGGGATACCCCGCCCCCCAAAACACATCCCTGCAGACGGCACATAGTACAGAGGAGATCCACAGCTGCCTGTAGTACAAAAGACGAGGAGTCTTCCCTAAAACAAACCTCAATTCTTATCTGAACAGCCAAGGTCTGAATTTCTGTAGTAGCTTTAGTCAGGCGAATCTATTATCACTCTTTACTCAGGACATGTCAACAATTCTAAAGCAGTTCCCAATTCTTCCCAAACACCTTTATTTTATTTAACCCCTGAGTCATTGCTTGTAGATACTCGGCTCATGCATAATGTTGCAAGGCCATCTCAGCCCGTCTTCAACCAAATTCAAAAACAACCCCCACCCCCATCCCCATCCCTGGTTCATGCATCCCTAGTCTTCCAGGGGCCAAATTCCAAATTAAAAGGACCAACAGTGCGTCCTGTTCAACATAACATGTATTAACAGTCCTAATCCCAGATGCTAAACTATCTCTGATACAATTTGGGACTTAATCTATGTCTATATCAGGCATTTCCTCTGAATTTATAATGACTTCACAAGCCGAGAAAGGCAAAACCACGATAACCCAGACTTGCATGTAAGGATTTGGGCCTCAATTATTAACCTGTACCCTGAACAAAGACAGCATGACTTGGTGGGGGTCGGGAGGGCAGTGGGAGAGGATGGAGTGGGGGAAGTGGTGGGCTCATTTCAGCTCAGAGTTAAATGGTTAAGGTACTACGTACTTTCTGAAAGACACTAGACACAAGGGAAATGAATGACGAGACCAAGTACTAAACCACTCTTCTCACCATACTTCAGAAATGAGAAAAGCCAATGCCATTTACTCTGCCATGTGGACCCCTTAAGGAGCCTCCAGCCTTTGAAGAGACCCGCTAGGTTCTGGGACCCCTGAAAAGTCTCCTCTCCTAGTCGCAAGGTACAAATATATTGGTGGATTTCTAAATCTGACATGACTTCTCCCAAATACAGCTGTTTTCAGTTGCTTTATTATTGTCCCTTTGCAACAAAACGGTGACAGTGGGTGACGGAGGGCCATCAGGAACGCCAGAAGGAGGAAGTCAGAAAGCCCTTGGGGACAGGAATCTCCTTGCGCTGCAAACATTTCTGGTCAGGGAAAGATGGAGAAAACAGAATGATTTTCTGGTAACGCTCCTTCTGACATCTAACATTTGGAAGAAGCTTTGAGGGACAGCAAGCTCAAGTCCTCCGAACAGCGGTCAACAGCGGGCAGAGTGAGACCAATGGCAGCAAGGAGACTTCTCCTTCTGTGTGAACTGCAGCAGAGGACCAAGGCCAGGCTGCTGGTTATGCTGCCCCCACCCTGCCTCCCACAGCCCCGCCTCATCCTTCTCAACCGCCTTCTGCCCACTCGGGCTACTGGAAAGTGGAAGTCAGGGGTCTTGTCCTGGCAGACCTACCACAGACTTCTAGGCTGTTGGTCAGACTTAGCCTCTGGTTTCCAGCACTGAGAAACGGGAGGAGTCTGGCTGAAAGTGTAGTTTGTTCTCATGGAGAAGAGGGACCAAATTTCCCAGTTCCCCTGACCTGAGACTGAGGAAAGAACCTCAGCCAGCAAGCAAGAAATTTATTAGTGACACCAGACTCATTAAGTATATTTTATTCATCCCTAAGACAGTTTCCCCTCAGGCAGCATGGACGATGGCGCATAAGAAGAAGAAATGCCATCCCTTAAGGTGAAGGGGGAATCAAGGACAAAAAAACAGGGTTCAAAAAAAATCAAGAGGGGTGGCGACTAGCTGGTTCAGTTGCGAGAGCAGGTGACTCTTGATCTCGGGGTTGTTTGAGCCCCATGTTGGGTGTAGAAATGACTTAAATAAAATAAAATAAAAAAATCAAGAGGAAGACTGCAATCCGAGAGCCTAGAGGTCCATGACTTGCGAGACACGGGTGCCCTCGAGGTCAACAACAGCTCAGAACGTGTTGGTCTAAGGACATCTTACCTCTAAGAACTGCTTGAGGCGTATGAAGGAACCCATCTGTCCTGAGCTTGTGATGGCTTCAATCCTGCAGGGAGAAGAAGAAGACACACGGATCACAGCTATGATTCCCACCTTCCTCTTGGAGAGGAGTTTGGGACATTGCTGATCTAGAGGAAGAGGTAGATCGAATGACTCAGATGTCTTCTGGACTAAGGATGCTGTCATTCTTCCAAACGGTCTCAGGCTTCTTTTCAAACCAGGAGATAAAGGAGAAGAGAGGACATTCCTTTCCAAGGTCTTTGCGATCAGGCGGGATGGGTGCTGCCAAGGCCTCTCGCCCAGCTGAAATGCCAGGGTGTTGAGGAATGAGAAGGGCACCTAAAGGCGAACGCCATGAGAGTCAAGCAAACAGTTGGAGAAACTGACTTATTAAGGGAGTTTGATTCTCTGGGTTAATTCATGCCTGCGTGTAATCACCATCCCAGATTACCTGGGGGAGTTTGGAAAACAGAGTTAAAGAAATGTCAGATATCTGAATCCAGGATCTTCTTAATTCATTTTTTCATTTAGCCAACAATATTTAAGAGACTCTCATTACAGTTCAAAAGCATTTATTCGAATATCAGAGAGGAGAAGGATAAGAGAAGATGTCACACTTAATACAGGTGCTTTTAACCAAGTCAAACCCAGCATGTCACAGCACGCAAGGGCCTCTGATGCCATGTGTTTCACCCACTGAGTCCCGTGTAGTCTACTCAATGCACCACATACCTGGGGAAGTAGTCTTCTTTGATGAGAAGGATCATCTTCCAGAACTGTACCTGGTACTGCTTCATGAGGGCATTTCCACACACCTAGGGAAAGACAGGCACAGTCAGAGCAGAGAATGCAAAGTCACGCTCATACGAGGGATCCGTAAAGAACACCAGCCCTCTGCCTTTCACTCCTACCAAGAATTTCAGCCACAGTGCCACTTAGCTAGCTCTGCAAGGGAATAAATGGAAAAATCCAACCTTCTTTGGAAGCATTTCTCTATATATGATAATACCTCCATTAAACCAGACCGCCAAGAGGCCAGGTATTTTAGCAAACTAGAAAATGTGAATCAAACTTATTTATTCTTTGATTCTACTGAATGGAAACCTTTTTGAAGGCATGGCATTCTTCCTAACCGTAATAAGCAGAGCATACAGAACATCACCGTGTTCTCAAATTTAGTCATGATCTCTGCTCATGTCGTGTGACTTCAGGAACTCTAAGGTGAATGGAAGCATTTGGCATTCTAGGCTCAACAGCCCAGATCTGTCATGGTGTGTGCCCCCAAGCCTTTAACCTTTAAGAAATATCTCCTTTCCACAGAAACCCTTACCCTCATCCTATAGTGGTGGCCCCTCATAGGCAGACAGGACTGTAAAGAACCTTCCGGACAACGGAGATACCTGACCCAAGCTAGCTGATCATATTCGTTCTCCCAGGAATGAGGGATCACAAAGATGGGATAGCAGTTCCACTACCCTGGGGGACCACACTGAGGCGAAGGGCTAGAGCCCAGGATGGCCCATCTTCTCCCCTGGGCACAGAGAACTAGAGAAAGCTGGCTTATAAGGAAGCAGCCTGCAAGAAGAGCACAGGAAGGACCATGTGGCCCCAGAGAGACTCCTGGTATCTGGTAACATTCTAGTTCTTGGTTCGAGGCCCACATGAGAGTCAACTGTACATTCTGCCCTTGGTTCTGGGAGTCAATGCTCTATCCCTAAAACAAATGTCCCTTTCTGCTTGTGCTGGGATGTACAGTTTTTTTCTTCTTTACAATAAGAAGACAAGCACACAGAGAAAGAAAGCACAGTGGGAAGAAAAGCCAAAAGCTAGGTTTGTCTTTAGCGCTCGGGAAAAATGTTTGACACCGGATCTTAATGCTGTTCTCACCATCAGCCTCTGTTTCTATATTGCTTCCTGATCCAGGTCACACAGTGGCCGAAGGCTGCTTCAACCACTGTCTCTCTCATGTGGTAACTGCATTACGTACCTCCAAGAAGTCAAAGAGGAGGGTGGCTGTCACATCTGACAGGGGCTCCATATTTAAGATTTGTGCCAACCAGCGCCAGCCGTGATTTAAGCCATGAGGATGAATCTGGGAGGGAAGACACTTGGTCACGATTTGATCTCACTGTATCCAGAGATCTAAACTCCCAAGGTTATCCTCCAGCCATTACTAAGTGACATGAACCCCCCAGATCATCAAAATCAAGCACATGCCGCAGGGCAGAACAACACAAGACGAACAAATTGTTTTCAAATGTCCCAACACACTGGAACCCACACATTTTTTTACACATCTGGCAGCTTTGGTTTCAGGGATTTCAACAGTTACCAGTATAGACATTTTATTTATTATTTTTGGTACCTTTAGCACAGAACCTGGGACACAGCAGGTACACGATAAAAATTTGGATTCGATCCATTATGATCCCTTCTTGTTAGGTTCCCGAGTACATTAACTTCTCCATATCTCTAATCTGTGTCCTTTGAGAAAAGCACTGGGCTAGCAGGTCAAAGCCCTGCACCCCAGCTGTGGCTTTGTCACTGACAGTGTGTGTCACCATAGCTCGCTGAGACTCCATCTGCTCATTTGTGACATGAGGCACCAACCAGGTCTAAAATGACAGAATCGGGGCGCCTGGCTGGCTGAGTCAATAGAGTATGCAATTCTTGATCTCAGGGTCATGAGATCGAGCCCCACGCTGGGCTAAGAACTTACTTAAATAACAACAACAACAACAACACCTGATACTCTATCATTTAAATCACTCCCCTTCTAATAGAATCTTCTAACCTTAATGACTGGTTTACAACAGATTGTCATCTGGTAGACCCTCTTACAAACCCAGTTCTTTAAAGGCTCAACTAAATCAAATAGCTCTGCTGGACCAAGTTTCCCAATACTCAACATCAACTTCTCTAAAGCACACTTAGGGAGCAGCGATACACACTAAGTTCTCATATAATGAGACTGCCCCGGCGGCAAGAAGGGCAATAGTCCCCGGGGACAAAATACACAAATACGGTCTGACCTCTCACTATTGATAGCAGGCCTTTTCTACTACCTCTTGTCGGCTTCCATATGGCCACCGGAGCTGGATGATGGCAGCGTAGAGTCGGATCATCCCAGACATGCGTTTTAGAAAGTTGTCCTGCTGTTCCACTTTGGAGTCCTTCACTTGGTAGCCAAGCATCCTGTGTGGAAAGAAAAAATTCAGTGTGACAAGGCCAAAGTGAGGATGACAAATCACAACTTTTTATGGATAAAAGAAACAATCTAGTATATTATTACATTTAGCATTATTATTAGTATTATTACTAGCATTAGTATTAGTCTTTTAAAGTAGGCTCCATGCCCAATGTGGAGCTTGAACTCGCGACCTCATGATTGAGAGCTGCATAATCTACAACTGAGCCAACCACACGCCTCTATTTTTTCTTTTTTAAAGTAAACTCTGGGCCCAACATAGGGTTCAAACTCACGACCCCAAGATCAAGAGTCGCATGCTCTACAGACTGAGCCAGCCAGGTGCCCGTTTTTAGCATTATTCTTACTACATATCATTATTGTTACTACGTATCAATATCTCTGCAGAATACTTTGTTTACAAAGCAAGCATATTGACAATCACATCTGTGCATCACATAAGCCCCACAAGGTAAACTCACAGGATTTTTTTTTTTTTTTAAAGATTCCATCTATTTATTTGACAGAGAGAGAGCACAAGCAGGCAGAGCGGGCAGGCAGAGGGAGAGGGAGAAGCAGACTCCCTGCCGAGCAGGGAGCCCGATGCAGGACTCGATCCCAGGACCCCGGGACCACGACCCGAGCCAAAGGCAGACACTTAACCGACTGAGCCACCCAGGCGTCCCAGGATTTTTTTTTAAACATTTTATTTTTAAGCAATCTCTGCACCAACATGGTGCTCGAGCGCATAACCCCAAGATCAAGAGTTGCACGCTCTACCGACAGAGCCAGCCAGGCACCCCAAAATCACAGGACTGATGGATATCATTACCCCCATTTGCAAACAAGGAAAATGATGCTCAAAGAGCTTAAGTGACTGGGGCGCCTGGGTGGCTCAGTCGGTTAAGCATCTGCCTTCGGCTCAGGTCATGATCCTGGGGTCCTGGGATCGAGCCCCATGTCGGGCTCCCTGCTCAGCCAGGAGCCTGCTTCTCTCTCTCCCTCTGCCTGCCCCAACCCCGCTTGTGCTCTCTCTCTGTCAAATAAATAAATAAAATCTTAAAAAAAAAAAAAAAAAAAGAGCTTAAGTGACTGACCCACTTTGCAAATCATTAAATGATGAAGCTGGGCACAATTCTAAAACCCCCGGATTCTAGATCCAGTATTCTTTTCCCTAAACTATATTAATTATTGCACCTGATTCCACAAATCCCAAAGAAGCCAGTCTGTATGAAAGACATTGGATTATCTGATAGAACATTCCAGGTACATATGAGGAGCTATGAAAGGAGGGAGAATGAACCCCAGTTCTTTTCTTTCTCTTAAGATTATTTATATTTTAGAGAGAGAGAGAAACAGAGAAAGTGCACACACGAGCAAGGGGAGGGGCAGAGGGAGAGAGAGCGAGCATCTCAAGCAGACTCGGTGCTGAGTGCAGAGCCCAACATGGGGCTCCATCCCACGACCTTGAGATCATGACCTGCGCTGCTGAAATCAAGAGTCAGATGCTTAGCCAACTGTGCCACCCAGACACCTCCAAACCCCAGTTATATTTGTATTTCATTCAGCCCCTGAGGAGAGTGAGGAGAAAAACGACCCCACCTCTGATAGTCTTCTAACGCCATTCCCTCCTTGAAAGCCGGGTAGAAGGGAACAGAGTAGGGACACTTCCTGTGGAGGTGAGCAAGAATGAGGTCGCCCACTCTGGGGTGGAGCTCCCAGATTCCAGATGCCACAACCGCAATGGGGAATGCTGCTTCATGGTGAGAGGCCACCTCCTCCTCTCCTTGTTTCTGGGGGAGCAGAGACAGGACCACATTAGTTACTATGAAGAGAAGCTTAAAGGCTGCGCCCCAGCCTCCCCCCATACCTCTGGCAACAAGGATTCTCACCACAAATTTCTCTGCCAGCTTGTACTGGACAAAGTCCAGGCCCTGTGGGTTCAGGGTGACGGACACGGAGCGCCCGCCACACTGAACGGGTTTTCCAGAGAGCAGGCTGTGGATCTTGTCAAAGATCTCCTTCAGCTTTGAGCCTGGGTATGGCGGAGATAAAGTTGGTTAAAAGACTCAAATGCAGACCACTCTGCTTCTCATCACTGCAATAAGAAGGCCTCTACAAAAAATCCAGCCATGCAGCCCTGCACAAGGTCAGAAGCTAAAGCAAAATACTGTTGCAGAAAAATATATGACACGCAAATAAAATATGTGTTGTCTGAGGTGCAGAAGTACATGAAACGTGGTACTATTTCAAAGGAATTCCTTCTTTGGGAAGAAACACATTCTGAAACTGACACACAGAGCAGGAAACGGTACGGAAACAGGTGTGGGATGGCTACAGATCCCATGTGGCCGACATCCTGAGAGGAGTCATTTGCATCTCTGGAAAAACCCTTCTAAAGGATCTTCCCAGCTCTCAATGACTCCCCCTTCTCTGGGACCTGCCTCCCTCCATCCTCAGATATGCCAAGGTGGGCTCACGATGGCTTTATTTGTATTCCGGATCCTGTGTGCCCCAGCTCCGAGCTGGCTACAGTTTGATGAGGAGTGACTAGCTGAGCCAATCAGCCAACTGAATGAGTCACCTCCTGGAAGTGGCTGGCCCTGCAATACATGTGCTCATGAACACCAGGGCCTTGCACCTGCCGAGTGGTCCGAAGAACAGTGGTCTACCTAATATCAGAGATGTGCAGAGGGAAGATGAGAGAAAAGGTTCCTAGGGTTTCTAGCTCCTGAGACCTAGCCCCATTCCTGCCAGTAGGTTCTGAAAAACACCCCTGTAGCTTTAGAATAAATGCTTTTTTTTTTGGCCTCAGCAGATCTAAACTGGTCTCCATTACTTAAACCTTACCGAGATACCAAAATAGTAGCTCCCACCCCTGCTAAGTCATACTTCAGTACTACTTTACCGATGGTTTCAAAGGACCAAATTTCCTATCAGCCCCTTTCTCTGTGCTGCTCCAGTTGGGAAAGTCAGCTCCCAACCCTCTGCCTGGCATGGCCTCCCACATCCCATATGCCACACCAGCACCAGAGAGATTTAAATTCTGCTCCAAATCTAACCACTCATGGATGTCTGCCTTTCAAGAGGCAGGAATTAGACCATCCCTTTCTCTGTACTCAGCACGTACTGAGCACTGACTCTAGAGCATGTCTGCATCTGGCTCTTCAAAGACTTAACCATGATGGTACAGACAAAGGAAACATAGGAAATACGCAGTAAAGTGAAGAACAGCAAAACTAGAGCCTGATCAGAAGTGAAGAATGAAACAGGACTGGGGAGACTGAGTAGAGCAGTGAGGGGGTAGCGTGGCTGTCAGGTCAAGCTCACCCCCATTGCTGTTGGGAACAAAGGAAATGGCATTTTAAAGTCCAGAAGGTGATTCAGGTGTATTTATTTATACCTTGCCCTGATCCAGAGAGAACTTCAGGCAGCAGGGTGATATGTAAATTCTGTCATAGCATCTCTCATGGTCAAGAACTGCAACTTGTCTACACTTTCTAGGCAACAAGTGAGTCAGGGGAACCGGGACCCAGGCTAAGTCAGAGCAGATTTTCAGCTGTTCACACTCGCCAGCCGCCGGGCAGCACGGCTTGTAACCTGGAAGCTTCCATATTACAGCTCTATAAAAACGAACCGTTGTTTCTGAATGAGAGTAAGACATAACTTACACATGCCTGATCCAATGTCACTTGTTTGAACAGACTCTGTCTACAAGAACCTTACAGATGAGTAGATCTGGAGTCTTAAAAAAAAATAACAAAATGAAGCAAAGGGCCACAGTCTTAATTCCTCTGACCAACCTGCAATGGTGGAGATTTGGCTCACTGGGATGGTGGCAGCCTTCTGGAGGTCCATCTTTATCTTTTTGGCCTGCCAGGAGAGAACAGTGAGAGAGCAGGCAGTGTTTGGAAGGGCTGAGTAGATGCCAGTAGGACTGGGGAATGTGACATACTAGCGACATTCTTTTGGGACAGGAGGCTGTTCACAGCACTGCCAGGCCCAGAGGGTTCCCAACCTACAGCCCTCCCTACCTGACTGTCCTTGCTGCTGGTCAGTTCCTCAAAGGCCAACACGCACTGACTAGAAGCGTCCTGCAGCTGTTGGTACCACTGCATTGTACTATCCTGCACCTTCACCTGGAGGTCTGAGAAAGAAAAGCGAGGCTTTCGTAATAGCCAGCATTCACTCAACGCTTTTTTAAAAATATATATATTTATTTAAGTAATCTCTTCCTCCAACATAGGGCTCAAACCCACAACCCAAAGATCAAGAGCCTCGTGCTCTTCCGACTGAGCCAGCCCGGTGCCCCTTCGCTGACCACTTAAAATAAGCCAGGCACTGTTCTAATCAGCTGATATAGATATTAACTGCTTTCATTGTCACAACAACCCTATGAAGTAGATACATTATCTTCATTTTCTAGATAAGGAAATAGGCGTAGAAAGGTTAATTTGCCAAAGTCACATGGCCAGGAAGTAGAAAAACTACATTCCCACAGATCTGGCTCCAAAGCCAGCATTCTCAACCATTATGATATACTGATCCTCTTTTGTATTAAGTGAGCATCTATTGCGAACATATTTATTTTACCCTTGATCTTAGCCAAAAGGCCGAAAAGCGATCGTGCATTATTTTAAAAACTCAGAGCAGCTGGGGCACCTGGGTGGTTTAATCGGTTAAGTGTCTCCCTTTGGGCAGTCCTGGGACTGAGTCCCGCATCAGGCTCCCTGCTCAGCAGGGAACCTGCTTCTCTCTCTCCCTCTGCTTACACTCTCTCAAATAAAATCTTAAAAAAAAAAAAAAAAAAAAAAACCAAACCCAAAAAACCAGGGCACCTGGGTGGCTTAGTCGTTGGGCGTCTGCCTTTGGCTCTGGTCATGATCCTGGGTCCTGGGATCAAGCCCCGTGTTGGGCTCCCTGCTCAGTGGGGGGCCTGCTTCTCCCTCCCCCTCTGCTGCTCTCCCTGCTTATGCTCTGTGTCTCTCTCTGTCAAACAAATAAAATCTTTAAAAAAACAAAAACAAAAAACTGCATTTAAAAAAACAAACACCAAAAAAACAAAAACCCCAAAACCCAAAACCTCAGAGAAGCAAAACTTGGGATAATACATCTACTAGAATGACACAGAATTTCAAGTCCTCATGGCTAGTGTCTGGCTCCGCATCAACCAAACTGAATGTAAATTCAGTAAAAATTCAGTATTGAATTTTACATAATCTAAAAGTTCTGGTATATTGTCCTGAAGCTTAACACCGCTATTTAAACACATTCTTGTTTCCTTTCACATTCTGGGTTAAAGGACTGTATCCACGCCAACACCCACCTTCATTCTGTTTCCCTCCTAGGCCCTGGCTGGGAGCTGGGGTCTCTCTGGGGACCTCCGGCCCCTGCTGCATCTTTGACTCCTGCCGCTTTTCTTGGGCCGCCTCTTCATCCTGCCTCCTCTTGTCTTCACAGGCCTTGGCGATCTCCTGCTGCAAGCTTGTAAGGAGGTCCCGCATTTCCTGCAGGGCTCTCTCTGCCACAGCCTGGTCCTCTGCTGTGGGAAAGCCGTTCTGTCAGGGGGACAGAGGCAGAGCTTAGTGTCTGTTCCCTAGGCACCTGCAAAGCCGAATCACAACTTACACACAAGTCAACAATTTCTAAATTGGAACAGTTGCACCAATGAAGCGCCCACGTTCAACATGTTGATACCTACTGCTTCCTGTTCTCTTAAAGGTAATACCGATTTACCATCACATCCACAGGCAGACCTGAGTACAGATGCTTCCATGCTCTCACCAACACTGGCTGGGATAATTTTTTGAAAGTTTGTGACAATAGTCTAGATAAAATGATATTGTGTTTTAATTTGCCTTAATTTTAGGGGGTGCCTGGGTGGCTCAGCTGGTTGAGCATCTGCCTCTAGCTCAGGTTGTGATCTCAGGATCCTGGGATTGAGTCCCATGTCTGGCTTTCTGCTCGGTGGGCAGCCTGCTTCTCCCTCTCCCTCTGCTGCTCCCCCTGCTTGTGCTCTCTCTCTGTCATATGAATAGATAAAATCTTAACAACAAAACAAAACAAAACAAAACCAAAAAACTTAGTTTCAAATTTACCAATTGTATTTCTCCTTTTACAGCTTGCCTGTCTGGTCCTTTCCTCATTTTCTGTTAGTGGAATGGAGGTAGAGAGTGATTTATTTATCCTTTTTCCCATAGATATAAGAACTCTCTCTGTAGCAAGGACATTAAATTTTGGCCTGCTTTAGATGTTAAAAATATGTTTCCTAAGTTATAATGCATCTTTCAGTTTTGTGTACTCATATCTATTGATCCTTCCCATTGTTATGCCTCCACACCTTAACATAACTGAAATATTCACCTAGATTTTTTTCACTGAACATGATTTATTTTTGTTTGTCTCTTTGACAAAGATTATAGAGTTAATCAGATGAAAGAATGGTACAAATTTAATCTTTACCTTTTTTAAAAAATTTTATTTATTTGACAGAGAGAGAGAGAGTCAAATAAATAAAATTTTTAATAAATCAAAACTTTTAATCAAAACTTCATTGGTGCACCTCTCCAGAAGCCTTCACTTCATTGTGCAACTGTCCCCCTGGGCCTCCCTCTGCTGCTCCCCCTGCTTTAAAACAGGCAGGGGGAGCAGCAGAGGGAGAGGGAGAAGCAGGCTGCCCACCGAGCAGAGAGCCAGACATGGGACATGAGGCAAGCAGGAAAGGGAGAAGAAGGCTCCCCCCTGAGCAGGGAGCCTGATGCAGGGCTTAATCCCAGGATCCTGGGATCATGACCTGAGCTCAAAGCAGATACTTAACCAACTGAGACACCCAGGTGCCCCTTAATCTTTACTTTTATGGTTCTAATTCATCTTTTCCCCACTGATCTGAAATGGTACCATTTTTTTTTTTTTAAAGATTTTATTTATTTGAGAGAGAGAGGGCTCACAAGTAGGGGGAAGGGCAAAGGGAGAGGGAAAAGCAGATTCCCCGCTAAGCAAGGAGCCTGCCATGGGGCTCGATTCCAGGACTCTGAGGTCATGACCTGAGCTGAAGGTAGACGCTTAACCGACTGAGCCACCCGCCTGCCCAGATCAAGAGTAGCATGCTTTTTCTACTGAGTCAGCCAGGTGCCCCATGTATTCACTTTTCTTTCTTAAAGATTTTATTTTTAAGTAATCTTTGCAACCAACACAGGGCTTGCGCTCATGACCTGGAGATCAAGAGTCACATGCCATAGAAACTGAGCCAGCCAGGTAACCCTAATTTAATTTTTTTTTTTTTTTAAGATTTTTTAAATTATTTATTTATTTGACAGTGACAGAGACAGCGAGAGCAGGAGCACAAGCAGGGGAGTGGGAGAGGGAGAAGCAGGCTTCCCGCCAAACAGGGAGCCCGATGTGCGGCTCGATCCCAGGACCCCGGGATCATGACCTGAGCCAAAGGCAGATGGCCAACGACTGAGCCACCCAGGCGCCCTAAAATTTTAATTAAAATTCAGTTCTGGGGCGCCTGGGTGGCTCATTCGTTAAGCATCTGCCTTCAACTCAGGTCATGATCCTGGGGTCCTGGGATCGAGCCCCACATCGGGCTCCCTGCTTGGTGGGAAGCCTTCTTCTCCCTCTCCCACTCCCCCTGCTTGTGCTCCTGCTCTCGCTCTCTCTCTCTGTCAAATAAATAAATTAAAAAAAAAAAAAATTCAGTTCTTCAGTCACAGTAGCCATATTTCAAGTCCTCAATGGCTACATACAGCTAATGGCTACTGTATTGCAGAGCATAAATATGGAACATTTCCATCACCACAGAAAGTTCTGTTGGATGGCACTGTCCTCAAGTTACCAGTTCACAGGAAATACAGGTAATAAAGAAACCTAATATACCACAGGGTTAGGGTTAGCAATTGCATTCTGGAGTTTTCCAGAATGTAGGAAATTTTATAGAACCAATGATCTAGACTCTTTGATAATTAAATGGCAAGGAAAAAGAAATAAGGGATGCAGAGTCTTGAGATTAAAAGACTTAACTAAGAGGGGCGCCTGGGTGGCTCAGTCGTTAAGTGTCTGCCTTCGGCTCAGGTCATGATCCCAGGGTCCTAGGATCGAGCCCCGCATCGGGCTCCCTGCTCCGCAGGAAGCCTGCTTCTCCCTCTCTCACTCCCCCTGCCTATGTTCCCCCTCTCACTATCAAATAAATAAATAAAATCTTAAAAAAAAAAAAAAAAGACTTAATTAAGAGACTTAGACCAAAAGGTTGAAACTTGTGTAGATGTTAATGTTCCAACCAATTGTTAAAAAATTTTAGGGGAGGGGCGCCTGGGTGGCTCAGTTGGTTAAGCGTCTGCCTTCGGCTCAGGTCATGATCCCAGGGTCCTGGGATCAAGCCCCACATCGGGCTCCCTGCTCTGTGGGAAGCCTGCTTCTCCCTCTCCCACTCCCCCTGCTTGTGTTCCTGCTCTCGCTATCTCTCTATCAAATAAATAAATGAAATCGTAAAAAAAAAACAACAACTTTTTTTTAGACAGGAGTGCCTGGGTGGCTCAGTCGGTTAAGCGTCTCACTTCGGCTCAGGTCTGATCTCAGGGCTCTGTGCTTAGCAGGGAGTCTGCTTGTCCCTCTGCCCCTCCCCCTGCTTGTGCATGTGCTCTCCTCTCTTTCAAAAAAATAAATAAATTCTTCAAAAAAAAAAATTTAGGGCGCCTGGGTGGCTCAGTCGTTAAGCGTCTGCCTCTGGCTCAGGTCATGATCCCAGAGTCCTGGGATCAAGCCCCACATTAGGCTCCCTGCTCAGCAGGGGGCCTACTTCTCCCTCTCCCACTGCCCCCCCCAACCCCCGCTGGTGTTCCCTCTCTCACTGTTTCTTTCAAGTAAATAAATAAAATCTTTAAAAAAAAAATTTTAGACAAGTGGAAAAATTTGAACACTTACTAGATATTTGGTCATATTAAATTATTGTTTTTTTTTTCTTAGATGTGATATTAGTATTCTGGTTGTTAACAAAGAGTTTTATCTTTTAGAGATACATACAAAGTATTTTCCCAGATGAAGTTACGTCTGAGATTCACTGTAAAACCATTCGGGAGAGGGCATGCAGCTGGAAGGAGAGATGAAATAAGACTGCCATGTGTTGATTCTTGCTCAAGCTGGGGAATGGTTGCATAAAGGTTCATTATGCTGTTCTAATTCTGCGTAGGTTTGAAATTTTACAAAAGGAAAGGTAAACAAAAGCTATAAAGCTAATTCAAAGGGAACGATAAACTATAAAAATAAACCTGCCTCAAATATGATAAATGCATAAAGTTCTTAATATTTAGAACACATATCAACTGGATTTTTAAAACAAAACTCACGCAGAAATATGAACTAAGGGTAAGAAGGTACAATTCATAAAAATGTCAATTGTGGGGGGCGCCTGGCTGGCTCAGTAGAGTCAATCTTGATCTCGGGGTCATGAGTTCAAACCCCATGCTGGGCATGGAGCCTACTTCAAGAAAAAAATTAAAAAGTTAAAAAAAAAAATGTGAATTGCTACAAGCTTTGGGTAAGAATCAAGAACCTTAAAATTCTTTGACCAAGTAATTGTTTCTAGGAAATTTTCTCAAAGAAATACAAGAAAGACATATATAAAATGGTATCACTACAGTGTCATGCATGGTAGTAAAAATACAGAAACTTAAATGTTCAACAGTAGGCATGTTTTTTCAAACGATTTTGGTAAGATTATATGTGCAAAGTATCCAATTCTGACAAGTTCATCAAATACTTACTGAATATCTGCTATGTGTCACGGTAATACTTGCAGTTTTTAACACTGCTTTAATTAAAAAATCAAAATATTGTTAACGGTTATAGTAATTATGCTTTCAAAATACGTTAACTGAAAAAAGCAATGCACATTCCCGTAAGGTTTTAACTTTACCATAGCAATGCAGGTGCTCAATAAAATACTACTGAATGAACGCAACTATTTTGCAATCAGAATAAACAATTATCTGTTTAACATAAGATCGGAAACTCGGTATGTAGGAGTCCAATTTGACGTGGGAATAACTGCCCCCCCCAACTTGTCAGGGAAGAAAGATGAAATGCTAATCGGGATTATCTCTTCAAGGTCCCTCCGAAGACCCTCACCTCAGACGTGGCCCGAATGATCCCCGAGACAAGGCCGCACAGCTGGTTGCCTCGGGTCCGGAAGGCGGACAGGTCAAGCTTCAGTGCGTCTTTGTGTGGCTCGGAGGCATCCAGCTGCTGGTTGAGATGCAGCACCTCCTCCTGCAGGGCATAGAGGCTCCGCAGGCGAACCTGGCCTTCTTCCCTCCGCAGCCGTTCCTGCTCCACCTGCTTCAGGCGCTGCTGCTCGGCCTCCCGCAGCTTCAGGTTGAGAATCTACACGAAGGGCAGTCCTGTTACCTCTCTCCGAGGCGCCCCTGGGCCTTCTCTTTGCACATCCCCCAAGCCTTATGTGGGCTCCATATGTTCACAGATGGGCCCACAGCCCAAGGTGAGTCCCATGGAGGTGCGATGTTGGCCAGGTCCTCCATGCCGGTCGGCCAAAACCCGACTTCCGGGAGGTTAGAGCCAGACACAGAAAAACCCACATGGATTCTCCCAGGCTCTGACCTTTGCTCTGTGACGATGCTCAGCTTTTAGCTTCTCTTGGTGCCCCAGGGCTTCTCTGGAGCTGTGCGAGAAATGGCAGGGAGGAGCAGTCAGGCATGCTTCCTAAAGATGTCTTACCTCACCTCTCCTAAAAGCCTCCCTTTTCTTTGTGATACACTTGTCATCTTTCTACGTTATAAGCTTTTCTGGCTATTTTATTTTGACGTTTAAGGCCTCAGAAGAAGTCCAACTCTTTCCCTTTGGGTTTCATGTTGGGAAAGAGGTGCCGCTGAGCACACTGATGGTCCCACTCACCTCTTCTCCATCACTTCCCGTAAGTCCTGGAATTCTTTATGGTGTTTCAGCTCCTTCCGTTCATCAAAGCGCTTCAGTTGTTCAGATGCCATCTCGGAGAGGGCTCGCACCTTCCTCTCCTGCTCCTCTTGCCACTGCCTCAGGCCCTCCTGGAAAGGATCAGCACCTGCTCTTTGCAGCTCCATTAGCGCCTTGCTCACTTACCCATAGGGAATACCCTCCCGTCGGTCCTTAGCTCCAGAGATACTCAAGGGCACGGAACCAGCTGCTTACTTCTCAGAAGCTACACTCGAGTTACATCTCCCCTTTGGGTGGATGTTTAAACTCAGCTGTTTTGGAAAGCTCTTCCAATTTGCCCCATTTGGTTCATGTCACTCCAATATCAGCTGAGAATGAACAGGTAGTTACCAACATAGTGTCAAACAGCCCTGCGCTTTTAAGCCTCCATCCTGTGCATTCTGATGAGGGTTTCAGAGTAACCAACAGAAATTCTCACTCGAATTCCATAAACATGCTATGCCCATTCCTATCTCACTCCTTTCCTTACCTTATCATCTCTGCCTCCATCTCCCCGCCCCCACTTCCACTTAGGAAAGTCCCCTTCCTATATTCCTAAGGGTATCAGGTATTCTATTTATTATTCATGAGAGTACTCTCATATGGTTTCTAAGGGTGATGTGACATTTTAACTATCAAAATTTAAAGTGTATATATCCTTTGACACTAGTTTAATTTTAGGAATTTATCCTGAGGAAATATTTGCAAGCGTGTGCAAAGATATATGTACAAGGATGCTTACAGCAGCCCTGCTGATGGCAATAAATTTAAAGCGATTTAAATTAACTAGGGATCGACTAGACATATTACAGTGGGTCAGACTAGAGAATACCTTGCAGCCTTAAGAAGGATGAGCCGCTGTATATACTAGCATGAAGATACAGCAAAATATATTGTGAAGACACTATGTTATTCTATTTTAAAGCTTCCAGTGCAAGAAGGCAAAGTGACCACAAGCATATATAACCTCTCCTCTGAGCCTCTGTTTAAAGAGAGTTGGGAAAGAAAAAAAGACTCAACAATAGAGAGCACATGGAATCTTCAGCAGGGAAAACTTTCAACACGCTTCTGGAAGATAGAAAGTTTCTGTAGAGGAATGTGGACTGACAGAGCAGGGCTGAGAAAACGTGAGGATGCAGGCACGCACATGCGCGTGCGCACACAAGCAGATTACGCCTCTCAGGGAGGCAGCCAACCTAGCAGAACCTCAAAGAGGTTCCAGACTGAAAAATGCCAGGTCTGAAATCAGGTGAGGTTCATGTGGCTGAAAACAGAAACATCAGCAGAATGTTTGTGGACAAAATAGTCAACCCTCGCCCCCACCCCGAAATCATGAAATCAGAACAGCCAACAGCCAGGCACGTGTGCTGTCATGATTTTTTTTAAATATCTTTTCACGTGCTTCTTTGCCTGTATCTTTGGTAAAGAACCTCTACTTTGGCCCATTTTGTACTTGATTTGCTTTTACTGTTGCGGACTATGTAATGATTTAAAAAGAGCTCTGCACATTCTCTGACACCCTCCCATCTCCTCCACTTCAACCTGAGCAGAGCTTCAAGACTGCCTTGACCAAGAGAACGAGGGAAAGAGAAATAATGTTACACAACTTTCGAGAAAGGCCACACGGCTCCAGGATGTTTGTTCTCGGAACCTGAGCTCCCTGCCAGGAGGAAGCCCCACCATGTGGAGAGGACAGACGTTGCAGCCAACAGCTAACTTCAGCTGCTACCCAGGTGACGGAGGAAGCCTTTGAAAGACCTACGGCCCCAGCTGCCGCACCCGCACGGCCCCTAAGTGAGAACCATCTAGTGGAGTGGGTTGACCTCCAGAAACATGAAAGACAGTAGTGACATGCCAGGGGTGGTTGTAAGCCACAGTTTGGGGCGATTTATTACACGATCACGCATACTCCCACCCCCCCCAAAAAAACGGAGAGTTCTTTCCTATAACAAAATGAATAAACTGTCTGTGGAGATAACTGGGTCGGCTAGCATGGAGGCTGGTATTCCAGAACAATACCCTAGGAATGCTGACACTCAGTAAGTCCAAAAGCATTATAATCTTGTTCCTGACTATGCACCTGGAAGCCTTGGTCCAACCACTGGCAAAGAAAGGTCATTAGCTATTTGAGGAAACTGGGTACCCTAGGAGATCAAGGTGAACAAGTGGAAAATAACGAATCTAGAAGAAACAGGTATTTCAAGGAACACAAATCTGAAAAAAGGACTCTAGTATGATATGAGAATAAAATGCTCTGAAAAAAGAACAAGTGGAAAATAAGAGAAAGCTCATGAAAATTAAACCCATCATTTAAAAAATACACAAATACACATTTTTTCAAATAACAACGGAGGGATAAAATAAAGAAATCTTCTCGAAAACAGAGAAAGACAAAAGGAAAATGAGAGAAAGAATAGGAGAAATAGGGAATTAATCTAGGAGAGCCCATCTTTGACTAATAAAAGTTCCCAGAAAGAGAAGAAACAAGGAAATGGAGAGGAAGAGAAACTAATCAAAGGGAAAAAACCTTCCCAGAGATGAAGGACCTAGGTCTTCAGCTGAAAGGGCCCCACCTCTCCAGGATCTGACCACTCCTCACCCTGCGCACCGGTAGCACCCGAGCAGAAGCAACCATCGCCTTTCAGAGTACAACGGCTTCTACCTACATTGTACTTATTTCTCTTGTTCACTCCTACCTCTCCTCACCAGTGCAGAAGCCCCATGAGGGCCTGGATTCTCGTCTGCTTTGCTATTTTCTCTAGACCTAGAACAGCATCTAAGTGCTCAATAAGCATGTGAGAGCTTGACAACTATTGGCCGACTCAGTGAATGAATGAATGAGGGTAGACGCCGGAAGACTTTCACTTTATAAACTCACGTAATCTGTGGAAATGTTTATAAAGTCATGCATTGTTTTTCTAATTAAAAAATAATAAAGTCAGCTCTTTGGGCTCAGATCTAGTTGGTGGTGACATGGCGAAAGGCCCCCAGAGGGTTGGGATCCTCTGTAAATACGGGAGCCGTTATGGTGCCTCCCTCAGGAAAATGGCGGAGAAAACTGAAATAAACCAGCACCACAAGTACACGAGCTCCTTCTGTAGTAAAACCAGGATGAAAAGACGAGCTGTGGGGAGCCGGCACTGTGGTTCCTGCATGGAAACAGCAGCTGGTGGGGCCCAGACCTACAGCATTTGAAATATTGCTAGCCTATAATAAATGGCTTACTTTATGTACTGAAATAACATGGGTTTGTTGTTAAATTTATGAATTAGGTGTTCCAATTTCTGTTGCCTTAACTTTGCTTTCTCAAAAGGCTTGGGAATTAAAATCCTAACTTTTATTGGAAAAGCATGAAAAAATAATAAAGTCCAAATAAACTATTAAAATAACGTTATTCTTGGGGCGCCTGGGTGGCTCAGTCGTTAAGCGTCTGCCTTCGGCTCAGGTCATGATCCCAGGGTCCTGGGATCGAGCCCCGCATCGGGCTCCCTGCTCGACGGAAGCCTGCTTCTCCCTCTCCCACTTCCCCAGCTTGTGTTCCCTCTCTCGCTGTGTCTGTCAAGTAAATAAAGTCTTAAAAAAAAAAAAAAAAAAGTATTATTCTTTCCTCCGGAGGCTGTTAAGATCCATCTTCTCAGTATAACGTTACTGCCAGGCCCCGGGTCACATTCAAATTCTGAAGAAGTAAATGGAAGCCAGGAAAGTCTAAGTAATTTTCTTGAAGTCATATGTAAAATAGAAGAGCTAGAATTTGAACCCAGATCTCCCTTCAGAGAGCTCACTTGTGACTGCTCCGTTACACTATCTCCCCAAATGAATCGGGAGCTACTAGCACGGGGGACACGACGATTAGCATGAGGTGGACATCCATAATGCCTGAAGAACTGCATTTACATGTGGCTCCCTCGGGTCAAGCCTGCCTTACTTCATGGGTCACTTACTGTTCCTCTCATCCTGTGTACCAGCTCATACATTCGGATGCAGCCTTCCACTTTGACCCCCCGGGAGGACTGAAGTACCATAGGTTCTGTATGCTGGGACTCATGGTTGCCCTATATAGACAAAAAATGGAAAAATTAAACATTCAAGATGGTAAATTTGGTGTTATTCCTTCTAGACGAAAACCACATCCCTACTTATGAGCAATAACCATAAGAACAACAATAAAATAATTTAGGTTAGAACCAGTGTGCTTGGGCGCCTGGGTGGCTCAGATGGTTAAGCGTCTGTCTTCAGCTCAGGTCATGATCCCGGGGTCCTGGGATCGAGCCCCGCATCAGGCTCCCTGATCCTTGGGAAGCCTGCTTCTCCCTCTGCCTCTCTCTCATGAATAAATAAATAAAATCTTAAAAAAAAAAAAAAGGAAAAGAAAAAAAAGAACCAGTGTGCTTTTTATGATGTTGATCTTGTTCTAATTGTTTTCCTTAGCAAAGGAAATAATAAACTATATTTATATAATAATATACAAACCAATAAATGATTTCTTGCTTTGGACAGTTCTATTTTTTTTTTTTTTAATTTTGCTTTGTTTGGCGCGCCTAGGTGGCTTAGTCATTAAGCGTCTGCCTTCGGCTCGGGTCATGATCCCAGGGTCCTGGGACCTAGCCCCACTTCGGGCTCCCTGCCTCCCAACGGGAAGCCTGCTTCTCCCTCTCCCACTCCCCCTGCTTGTGTTCCCTCTCTCGCTGTGTCTCTCTGTCATATAAATAAATAAAATCTTTTTTAAAAAAATTGTTTGCTTTTTTGATTTGCTTGTCTGTTTTGATCTACCCAGCAAATTTTTCCCCTCTTCTGATAAGTGTCCATTTGTGCTGAGGTAGTTTGAATGGAGCAATCCCAACCCACATCCTGTTCTTCCACCCTCCTCCATCAGAGGTAATCATGTGACCAGCCTACCAATCAAAGTACTCTATCTGCCCCCCCACCCACCCTGTGCCCCAGCATCTACTTCAAGAATGAGGCTTATGACCCAAGCTAGGCTAGGCCAGACTCCATCTCTGAACTTTTCTGGTGAAGTTATCTGGGAAGGCTTAATACTTCTGGAGATGCTAATCTAAGAAGATACGTATCTAGGGTTACTAATGGCCATCTTGCCACAGGGAATCTATATAAACAATGAAACTAAGAAGAGTTAAACAGAGGAGAGGCAAAGCCCCGTATTTGGGTCACTGGATCAAGTCAGAAATGATGTAAAGCAGAGACAAGCAGAAAGTAGATAGCCTAGATCGAACCGATTCTGAACGCATTCGTAGACTTTATGGTTATATGAGCTAATTAATTAATTCCTTTTTCTCCCTCTTGTTTTGCTTAAGCTAGTTTAAACTGGGTTTCCGTTTAACACCAAAAATTCCTAAATGACACAATAACCCATTATGCGAAGCCATCCAAAACTTTATTTAAACTTCAAGAATGGGGGCACCTGGGTAGCTCAGTCGCCTAAGCGTCTGACTCTTGATTTCAGCTCAGGTCATGATCTCAGGGTCCTGGGAACAAGCCCCATGTCGGCTCTGCGCTCGGCGGGAAGTCTGCTTGAGGAGTCTCTCCCTCTGCCTCTCTACCGGGTCACGCATGCTCTCTCTCAAATAAATAAATCTTTAAATAATAATAAAAATAAATAAATAAACCTCAAGAATGATGGAATTCTCTATCTGGAAAGGGCCTCAGCAATTTGGCACAGTACCAGATTTCCAGATGAAGAAGCTGAAGCATGAGGAAGATGCCTGCCCACTGGCATGCCACGGTATTGGCAGGATTGGAACTGAGAAGCGCTCATAGAAACAGAAATTTTTTTTTTAAAGATTTTATTTATTTATTTGAGAGAGAGAGAGATTGAGAGAAGGAGTGGGAGGAATGGCAGAGGGAGAAGCAGACTCCCTGCAGAGCAGGGAGCTGGACAAGAGACTTGATCCCAGGACCCCGGGATCATGACCTGAGCCGAAGGCAGACGCTTAACCAACTGAGCCACCCAGGAACCCCAGAAATTTTTTTTTTTTTTTAGAATAATTCTAATTCACAGAAGTTGAAAAAATAGGTAGAGGGAGGCTTGTGAACTCTTCACCTAGTCTCCCCCAATACTAACATTCAGGAATACAGTAAAATATTAAGAAGAGTAAACTGATGTTGGTACAAACCACAGAACTACTTCAGATTTCACCAGTTGTAGAGGAATCCATTTGTGTATGTGTACCATTCTGTGCAAGTTTATCTCACGTGTAGATTTCTGTAACTATAGCACAATCAAGGTACAGAACTGTCCCATCACCATAAAGCTTCCCAAGCCACACCCACCTTCATACCTCTAATCTGTTCTGTATAATACTCTTATTTCAAGAATGTTAAGTAGATGGATGGAATCATACTGTATGTTCCTGTATATTTGTATATACACTAACTACTTCTAGAAGTATATCCCCACCCCGCCCCCCCAAAAAAAGAAAGAAAAGAAAACAACACCACCAGTAACAATTTAACACTTGTTAAGTGGGAGAAACAAAGACAGGGACAAAATAGAGTCAAAAGGAGAAAAAAAGGCCTTTTTTTTTTTTTAAAGATTTTATTTATTTATTTGACAGAGAGAGACATAGCAAGAGCAGGAACACAAGCAGGGGGAGTGGGAGAGGGAGAAGCAGGCCTCCCGCGGAGCAGGGAGCCCGATGCAGGGCTCGATCCCAGGACCCTGGGATCATGACCTGAGCCGAAGGCAGACGCTTAACAACTGAGCCACCCAGGTGCCCTTTTTTTTTTTTTTTTTTTAACAAATTACAATTTTTGTTTTACAAATTACAGAACCAATGATAAGGTACATACATTTGGAGAACAGGTATGAAATTTACTGTAAGCCTCCAGCAGCCAACACAAAAAGGGAGACCTCACGAGTTAAACTCATGCAATGTTCATGAGAAAAAACAAACCAGTTGCTCATGAAATTAATTGCTATTCTTGGTACTAAGAACAGAGGGGACTCTCTCTCTCAGCTCTTCGTTAAGAGAACACTGCATGATGTAGTGAATGGGGTCCCTATGACAGCTATAAGAGTCATCATGATCTTCCCCAGGATAAGGTCACTGTTGTCTGACAATGTTAAACACTTCAACTTTTTAAAAAAAGATTTTTACGTAATCACTACGCCCAGTGTGGAGCTTGAACTCACGGTCCTGAGAGCAAGAGTCGCACACTCCACCACCACATGAACCAGCCAGGGGTCCCTTAAACACTTCAACTTTTCGGCCACCTCTACCTCCTGTCTTAAGCTGAACAAAAACCTTACCTCGGCTCCATCTGGTGTTACTGAGGAGGATGGTGAGAAGGCAGGGGTTCTGACAGGAGATCTGGGAACACATGAAGGTTGGTCGAGGGTGGAAGTGGATCTAGAGGATGCTGAGGTCTCAGAGGAAGGTGGGTTCTCTTGTGTGTGGGGTAAGACATGGTCTACCACCCATCCAGAGTAGGAAGACAGCTTGGGAAGAGACATACATTCTTCCAAAACATCCTAGAGAGAAGAAGAAGGTGAAGCCCAACTTGCATGTCAACTGATTCAAGCAATCAAAAATAATTTTGTCCTTATTTTCCACTATCTGCCTTACTGGTTATCTAAGAAGGCCTGAATACATACATACATACACACATACCAAAGACCCAATCTAATTGTACTAACAGAGATGAAGATAAAAAAAAAAAAAGAAACTACTTTAAGATTTTATTTATTTATTTGACAGAGAGAGACACAGCGAGAGAGGGGACACAAGCAGGGGGAGTGGGAGAGGGAGAAGCAGGCTTCTCGCTGAGCAGGGAGCCGCATGCGGGGCTCGATCCCAGGACCCCAGGATCACAACCTGAGCCGAAGGCAGACGCTTAACGACTGAGCCATCCAGGCACCCCGAGAAAGTAGTTTCTTTTTTTTAAATTTAATTTTATTACGTTATGTTAGTCACCATACGTTACATCGCAAGTAGTTTCTTGGTAATGACCCTGACTACCATCCTTTTACAACATCAGACTAAATAACTATAACCACAGAAAAAGGAATGACACACAAAGACGGTCATTAAAGCATATTCGAGGGGCGCCTGGGTGGCTCAGTCGTTAAGCGTCTGCCTTCGGCTCAGGTCATGATCTCAGGGTCCTGGGATTGAGCCCCGCATCGGGCTCCCTGCTCCGCAGGAAGCCTGCTTCTCCCTCTCCCACTCCCCCTGTTTGTGTTCCCTCTCTGTCAAAAAATAAATAAAATCTAAAAAAATTAAAAAAAAAAAAAGCATATTCGAAAGCAATCTAAAACATCAGAATGGAAAAGAACACAGGGAATTTTGACCTAAGCTACAGTATACACAATCAGGGGATATTAGTCATTTAAAAGTACTGAATGTGGGGGCGTCTGGGTGGCTCAGTCGGTTAAGCAAGCGTCTGACTCTTAATCTCAGCTCAGGTCTTGATCTCAGGGTCGTGAGTTCAAGCCCCACGTTAAAAAAAAAAAAAAAAAAGTACTGATTGTGAATCCTATGTTAACACCATACTTCAGATTCAAATTTTCCCCAGTTTTATTGAAAAATATTTGACATACATCACTGTATAAGTTCAAAGTGACAGTATGATGGGTTGATTTACATATATATTAAAAGATTACTACAATAGGTTCAGCCAACATCCATCTTCTCCTATAGATACAACACAAAGAAGAAAAGAAAAAAGGGAAAAGAAAAACCTTTCTCCTTGTGATCAGAACTCTTAGGATTCACTCTTAAGATTCATTCTTACCTTTCCAATATATCATATAGTAGTGTGAGCTACAGTCACATTGTACATTACATCTCTAGTATTTGTAACTGGAAGTCTATCTTTTTTGGTTAAGTTTTTTTTTTTTTTTAAGTAATCTCTACACCCAATGTGAGGCTCAAACTCACAATTCCAAGATCAAGAGTCACATGCTCTTCTGGCTGAGCCAGCCAGGTGCCCCTTGGAAGTGTGTATCTTTTGACAACCTTCCTCCCATTTCTCCCTCCCCCAAGATTCAATTTTAAGTGAAAAACCAAGAGTATAAATGTCTACAATTATATAAAATAAAAAAAAATGCTAATACACCGAAAGACATGAAGGAAATATGCTAGAAGTTATGCTTGGGTGACGAGTGACATATTTCTCCTTGTTCTAATTCCCTAGATTTAATTTTTAAATTAAATAATTTTTATTGTGAAAATTATAATTTTTTATGTGAAAATAGTATGTAAAAATAGGCATGGGGGAGCCTGAATGGCTCAGGTCATGATCCTAGGGTCCTGGGATGGAGTTCTGCATCAGGCTCCCTGCTCAGCGGGGAGTCTGCTTCTCCCTCTGCCCCACCCCCACCCCGCTCTCGCTCTGTCTCGCAAAAATAAATAAATAAAATCTTTTAAAAAAAAAAGGGCATGGACAAGTGGTTACTGACATAAAGGCCAATGGCTTAAAGCAAATGGGATTTATAATAGAAAGCCTATAAAACAAGTTCTAGCAACCCTTTAATATGTGTGTGGAAAACTTATTCAACTCTACCAGTTAACTATTATCTCTATGTAACTCCCATACAGCGCTTCAAACCAGAGAAGTTTATTACCATTTCACCGCAGTTAAAAGACACAGCAATTCTTGGGCGCCTGGGTGGCTCAGTTGGTTAGGCGACTGCCTTCGGCTCAGGTCATGATCCTGGAGTCCCGGGATCGAGTCCCGCATCGGGCTCCCTGCTCAGCAGGGAGTCTGCTCCTCCCTCTGACCCTCCCCCCTCTCATGTGCTCTCTCTCTCATTCTCTCTCAAATAAATAAATAAAATCTTTAAAAAAAAAAAAGACACATAAATTCTGGCTGAGAACTTGCAATGTCAGGAAAATATTACCAGGAAATATGGAAAAATGGTACAATAGTGCTTAAGAGCACTGAGTTTAGAACCAGCCTTTCTTGAGTTCCATCCCTGCACTCCACTTATCTGTATAACCATGAGCAAGCTACCTAACCCCTCTGTGCCTAAGCTTCATCACTTCTAAAACAGAATAATAAAGGATCCACCTCAAAAGATTTGGAGAGGATTAAATGAATAATAGATATAAACGGCTTAGAAGAATACCTGGCACACAATAACTACTCAAAAACTGCAAGTTATTATTTTACCTAGATCAGTGGTTCTACAGCAGGATCACTTTTACCCCCTAGAGGACAGTTGGCAATGTCTGGAGACATTTTTCGATGTCACCACTGGGAGGGTGCTATTGGCATCTAGTTGGTGGAGGCCAGGGAGGCCATTAAACATCTTGCTATTGCAAGACAGCAACAGCAGCCCCTCACAACAAAGAATTATCCGGCTCAGCCCAAAGTCTCAATAAATGCTGCAGCCAAGAGATATTGATCTAGATCACAGGTATACATCCCATGTGCACTAAACAGATACTCAATCCATGGAAAATAATCCAGACACAGAAGCAAACAGGCTATATGTACACTTTATAAAGTAATGAGACCCATTTTCAAGACATAATAGAAATAATGTTGAGACAACACTCTTTTCCTCATTCCTTACACCAAAATATAGTCCAGGGCCAAAGTTTTAAATGTAAAAAATAAAACCATAGATACAAAAAACACCATAAACATAAAAAATTTCAACTGACAAACTAGAAAAAATATATGCAACATATATCACAGATGAAGGGCTATTGTTATCCTAACACATAAAGAACTTGTAAAATTTGGGGTGGAGAAAAACTCCAATAGAAAAATGAGCAAAAGACATAAACCGCCAATTCACAGATAAAGATATAAAATTGGCTCCCGATGGGACACCTGGGTGGCTCAGTCAGTTAAGCTTCTGCCTTCAGCTCAGGTCATGATCCCAGGATCTCGGGATCAGTCCCACATCAGGCTCCTTGCTCAGAGAGGAGCCTGCTTCACTCTCTGCCTACCACTCCCCCAGCTTGTGTGCATGTGTGTGCGCGCTCTCTCTCTCTCTCTCTCTGACAAATAAATAAAATCTTCAAAAAAAAAAAAAAAAAAAAAGATTAAAATTGGTTCCTGAAGGGGTGCCTGGGTGGCTCAGTTGGTTGAGCGACTGCCTTCGGCTCAGGTCATGATCCTGGAGTCCAGGGATCGAGTCCCGCATCGGGCTCCCTGCTCAGCGGGGGGTCTGCTTCTCCCTCTGACCCTCTTCCCTCTCGCGCTCTTATTCTCTCTCTCAAATAAATAAAAATCTTAAAAAAAAAAAATTGTTTCCTGAATATATGAAAAAAATGTTCAATCTGAATAAAAAAAGGCACTGTAAAACAATCCTAAGATCTCATTCTTACCCACTAGATAAGCAGAAATTAAAAGTATAACAATGCATACATTCCGTTGACAAGGCTGCAGGCAAAAAGGCACGATCAGAAGGCAATCTGATGCATCCGTAATGCGGGGCGGGGGACATCTATGTTTACCTTTTGACCCAGCAATCTCAAGTCTCAGAGTTTATCCTGAAGACACACTTCCCACACAATGAAAATAACACACACACAAGGGTACAAGCAATGGATTACAACTCACTGAATAAAACAGGAACCCAGGAGTACATGATAATATAAATAATTCATTAAACAGGGGAGAAAAGAAAGCTCTTCCTTACAGTAGAATGCCAACTACCAAGCATAGAAGGAATGGTGGATATTAAAGAAACGCCATTTGGTTACCTCACAGGGGTGACTGATTCAGGCAGAAATAATGAATGCCAACCGTGGAGGTTTGACGAGTTACAGGATACTAGCGTAATCTTGGATTACCTCCCCACAAGATACTAATCAGTTACAAAAGGAAAAATGCCCCATTTTAAGTGCAGCTATCTGGCAGGTAACAATGTGACCAGGTGATCAAGGTTAGGATTCCCAGTGTTGGGATGGGTTGCAGCATATGTGTGCTTCCTGATATGACTGAGAACACAGCATCATTTCTACGGTATTCCTGCCAAAAATGCACAGCGTGACTCTACACCAGACAGACCCATCCTGGGATTCATCCTACAGAATGCAAGTTATGTATTCCCTAAAACTGCCAGGGATATTAAAAGACAGGGAAATGCTTTAGAACGTGTAAATAGACAGGACAACATCCTATCTATAATTATCAGCAACTTGGGTACAGGCACTATGCCTTAGCCTTGTCTACAGCCCTGCAGTCTAGTGCATGGGTTTGCAAATTCTAGGTACAGGGACCACGCCACCATTAAACTTTCCAAGTCTGCCCAATGTCATCTAGAATTTTCGTCTTTTCAATAGGTTAGGTCATATTAATCGTTCTCCGCCAAATCTCCTAGCACAAGAGACGTGCAGTAAATAACTGACCCCGAGAGGGTTGCTTTGACAACACAGCGGAGGCGCCTAACTCTGACTCTGACTGGGAGTGGCAACGAAGCCTTTAGAGAAGAGCACCTTTGAAGTAAGAGCTCCCTGAAAGGCGAGAATAGGCAGGAGAGAGCAGACACTCTAGGACACGGAGATGCACACACGGGAGTCAAGAAACAAATGCAGGTTGTCAGAAAAAAACGCACGTGTTCCCAGGGCAAGACTTGCCAAGGCTGAGGGAACAGCAGGGTCCGTGGCCAGGAGCCGGAAGGGCACCGCCCACTCCGGGGCCCCCCCGCTCACCTCGCCCCGCAGCAGCCAGTCGCGGTGGTAGCGGAGTCGACCTTTGTCGGAACTGCGCAGTGCCTGCAGAGTCTCCCAGCAGCGACCCTCAGACGGCATGGCCCACCTGAGGGAGCTTTCCAGAGTCTCCGCTTGTGACAAAACCTGTCCTCGAATCAGCCGCCCGGAAACGGGCCCTAGCTTCCGCTTCCGGGGCGCGCACGCAGCCGCGCAGCGCAATCCCGCCCCTAACGGCTGCGTAGCCCCGCCTCCCTCGCCGAGCCCGCTCGCCCGCGCGCTTGTGCGTAGGGTTTGGTCCCTATGCTAGTTCTCTTGCTCGCAGGTAGGATCAGGATCTTTTGAAGGCTGGAGTCTCTGGATTGCAGAAATCCCAGTATGTTTTGATGGGGATGTGGAGAAATTGGAACATTGCTGGTGGGCTCTAAAATGGGGCAACTCCTGTGGAAGACAGCCTGGCAGTTCCTCAAAAGGTTAGCGTTACCATTGACCCAGCACTACTCCTAAGTGTATATGTATATACCCAAAGAAATGAAATATGCATCCGCATAAAAACTCGTAGAATGGGGGCGCCTGGGTGGCTCAGTCGTTAAGCGTCTGCCTTCGGCTCCGGTCATGGTCTCAGGGTCCTGGGATCGAGCCCCACATCGGGCTCCCTGCTCCGTGGGAGGCCTGCTTCTCCCTCTCCCACTCCCCCTGCTCGTGTTCCCTCTCTCGCTGTGTCTGTCAAATAAATAAATGAAATCTTAAAAAAAAAAAAAAGAAAAAAAAACTCGTAGAATGTTTGTAGCAGCATTACTCATAGTGGCTAAAAAGTGTAAACACAAATGTCCATCAACTGATGAGTAAATAAAATAGGGTGTATTCATACAATGGAGTATTATTTGGCCATAAAATGAAGTACAATGCATGCTACAACACGGATGAATCTTGGAAAACATTATTCTAAGTGAAAGCACTGGTCACAATATTGTATGATTTCATTTTTGTTAAATGTCCAGAATAACAAACATATCCTTAGAGACTTCGTTAGTGACTTCCAGGGGCTGTGGGGAGGGGAAAGGGGGAGTGGCTGCTAACTGGTATGGGCTTCATTTTGGGTGATGAAAATGTTCTAGAACCGGATAAAGTTTATAGTTGCATAACTTTGTGAATATACTGAAAATGACTGAATTATACACTTTAAAAGGGTGAATTTTATGGTACGTGAATCCTAGCTCAATACATCGGATAAGATTCACCATTGCTGGGAACCAGCTTTAACTGGGACTTCATAGCTTTGGCAATTCTTTTGCCCATTTCATAGGACCTCAGTTCGAGGTAGAAAGGAAACACCCTCTGGAGTTTGAAGTGATACAAACATTTTCATTTTCTTTTTTTTTTTTTTTTTTACAAACTCTCTGGACTGTTTGTAATAAAATACTTTACAAAGAAAAATAGAACATCGTTGAGAGAGTCCCAGCAATAGACTCCAAAAGAGGTGTTTCCCACCAGCGTTGTAAATAGCAGTGCCCTGCAGGAGGAATTTTTCATTAGTTTTACAAAAATACAAATGAGTTGTGCAGATATGTACCACACTGGTGTAAGCTTGCCAACTGTACTTTTTTTTTTTTTTTTTTTGGTGGGCAGCAAAGTAAAGTTTATTGAGTGATAGTACAAAGCTCCCGAAGAGGGAGGGGACCCAAGAGGGCTGCCCCCAACTGTTCTTTCGTGGAAGATCTCTCATACATTGTAAGTTCTAGTCAGTTTATCATTAAGCTATGAAAACAGGCTTCGAATTGTGGCACTGGTAGCTGGTGCTTGTTTTTCAAATGAACTCCCTTGGCAAAATTAAAAGCTGGAAACTGCAGATGTCCAAAAATTTGAGGTGGGAAGGAGATTTTCTGAATCTAGATGACTGTGTGGGCCCATTGTTTTTGAGGACATAGGGGAATTCTCTGGAGTTCATTGTCCTTGGGTTAGAGTAGATAGAGAGGACAAGATTGAATCACCCAGAAGGCCAATAACAGCTAAAACAGAAAGGTTAGGGTTCAGCACAGTACCCCATTCATTCACCCTCTAAGGAATGTGTTGTTCTTTCTTTTAAATACAGGAAAATGTGAAGAGCACAAAAATAGCCCATAATCTTGTCATTCAGAAACCAACTAACGGGGCACCTAGCTGGCTCAGCTGGTAGAGCATGCAACTCTTGATCTCAGGGTTGTGAGTTCAAGCCCCATGTTGAGTGTACAGATTATTTAAAAATAAGATATTTAGGGGCACCTTGCTGGCTCAATCAGCAGGGCATGCAACTCTTGATCTCAGGGTGTGAGTTCAAGCCCCATGTTGGGTGTACAGATTACTTAAAATCTTTAAAAAATTTTTTAAAAATAAGATCTTTATTTTTTTAAGATTTATTTATTTGAGAGAGAGAGAGAGAGAGCACAAGCAGGCAGAGGGAGAGGGAGAAGCAGGCTCCCCACTGAGCAGAGAGCCCGACGTCGGGCTCGATCCCAGGACCCTGGGATCATGACCCAGCTGAAGGCAGACACTTAACCGAGTGAGCCACCTAGGCACCCCCCAAAATAAGATCTTTATAAAAAGAAAAAGAAACCAACTAACATTTTAAAAATAGTAATATATACACATCCTGTCTTCCTCCATCCTATCCATCCCGCCTGACACTGAGCAGTGCCTTACAAAGTGTGTTCTCCAGTCATCTCACAGGATTATGATGTGAAGAAGGTGCACAAGGAAGGAAGAACCAACCTGGGCCAAAATGAAATGGGAAGCCTCATGTCCCAGGCACCAAGTACTTGTTTACTGGCTCTCCTGCAGCATTTTCCTTCATCGTTTTTAGAAAAGGGAAGGGGTGGGTAAAGGAAATCATCCAATGGAGCCTTAAATATTGATTATAAAAGCTTCTTGTAAAACAACACACATATTTCCAGAATAAATGCATTCCATAGATAGAAACCTGGCAAAGAGAAACAAAAATCAGTGAGATTGGGATTACACTTTGAAGAGGCCACTGGACACGGGCCTTGCAGTGTCTGTTGTGAAGTGCTTGGGGACAGGTGGCCTCAAGGACACTCGAACATGAGGTTTCCTCCGGGCGTGGGAGGGAGGCGTTGGGGCAAACACCGTACCCATGACAGAAAACAGCAAATGAACATGCTCACAGCCCAGGAGGGGTGGTGAGGACCTTGGGCTAATAGATCCTGCTGGTTCAGGGAAGAGAAAACCCAAGGGAGAGATTCCTCAAAAGAGGAGGGCTGTGAGGGAACTGGAAGAAAAAGTCCAGATCATTTTCTCTGGGAAGGAAGGAGCAAAGTCATGGTGAGTTAAAATCTGGTACCCTAAGATTAGTAGATTTATGGCGTGTCAAGGTAATTAATTTCCATCAGGTGACTCTGTCAGAGGGGAGAAAGAGAAAACTAAGTCGTTCCTGTCCCCCCCACCCCACCCCCTCGTTGCTTTAGGGACTTTTCTGGGGCCAGTAGCTCAGACAAGATCCTGCCTGAACACACTTCCATCAGTGGAAGAGAGAGGAAAGCAAGAGGCTTTCCAGCTATGGCTTGGCCCTTCTGCGGTTCCCATGGCATCAATCCGGGCTCCTGGCCCAAGACCGGCAGCCTTAGGCAGGAGGAGATCGGGAGCGGATGGGAGAGCTGGTCAGGTAGCTAGTGTAGGGACTGTCCCCGAACACATTGGCATAGGATGACTTGAGGAACTGGACGTAGTTCTGCATGCTGCGATTGGTGCTCTCTGACTGCTCCAGGCGATCTTTGAGGTCCTGGAGCCGGCTGTGGTAGCGACGGTCAGCCTAGGAGGGAGAACGAGAGTACGGGCCAAGTGTGTGAAATGTCCAGAACACACAGATCCCTAGAGACTTGATCAGTGGTTGCCAGGGGCTGACAGCGGGGGAATGGGAGGGACTGCTGATGGCTATGGGGTTTCTTTCTGAAAAAAAAATTTTTTTTTTTAAAGATTTTATTTATTTATTTGACAGAGAGGACACAGCAAGAGAGGGAACACAAGCAGGGGGAGTGGGAGAGGGAGAAGCAGGCTTCCCGCTGAGCAGGGAACCCGATGTGGGGCTTGATCCCAGGACCCTGGGATCATGACCTGAGCCGAAGGCAGACGCTTAACGACTGAGCCACCCAGGCGCCCCTTTCTGAAAATATTCTAAACTCAGCTTGTGATGATAATGGCACACCTCTGTGAATATAATAAAAACCACTGAATCGTACAGTTTAAATGAGTGACTTTTACGGTATGTAAATGATACCTTAACCAAGCGGTTAAGAAAAAAAGGGATCTGCCTGGAATATCCTTAAGGGATGGGAAAGTGATTTGAGAAAAATAAAACCGTATCATATTCATAAAAACACCTTGCCCTGCAGGCCCCAGGAAGCTAAAATCTCAATCCACTCCCTTCTCTTCTGCCCCCTACCCTCCAGCCCGACTCACATCGTCCCGGCTCCGCCGCAGCTGGCTGAGTTCAGTTTTGGTCCTGCTCAGCTGGGTCTCAAGGTCCAGGATTTTGCTCTGAGCAGCTCGCTCCTTGGAGACTGCGTGCTCCTTGGTTTGTTCCACCTGCCCAGAAGGCACAGAGGTGTGGCTGGCTTACCTCACCTGGGCAACGCCAGGCAGAGAAGCCCGGGCCACTCCCGCTCCGGTCTCACGGACGGCCCTTGCACATCGTTGTGGACGGCTCCCAGGAGCCTCGGGGCAGGAGCTAACTACAGGACTTCTGCAGCCCACTTCACCTGCCCCTTCCCCACACTCCATGAGTCATCACCTGAGCTCTGGTAAACCTGGCTGAGTCCCACACAGGCTGCAATTGAATAAGCCATCATGAATAAAGGGCCAAATCCTCTATAGTAATTGCTCATTTGATCCTTACAACGAATTCATGAGGCAGGTGCCACTACTGTGTGCCCATTTTTTAGATGGGGAAATAAGCTGAGAGGTCAGGTGATTTGCCCAAGGTCGTAGAGTTAGTAATGGAATCGAGACTGACCTGCCTCCTAGCATCTTCAATGGCGCTCTCCAACTGCCTGGCCAGGGTCCCACACTCCCGTGTTTTCTCCTCTAGCCGCAGCTGGGACTGATGGATTGCCTCCTCCCTCTTGGCAATCACCTGTAGGAACTCGATATTCTGGGCGCTGGTTGCCTCCAGTTTCCTAGGTGAAAGCACTTAATCAGATCCTGCTCATACCCCTACCTGTCCTGTTCCACCCCGCCAGGGGGCTGCCAGTCACCCCTGGACGGGGGCTCTCATCACGCCAAGAGTCTCCAAGGAACCACAGGAATAAACCAAAGAAACCTGCTGATCAGCAAGACGGCAGGGAGCTGAGCAGCCCAGACAGCCGGTTAGAGGGCTGTGTGAAGAGTGGGCGGGCAGGGCAGGCAGACTGAGTGTGCCTGTTAGCACACAAAACACAGCACCTTGTACTGAACTTAAAATTTAGAAGTTATACAATGTTTCACAAATGCAATTAATTTGTTGCTTATGCATGTGGGGAATGGTTAGGAGAGAAGGAAGTTTCTAGAATAAGATTAAAATGTATTCCTTTATAATTAAAATTTTAACCTTAAAAGAATTTATAGAGGACAGATAAAATTGCCACCTGTAAAACAAAACAAAACAACAAAACAACAACAAAAACCCGGGTCACCATTATCCCCACTCTACAGATGAAGAAACTGAGGCACTGAGAGCTAAAGTCACTGGCCTGAGGTCAACGCAGCTGGCTGGTCCGTCACCAAAACCCATGCCCTCGGCTTCTGTTCACGGCTGCCCCCTCAGCAAAGGGACTTCAGCTGGACCGCTCTAGCGCGGATATGAGCCACCACGGGCTGCGGTGACCATTCCGATATGCACACATGGTCCCCAGTGCACTTCCAGAATATCTTCCAGTTGAAAGCTCTGTAAGTCCTGCTAAGTCCAGCTGCACACTGGAGGCCAGCAGAGCAGAGCGGTGGCAGAGCCCAGGAGACCTGCTTGCCCAAGTCCCAGCATGCAGGCTGCATGAGCCACCTGGGCAGTCATGGCATCCCAGGGCTCCAGGCCTTTCAGCTCTGAAACTAAGGCTCCAGCCCTCATTTTACAGATGCTTAAAAGCTCCAGAGGAGAGTCAGGGGCCTACGTCACAGCTTTGCCAGATACCAGCTGTGTCACCTTGGGCAAGTCACTTTACCTTTCTCCATGCTCAGTTTCCTCATATTTAAAATGGGGATAATAGTAGGGGCGCCTGGCTGACTCAGTCGGTAGAGCGTGCAACTCTTGATCTCAGGGTCGTGAGTTCAAGCCCCATGTTGGGCATGGAGTATACTTAAAAAAAAAAGGGGGGGATAATAGCAACAAATGTGTTAAGGCCTTTGAGGAAGGCCTCATGGAAGACTTACAATAACCTCATGAGCTAGATTCTTATCCTCCCTTGATCCCCTTCTCAAGATGAGTAAACAGAGGTTCAAAAGGGTTCAAGGACTTGCTCAAGATCACAATACAAGTGGCCAAGCTGAGACCCAAGGCCAGGGCTTCTGATTCTAAAAGCTGTACTCTTCCACTGACTACCTCCAACAGTCCGTATGTAACAGAACCACCAGATCAGAAAGGTCTTGGGGAAGGAGGGTCAGAAACAAAGAGCAAATTGTGAAGGGGGGGATGCCCCCCGCAATAGCCGCATACTGGTCCTGCTGGTTTGCTGGGTGAAGTGTGCCTTTTTGGTCGGTGGAGCCTGTGGGAGGTCTGAACGTGACCACACTGTTCTGGAGCATCCCCCGGTCAGGAGACTGCCTTCCTCTCTCCCACAATGCTTACCACTGCAATGGAAGCAGCTTTTCCTCTGAGGTCTGCCCTGTACCTTCCAGGGCCTTGAGTCCCTCAAACACTTCTGCACACTAAGCCCAAAGCAGCTAAGTGGCTGAAAGTCTCAGGTCCTAGGAAGAGGACAGAGATGAGACCAAGTGCCTCTAACCTCTCCAGTTCATCCACCTTCAGACTCAGCTGTTTATTTTCCTTCTGGGAAGCCTGATGTTTCTCTCTTGCCATCTCCAGCTTGTCCCCCTGATGTTCGATCTAAAATGACAGGAACACAGACCTGTTTATGAAGGAACTTCCCAGTGCAGCCCTCCCTTCCCCCTAGGACCTGTCATCCACACCCAGGAGAGGGACACGCTGCCCTCAGCAGGCATCCAAGTCTCAACGCACAACCTGGAGGAGAGAGGAGAGGAGGGACAGGTTAGGCCCAACTCCCGTGAAGGCTTTCCCCATACGAAGAGAAGCCAGGTTTGATCCCGATGAACCACGGTGATGCTTTCTTGATCAGGAGAAGCCACTCAATGGGATCCGGGGCAGACATGAGAGGGCGGAAGCAGATGGTGGGTTTAACTGGCCCACACGACGTGCCACGGCGCTTTACCAGTTACATTGTTGGCACCGCTGATTTCATTCTCCCACTGAATGGGGACAAGTGCACGCAAGGCAACAGGAAACCCAGCAAGTCTTTCAGGCTGGCGAGTTTGAGAGGTGATCCAGAGGGCTGCTGTATGCAGAAGCCTCAGATATCAGGCTCGAAAGGCCCTCAGAATGCTCAGGTTCAAGAGAGGGCAGGCAACTTAAGAGGACTGAGAACACGGGCTTGGGAAGCAGATGGAGCTGGCTGGGTTCCAAACCCTGTTCATTAAGTATCAGCTCTGTGACCTCAGGAAATTATGCCCCTATGCCTTGGGCTGCCTTCTGGAAAATGGGGGAAAATAGTATCTACATCTTAACGTTCCTGGGAGAATTACGTGAGACAATACTGGAGCACAAAGTCTGTGCTCAAGAAACGACAGCTACTTTTATTACTACAAGGTAGCAGGGCAGGAGAAGGGCAGGGCCTCGCCCACGGTCCCACGGCAGATGAGAGGCACATAGTTTCTTACACCGTCGGCACGATTCCAGTAACCCAGAGGCAGACTGCTTCCGGGAGGAAGGGAGCCCTTTCTGGGGTCAGAACCTCAGGCAATGGAGCTAAGAGTAGGGAAAGGCAGCTAAAGCAAGAGAAAGTTGGGAGAGAGCACTCGGAGGGCTGGGTGTCTCCCCGGGGGCCGAGCGCAGCCGCAGAGCGGTGGAGACTTGGAGCACCGGGGGGCGGGCAACACAGGACAGTGGCGGCTCCTATGACTACAATCACTTTGTGCAAACACAAGGCATTTGGCACACCAGACTTTTATTTCACAGCACTGATGATAGCTCACTCCTTTCAGAAAGCGGCAGCCAAGAAAAAGGAAGTGGTCCTCCCTTGGGGGGGGTGTGCAGCTCATCTTGGTAAGCGGGACCCTGCTCGCGCCAGTTCGTGGGACCCTTTCTGCCAGTCCCTTACCCGGCTGCGCAGGTCTGATATGATGGCTGTGAGGTCAATGTTCTTCCTCTCATAGCCCTGCAGCTGGTCTTGGCACTCTGCCAGCTTAGCCTCCGTGATCTTGAGGATGTCGGGCAGCTGCTGCAGGTCAGCCAGCTGGGACTGGAACTGCCTACGGGCCTGGAGTGGGAGAGAAAAGCCCACCATTGGGAAGGGCCCGGCTGCTGGTGGGGCCAGGCAGAGTCCTTTGGAGTTAGGGCAGGGCCGCCCTCAGTCCCCGGAAAAGGGTCCTGTGAGAACCACAGGCAGGAATGTGGCCTGCCCTCCCCACAGGCCTCCCCTCCAGCTGTTCTCTGAGGGACACACTTGACCCCAAATAGCCCTTGAGCCTGCCACTCCTTTAGTCATTAATCAACAATGGCAATCACATAGCAAACACCAGGCCCCTAGCCCCCGTGCTAAGGGCTCTCTCAATTAATTCATACAACGACCTATAAAGTGGGGGCTGTTGTCCCAATACAAGGGCTCTAAGGATCATAGGAGCAAAGTCATTTCCCTAAGGTTGCTCAGCTAGAAACTGACAGAGCCAGGATTAAGGTCCAGTCTAACTCCAATGCCCCTAGAAAGGCAATCCTAATGCTACAGGTCAGAGGAGAAGGTCAGAGCTCTCGGATTTAGTCCATCCCTCTGTTAACAAGGAGGCTGAGGACTGGATGGGGCAAGGACTTGCCTAAGGCTATGTAACAGATTAGTGGCTGGGCCTGGACTCAGCCCTTCTCCTAGGTTAATATTAAGATGATCCCTTTATCTCTAGAATAAGGCTCTCTGGGGAAAAGGGGAAGGGGAGGGGAGGCACATCTTTGGGTTGAGCAGAACGAAATAGGCAACTTCTAAGACCTGGCAGATCTGAGCATTTGAATCCACTTTGATGCTCTAAGGAGGAGAGATTATTTTAAGGAAACTGAAGAAAGAAAAAACCAGGAGGAAAAGGAATAAAGCAGCAGAGAGAGAGAGAGAGAGAGAGAGAGAGCACACGTGCACGGTACTGTGGACCAGCCCAGCAATGAGAAAACTCGTCAATCTTTCTGGTCCAAATCTGGGAGACTCACAGGCAACCAAGGGGGACAGACATGGGATTGGGTGGCGGAAGAAAGCAAGGAAGGGGAGCAGTACCGCTTCAATCTCTTTGTTCATCTCATCTTTAAGGATCTTGTTCTCTTTGTCACAGCGTTCCAGCTGGGCAGCCACTTCATCAGCCTCCAATCTGGTCTTCATCACCTGGGGGCCAGCAGAGGATTGGGCAGAGTTTCGGTGAAAAACACCTTTACAGCCAACCCTTCCTGGGAGAGGTCAACGTCCCGGGCAGCCGCCTACCTGACTTTTATAGTTGTCAATCATCCCTTCATAGTTCTTAACTGACGCCTTCAGCTGCTGTACCTCGATGTGCGCCTGATTGAGCTTGTCCTCCATCGGGGCGAAGCTAGCCTGGAGGGGGCGGCTAGTGAGTAACCCACAAGAAGGTTCCCAAAGCAGGCGGCAATCCCACCCTCACCTCTCACTCCGAGGGGCCAGCCAAGGGAAGCCCCACCTACTCAAACCCACACTAGCAGTTTTCCTCAGACGGGTGCCAGGGCAACTCAAGTGAATAGAGTTGACCCTGGAACAATGAATGGAGGGCTTAGGGCCACCAACCTCCCACACAATCGAAAATGCACCTATAACTTTTGAATCCCTCAGAACTTAACTACTAACAACCTACTGTTGACCAGAAGCCTTACCAATAACATATATAGTTGATTAACACATATTTTGTATGCTATATGTATTATATACTGTACTCTTACAATAAAGTAAGCTAAAGCAAAGAATATGTTAGGAAAATCATAAAAAAATACATTTACAGTACTAAACTGTATTTATAAAAAAAAAATCCACATACAAGTGGACTCACACCATTCAAACCCGTGTGTCAAGGGTCAACTGTAGATGTAAGTAAGCAACTCTTATGCTTTCTTGTCCTTACTACAAAAGCAATACATAATCATTAAAGAAAATGGAGGTAATAAAAAAAAGAAAATGGAGGTAAGGGGCGCCTAGGTGGCTCAGTTGTTAAGCGTCTGCCTTCAGCTCAGGACATGATCCCAGGGTCCTGGGATCGAGCCTCGCATCAGGCTTCCTGATCAGTGGGAAGCCTGCTTCTCCCTCTCCCACTGCCCCTGCTTGTGTTCCCTCTCTCGCTGTCTCTCTCTCTCTCTGTCAAATAAATAAATAAAATCTTTAAAAGAAAAAAAGAAAAAGAAAATGGAGGTAACACCAAGGAAAACCAATCTGATGCCTTGCTTTATGGCTGTCTGTAGCTGAGTAGATACTTTACTTTTTTTTCAACAGGAATAGGATTATATTGTATTTACTGCTTTGCAACATGCTTTTGCAAGTAACAATTAATTACCTTACCTACTTCTCAAGTCAACAAATGTCCTTCTACAACTTAAATGTTCACCTTAGTAGATGGGACAAAAGAAATCATGGTATCTCAATAAAACAATTTGCAGTCATTTGAAAGAGATAAAGCTAAAAACCAAAACCAAAACAAAGCAAAACAATAACCTGACCTAAAAAGATATCCATGAGATATGGGTGAATGAGAAAAGCAAGCTGCAGAATAATGGATGTGGGGGCACCTGGGTGGCTCAGATGGTTAAGCGTCTGCCTTCAGCTCAGGTCATGATCCCAGGGTCCTGGGATCGAGCCCCACATCGGGCTCCTGGCTCAGCGAGGAGCCTGCTTCTCCCTCTCCCTCTGCCTCTCTCCCCACTCATGCTTTCTCTCTCTCTCTCTCTGTATCTCTGTGTCTCAAATGAATAAATAAAATCTTTTAATAAAAAAAAAAAAGAATAATGGATGTGTATGTGTTTGAATATCTATATTAGTATTGGGGGGAAAAACCTGGAAAAATATGTATCTACAGTTCACAAAGACCATCACTTCTATATCACATTTTTGTAATGTTTTAAACTTTTCCTGGAGAACATCATCTAAGACAATATACTTCTACAAACATCATTTTGAATGGCCACACTGTATTACGTGCCACAGACACCCATACTGTAACTAATCCCCTAACCACCTGTTAGACGTGGAGGCCGCCTTTCATTTCCCAGCAACCTCACTACAACAAATGAGGGGCCGCCCCTCCCGCCAGAATGCCTCCAGTAAGGACTGACAATACCAAGGGTCCCCCAGGAGACATGGAGCAACTGTTACCTCTCCCAAACCCCTGATGGCAGTGTAACTTTGTATAACTGCCTTATTCTATGGCAACATCTACCAAAGCTGAATTTATGCTCACCATCTAATGACCTGCAATTCTACCTCAAGGTATTTAACTTATAAAAATACCCCAAATAGGTGCACCCGAAGATGTATGGAGATACTGTACAAGTCAAATGTCCATTGAGAGGAGAGATAAATGTAGCAGGGTGTGATCCTACAGCGGCAGACCGGACAGCACGGACCTTGAGACCTGCCACACAGCATGGATCGTTTACAGACAGAACGCTGAATGAAAGCCAGGCACGGAATTCAAAAACAGGCAAGCTGATCTGTGCTGACTGAAGTCAGGAGGACAGTCACCTTTGCACAGGTGTTTGTAAGCGGGTGAGGTCACTGGGATGCTAGTAAGGTTTGGATCAGGGTGGATGATGGATAAAACGTGTTCACTTTGTGAAAAGTCTAGAATGGTGTACCTTTCCATATGTCATACTTAAATAAAGCAGTAAAAAAAATAAACCTAGGGGTGCCTGGCTGACTCAGTCAGTAGAGCATGTGACTCTTGAGCTCAGGGTTGTGAGTTCAAGTCCCACGTTGGGTGTAGAAATTACTTAAAAATAATTTTTTTTGAAGATTTTATTTATTTGACAGAGAGAGAGAGAGAACATAAGCAGGGGGAGTGGCAGGCAGAGAGAGAAGCAGGCTCCCCGCCGAGCAGGGAGCCCAATGTGGGGCTCGATCCCAGGACTCCAGGATCATGACCTGAGCTGAAGGCAGACGCTTAACCAACTGAGCCACCCAGGCGCCCCTTAAAAATAAAATCTTTAAAAAATACACAAACCTAGACTTGACTGTCCAGATCATTAAAAAGATCCGACCTGGCTCTGAAACATGAACCTTGACTCAGTGCCTCTGCCTCTACTGTGCTGGGAGGGTGTGGAGCAAGTGGTCAGGCTCCCAGAACGAGACTGGCTTCAAATCTTAATGCCAACACTTCGGGGCAAAATCTTGGCAACAAACGTGACCCCTCTCTAAGCCTGTTTCTTTATTCTATAAAGTAGAGACAACTACTCACTATCGGGAGGTTGGGAGGTTAGGGAGAATGGATGCACATCAAGAGAGCAACAGCCCCCCAGGAGTCAGTGTCCACCTCTAGTCGGGTGTGTTGCACGCACACGGGCTGGGTGTTCATGTTAAGTGTCTCACACACATTACCACGTTCTCATCAGAGCCTCCTTTCCTCCAAGAAACCACAGTGACAAAGGATAAACCGTCTAGCCTAGGGCCTGCAGCTAGTGAAAGGCGGTCAGAACTTGATCCAGGCCTTTCTTTTTTTTTTTTTTTTTTAAGATTTTATTTACTTGAGAGGGAGAAGGAGAAGCAGACTCACTGCTGAGCAGAGAGCCTGATGTTGGGCTCGATCCCAGGACCCCAAGATCATGACCTGAGCTGAAGGCAGACTCCTAACTGGCTGAACCACCCAGGCACCCCGAATCCAGGCCTTTCTGACTCCAGCACATGCCCTCCTAATCATGTCGCTGCCTCCAGGCCCTCTGAAGACCCCTGAGTCATTTCTGGGGGCCATCCAGAGTGCCCCATCAGGGGCCCACTCTCACTACAGACCTTCAGCCTCTCGTTCTCTAGCTTGAACGCGGAATACTCGGCTGTCTGCCGGTGTAATCTCTCCACCAGGCTGTCCCGATCTTCCCGCATCTTCTCCTCCAACGTTTGTTGTTGGTTTACGAGATCTGTCACCCGGCTAGAATGTTGCAGACAGAAAGCAAAGAGAAGCCTTACATGGGTTCTGAGAAGCCAGGTCTTTGTGTGGAGTGGGGCCAAGTGTTCCTCCCCAGGGCCACCTCTTGGTGTCCTGTCTGCTCCCCATTCCCCACTCCACTCCACTGCCCCGCTCTGCCCTGGCGCGTTCCCACATACCCCCTTCTCTTCTATCAGCCTTTGGATTTGTCTCCCATACCCCCCCTTCCAGAAGCCTTCTGTGTTCTGATCCTCCCATGAAGCCAAGACACGCCCTGAAGACAAGAACCAGAGATGGGGTCTCTTCCCAACTCTCCATGATCCCCCTTGGATCTCTTAGCCCAGCAGGTCTTCAAGTTAGGACAGAACTCCCAGGCTGGGTGGTCAAGGACACCCCCAGACATCCTTCTCCCTTGTTCACGCGTGTGAATGCATACAGCACAAAGGGAAAGAAATCATGTGCTCCCGTGCCCTGACCCCCTTCCCCTCCCCCCGTCACTCAGCAGGCTGTAGTCCAGCAACAGAGACCGCGGCCTCACAGCAGCATCCGGGCTCGCAGATGCTTATCTTGACCACAGGCCCGAAACAGAACCTTGACATAGTGTGTGCTCTCAGGAATGATCAGTTACGGTTCATTCAGCAAATACGTGCTAAGCACAGAGTAGGCCCAAGCAAACACATCATGTTGGTTTAGCCGGCAAATTCCTCCTCACCCTTAGAAACCCAGTTGAGACTTCCCTCCTCAGAGCCTCTCTTCCCCAATCCCTCTCCTCTGTACCATGTACCCTTCTACCCTCATTATCTGTTTTCTCCTACCAGAGAACCCTGGGAAGGTAGCACCTGGCAGAGGGCCCGACACATAGCAGGTTCTCCGAACGTTTGCTAAATTGAGTTGAATCCAGCAAAAGACACCTCCTCAGCTAGCAACCCTGTGACCGGTCCAGAACCCTGGGAGTCCGGGTCTCTGTAGCCTGGTGTTTTCTACTAGAGCACAGGGCTCACTCCATGAGGGCAGGGAATGCATCCGTCTTGTCTCTGTGGTGACCCTAAAGGCCAGCACACAGCCTGGGATAGAGCAGATGCTCAATAAATATTTTTCAGATGAATGAATACATGATTATAGGTGACACTGAGAATGTCTGAATGGTCACTGGTCCCCAGTGGCGAGAAAGGTATGAGTTCAGTCCCCTACCACTTGAGACCACTTTTGCCCCCTACTCTGACCTACCGAATGCTGGGCAAAACAGCTGCTATCACCGGGCAGACAACAGAGAGAAGAGAGGGCCATTTCCAGCAGCTCCCAGCCCTCTGTGAGCAGAGAAGCCGGGCCCCTCCACAGTGCAGCCCCTGACGGGCAAGACCACACAGCAGCCATGAGGGCGCTGGGCCCCACCTCACGTTGCCAGGCCCCTTCCACCTGTGCACCCGCTTCCCTCCCTCAGCCCACACGCCCTCTCCTAACACACGTACTCGTTCAGGACGATAATTTCCAGCTCGAGGTCTCCCTTGTCTTTCACAACTTGATTGTAGCGGCTCCTCCATGATTCCAGAGTGGATAAAGCTTCAGCAACATAAAGATCCTGGGAACATGGGACAACAGGGCCCGTCAACCCGGTGACAGCGCTGAGGCCGAGGGAGCTGGGTGCTGGGCTCACCCTGGATGGTTCCTCACCCCCACAGTCCCTTTCCAGACAGCACCAAGGGTGACCGAACCCAGCTGTAGCTTCTAGATTTCCAGCAATCACACATGCGCTTTACTTGCACGTCCTTCCTTAACCACCACTCCCACGTACGATATTGACGCAGGCTCAACTGTCCCCTCCAGCGTCTCCAGCCAGCCGCCCACCCTGCTTTCACCCTTTTACCCCTTTACTCACCCACTGCCTCCCCTCCCCCCAGCACAGTCACCCTTTCCACCATCAGCATCCCTCTGATCACAGCCTAGCCAGCCCTGCCAGCCTCACCCCCGGCCGCCCTCAGGGAAGGCCCCCCCACCTTGTCAGCAAGTTGCACGTGCAGCTGCTCAGCATACTCCTCACTCTTCTCAGCTCGTTCCTTCTGGGCTCGGATGGCCTTCTTTAAGGTTTCTTTGTCTCGGTCTCCCTTTTGCTTTAATTCCTTCAACTGCTCCATGATGGCCTCCACTTCTGCCTTGTGCTGGTTCCCACTGCGCTCCAGGTTCTGGGAGGGGAGGGCCAAAAGCAGGTGGGGGGGGGTGGAGAGAGACAAGAGTGAAGAGGAGAGAGGGGAAAGGGGACCAGCAGAAAGAAGGGGTGAGGAAGAGGGAGAAAGAAAATGGGTCACCAACTGTGTGGGGGCTCAGAGCTCTCCAAATGCAGGCCAGGGACAGGGGCCATTCCCAGCGCCCCATGGCACTTCTCCAGATCGCTGAACCCACTGGGTCTGAATGTTAGGACAGAACTCTCTTCTCGAATTCTTCCTTCAACTCCCAGTACTGTGGTCCGAAGTATCTCTCAGTCACTCAGCAGAGCCGTGACCTCAGAGGGTCCCTGGCTCGCCCGAGCAAGCAGCATTTGAGACCACTCCCTCCCCAGGGGGGAGTTACAAGACCCGAGGGCCTAAGGGATTAAGTGATTGGCTCTGGGTCAAGGCACCAAACCCGGTCACTGCAGGGAAGGGCACCCAGGGCCTCCAGGGTCCACTGCTCTTGCCACTGTCCCAGAGTCTCTCTGAAGCAGGAGGGCATTGGCAGCAAGCACCCCATAAACCATCGGGGCAAAGCCTTCCTGAGTGTGGCTCACCGCCCTGGGACTGCCATGCCCCGGCCCCTCCTTCCCCACCTGCAGCGCAGGCAGGTACCTTGATCTGCATGCACAGGCGACTGTTCTCTGCCTCTTTGCACCGGAGCTGCGCCTGCAAATGCCCACGCATGGACTCCATGGATTTAGAAAGCTCGGACGCTGTCTTTGCTTGAGCCTTTGGGGAGATGGACAAAGCGACAGAGCCAGCATGTGAACGCATGTTTCCAGTTCCAGTGCACACTCTACACATGAAGCTCTACTAGCTCGTAAGGAGGAACTGTCAGGGATGGTACCTTCTCACATTGTATTTCCTGGAGTAGCTCTTCTACCTCCTTGTCTTTGTCTTGCAGGAGTAACAGCAGGCGCTAGAGAGAACACACACGGTCATGAACTCCCGGGAAAGGGCAAAGAAGCCGGGCCCGGGGGGGGACAGCCACTCCTGTGAGTGCCTGGCCACCAGGGCCCAAGGTCCAGAATACACCAGCCCATGTCACAGAGATCCTGACAGGAAGCACCCAACATCTGTATTAAATATTTAAGATGACAGACAGGTATTGATCTTGCAATTTAAAATAATGTGAGGGGCGCCTGGGTGGCTCAGTCGGTTAAGTGTCCGACTCCTGATTTCAGCTCAGGTCTTAATCTCAGGGTCGTGAGTTCAAGCCCCGTGTTGGGCTCCATGCCATGGAGACTACTTAAAAAATAATAATAATTAAAAAATAAATAAATAGGGGTGCCTGGGTGACTCAGTTAAGTGCCTGACTCTTGCTTTCAGCTCAGGTCATGACCTCACGGTTGTGAAACTGAGCCCCTCAGCAGGCTCCGCACTCAGCGGGGTGTCGGCTTCAAGATTCTCTCCCTCTGCCCCTCCTCCAACTCACGCATGCACTCTCGCTCTCTCCAGTAAATAAATGTTAAAAATAAATAAAATAATGTTAGCTGTGGAAAACAATGAAAAACAAAAAAATGCTAAAGAATCCCCATAATAAAAAAAAAGAATCCCCATAGTCCCCCAGCCAAAAGAACCACTGTTAAAACACATTAAAAAGTCTTACGCGTATGTTGTTCCATACGTACAATCCCACAACATTTACCGTAATGTGATTATATCTTCTACTTCTTTTGAAACAGCAGCTTAAAGTTTCAATTTACTGGTGTATCATGATTTGATTCCTAGCCTTTCAAGCTGGGGATACACATTTAGGCATTATCCCCTTCATTGCCAAATCTCCCACTGTGGTATTCGGAGAGGCACTAAGAGCCAAGGGCCACACCTTGGGAAACATGGCCTCCATCGTCCTTCTCTCTTGGAGACTCACGTGGGCATTAATACCTCAAGTGCTCCAAAAGGTTTTGGAGTTAACCCAGTGAACTTTTTGTACAGGCCAGCCAGTCATTTCCCAATTTATCTGGCAGCGCATCACTCCCTTCTTTTGTTTCTGGCACCCATTAACATCGTGAGGAACTTAGGGTTCCATGAACCAGACTTTGGAGTGTGCTGCCTTGAGAGAGACTCCTAGAACTGGAATTGCTGAGTAAAAAGTCTGAACCTTTTGATGGCTTTTAATCCATAATCCAAATAAGGCAATTCAAGTAACAGACTCTGATAGTTAATAAACCCAGCAGCAGCGGCAATATCCCTCATGTTGTGTTCAAGCTCCCAAGTGATCAACTAGACAAACCCAGTGGAGCAGGCAGGATAGGGGACATCGGCCCATCTTATAGATCATGATATTAAGACCCAAACAAACGTCAGAGCGAGGCGCCGGCGCGGCGGCACTGGGCCAGCCGCTCTGTGTACTGTCGCCTGTAAACCACTAGAGCCGGCAGGGGGCGCTGTGTTACCGCTTTCTCGGAGTCCGCCTCCGCCAGCCGTTTGAGTAGTGCTCCTTGTTGCTCCATCAGCTTTTCCGAATCCTTCAAGGGAAGGCACAGCGAGAGCCAAGTGGTTAAGCAATGAACCCAGATGTCTACATCCCTTCTGGATTCTCTCCTTTTTCCAAAATTTGTATTTCCAATTATAAGAGTCATAAATAAATTGCAATCTCATTATAAAATATTCAGTGAACCAGTAATGCTAAAGTCCCCTCATCCACCTCCAAACCCCATTCCACTGTTTAGTTTGATGAATGTCCTGCCCACCCTTTCTCTATGCATTTATATATAGCTACACCTAGAGAAACAGTATCTTTTGGGGCCTGGGGGGGGGGGAAGGATCTATGGGTGGTTTTACCAAAACGGTTAACATATTATATTTTTGTGCTACTACTACTTGATTTTTAAATTTTTTTTTTAAGATTTTATTTATTTATTTGTGAGAAAGAGCGAGCACAAGCAGGGTGAAGGGCAGAGGGAGAAGCAAACTCCCCGCCGAGTGGGGAGCCTGACGCAGGGCTTGGTCAGGACCATGCTAAAGGCAGATGTTCAATTGACTAAGCCACGCAGGCGCCCCGACTACTTGATTTTTTTTCTTAAGCTTTTTTTTTTTTTTTTAAAGATTTTATTTATTTATTTGACAGAGAGATAGAGAGCACAAGTAGGTAGAGCAGCAGGCAGAGGGAGACGGAGAAGCAGGCTCTTCGCTGAGCAGGGAGCCCGATGCGGGGCTCGATCCCAGGACCCCGGGACCCTGACCTGAGCCAAAGGCAGATGCTTAACCAACTGAGCCACCCAGGCACCCCCGGATTACTTTATTTTTTAAAAACAGCTTAATTGAGAAGCACCTGGCTGGCTCAGGGGGTGGAGTGAATGACTCTTGAGATTACTTAAAAATTTAAAAAAACCTCGGGGCGCCTGGGTGGCTCAGTCATTAAGCGTCTGCCTTCAGCTTGGGTCATGGTCCCAGGGTCCTGGGATCGAGCCCCGCATTGGGCTCCCTGCTCGGCAGGAAGCCTGCTTCTCCCTCTCCCACTCCCACTCCCCCTGCTTGTGTTCCTGCTCTCGCTATCTCTTGTCAAATAAATAAATAAAATCTTAAAAAACAAGTAAGTGAATGAATGAATAAAATCTTTAAAAAACAAAAACAAACAAACAAACCGGGGCGCCTGGGTGGCTCAGTCACTAAGCGTCTGCCGTCGGCTCAGGTCATGATCCCAGGGTCCTAGGATCAAGCCCGGCATCGAGCTCCCTGCTCAGCAGGAAGCCTGCTTCTCCCTCTCCGCCTCTCCCCCTGCTTGTGTTCCCTCTCTCACTGTGTGTCTGTCAAATAAATAAATAAATAAATAAATAAATAAAATCTTTAAAAACAAACAAACAGGGACGCCTGGGTGGCTCAGTCGTTAAGCGGCTACCTTCGGCTCGGGTCATGGTCCCGGGGTTCTGGGATCGAGCCCTGCATCGGGCTCCTTGCAGGGAGCCTGCTTTTCCCTCTGCCGGCTGCTCCCCCTGCTTGTTCTCTCTCTCTCTCTCTCTCTCTCTGACAAAAAAATAAATAAAATCTTAAAAAAAAAAAAACACCTTTATTGAGATGAAAATTCAGATACCATCACAAATCACCCATTTAAAATGCACAACTCAATGGTTTTTGGCATATTGCATTATTAATTTAATTGTGGTTAAACATTCATAACATAAACCTTGCCAGGGGCGCCTGGGTGGCTCAGTCGTTAAGCTTCTGCCTTCAGCTCAGGTTCCTGGGATTGAGCCCCACATTGGGCTCCCTGCTCAGCAGGGAGTCTGCCTCTCCCTCTGCCCTTCCCCCCCCCACAACTTGTGCTTGCACGTTCTCTCTCTCAAATAAATAAAATCTTAAAAAACAAAACATAAACCTTGCCATTTTTACCATTTTTAAGTGTAAAATTCAGTGGCATATATAGTACGTTCACCATGTTCTGCAACCATCACTACTCGCTAATTCCAGAACATTTTCATCATCCCACAGGAAAGCCCGTACCTGTTGAAGTAATCTCTTTGTCCCCCTCCCCCAGCCCCCAGCAACCACTAATCTGCCTTTTCTCCAGCATGACACTACATTTTTAACCTCTCCCCATGCATAGCCTCTGGGCAATGGGGCTGTTCATCATCAGGTTGCACAACAGCGAACATTGTGGCAATGTACGGTGCTGGGCTGGGCCCGAATAAGTGTGTTTATAGGGTTGATACCAAGAGGAGGAATGACCGGGCCAGGTTTGTGAGCTGAAATGACCTACAAAATGCCTGCCTGGATGTGCATGGCCACAGGCAGGACAGGAGGGCCCTGGGCGGCAGGCCAGTCTTTGCCAGCAAGACGCCTGCTGTTTTAGCTTGCATTTTTCTAACTACTCATATGTTTATCAGCCATTGAGTTCCCTCTTCCCCCAACTGCTGCTCCCCTTGCCCATCTTCCCAACAGGCTGTGTCTGTGAACCTTCTGTATTCTTCCCTAGAGGGGGGCTCGCCCTCCCTTTCCCTCTCAGGCTCACAGGTTCCCTTCACAAGCCAGGACAAGGCAGGGAGCGGTGAGAAGCCAGCAGTGTGGTTTCTCCAGCAACAGGGAGGCAAACACAGGATGAAAGCTTAGGCCTGATGGGGCTCCCACTGCCCTTTATGCCATGTCTTCTGAGCTTCCAAGGGGACACTACACAAATTAACACAGTCTCACCAAATCCCCCATTCTAAGGAGCCATGTACTACCACCACCCCCATTTTTAAGAGGAGATCGAGGCTGGGAGAAGTGAGGTGAGCTGCACAAGATCACAGAGCTGGAAATGGCAGAGCTGGGCCCTAAGCCAACTGACTCCACTGAGTGTCCCTAGCAAGCACCGAGGTGAGGGGTCCCGTCCCAAGTGCCACATGGGCAGGAGGAAATGAGAACCTGGACTAAACATGGAGCACCTGCTGTGGGTGGGAGTCCAAATTGGCTGACCCTTCATCTCCAATGGGAGATTCTAGGATTCCAGGACAGTAGAAGCTAAGGGGTCAAAACGGAAAAAAGTGCGTAGAAGAGGTTTTGGGGGGCCACGGTCCCAGGACAAACAGCAGCAGCACCTACCACCTACCACACACCAAACACCTACTGGGTGCTAAGCAGTATGACACTCCCTCATCCATGTCCTCACATGACGCCATGTGGAAGATGCTATTCCCATTTTACAGGTGGGAAAACTGAGACCGAGAGAGGTTAAAAATTGCCCACCCAAGAACACTGAGCCAGACATTAAACAGGTATTAATGATTTTAAGAGAGTAATTTAGCTGTAACTAATAAAACTGATAGAAATATATTCTAGAAACTCTTGAGTATACCAGGATAGTGTACATGAAGACCCAAAATAACACAGCTTGTAAAAGCAAACTGAAAATATGTTTCCATCAACAGAAGAAAGGTAGTCATTGTGGTAGTCATTAAAATGGAACATAGCGGTGAAAATTAACTACCTTAGGCCTCAGGGATAAAAGTGGATGAATCTCAAAAATATTGAGTGGGGGCGCCTGGGTGACTCTGTCAGTTAAGCGTCTGATTCTTGGTTTTGGCTCAGGTCATGATCTCAGGGTCCTGAGATCGAGCTCCGCATAGGGCCCTGCTCAACGGGGAGTCTGCTTGGGATTCTCTCTCCCTCTCCTTCTGTCCCTCCCCCTGCTTGCTCTCTCCCTCTCTCTCCCTCTCTCAAATAAATAAATCTTTGAAAAAAATATATTGAGTGAAAAAAGAAAACTCAGAATAATACGCATGGAACCATACCATTTACGTAAAATTTGTATTATGTCATGTATACGTAAGTGATAAAGATGATCAGATTGAAGATAAAAGATCCCTCTGATAAGCTTATCACCAAAGGAGACACAAGAGGGATTTAACTACCTGGATAAGATTTTGTTTGAAAAGCTGGCTGGGGCGCACACGGTTTTATAGTACTTATTTAAATACTAATTTCTGGGGGCGCTTGGCTGGCTCCATTGGTAGAGCGTGTGACTCTTGATCGTTTTGAGTTTGAGCCCCACGTCAGGTGTGGAGCCCACTTAAAAAAAAATTAAATAGGGGCGCCTGGGTGGCTCAGTCAGTTAAGCGTCTGCCTTCAGCTCAGGTCATGATCTCAGGGTCCTGGGATCGAGCCCTGTGTTGGGCTCCCTGCTCAGTAGGGAGTCTGCTTCTCCCTCTCCCTCTGTGCTCTGCCTCTCTCTCTCTCTCTCTCTCAAATAAATAAATAAATAAATGCTTTTAAAAAACATTAAGTGAATAAAAATATTAAACTGACAAGAACAGATACTACACTTGAATTTAGCCAAAAAGCCGAGAAGCAATTAAATAAAAATATTAAATACTAATTTTTTAAAAATCCAAACAAGAAGTTGACAATGCTAAAAAAACAAAAAACAAAACACCATACTATGGTCTCTGGTTTGAGCCCGACAGGGAGACAGCTATTTATACCGTTGGTCTTTCCAGAATCATTTGCTAATACAGAATATCATTAGGAACCCATCTTTTAAGAAAACAAAGCGCTACCCTACAGTTGGCATCTGCCAGCCCCAAGCCATCCTCTGTTTAACCAAGGGCCGGGCCTCCCCCTGACGCCTCAGCTCCTTCCCGCGCCACCAGCCCCAGCTTCAACAATGAAGGCAGCACCCTCTGCCGGGTGACCAGCACCTCACGGGAAGACTGGTCACATCTTTCTACGGCCCTCTGAGGTCGGGCACGGAGAGTACCTTTTTGTCACAGACAAGAACTGAGGCTCAGAGCAGACGGGCCTGCAGAGGCCAGGAGCTCACCTCTTTGCAGTGCTGTTCCCTCAGCAGGTCTCGGAGGGTGCGGTTGGTCTCTTCAAATGTGCTCAGCTTCTGCAGGAGAAGTTCCTTCTGCCTCGTTAGCGTGTTGATGTCCGTGCAGGTCATTTGTTTCTCCTGGAAGACAGCAGGCAGTCTTACAAGGTACACGGGGAGAAGGGAGGAGGCGGCAGAGGCAGACCCCTCTTAAGAGGTGCTGGTGCCAGGAGGCCCAGTAAGAAGCCCTTGGCGTGTACAGGACCACAGGGGTCAAAGGCAGGCTTCCCAGAGGAGATGAACCTGGAAGGATGGGGGCAGGAGCTGAGTCAGCTGAGAGCAACAAGTGGGGAGAAGGGCTGGGGAGCTCAGGGTAGGCAAGTGCAGTTAGGGCAGGCTTCCTGGAGGAAGAGGAAGAGGACGACACCTGGTGGCTGATAACTCGCAGGAATCAAACTGTGGCTGACACTTGCAGGAATCAGACTTAGGCCTTGACTCACTGTGATCCCAGGAGACCCATGATGAGGTCTCCTCAGAGACCCTGGCCACCAGAGGTCATCCTCGAGGATCAGGCCCTGGAAGTGAGAGTGGGGGTGGGGGCTGAGGAGTTAAGTGTGCCCTCCCCTGGCCTGGAGATGTCATAAAGTCAGCCTGATGACTGCGTAAAGACCCCTCCCTAGCTTGCAACTTGCCTGCCTCTGGGCCCAGTCCCAGGGCTGGGTGGTTCTGCCTGCCACCTACCGTCTTCAGCTTCCCGATAGTATCCTTCAAGGCCATGACTTGCTTGGCAGCAGCAGCCCCATCCATTTCAGCTTCTACCAGCTTGGACATGAGGCACTCCTTCTCCTGCTGGAGGTGTTTCTTCTGAAGCCTGGGGCCAGAGAGAATAGTGCTCTGTGAGCCCTCCCAGGCCCCGGCCCGCTCAGAGCTCTGAGGCTCGCCTCACAATGCCCTGCGAGGCTCATCCCCTGGTCAGGGAACAGTGGGGGAGGGGGAGGGAGGGCTCCTAGAAGGCCACCTGGGCACCAGAGCAGGGCCTTCATCTCAGCTGACATTATGCCATCCGTGGCCCTGCTTGCCTCTCAGCCACTTAGCATCACCTCTGTCCCCAGCCTTCGCCAGTCTCGTAACCACCACCTTCAGACCCGCTTTTGAGCCGTCCCATGCATTCTTCACCCTGGAGCCACGTCTGGCCCCACCACTCCCCGCTTTGAAAACCCTTCCGTGGCCCCTCAATGCAAACTCCTCAAAGCGACTGCTAAGAATGGCCCCTGCCAACCTCCATGGCACCCCTGCCCTCTGCCCACCCGTCTCCTCACTATGGCCCACTTTCCAATTCCCAGTCGCAAACTCCTCCCTTGGGGCTTTCACTCGTGATCCCACACGCCTTCTTCCCCAGCACCTACTGCCTATCTTCTAACCACCCTGCAGGGCTCTCCTTAAACGTCGCTTGTTCCAGAAAAGCTTCCCTGCCCCCACTGCACCCTGTGGGGTCCTTGTCCTCCCTCACAGCGTGAACCAGTAACTAGCCTGTGGCTGGTGACCAGCCGTAAGCCTGGGTGCACTGTGACCCGGGGACGGCGCCCGGGGCCTGCCTCCGTCGCTTGCCGTTCCCAGGGCCTGCGGCGGCCGGGCGGGAGGAGCACACTGTGGGGCGGGGCCGCCTTACACGGTGAAGTCCTTCTCCTCCTTGATGCGCTCGATGTTGTGTCTCAGCACCGTGTTCTCATGCTCGGTCTCGGCCAGCTCGTGGGCCACCTCCTCCAGCTCTTCCTTGCGCTCCTCCAGGAACCTCTTGGCCATCTGGCGCTCACCCTTCTGCATCTTGACCTGTGCGGGAGCATGTGGGCAGGGGCCGCTGGGGGGGGGCTCCTTCTCTGCCACATTGCTAGGCCCGTTGCTTTGGGCCAATTAAGGGCACCTCCGAGTGACAGACACATAGGTACTTAGGTCCTGCTGGGCACAATCTCAGTTAATCAGCACAGAGATGAGGGACAGACACTGTTCATCTCATTTCCTTGTTACTGAGTTCCAAGTACAGAGAGAGCCCAAGTGACCGACTTGCTGGTTGGGGACAAAGCCAGGATACAAACCGTGGTTCGCTGGCACACCACAGGGGAGATGTCACAAAAAGGCCCATGCTCCGCGGGCTTTGGAGAAAGGGCTGTTGCCAGGCAGCCAGCCCCAGGTTCTCCAGGTGGGCCCATGAGCCCGGAATGCAGGGCAAGGGATAAAAGACACAGGTCATGTCAGCTGTCAAGACCTGGGTCTTGATCTTGCCCAAAGACAGAGCCTACCAACTGACGACAAACCTCCTTCACCTCTTTGGGGCTTTGTTCTCCTTCCAAACTGCTGTGTAAAAATGGGGAACAGAGGTCCCAGTGTCACAGTCACGTCATCTCCAAAATGGGGGCGATACCCCCACTGGCTTCATCTACTGCTGTGACAAGTCAAACCAGGGCGTCCATACAGAGCACCAGGTGGGGTCAGAGCCAGGCCCTGGGCTAAGTGCTCGGTGCCCCGGGGCTACCTCCTCAGAGGCATCTGAAGCCCTGGGCAGCGTGCTGAGAAGGGCGGGAGGCCCACAGGTGGACAGCCCCAAGGAAGCAGGCCACCAGGAACCGACCTGGGCGGTCTGTCACATCCTCAGGGCCCTAGCTACTCCAGCCCCCACCTCCCTCACCTCAGACTTGAGACAACCAACCGCGTTCATTAGACTGTCAATCTTCTTATCATAACGGTTCATTTTACAGTGACCCGAGTCGTCATCTTCTGTAGAGAGGTCACTTAACCGCATCACCGAGACCAGCTTTTCTGAAGATGGTGGCGTGATCTCCAGACAATGAGGTGGATTCTGATGCAGAGGAAGGAGAGACACGTGAACTCATAAGGCAAGGCCGCAAGCATCGGTTCCAGCGCACCTGCTTGTCCACTGGAGGCGGGAAGAGCTAAACCGCTGAGGGCCAGCCCCAGAGACCCCAGGACGGACAGTGCACCGGGCCTTCTCGATGGAACGTTACCTACCCACGTTTACATGAGGTTTCTGAAGATTCTCTACCAAGAAATAAACCTGTGTTACAATGTCAAGTTTAAAATAAAGGATAGAACAGACTGGCTAAAATAGTAATAATACCCCACGTTGGCAAAATTTGGGGGCAAGAGATGTTTTCATATACCTAGGGTAAAAGGGAAATAAGTCAGAAGTCTTTGAAGTGAGTATGAATGTGTGACAGTGGATAGTTGCGAGTAACACAAATCTGCTATGAAAGGTATTTTAGGGACAAGTGGGTAAATCTGAGTATGCACCAGATATATGATAATAAGAAATAAAGTTTTTAGGACTAATCACTGTTATTTTGGTTACGTAGAAAAATATTATTAGAAATGCATACTGAATAATTTAGGGGTCGAAAGGGTATGATGTCTGGAAAATATTTATTTAAATGCATCAGCATAAATACATATTTTTTAAATCAAATGCATGTGCCCCAGGGCGCCTGGGTGGCTCAGTCATTAAGCGTCTGCCTTCGGCTCGGGTCATGATCTGAGGGTCCTGGGATCGAGCCCCGCATCGGGCTCCCTGCTCCGCGGGAAGCCTGCTTCTCCCTCTCCCACTCCCTCTGCTTGTGTTCCTTTCTCTCACTGTATCTCTCTCTGTCAAATAAATAAATAAAAATCTTAGGAAAAAAAAGGCATGTGCTGCTCTGAAAAGTTTATGTAAAGCTGTATAACCCTTTGCTTGTAAGACTCCAGATAGAAAGATATCATAATCTGGGAGCCAGGGTCTCCATGGGTTTCTGATATGTTGAACTTGACTCTCTCAGTCTGTAAGTTTATTCTGTTGCATTAAGTAATTGTTATTTCTCATTTTTTGTACAGTTCTGTGCTCCTCTTTAGCTGACGTGGCCAACCTGTGCCAGTTTCCAGGGGAAGAAGAATAAAAGGAGTATTCAGTAAGAGAGTAACTCTTGTGCCAAACAAGTAGGACTTACAGGGTACAATGTTAAAACTGCATGTGCCCTTTGTCCTGGCAATTCTATTTCTAGGGACTTATCAAGAATATTTATGAATGTGAATCAATATTTAAAATCAAGGCAAGATGGGACGCCTGGGTGGCTCAGTCGTTAAGCGTCTGCCTTCGGCTCGGGTCATGATCCCAGGGTCCTGGGATCGAGTCCCACATCAGGCTCCTTGCTCAGTGAGGAGCCTGCTTCTCCCTCTCCCTCTGCTGCTCCCCCTGCTTGTGCTCTCTCTCTCTCTCTGACAAATAAAAATCTTTAAAAGAATAAAAAATAAAATAAAAAAATAAAAAAATAAAATCAAGGCAAGAAAAAAAAATCAAGGCAAGGATAGAGACAAACGTATGACAAGAGAGTATTAGTTAAATATATCACGGTACAAATATACACACAATGGAATACTGCTTTAAAAAATAATGTGCGATGTAAATATAGTCAAAATGTTAAAAAAGAATATAATCAAAAATAAAATAAAAAAGTGAAATATGGTCCCATTGTTACAAAAATCAAAACAAGGAGTCTCTTCATAACAAGAGATCAGGCAGACTTCCACCGAGAAGTTCCAGAGCTCTTCTCAGACTGGTGGGATGACAGGTGTTTTTTACTTTCTTCCTTGTGTTGGTTTGGATTTTCTAATTTTTCAACAGCGACCATGCATGGCTTTTGTAAGACAAAAAGTTTGCAATATTTAAAAGGAGGATAATAGGACAATATGTAGTATGATTACAATGATATTTTAAAACCCAAAACTATGCACAGGAAAAAGTGTGACAGTAAATATACCAAGATGTTAGCAGTTTCAGGAGGGTGGTTCTCCTGGGGGGTAGTAATGACAGCACCAGGACCAGAGGGGGGCTTCTGGGGAAGCTGGTGATGATGTGGCTTCTTAAGCGGGGAAGCAGTTACACAGTATACTGTTTGTAAAAATTCATCAATCAAGCCATACATTTCTGATGTGTGTACTTTCCAATACTTCTCACACAAAGCTTTTAAAACTTAATAGCAGCCACATTAGAGCAGTAAGATTACAGGTGACGGTCTATTTGTCTGTATTTTCAACTTCCCATAATAAAAACTAGATCACTTTCAATAATAGGGTAGAGAAAAAACCCAGACCTCCTTTCTCCCAAAGGTGATCAATCTATACCAGAAGGGGTTTTAAAAAATCAAACAAGAATCCCCACATGTACATAGCAGCTTCTGAGGTCCATGTCCAGCTCATCCCATATTTCCTCATTGTAGGGTCTTTCTCCCTTATCCACAATGGCTAGGTCTTTCCAGAAACAAAGAGCACCACTGGGAAGGGGAAAGGCACTGGCTCAAGAGGGCTGCATGAAATACAGCTACTATTTGAGAGACAAGTCACCTCTCTGGGCTCCTCCATTCCTAGGATTCTGCAGCTAGAGGACTGAAAGCGGACATTTGAGCTTTCCAGGGGGGACCACAGCTCCTAGCAACCTCGGTCAACAGGGAGGTCAATTTCCATAGTGGCAGATCTTCAATGTATACTTCAAAACTACCAAGTCATTTCGGTTTTTTAAAAAGCATTTTTTTTAAAGATTTTATTTTTTTATTTTATGTAATCTCCACCCCTAACGTGGGGCTCAAACTCAAGGCCCTGAGATCAAGAGTCACACGCTTCACCGACTGAGCCAGCCAGGTGCCCCTAAAAAGCAATTTTAATTATAAAACATAATATGCTTGTTATAATGAAATTCAAGCAGACCATAAAAAATAAAGCCCCCTCCAACCCAGAGGTAATCACTGCTTACTACTTCCTGTATATCTTTCCAGAAAATGTTATACATATACAAACATATGCATATACACATGGATACAGATGTCCTTTCTTTTTCTTTTCTTTTTTTTTTTTTTTTTTAAAGATTTTATTTATTTATTTGAGAGAGAGAGAGAATGAGAGACAGAGAGCATGAGAGGGAGGAGGGTCAGAGGGAGAAGCAGACTCCCTGCCAAGCAGGGAGCCCGATGCGGGACTCGATCCCGGGACTCCAGGATCATGACCTGAGCCGAAGGCAGTCGCTTAACCAACTGAGCCACCCAGGCGCCCCTCTTTTCTTTTTTTTTAAAGTAAGCTCTACGCCCAACGTGGGGCTCAAACTCACAACTCCAAGATTAAGAGTCACATGCTCTGTGAACTAAGCCAGCCAGGTGCCCCACAGACACCCTTTTTTGCACAAATAGGGCCAAACTCTACATGCTATGTGGCTCTGTGCTTCATTATCACTTATAAATCCATCTTTGGATTGTATGGATGTATACTGCACGGGTGTATCATCATTTAACCAATACCTCCTGATAGACATTTAGGTTGCTTCCAATTTTTCTCTCTTACAAACATCTTGATACATCATCCCTGTACTCTTCTGTGACTTTTTAAGGATAAATTTCTAAGTATAAAACTACAGAATCAATTCCTAGATATAAAACTATAGCATCCCTGGGGTGCCTGCCTGGTTCAGTCAATGAGCGTGCGAATCTTGATCTCGGGGTTGTGAGCTCAAGCCCCACATGGGGTGAAGAGATTAAAAATTTAAATATCTGGAAAAAAATTTTTAAAAACCCAAACTATAGCATCAATGTTTAGATAAATGCTCCACAGCTATTAAATGGCTTCACCATCCTCTCAAAATGGTCTAAAAAGGTTTGCTGATTTCTCATATGCTTGTCAACATGAGATATCGGTGAGCTTTTTAACTATATTCCATTCAACAAAAATGAGAGCTTGTGTTTGTTTTTAAAACATAGTTGTTTTTCATTTATGTCTGATTATTAGTGAGGTACACGTAGCGAAAAATGGAAGACAGCATTTTAATTCCAATCTTTCTTATATAAGTATATGCATATATATATAAGTATGTGTGTATATATACACACACATATATGTACACACACACACACACACACACATACATACATACTGGTCAGAACACTTTTATTTGTATCGTTTATTCCCTAGAATACCCCATACTCCCTTTGTCTCTTAGGAAAAACTGGTAAATCAGGGAGTCACACCCGTGAAGTAGGACTTCAGAGTAATTACTTTTATTTTTTATTTCTAATTTTAAAAGTAATCAACTATCGGCAAAAGATTGAATGTTTCAAAATGAGCCAGGCACCATCACCACCTCAAAGCAGCCTCAAGTCTTTTTTACTCGCCCCGATTACGAGATCTTTGTCTAAAATGCAGCCATAAGGTCTTGCCTCATCACTGAGGTTTTTCATTGCAATTGACTAGAATGTAAGCCTAAGGAGGGGTATGCCTGTGAGTCTGCGGCTGTCACCCCAGGGCCCCGCAGTGTCTGGCACCAAGTCTCAAGAAACATATGCTGCAAGAATTACTGCACGGATGGATGGATGGATGGATGGACAAGCAAAACATGTTGAGGCGTGGCTAAAAAAAAAAAAAAAAAAAAGGACAGTAATTCTCTTGGCACCTTGACAACTGATACGGAAGGCAATCATTCCCTGAGATTGTTCCAAAAGTGCTTTTGATGACATCTGTGGAATACACACATGATCTCTTATGAGGACTACCTCAAAAGAGGGGGTGCTTTCTTAAATATGCACCTGGTATATATTTTGTTGGTTACACTTCAGATGCTATCACGGTTACACGGGGAAAGACATGTGGCTCCGCACACACAGATCAGAGAGGCCAAGGGTGCAACTTCTAGAATGAGACCTCCCTCATCCCTGACTCCAGCTCTGCTACTTTCTCTGGGACTTCATCTCTCTGAACCTTGGTTTCCTCATCTGTCCATGGGGAGAGTGAGACCTACCACCTGGCAGTGGTATTAAGGGCTCTAGAACATTCGCGTACTTTCAGGTTTAGCCAGGCCGCTCACTAAACAGGACCTACTGGGACATCTCTAATAGTGACAGCTGACCCTGAATCATACCGAGTTTGAGGCCTGCTAGAACCTGACCAGTCCGAGAAGAAAAGCCTGAACAAGAACGAGCCTACCTCCCACTTGCATCCCACATGCCGGGCAGATGACTTTCCAGGGGGCATCCAAGGTACCTTGGTCTTCACCCGGACACTCCGCCGCACATTCACGGTGTCCCCTTTCATTCCGCGCTTATGAGATTTCTGTGGAAAGGGACAAACCCAGGGTCACTTCCCCACACAGCTGGCCGTGGTCTCCTCTGGTGGCATCCACTTCCAACTCTGCAGGGGAGCCTCTTCTGACTAAGGCCACCACTGCCATTTCTGGATGCCAGTGCTGCCTACCTTCTAGCCAGGCAGCCGACCTCTGAAAGCAAGTGCATTTGTCTCCCAAACCTTTGTGGAGTTTGAAGCCGAGGAGGCCGTGCTGGGAGGGGTCACCCTGCTCCACAGCCTTCACCTCGCCCGACTGGCATGCTCCTACCTGGCCGCTGGTCGCTGATGGTTTCGGGAGTTTTTTTATGTGGACGTGGACAGGAGTGTTCTCATCCACATGAACATGTAAGGGGGGCGTTGAAGAGCGGTCCTTCATGCTTCGCTTCTGGCAGGCGGGGGAGGGCAACACAAAAAAGGTTGATCTGTGGATGAGTAAACTGGCATAAAAAACCGAGCTCACAGCCTCTGGGGGCCACTGAAAGCCTAGCCACCAAGCGAGCAGGACAGCTACCAACTACTGGCATGCAGGCCGGAACCAGGGCAGGAGCACCGTTCAGCAGACTCCCGCAGAGATCCCAGCTGAAGACCACCTGGACGATCTAGGTCCACTCAAGACAGGGGTCTGCAAGACCTGCGGGTTCCCCAAAAGAGCGCGAACCCAGGCCCCGGGGTCCTCAGAGCCGAATCTCCTTCCAAGCCTGCTGGAAGGCAGAGCTCCTCTGTAGACTTAGTGTAGCACAGCTGGAAAGCAGGGGACTCCTTCTGCCCCGTGATCTGATCTGCGCATGCACGGCAGCACAGGCCACACACCACATGGTTAGAGTGCACAGTCAGGCAGGAGGCAGGTGGAAGATGAGGAAGACGGAAGGCTAAAGGAAATGCTGAGATGAGAAGGTTGTATTGATGTGGAAGAGAACCCGAGCAGGGCCGAACCCCCCCGGCCACACACACCCCTTGCCCACTACCCGCAACTCGTCCCCTCCCCGTTCTCTTTTCTTCTTCTTTTTTTTGGAAAATGTGTTCTCAGGACTTCTGGAATTTGGAAGGATTGGGTGAAGACATCCTCCTCACACCCAGCAGCTTTACCACAGGCAAAAAAACCAACACCAGAACCAATCCCCCCAATGAGCAGGATACGCAAGAAAGCCTCCAGCAGAGCACTAGGCCACAGTGGTGGGGGCGGGGAAAGGCAGCTCCTGGAAAAGGCGAGCCGAAGCATTGTTGGTGGGGCCATAGACCGGAGGGCTGCTCCGTGGACACGTCACCTACCGTCACAGTCACACTGGGTGCGCCACAAGGTGTCCTCAAGACCTTTTTCTGCGTGAGACTTGTTACTCCGTTCTTCCCACACGATGGAAACCTGCACCCAGGCACAAGAACCAGATTGTAAGCAGAAAACTAGGGCTCTTCTATCTCTTAGATCTCCCGAAATGACACGAGTGAACGGCTAGGAGAACCAGTCTGGTATCACTTGGCTCCCTTTACACGGCCACCGAACACACATGGTGCGCCCGGCAGGGGGATGGAAACGGGGTGATGGGCATTCGCAGGGCCGGCCTTTTAACCTCTGCCGTCGCATCACAAGTATTGTGACCTTTTGCTGAAAAGCCCAGCTGTCATCCTGTCAGATGACAAAAAGCAGGCAGCATGGGAGCACCAGGCAAGGTACTAGTGTGGCCAAGGGTGAAAGTGCCCAGGACTGTGCCCGGAGCAGAAGCGGCCCTGGAAAAATGCTCCGGAAGTGACAGACATCAAAAGACAGAGCAGCAGGCCCAGGAACAAAGTCCCTGTGACTCAAATTCATAAAATTAACAGTCACATATTCAAGTAAGCTGATGGAAAGTTACCATGTCCCCAAATATTCTACTTGCTACCCTTTAAAATCCTGCGAAGCAGGGTTATTTTTGTTTTGGAGAGGTTTTGTTTGTTTGTTTGTTTTTAATACTATGTGCAATTTAGCATGTTCATACATAAACAGCCCCATCACCAGGTCTGCAAATATAGCAAAAGTTTCATCTCCAATATTTGGCAGCAGAGCATCCAAGAATTCCACGACGGAAAGGGACTTGGAAAATTCATCTGATCCATCCCACTACCTCCTGACAGCCTCCAAATAGGACTTCCGTCCTCCCCACAAATACTTAGGGGAGAATAATGCAACCTAAAAATGCAACAAAAAAATGCTCGAGCACTTTAGCATGCATCCTGTTGTATGTGTAGCACACCTTGACGAAAAAGAAAAAAATATTTATTGCATCCTACTCATCATTTAGGTGAGGAATACCAAATCTGAGTAGACAGATTCTTTTTTCCCTCCTCACTTAAAAGCCAACAGATCTGGGAAATCTGTCTCCCCCTGCGGGCTTGCCATCAAATCACCTGGACAGCATCAACACCTTATGAACGCCTACATCACTGTCATTTACATGTAGCTTCCTTTCAAAAAGGACCTGTGCCTAGTACTCCATGAAGACAATGGGGGCCCTGTTTGCCAGGAGGAACTGGGGCACCTGGGGAAGGGAGGGCAAGAGGGAGGCAGAGCTGGGATTGCGAGCAAGCACTTTTTTCCTCCTTCCCTTTAAAAATGACTTTTCAATGTTTTGTTCCAGACTTTCAATACACAGAACAGGGCAGCTGAAAAGAGAAGCCTCCAGCGAGCCTGGCCTGGGGGACCCTGACCACCTGCCCCTGCCCTTCTGCGGAGGCGCCCCCCACGCTGGTAGTACCTGGGGGAGCCGCCTGAGGATGAGGCAGACATGGTTAGGCATCAAAGCCGCAAAGGTGGGCAATTGGGTCAGCAGGCTCTGCTCAGGGGGACCCAGAGGGGCTTGTCAATGAGAATCTCAGGGGCCCGGCATCAAACGTCCTCTCTGAGGGGAGGAGGGTGGAAGCTTTAGGGGTGGCAGTTGGATGAAAACTTGGGAGGCGCTCCTCTACTGTCCAAGTCACACAGCAACTGTCCTGCCAAAGTGGGGGGAGATAGGAGAGGCTGAGCGACCTGCGGAGCGGCGCGTGGGTGGCCGGTAGGTGGTGGGGGGCGCGGAGGGAGCTCCCCTCCCCAGGGAGGGACAGGGAACGGAACTTCGGAGGCAAGGACCACCACGCCCAGGCCCTACCCGGGAGAGAAGGTGGGTGGGCCACCAGAGGGAAAACCTGAGGCGCCGGCTGGCGTGCGTGAAGGGCGGGCTGGCACCGCTAGGCCCCCAAGTGGGCCCCAAAGGGCCGAAACCCGCGCAGGGAGCTGGAGGGATATTCGGGGCGGGACCAGGGCAACTGTCTCCTAGGAGAAGGGGCGTTCCCGGGAGAATAGAAACCCAGAGAAGACCAATAGTGTTTGAAGGCGGGAGGGGCGGCAGCTGCAGGGGAAAGGTGCTCGCGGCCGCAAGGGGGTACCCCCGACGGCGGAGGGAAAATCCTCCCGGGCGCAGCCGCCAGCGGCCACTAGGATTCAGTATCCGAGTTGGAGCGGGTCAGACGCCGGGTGGTGCAGGGAGCGGGACGAAACCCCCAGTGGCGTCCCCTGGACGGGTGATCCCACTCCCGCGGGGTCGGGAGGCCGGGAGGCGGCCGCCGGGGGATAGCGCTGCCTACGAGGCGCGGACAATAACTGCCGAGCCGCGGCCCGCAGGGAGGGACAGGCGGCCGGGGCGACGCCCACCGGCGGGCAGGGGGCGCGGGGCCTGTCTCCGTGGACGACCACCCACCAGCGGGCAGGAGGGGACCAGTTTCTGCCCATAGAGAGAAGGGTGAAGCCCTGCCAGAGGGCGGCGGAGGAGGGAGCAGAGTCCTGCCGGAGGCCAGGTTAGGAGGGAGGCGGCCGGCCCGCCCGTTAGCGGGAGGAGAAGAAGGCCCGCGCCGGGGGGGCGGGGCGGGGGCCACATTCTGACGGGAGCCGGACGAGCGCGCCCGGGGGCTGGAGGCGGGGGCGGCCGCCGGGGGGGCGGGGGGCGACGGGGGCTGACGACCCCGGCGGGGGCCATGCTGCCCGTGGGGACGCGGCCCGGCGGTGGCCGCGGAGCGCCCCGGAGCGCCCGGGATCCCGCCTGCCGGCGGCCTCTCACCAGGAGCGACACGGCTGCGCCCAGAAACGTCTCCTTATGAAGTCGTTGAAGTCGGAGGCCAGGGCCGTGCCATGGAGACGCCGCGGCGGATGCAGTCCGGCTCCCGCGGCGGCTCCTCCCCGCTTCCGCCTCCTTTTCCGACACCCGGTCGGCAGCTCGCCCATTGGCCAGTTCAAACCCCCCCGGGAGCCTCTCGGGTTTCGCCATTTAGGCCCAGCCCCTGGCGTCACAGAGATGCCCCGCCCCGCCCGAAGCTCCGCCCACGTCCGGGCCACGAGTCCCGTCGCCGTGGAGACGCGCGACGCCACTAGCGGGCCCTGCCTCGGCTTGCCCCGCCGTTCAAGGCCCAGCTGACCCTCCGCCATTTTTACCCCGTCTTGGTCCTCTTCGAGTCCCCTAACTCGAAGGAGCGCTAAAACTCTACCCCAGACCCTCTGATACATGTTAGGAGACCGGGTTCAGACGGGGCACACAGAACACGTTTGTGGCCAGGGCTCCGCGCTGCTTCTGGAAGTCCAACCCTGTCAATACTCCACTGTTGGTGCACACCACCCAGACTCTCTCCCCTTCCCACAGCGCCTCCTCCGTCCTTGTCCAGACCAGAGGAAGCGGCCGCGTTCCCCTTGCCCCTCACCGCCCTCCTGCACACTGGGTGCTGCTGTGCGTACAGACCTACTTCGATGAGGTTCTCGCTGAGCCGCCATCTTCTCAACTATGCCCACTGTTGACCAATCAAGGCGGGCTGTCACGTGGCTCACGGCGCCGCCCTGGATTCTGGGAGACTTTAACATCCTCAGACAAACCTGGCCTCAGTCCCTCGACATCCTCACGTCCACGACTTTCCCCTGCACCTCAGCCATGCACCCCAAGGGCCACACAACTGGTCCACGTGAAATCTGAAATTCCAGCTTCCCCTTCTCCACATAGTACCTGCTTTTCTGGCTTCGTTTTCATCGGCTAGTGCCCACCATATTCATTCCCGTGTTAGGGAGCCCTCCACGTCCGTTCATTTTCTCCCTGAGGTTCTGCAAGGATGAACCCACACGTCATTACCTCCACGTTCACTTGAGTCCTCACCACCACCCAGAATTGTTCCATTTGTCCCTAGATCCCTTCCCTCTCCCCAAGTGGCTTTTCCAAACCTTTGCCTCTTACCATCCCATACTCCAACTCTCCTTTTTCATAGAGAAAAATAAAGCCATCAAGTAGAATTCCCTCTACCTTCTCCCAACCTGCCCTCATCTTTAACTTCCCCCATCCTTTAATTCCCCCTTCGGAGGAAGAGATGTCCTTCTTGCTGCTCAAGGTAAACTTCTTGCTGCCAGGCATAGGCCAATTATCTCTGTAAAATGTCTCTTGCTACCCCCAGCACAGAATTGTTGATCATTTCTCAATGCTCCCACATTCGTTGAACCAATATTTATTAAGTTCCTGCTATGTGCTAAACGCAGTTCAAGAAACAACCAACACACCCTACCTAGTCTTTGAGGAGCCCATGGCCAGCCTCTCTGATGTGACCAGATAACATGGTTAAAGCTTTCCCCTTCCCGCAGCGCCCAGGTGGCTCAGTCGCCTGGCCAGGATTGGCCACTTTTTTAAAAGAGCGACACCCAGCCCTGGCAAGGACATTGGGAAACAAGCAATCTCATATGTTGCTGGTAGGATTAAAAATTGATGTAATCTTTTGGGGTGCCTGGGTGGCTCAGTCAGTTAAGCATCCAACTCTTGGCTTTGACTCAGGTCATGATCTCAGGGTTGTGGGATAGAGCCTGGGGATGGGGTCCATGCTCAGCGAGGAGTCTCCTTCTCTCCCTCTGCCCTCCTCCCACACTTCCCCCACATGCTCTCTCTCTCAAATAAATAAATCTTTAAAAAAATAAAAATTAAAAAAATTAAAATTGATGTTATCTTTTAACAGAACAACTGGACATTATATCTTAAAAACCTTAAACAGGTTGTGAGTTTGAGCCCAATGTTGGGTGTAGAGATTGCTTAAAAATAAAATCTTAAAATACATATATATATATGTATATGTATAGCGGGCCGCTATATATATATATATATATATATATATATATATATATATTCCTAAATATATATATATATTCCTAAGTGTGTGTATGTGTGTGTATTTCTAAACAGCTGGGTCTAAGAGGATGTTAGGGTTAAGGTTTTTATTTCTATTTATTTGTTTTTTAAGATTTTTTTAAAGCAATCTCTACACCCGACATGGGGCTCGAACTCACAACCCCAAGATCAAGAGATCAAGAGTCATGTGCCAGTCAGGCACCCCTAGGAATGAACTTTAACATAATAATCAAGAAGGTAGGAAAACATTTAGACCTTAAAGAGAAATTTCCTTTCAGCCTTTCTTTCCCTCAATGTGATTGTCTTTGGACTGACCCCTCCTTACCTTCCAAGGGAGTAAGTCTCAGGGAAAGGACAAGCGAGGTGTCCCTCAGGCTTGCCTGTAGCCCAGGCAAAAAGAGGGCTCCACATGGACCAGGAAGCCTTATGGGTTTGGAGCAAAAGCCAATTAGTAACAGGCAATAGGCATTTGCACAGTGCATACCCTGTGCATATTATTTCTCTCTGGAAGCTGGTGCAAGGATGAGTGGCACAGTGCAGTTACCAATAGAGAGTAATTAGAAGAAAACAGGCAGTAGGGCGCCTGGGTGGCTCAGTTGGTTAGGCGACTTCCTTCAGCTCAGGTCATGATCCCAGAGTCTTGGAATCAAGTCCCACATCGGGCTCCCCCTGCTCTGCGGGGAGCCTGCTTCTCCCTCTCCCTCTGCCTGCCACTCCCCCTGCTTGTGTTCTCTCTCTGTCAAATAAATAAATAAAATCTTTTTTTTAAAAAAAAAAGAAGAAAACAGGCAGTAATTTCTTTGACATTAGTCTTAGCAACATTTTTTCCAATATGTCTCCTCAAACAAAAATAAACTCTTGGGGGTGCCTGGGTGGCTCAGTTGGTTAAGCAACTGCCTTCAGCTCAGGTCATGATCCCGGAGTCCTGGGATCGAGTCCCACATCGGGCTCCCAGCTCAGTGGGGAACCTGCTTCTCCCTCTGACCCTCTCCCTTCTCATGCTGTTTCTCTCTCGCTCGCTCTCTAATAAATAAATAAAATCTTTAAAAAAATAAAATAAAATAAACTCTTGGGACTATCCCAAAATAAAAAAGCTTTTGCACAGTGAAAGAAACCATCAACAGAATGAAAAGACAAACTCTGAATGGGAGGAGATATTTGCAAATGGTATCTCCAATGCGGCTTTAGTATCCAAAATGCATAAAGAACTTATACAACTCAACACCAAAAAAACACAAATAATCCAATTAAAACATGGGCAGAGGACCTGAATAGACATTTTCCCAAAGAAGACATACAGATGGCCAACAGACACATGAAAAGATGCTCAACATCACTCATCATCAGGGAAATGCAAATCAAAATGTCAATGAGGGGTACCTGGGTGGCTCAGTTGGTTGAACATCAGACTTGATTGTTGGCTCAGGTCATGATCTCAGGGTCATGGGATAGAGCTCCATGTCAGGCTCCGCGCTCTGTGTTGAGTCTGCTTGGGATTCTCTCTCTCTCTCTATCTCTCCCTCTCCCTGCCCCTCCTACCCCCCCCCACCCCAGCTCAAGCTGTCTAAATAAATAAATAAATAAAATCTCAAAACCTCAATGAGATGTCATCTCACACCTGTCAGAATGTAGTGTCAAAAAGACAAGAAATAACAAGTGTTGGCAAGGATGTGGAGAAAAAGGAACCTTCACGCATTATTGGTGGGAATGTAAATTGGTGCAGCTGCTGTACAAAACAGTGGAGAGAGAGGTTCCGCAAAAAATTAAAAATGGGGCGCCCAGCTGGCTCAGTGGGTAGAGCATGTGGCTCTTGATATCTGGGTCATGACTTCAAGCCCCATCTTGGGGGTAGAGATTACTTAAAAATAAAAGCTTTTAAGGGGCACCTGGGTGGCTCAGTCGGTTAAGCATCTGACTCTTGACTTCAGCTTAGGCCATGATTCAGGGTCTCGGGATCAAGCCCTGAATCAGGCTCCTCGCTGGGCATGGAACCTGCTTAAGATTCTCTCTCTCCCTCTCAGTCTGCCCCTCCCGCTGATCTCTCTCTCAAAATAACTAACTCAATAAATAAATAAAAATAAAATATTTTAAAAAGAAAGAAAGAAAATGAAAACACTAATTCAAAAAGTTACATGCACCTGTATGCTTATTGCAGCATTACTAATAATAACCAAGATATGGAAGCAGCCGAAGTGTCCACTGATAGATGAATGGATAAAGATGTGGTGTGTGTGTGTGTGTGTGTGTGTGTGTGTATATATGGAATATTGCTCAGCCATCCATAAAAAAATGAGATATTGTGGATGCTCGGGTGGCTCAGTCAGTTAAGTGTCAGCCTTCGGCTCAGGTCATGATTCCAGGGTCCTGGGATTGAGTCTCGCATGGGGCTCCCTACTCAGCAGGGAGCCTGCTTCTCCCTCTGCCTGCCACTCCCCCTGCTTGTGCTCTCTGTCTCTCTGACAAATAAATGAATAAAATCTTTAAAAAAAAATGAGATATTGCCATTTGCAACAACATGGATGGACCTAGAGGATATTGTGCTAAGTAAAATAAGTCAGACAGAGAAAGACAAATACCATATGATTCCACTTATATGTAGAATCTAAAAAACAAAACAAATGAATAAGTAAACAAAAAGCAGAAACAGACCCATAAACACAGAGAACAAACTGATAGTTCTTGTCGGGGGGGTGGTGGTCAAAATGGGTGAAGGGGAGTGGGAGATACAGGCTTCCAGTTATGGAATGAGCAAGTCATAGGAATAAAAGGCACAGCATAGGGAATATAGTCAATGATTTTTTTTAAAAAAGATTTTTATTCATTTATTTGACAGAGAGAGACACACAGCGAGAGAGGGAACACAATCAGGGGGAGTGGGAGAAGCAGGCTTCCCGCGGAGCAGGGAGCCCGATGTGGGGCTCGATCCCAGGACCCTGGGATCATGACCTGAGCCGAAGGCAGACGCTTAACGACTGAGCCACCCAGGCGCCCTCAATGATATTTTAATAGCCTTGTATGGTGATAGATAGTAACTCCACTTGTGAGCACAGAATGATGTATAAACTTGTCAAATCATTATGTTGTACACCTGAAACTAATGTAACATTGTGTGTCAACTATATTTCAATTTTAACAATAATAATAAATAATTTTATTTATTTATTTATTTTTAAAGATTTTATTTATTTATTTGAGAGAGAGAATGAGAGAGAACACATGAGAGTGGGGAGGTCAGAGGGAGAAGCAGACTCCCCGCTGAGCAGGGAGCCCGATGCGGGACTCGATCCCGGGACTCCAGGATCATGACCTGAGCCGAAGGCAGTCGCCTAACCAACTGAGCCACCCAGGCGCCCCAATAAATAATTTTAAAGGCAAAAAAAAAAAGAAAAGAAAAGAAAAAGAAACAATAGAGGATAGTCAGGGTGAAGCAGGGAGGATCTCATAGATCCCAGATCTCAACACACAGGTCTGTCTAGCCTGAGACCTAATTAAAATGACTAATATTTGTGGAAGGATGAAAAATCAATCCTAGCTGTTTGATAAATTATGTTACATATATTCGGAAAATACTACACAGCCATTAAATATGGTAAGACAGATTATTCAGGCATAGAAAGATCCCCAGACATGTAACTGAGAGAAATAAAAGATGAGGTGCTAAAATGAGTAGGGCCATGATTTTGTCTCTGCATGAAAACCACCTGAGTATGTTACTACCAGCAGGTAAAAAGAATCTGAAGGAATACACACTGAACTGTTAGGATTGATGGAAGATGGAATTAGGAGAGAGATTTTCACTAGTACATTGTGAATTTCTGTAATGTTTAAGTTTTGTTTTGTTTTGTTTTGTTTTGTAAGTAATCTCTACACCCAATGTGGGGCTTGAACTTACATCCCTGAGATCAAGAATTGCATGCTCTTGGGCACTTGGGTGTCTCACTCGGTTAGCCGTCTGCCTTTGGCTCAGCTCATGATCTCAGGGTCCTGGGATCGAGCCCCACATCGGGCTCCCTGCTCAGTTGGGAGCCTGTTTCCCCTTCTCCCCTGCCTGCCGTTCTGCCTCCTTGTGCTCTCTCTCTCTCTGTCAAATAAATAAAGTCTTAAAAAAAAAGAATTGCATGCTCTACTGACCGAGCCAGCAGGCATCCCTATAATGTTAAAGTATTTTTGCAAGGGAACATGTTTGTAGTCAGAAAAAAAATCAACAGATTACAAACTTGCTGAAAAGAGTAGTGAGATAGTGCAGAAAAAAACACGTTGAGGTCATAAATCACAAGCTCAGTGTAAGGCTTATGCAGATGTTTGGGAGGCTGGGGAGAAGTTAGATAGAAATTCATAGAGAAGGGGCGCCTGGGTGGCTCAGTCAGTTAAGCGTCTGCCTTCGGCTCGGGTCATGATCTTAGGGTCCTGGGATCAAGCCCCGCATCGGGCTCCCTGCTCAGCAGGGAGTCTGCTTCTCCCTTGGCCCCTGCCTCATGTTTGTGCTCCATCTCTCTCTCTCTCTAAAATAAATAAATAAAAATCTTTTTAAAAAATTAAAATTAAAAAAGAGAGAAATTCATAGAGAAAAGAATGCAAGTTTCTGGTAGAGGGTATTTCTTATGTCCCTCTTGTATATTCTCTGTGGTACTTTTTTTTTTTTTTTTTTTTTCTCTGTGGTACTTTTAATACCACAAACTGAGTGACCTAAACAACAGAAATGCACGGACTGTGGTGAAGGTGAGATGTCTGAGGGCAAGGGGTCAGCCCGGCAGTGCTCCCTCCAAAGGCGTTAGGGAAGGATCTGTTCCGGGCCTCTCTCCTGGCTTCTGGTAGGTTCCTCGGTGGCAGAACTCCAGTCCACACAGGACGTTCTCCCTGTATGCATATCTGGGGCCAACTTCCCCCTTTTTATAAGGACACCAGTTATACTGGATTAGGGGCCCAGTCTACTCCAATATGACCTCATCTTAACTAATTGCATGTATAATGACCCTATTTCTAAATAAGGTCACATTCCAGAGTACTAGGGGTTGGGACTTCAACATCGGACCTTTTGGGGGACACAATTCAACCTATAACCTACTGCTCATGTTCAGTTTAAAGATATAATAATAAAATAAACACAAATGGAGCCACCACTCAGCTTAAGAAATAAGAGATTACAGGGTGCCTGGCTGGCTCAGTCGGTAGAGACTGCGACTCTTGACCTTGGGGCTGTGAGTTCAAGCCCCATGTTAGGTATAAAGATCTTAAAATAAAATAAGAAAATCTTTTCTTGGGGCGCCTGGGTGGCTCAGTCGTTAAGCGTCTGCCTTTGGCTCAGGTCATGATCCCGGGGTCCTGGGATCGAGCCCCGCATCGGGCTCCCTGCTCTGTGGGAAGCCTGCTTCTCCCTCTCCCACTCCCCCTGCTTGTGTTCCCTCTCTGGCTGTCTTTCTCTCTGTCAAATAAATAAAATCTTTAAAAAAAAAAAATCTTTTCTTAAAAAAGAGAAATAAGAAAAAAAAAAAAAAGAGAAATAAGAGAGTAAACATTTTTTAGGGGCACCCGGCTGGCTTAGTAGAACACGTGACTCTTGATCTCGAGGTCGTGAGTTCAAGTCCCACGTTGGGTGTAGAGCCTACGTAAAAAAAAAAAAAATTGGGGGGGGGACGCCTGGGTGGCTCAGTCGTTGGGTGTCTGCCCTCGGCTCGGGTCCTGATCCCAGGGTCCTGGGATCGAGCCCCGCATGGGGCTCCCTGCTCGGCGGGAAGCCTGCTTCTCCCTCTCCCGCTCCCCCTGCTTGTGTTCCCTCTCTCGCTGTCTCTCTCTGTCAAATAAATAAATAAAATCTTCAAAAAAAAAAAAAACAGAAGACACTATCTCAGAATGTTAACACTGACAATTTTGGGCGTCTGGGTGGCTCAGTTGGTTGGGCAACTGCCTTCGGTTCAGGTCATGATCCTGGAGTCCTGGGATCGAGTCCCGCATCGGGCTCCCTGCTGGGCGGGGAGTCTGCTTCTCTCTCTGACCCTCCCCCCTCTCGTGCTCTCTCTATCTCATTCTCTCTCTCAAATAAATAAATAAAATCTTTGAAAAAAAAAAGAATGTTAACACTGACGATGTTATTTTCCTCGTTCTGTTTTTCCAAATTTCAACAATGAATGTGGGCTTCTCTTGTTAGAAAGAACCACAGGTGAAGGCGGAGCTACTAGGAGCTCCGGCTCCAGCTTTTCCATTTGCCCAAGGGCCCGATTATCAGTGATTTCCATCCCGGAGTCTGTCCTCCAGAGCCCTGATGCAACCCTCCCAGTACTGCCCTGGAGAGAAGGACTCTGTGCTCCAGGGTGGGCCTGGCTTTTTCTTTCAAGCCATGGGTGAAACTGGTGGAAAGAAAATTCTCCCAGGCCTTATCAAGGCCTGGCTCCTCTTAGACCCTTTGTCCAGCCAGCCCCTCGCTGGCCCTGGGCCCCTGAGACTGGATGGATTCTGGGCTCACTGAGGGTCCTGGTTCGGCAGCTGCCCAAACCAGGGGTCCCCACACTGCCCGCAGCAATCAGCACCACCAGAGAACTTGGCAGAAGTGCAAATCTTGGACCCACCCTGGACCTACGGAATCCGGAACTCTGGGGATGGTGCTCGGCAACCTGTGTTTGAACATGTTCTCCAGGTGGTTCAGATGACCTCTAAAGTTTGAGACCGGGGCGCCTGGGTGGCTCAGTCGTTAGGCGTCTGCCTTCGGCTCAGGTCATGATCCCAGGGTCCTGGGATCGAGCCCCGCATCGGGCTCCCTGCTCAGCGGGAAGCCTGCTTCTCCCTCTCCCTCTGCCTGCCGCTCCCCTTGCTTGTGCTCTCTCTCTCTCTCTCTGTCAAATAAATAATCTTAAAAAAAAAATTACGCCTCTTCCATTTTACAGAGGAGAAAACAGAAGGGTTTTACTGCAAGGGGAGGTACCTGACTCACGTGGCACAATTAAGTGGCAGAGGGGAAACTGGAAATTAGATTATCTGTTTCCAGAGCCCCCGACTCTCTTCTGACTCGGGCAGACCTCCCAAGTCCATCCTGATCCACTCTGTCACTGAGTGTCGCCGTGACGTGGACAACCATCAGCGCAGCATCCCCTCTGTGCCAGGCAGGGTGCTCACCTGCACGAGCTCAGCGAGACCGCACCACATCCAGTCAGCTTGGCACGAGGGCTAACCCCATTTTACAGAGCAGATAACTGAGGCTCGAGGAGGCTCAGTACACTTGCCTAAGGTCACAGAACTAGAAAGGACAGAGAACACTCACACCAGGTTTCTCTGCCCCAGGGGGGCCCATGCTGGGGCTAGCGGGAGCACCGAAGTTTGCAGAGACCGCCACCATCCAGGGAGGGCTCTTCCTTAGCGTCTACAATCCAGCGGAGACCCCAGAAGGGAGACAGAAACCTCCTTGAATCGGCAAAACAGTTGGCAAAAAGGCAATGCTCCAAAGCTATTGCCATTTACTCCTAGGAAAAAAAGCCCTTGTCTCTTGGTTTGCAAACAAATGTACCAACCTTGCGGGGTGGGGCAGAGCAGAGCAAAAGCGACCCGCCCCCATCCCAACTTTCTCGCTTTCCCTCAGTTATCTGTGCCTCCCCCAAGCACTGGCCGTGCCTCAGGGCAAGGCTTCCCAACATTTTCACAGCAGGGCACACATAGAAAACCAAAATATTTGCACAGCATCTGAGTCACGTGGAGGGTATTGGGAGATATTTGGAAGTCTTGATGAAAATTTCAGAACACATGCTTCATAACATGTTAGGATTAGAAACTGTAGTGTAACGTATTAGGGAAGGTGTTAAAGTTCGGTTTTGTATAAAACTTCCAAATAAAACGTCATACCCGTTAAGAGCAGACACAAGAGGCCACGTACTGTATGAGTCCGTCCAGACGACAGGGTGGAAACAGCACAACCATCGGGGCAGAAACCGGATCTCTGGTTTCCAGGGGCTAGGGTGGGAGAAGGGTGCTGACTGCAGGCTGGCGTGGGGGAATTGGAGTATATATTCCACATCGCCATTGTGGTGGTGGTGGCAGGGCTGTTGACATTTGTCAGAAATCATCAAAGTCGGGCACCTGGGTGGCTCAGTTGGTTAGGCGACTGTCTTCCGGTCAGGTCATGATCCCAGGGTCCCGGGATCGAGTCCCACATCGGGCTCCCTGCTCGGCGGGGAGTCTGCTTCTCCCTCTAACCCTACCCCCTCTTGCGCTCTCTCTCTCGCTCTCTCGCTCTCTCTCAAATAAATAAAATCTTAAAAAAAAAAAAAGAAATCATCAAAGTCAATTTCACTGTGTGTCGATTTAGCGGGAGTTCCTGGAGCTGTCCGCTCCTCAGAATCCCTTGGGTGGGAAGTTCAGAAAGCCAGGCCTCACCCACAACCTACTGAATCAGAACCTGGCTTGGGGGGAACGCGAGGGGGGCAGTAAGGTGCATTTTAACAAGCTCCCCAGGTAATGGGGCAGCGGGGTGGTTTGCAGTGTGTGGTTTGGGGCCAAGGCTTCTGGGTCAGGACAGGATTCCAAGCTTCTATCTCCGGCCCAGACCTGAACCCTGAATCCCAGGCTCGTACATCAACGACCACCTGCTCTCTGCCCCCGGATCCTGCCTGCCGCCCTCCCCCCAGCCAGCCCCACCCATAGTCTTCTCCATTTCAATTGATGGCAGCTCCATTCCTCTAGAATTTGAGGCCCCAAACTTTGACATCATTCTCCATTCCTCTCTCGTTTTTTTTTTTTTTCTTGTCATTTAATTTTTATTTCACAACTTAACTCTTATGTCCAGCTGGACTGGGAGGGGGATAAGGAACATGTGGTACCCAAAGATCTATTGTGAGAGCACGAAGACCATAGGACTCTGCGGGCAGATGGGGAGAGGGGTGCCCTCCCGAGATAAAGCACAAGCCAATTTATTAGCGCTGTCCGTAGACAGCCCTGGTGACCTGGCTGGTCTTGCCGTTCCTGGATCCGGAGCGCTCCACGGTGTCTGTGTCCTCTTTCACCTTGCCAAAGACCACAGGCTCACCATCCAGCCGCTCGGGCTTGGCAGCCCAGATGAAAAACTGGGCAACATTTGTGTTGGGCCCAGCATTGACCACGGACCAGATGCCAGGACCCGTGTGCTTTGGGTTAAAAATTCTCATCATCAAACTTCTCCCTGTGGATGGACTTGCCCCCAGTACCTTCATGGCATGGGACGTCACTGCCCTGGCACAGAAATCCGTGAATCCTTCTGGGAAAGCAGGAGCCAAACCCTTCCTCCCCAGTCCTCAGAGCATCCAAGTTTGCTGCTGTCTTGGGAACTTTGTCTACAAACAACTGGAAGGCGGTGCTGCCCAGTAGCTCAAGAGTACGGTGGGATTGACCATGGCTGGGCAGCGCGGGGAGGCTCTGGGTGGCGGGGTCAGCATCTGCAAAGCTTCCTGTCCTGCTCTAGAAATTCTGTCGGCTCTGCCTTCTCACCGCCCCGCTGCCAGCGAACACCCTGGTCTGGGGCACTGTTGTGTCTCACCTGGATGATTACAACGGGTTCCTAACTTCTCTCCTTCTCTCTCCCCTGGGCCAACCTACAGTTTATTCTCAGTACTGTAGTCAGGGTGCTCATGTTAAAATAACAGATCAAGTCATTTCTCGGCCTCAAACCTTCTGGGGGCTCCCCGTTCCAGAGTAAAAGACAGAATGTCCTCCAAGGCCCTCGTTGCTCTGGCCCTGACCTTGGCTCCATCATCTATCTCCAGGCCCTCCAGGCCTTGCTCACTCGACTCCAGCCACGCTGGCCTCCATGCTGTCTTTTGAACCTGCCAGTCCTGCTCCTGCCTCAGGACCTTTGCATGTGCTGTTCCGTTGGTCTGGAATGGGCTTCCTTCAGTTATCCCCACAGCCTGCCCCCTCACCTCCGAGTCTTTGTTCAGATGTTAACTTCTCAAACCATACTTGATGTCTCCTTCCTCATTTGGCTCTATAGCACCTACCACTCTAATATTTGCTTATTTATTTCTGTCTATCTCCCTCCTAGAATGTCAGCTGCACCAGGTCAGGGATTTGGGGGGCACTTTTATTCACTGCTGTATCCCTAATGCCTAAACCTGGCCCATAGGACGGGCTCAATAAATGGTTGTTTTAATGAGTGAAGGGGACACCGGAAGCCTAGAGAGAAGGGACTTGCTCAAGGTCATCACCATCTGGAATCAATGGCTCTTCACTCTTGGAACTAACAAAGCACCCGTCCAATAGCTTTGCCCCAAAGTCCTTCTCTCAGCCATGCCAGGTCCCGAGACCAAAGCCAAGCCAGCTGGACCTCATCCCCAGGACAAAAGCAAGGGATAGCCCAGCCTCAGGGGGTGCCTGTCCGACTCTGCCAGGACCCTGGTGCTTGTGCAACCAAGTCAAGGGGCTGCCCTGGGAGGGGGCTCCTCTGAAGAAGGAAGCCTAGACATGCCAGTTTGCCACAGCCTTGTGCTGGTGGAGGCCAAGGCCAGGAGCCACCTCCCTACCCCCTCCAGCTGCCTGAGTTCAGGCATTGGAGACAGTAGCTGGGCCCAGAAGCCGAACCCTATGGAGGGGGGATGGAGAGGGAAGACCAGCAGTTCCCCAGCAAGAGAGCTGGAGAACCTGGAGCTGCTGTAGGTAGCCGGCCAGCACAAGGGGCTCAATCCAAATGCCCCAGGCTCCCTTTCCCCTTGCGGGCCCACACCAGCAGAGGGCACCCCGGCCCACAAGGTCCATGTTCTGCTTTTCTTTCACCCTCTGGTGGCCACATGGGTTAGGGCCAGAGGGGAGCCTTGCATCCATCTACCCCGTCTCTCTCCAGGGAAGGGTTGCACCCTCACAAGTGAAGATTCAAAGAGGAGGAGGCTCAGCAGCCCTGGGTCTGGGCCCATGCTACCAGCAAGGTGAGGCTGGTGATGCCCAGGACAGGCCCAGTAGGTGAGCATTTATCGTGGGCTGGGCTCCGGGCCAGGCTATTCTATACCCACCCAGCCCCTGACATGCTTCTCTTCCTCGTAAACTTCACCACCAAGCGGACCAAGACCCAGGGAGGGATGGCATCCATCCGAGATCACCTAGCAAGGAGATGGTGATGCCAGGTTGGCCTGACTCCTTCCCCAGGCTGCCCTCCCCTCTCTGTCTCTCCAAGGGCTCATCCATAGATCAGGAACCCTTCCCTCCCAGACCTCATGACACACAAAGAGGCTTGTCCAGGAGTTAAAAATATAAAGCGCAAATACCAGCTGGCTTTTACTGAGGGCTTACTATGTGCTGGGCACCAGGTCTGCCAGGGCCCTCCTCCCACCTCCCTGCACTTCCCAGTGGCCAGGGGGAGAGGATGGGCCCAGGAAGCTGAGACCCAGGTGTCGAGTGGGGAGGGGGCTGAGGTGGAGGTAGAAGGTGGTGGAGGGGCCCCAGCAGTTGGGTCCGCGGAGAGGGCAGGGCTCCTGGTGTCTGTCCAGCTTGAAACCAAAGGCTGGGGACCCCCCCTTCCTTCCCTCCACCCCAGGCCCTGAGTCAGGCCAGGCAGGGTGAGAGGGCCTGTGAGCCCTGCCTTTTCTCTACATGACCTTCAGGGAAGGGGACCCATCTCAGAGTGGTTTCTCCTGAAGCAAGATGGGGCCAGAGGGCAGAGTGGCCATGCCTAAGGTGACAGTTGGGTCTCTGTGGGGTCTGTGGCTCTTGGTGGTGGTTCCTGCAGCTATTTCCAACTCTCCTCCCTGGCCAGTTACAGCTCCTGGGTGTTCCTCTGGAGTCACCGCCTGGCCCTGGTGGGACAGAAGAGGCAAGAGAGAAAGAGAAAGAACTAGAGCTGGATATCCAGAGACAGCCGACAGAAAAAGAGACAGGGTGTCTGGGTGGCTCAGTCAGTTAAGCGTCTGCCTTCGGCTCAGGCCATGAATCCAGGGTCCTGGGATCGAGCCCCACATCGGGCTCCCTGCTCAGCTCTGCTTCTCCCTCTCCCTCTGCCCCTCCCCTCTGCTCATGCTCTCTCTCTCAAATAAATAAAATCTTAAAAAAAAAAAAAAAGAAAAAGACACAGAGAAGTTCCGAGAGACACAGATAGGCAGAGGGAGAGAAAGAAAGCTTGAGATAGAGAAATGCAGGGAGCCACAGAGACTGCAGAGCAGAGCCAGAAAGAGGGAGGAAAGAAGGCAGGCTGAGAAGGGCACAAGAGAGACCCAGACCCAGCCTGGAAGGGGAGAGCAAACCGAGGCGCGCGGGGCTGGGGTCCTCTTCCCAGGCCCGCCCTCACCTAGAGCTCATCCCGGGGCTGGAGGCTGTGCCCACTGCTGCCAGCCAGGTCCAGGCGGGGGCCACGCAGGGTCTTGTGAGAGCCACTCCAGCTGATGATGCGGCCGCTGTCATCGTCCCAGGGCGAGGATGTCTCCGTGTCGCTGAGCCACTCAGCGTCCCCTGCATAGTGGGTGGGGGCAGCGAGCAAGGGCCGGGCGGAGAAGGCACGCAGGTCTCTCGGCCAGAAGTGCGCCTTGTACTGCTCACTATGAGGCAGGGGGAAGGCTCAGGAGGGCTGAGGTGAGTCCCGCCAGCCACACCGCACGCCCGCCTAGAGCCGGGCACCTGCCCGAAGCACCTCACCTCACCGCCCTCCCCTTCAAGACCGCACAACAAACTCAAGAAGCAGGATCTCTATTCTCCCCACTTTCCAGACGGGAAAACTGAGGCTCACAACAGGGACGTGGCTTGACTAAGAACCACACGGGCAGCCCAGAATTCACACCTAGGTTGGTCTGACTCCAGGGCCGGGCTGGGCTACTCCTTGGCGACCTTGAAGTGACTCAGCCTCAGTCTTCCCGGCTGCCCTCGCCGAGGTGGGCTCCCCGGATGAGCTGACCCTGCCCGGCCCCCATCTGAGACTCACTTGGGGTGCCGGTCAAACATGATGGGCAGGAACTCGTCCACAGGCAGCATTCGGCGCAGGGGCTGGGAGGCCAGCAGCTTGCGAGCACCTGCCAGGCTCAAGACATAGGCCAGGGTCCAGTAGGAGTATCCGGCCACCACCAGATGTGGCAGCCCGTCCACGGCGGCCTCCTCCTCGGGGTTCACCTGCTTCCGGCCCAGGTAGCTGCGGGTGACAGCGAGGGCAACCAGGAGTCACGGCAGGTCCTGGGGTGTCCGAGGACCCCTTCCCCGATCACAGGCCAGGCTCAGGGGCAGGACTGGCCAGGCTCCCAGCAGGAGAAGGCAGAGCCCCAGAGCCCCCTGACCCCGCACCATCCCGCAGGTGCAGGCTGCCTACATTAGGTCCCATGGCAACTTCTCTGCCTCCACCTCCTCCATCAGCTGCTCCAGTCGCCCCCTGAAGTTGCTCTCAAAGCGCACGTCGTCCTCAAACACCAGGACCTGGGCCAGGCCCCTGGCAACCACCTGCAATAATGGGGCGGGGTGGGGGGAGCAACACACAACACGGGGGGAGGCTCTTTAGATTCAGGCGGTCCCCTTCCACCTGCCTGACAGACTCTCCCTGGCCTCCGTTATATGGCAAAGGCTCAGCCCTGGCCACGTCACTCAGCTGTTCCAAAGCCTGCTGGGGCTCCCACCGCCTGGGGACTGAAGTCCCAACATCTGGCTCTGGCAGTCAAGGTCCTCCAGGCCCCCAGTCCAGCTCTCCAAGTAGACTCTGATGGCAATCATAACCTTTGCTGCGTTCACTGAGTGCAGCCATATCCCTGGGACCCTCGGGAGGCAGGACGCACGATGTCCCCGTCCTGGACTCCAGGCCCAGCTCCTCACTTGGCCTCCTAAGCTGTCCTCAAGGAAGCTGGGCTGGCTGGAGGTGGGGGAAGACCTCAGCCCCCACGATCCCTAAGAGAAAGTTACTTTTTTTTAAGATTTTATTTGTTTATTTGACAGAGAGAGACACAGTGAGAGAAGGAATACAAGCAGGGGGAGTGGGAGAGGGAGAAGCAGGCTTCCCGCGGAGCAGGGAGCCCGATGTGGGGCTTGATCCCAGGACCCTGGGCTCATGACCCAAGCCGAAGGCAGACGCTCAACGACTGAGCCACCCAGGCGCCCCTAGAGAAAGTTATTTTTGTAACTTCTGGAAATGTGAAAAGAACGTGAAATCAGCTTAGTAAACGGTGAAATGGAAGTCATCCTTCAATCTGTTCAGGGACCGTAGAAGATGGGGCGCCCGGCTGGCTCAGTCGGTTAAGGGTCTGCCTTCGGCTCAGGTCATGATCCCAGGGTCCTGGGATCAAGCCCCGCATCGGGCTCCCTGCTCAGCGGGAGCCTGTTTCTCCCTCTCCCTCTGCCTGCAGCTCTGCCTGCTTGTGCTCTCTCTCTCTGTCTGTCAAGTAAATAAATAAAATCTTAAAAAAAAAAGAAACAGTAGAAGATAAACAGAAATATAAGCTCACGTGCTTATATTTTGGTTATGGTGGAAAATAAAAACAAGGAGTGGGTCTGGGTGCTGCCTCTTGGAGGGGGTGCCCGCCCCTTGGAGGGCCAGTCCCCTGGTCCCTCCTGCAATGGCCAGGCAGTGACCTCTCATTGGCGCTCACCTGCCCCCCCAGCTCTGAGCTGAGGCTTCTGGGCCAAGCCCCAGGCCTTCCTTCTTTCCCCCGAACACACAGCTCCAGTCTGCCTCAGAGCCTTTGCCCCACCGTTTTCCTCTGTCCGGAAGGCTCTTCTCGCTGCCCCTCGGTGGTGAGGCCCACCCCGGCCCCATACCAGGCCAGGAACGCAGGCCAGTCCACACTCCAGGAGAGTCTGTATGTCTCCCCTCCACGGCTAGCTTGCTTCTTCCTGGTTTCTGTGCCCTGCCCTGGTCCCTGAGCCCCGGAAGGGCAAGAGGGGCCTCCTCCTTGTTCCCCTCTGTATTCTGAGCAGCAGATCTCCCAGCACACAGGATGGGCTCCGTAGAGACTACGGAATGAATACGGCACAGGGCTGAATGCATAGGAGGTTTAAAGCTGCCGGCCAGGTCTTCCTCAGTATATCCATTCACCCACTGGTTCCCCTGGGCGCTGAGCACAGAGCAGCAAATCGGGTGCCCCCCCCCACAGCTCTCCCTGCGGGGGCGGCGTCCTCACCTCCTCCCAGATGGAGTAGTGGCTGAGGAAACAGCCCACCTCGCCCTTGGTCAGTGTGCGGCCCGAGTAGGGGTCCTGGTAGCCAGGGAGCAGGTCCACGCCGAGGCTCCTCATGATACTGGTGTTGAGTGTCCTGAGGGAGACGGGTATCATGAGGCGAGGGGTGCCTGGCCTGTGGCTGCTGGGGGCAGTCACACTGGAGTTTAATTTAAAGGTGTCAACCTCGTTACTGCTTCATGTGGCCTGAAGACGTGTGACAACCCAGGGAACCAGAGCCACCTAAGGCCGGGGTGACCCTCGAGGGAAGGAATAGAAGCATGGGGAGATGGGCAGCAGCCTGAGGGGCATGCTTCCCAGAATGAACATGGGGGGACACGGCATCTGCTTCTCGGGCAGAGGCCCGAGGAGAGGATGGACATCCTGCTGTCAAAAGGGCTGGGGGCACAAGGCGCCAACAGCTGTGGGCAAGCACAGCCATGGGACCTCTGGCTCCCCAGGGCTACAGGACTGGCCCCCACCCCCACCCCCACCCATCAGGACCCTAAGTCCAAGACAGAGAAGGGTAAGCCTGATAATAATAAAGACACCTAACCTTTGGAATACTTCCTCTGTGTCGGGCCCTGGCTAAGTCCTCACCAAGCCCTTAGAAGTCCTAAGAGGAAGGCACAATTAACTGCCATTCACACAGCAGGGCTGGGAGGTGGCGGTGACTTGCCGGAGGTCACCCAGCTGGTAAGTGGCAGAGCTGGAACGCAAGCCTAGGGGCTCCAGATTCTGGGCCTTAACCGCCGTGCTCTCCTCCCTCCGGTAGGTCCTGTTTCCGTCTGCCCTGGGGTCTCTAAGACAGAATCACTCAGGCCCTGTTTGATAACCTCCTGGAACAGCAAACTCATTCCACTCATTTGTCTGCTCTTCCCAATCCCAGGGGGCTCCAGTGGGCCACACTGCTCCCCTAGCTGCCCAGGGCCCCGCCCCCAGGGAGCCTCACCGGCCGTCCACAGCATCCACCACCCGCCCAGAAATCTCCATCTCCCAGAGCGAGCTTAGCATGCGTTCACGGCGGTCGGGCCGGCGGGCCAGGCTGATGACAAACACCTAGAGGAGGCAGGGAAGGTGGGTGTGGGAGGGGTGGGTGTAGCGGGAGGGGAGAGCCCACCCACTTCCTGATCCCAATTCTGCAGGCTGAGGGAACTTACCTCATCAAACCCCATCTTGCTGGGTCTCTTTGGGGGCCGGGACACATGCGCTGAGGCCCACATGGGGGGCCCGTCCACTGCAGAGGAAAGTACCCCCCATCATGAATCCCTATGGACTCTTGTCAGCAGTGACCCTGGAGTCCCAGCCCCGCCCCCCCCCCTTGCCCCCTTGGAACACCCAGGAGGAAGGGCCGTCAGAGATCATAGGATCCACCTGCTTCCATCATAGAGATGGGGGCACTGAGGCTCAGTGGGGAAAAGGGCTTGCCCAGAGTCAGGGAGTAAGTTAGAGGTTGAGGCTGGAACCCCAAGCCCACTGCCCAGTCAGGTCCGGGGCCTGGGAGAAGGGGCACAGGGGGTGGGAGGCTAGCGTGGCAACAGGCTAGTGACCTGGCTCCCAGCCCTCACCTAGTGCTTCCAAGATCAGGTGGATGAAGTTGACCCTCTCATCCTCCAGCCCCTGGTGGGATTTCACAGGCACGTTCATGTACCCGTAACGGTGTTCATTGCACACATGGACCGTAACCCCTGTGGAGAGAGACCGAGTGAGTGCTGGAGCAGGGGGGCAGGGCTCTTGGAACCCAAGGCAGGCATCCTCTCTGGGACTCAGTGTCCCCACTGTGGGGTTGGAGGGAGAAAAGGCTTGACTCAAACAATATCTAAGGGACCTTTCTAGCTGAGATGGTTTATGCTGGTCTAGAGCACCAGCTGGGTGCTGGGGGATGGTGGTGAGCAGGACACAGCCCTGTCCCTGGGGGATCATGGGGAGGCAGGAGAAAGCAAACTCCCATCTGACCAAGCCTTCGGGCCAGTCCATTGCTCCACCCGCTAAAGCTCCCCACCTCCCGGCCTCGCCGCCCCGCCTGAATCCTGCACCATCACCTCGTGCCCAGACCCCTATGAGCGACGCCACACTCTCTCCTGCCTCCACCCGCCAACCAGAGTGGCCTTTTCTATTTCTTCAATATTTGTCACCTTTACTGCAATTACTTCTCTCCCCTTTATCTCCTATAGACTGTGAACTCTTGAGTGGCAGGCGCACAGAATCCGCTTAAAAGTCAACCCCACGCCCAGTATGGGGCACAAGCCTGAGCCAGCGTGGGGACTCAGTAGCTGGGTGCTGGAAGCCTGAATGACAGGGACGAAACCCCCTGCAAACTGCTGACCAGTTAACAGCGGCTGACACCCAAAGTAGTGGTAGCAATGACAAAAACACGGGAACGCTTCTGCTTCTTCTCATGGATTCTCCATGGGTTTGTTTTTCCTTCACTCGCCTTTTGCACTTGATACGATTTTTTTTGCCTTGCACGTCTGCAGCAGACTCCACCAACACCTCTTGCACGAAAAAGCCAATGACATGTCCCCCTCTGGCCACTGTGGGCACACTGCTTGCTCAGGTGCAGTGCTCCTGGGTTACATCGTCACTTCTCCTTCTCCCTGAATTGGCCTGTGCAGTCCTCTCAAGATCCTTTTCCCAACACCGGGCGTCTCTGTCTCACTCTCATCTCTGACTCTTCCTCAGGACTGGATTTATCCCGGCAGAGCCCAAACACTTTGCGGTAATTTTCATCTTAAAAATAATGCCAACACCCGAGTGTTCTTTTCAGTGTGCGAAGCCAATCGCGTGATCCTCTGATGGCTGCCCAGTGTTGTCAGGCTAAAGACCAGATGCTTGCCGTCAGGTCCACACAGGCTGGCCCCTGCCCACCTTTCCTGCCTCAGCCTCTGCCATGCCTCCCCTCACTTATTATGCTCCTGTCACCTGCCTTCTTACATTGCCTGCTACCACAGGGCCTTTGCACCTGCTGGTCCCGTTGCCTGAAATGCTCTTTCTTGCTCTTGTTAATGCTTTCCCATACTTCAGATCTCAGCCTCAAAGTTCACACCCTCCAGGAAGCCTTCCCTGCCCAGATCTACTCTGGCCTAAGCTCCCTGAGCACGCAGAATCAAGAAGCATTCCTTCCTGTCATGGCTGCGATTGGACATTGATTTGTGTGATCCTTGGACTGACTGGACTGGAAGTTCCAGGAGGGCAGAGACCGCCTGACTTTACTCACCACTGTCTCCCCAGTACCTGGCACGCACATGGTGGGTGCTCCATAAATATTTGCCTAATGAAGGCATACGTGAAAGTGCCATGATGGGGAGCCAGAAGGACATCTAACCTCCCAGGGCCACGGGCTCAAGAAAGGCTACGACCCAGACAAACAGGAGTTTAACAGGCTGGATGGGAGACTGGGGAAGGGCGTGCAAAGCAGAGGGAACAGCATATGCAAAGACCTAGAGGCCTCCAGGGTTGCTCACGGAGAGCCGGTCCTCACCAGCGGCCTGGCAGGCATAGGCGAAGACGATGATATCGTCGAAGGGCCAGGTGTAGTTGGGATGAGGGGGGTAGAAGGCGAGCTGGGCTGCCCCCTTAGCCCGCAAGGACACCAGGAAGGTGGAATGGACCATGGGGACCCGGAAGCAGCCCCGGCGCTGGCGGTTCTTGGTGGGGAAGTAGTCTGCTGTGCGGCGGTAATAGCCCTGGGGAGAGGGGTTGCTCTGAACTATGATGGGGCCCCTCCATCCCCAGAACACGGCCTCCCTTGCCATGGCCCACAGACCCCGAGGCCTCCGTCCCAGCCTTACCTGGGGCGTGATCCCACACCAGAAATTGGAGTAGTAGGTCTGGGAGTCCAGCATCGGGGCCACCACGGGCAGCCCCCGCTCTATCAGAAGCCTCAGCGTCTGGTTGTTGGTCAGAATGTTGTCTGTATCTGCAAACTTTTGGGAGGGGGGTGTCACAGACCCCAGCCTTATTTGGGTTGTACCCCCAAGGAGTCACTGAGTGGGATCCCTCTAGATTGCCAGAGACCCTGCCTGTCTCCCGGGATCCAATGGCATCCCGTTAGAGAGTTCTAACCTATAAACCAATAGGTGTATTTCTGGACCAAAGATCTTGTCTGGAGCAATGGCTCTGGGATCAGGTCCAGAGATTCGACCTGAGTTGCTGATCTGAGAGCTTTATTCTAGATCTGACTTAGGGAGTAGAGCCAAAGACCTACGCTGAGTTCTAGTCTGGGGAACCAAGCTCAGTTTATACTCCGGGCTCTAGCCCAGGAACCTAGGCTCAGTATACACCCGGTAATCTGTCTCATGGATCCAGGCTTCATAGCTCATCTGAGCTCAAGCATAGGGATCCAAGCTCAATATCCAGTCTGGATTCTGACCCAGGTTGCTAGCTGAAGGGTCCAGCCTACAGGTAGTTAAGTCACACCGAGATTGCTGTCAGGGACAGATACCACCACTGTGGGAAACCCCGTCCTAGCCAGGCTTTCTTACCAGGATGTAGTCAGCCCCCCAGTCCCTAGCAAAGGTCAGGGCTTCCTGTTTCAACTCCATCAGAAACTGGTGCCTTTCTCTGGTCCAGTGCTTGGGTCCCTCTTCGTCTGGGTAGGACCTGAGAGGGTAAAGAGATGAGAAGTTCGCCAGGGGCAGGTGCCCGTGCTCCCCCTGGCGGCAGGGCAGTGGAGAGAGCCCTGGCCTGGAGGTGGGGGTTTGCGGCTGTCCCTTTTCCTCCCTGGGTGGCAGCTGTTGGCCCTCTTCCCAAGAGCCCTGCCCTCCAGTCACCACCTGGGCTCCCCCTCGGGCCTCCAGACCACAGCCGCGTAGTGGTCACCCACAGCCGCCAGCCATTCCTGCAGCATCCGCGTGGTGTTGTCCGCGTTGTGGTCCGTGGCACACCTGGGGACGCGGGAGGAGGAAGGGTGAGGGGGCCCTGCCACCGAAGGGCCAGACCCCGAGGCAGCGCTGACCCCTGGAGCACCACCCCCTCCGAGGCTGGACGCTTGGGTGCTGCGGGGGGAGGACGTGTGCTACAGAGTAAGGCAAGCACCCCGGTCCCAGGCACAGGTCTGTGACCCACTGTGTGACCTCAGGCGAGTCCCATCCATCTCTGGGCTTCACTTTCTCCCTCTGGAACCAGAAGCTGGCCTGCTGGGCTCATGGGCTGAGACCCCAGAACATGAACGCATTTGAAAGACAAAAGTACGTCAGCTTTGAGGACCACACCTGCCACATGCCCCGGCCACCCTCCTTCCTTACCAGGAGACCACAGGTCCGCGCCTCCCCCTGAGTCAGGACCGGACAGAAGAGCTGCTGCTTCCCTCTGCCCGAAAATCCTAGTAAGGACCAAACCCTCCTCCGAACATCCCTGAGAAGTGCTGATGCGCCTGAGCTCCAAGGCCACGGAGCATAACCTCTCCTCTGCGGAGGGGGCTCCCCAGACCGGGGGGGGGGGGGGGGGGGGTGCGGAGGGCTTAGCCAAGATCCCAAGTTTTAGGTGATGCTGCCCCTTTAAGCCAATTCCCCAGAAGTGAAGACTAACTACGTGTCAAGTCTCCTAGGGGTGGGAACTAACCAACTCAGACTGTGGTAATTGTGGGCAGCCTCCCCAGGCCCCAGCTCCACCCTCAGCGCAACTTCGGTGTGCCTTGGGGGGTAGTTTGTCAATTCTCTCCAGTTTATCCCCAACCTCAGCCTGGGACTCCTCCCTGTCCTGGCTTCCACACACTGGGGCCCCCGATTCCGGTGAGCCCTGCGGGGATGCCTGGGGGAGAGACTCTAGGGAAGGGGCTCTCTGCCCTGGGCTGGCGGGACCCAGACCCTCCACAGAGAGGCTGGAACGAGCCCGGGGGAAGGAGGAGCAGGTCTGACGCCCCCCTGCAGAGCAGCATGGAGGCAGACAGCACCCTCACCTGCTCCCCAGGCACCCCCAGGCCTGCTGATCTCTGCCACGTGGGGACCCAGGGCAGGCCAGCTGTTCCTGCTGGCTCCACTCCAGGTCAAGCCAACCCCAGGGCCCACGGGGGCTTGAGTTTGGGCTCTGAGGCTAGGGCAAGAGGACCTCACTTAAAGCCAGAGGAGGTCCCCAGAGGAGTAAGGGCCGGGCTGGGTGTTCCGGGGTCAACCTAAAGCCTCAGAGGTCAGTCCGCAGGGCCAAGGGGATAAGGGGTCCGGTCCAGGGGCGCAGGGCCGTGCAGGGCCTGTCTGCCAGGGGAGGGGCCTGTCTGGGTGGTGTCTGGACGGAGCAGACGGGGCCATCGGGAGTGGAGGCTATCTGTGGGGCGGGGGGTACATGCCCAGAGGGTGCCGGTGCCCGGTCTCTCTCACCAGAGGGCCAGCCTGGCCCGGGGGTAGTCCAGCCGCTCCAGCGCGCCCAGGTAGTGGGGCAGTGAGTGCTCGGCATTGCGGGCCAGGACGGTAAGGACCACGGCGGGCAGCGGCGGCTCCACGACGCTCGCAGCCTGGAGCCACGGCCCCAGCAGGAGCAGCAGCTGAAGCAGCGGGGCGGCGGGGGCGACGGGCATGGCGGGCGCTGGGGCGGCGGCGGCTGCCCCCGGGGCTCGGGCCCGGCGGAGGGGAGTGGGCGGGGCGGCCGGACGGGGCGGAGCCTGGGGCCTGGGGCCAGGGCGGGGCCGAGGCGGGCGGACAAGGGCCGGGGGGGCGGGAAGCGTACCCCCAAAGACTGGGCTCCCCCTCCCACCCGCTACGCGCTGATTCTCAAGTGTCCTCTCCTCAACCCGGGGTGGCGGAGGGCCGGGGCCCGGAGACCCGCCCCACGCGCGACCCAGGGGCAGCCCCCTCCCGGCTGGACGCCGGCGGGGGAAACGGGGGACGAGGGGAGGGTCCGGGGGGACGGCATCCGAGCCGCTCCGGCGCCTGAGAACGCTCCACTCCGAAGCCTGGTGAGTTCAGCCCCCGGAATCCGGCTCTACCGAGCGTCCGACGCCCCTGAGTCCGGATTCCCCGGCCTCGCATCCGACCCTCGGACCCGAGCCGCAACCCGCGGGCCGGGACCGACCGGCCGCAGCCCTTGCCCGGCTCCCCGCTCCCGCCCCGCCTCAGCCCCCGGGCGCCCTCTGGCGGACCCACGCGGAACTTCGCAGACCTGCGCGGTGACAGCCCGGGCGGGGGGGGGGGCGGGGGGGCGCGGGCGGGGGTCCCCCGGACCTGGGCGCGCCATCCAGCTTCGTCCCGAGCCTGGCGTCCTCCGCGTGTCGTCGTCCTCGCCTCCGCCGCCAGCGCTGGCGCTGCTCTGGCCCTTTAAGAGAGCAAAGCCCACTTTCAGGCGGAGTGTAGGCCCAGGGGGCGCCACGGAGCCCGCACCTTGACCCAGCCCTGTCCAAAGCAGGACAGCCTCCCCTGGGGCAGAATCGGGGTCCTGAGGCCCCTGCTGAGATGGGAAGGGGGCTCCAGCCTCCCTTAAGGAGAGGGCAGAAAGGGAGGGGCCTGAAGGCCCCAAGCCGGTTCCAGCTCAGTATCTGCTGTGATCCCAGAGAGGCCACTTTCCCTGAGCCTCTTGTCCTCATGTGGATGGGTTTGCAAGGATGCCTCGAGAGAATGAACGCACTGGACGCTTCTCTCTGCATGGAGCATGACCCCGGAAAGAGTTGCTGAGGTGAAGACAGGACTGGAGAAGCCAGGCTCCCCTTCCATTCACCCCCCCCACACCCACCTGGAGGCCTACTTTCCTATGGCAGCTTTGGGTCTCCCTTCAGGCTCTTCCCAGGGTCAGAGAAGAGGGCTAAGCCTGTGCACACTATCTCTGCTGGGAGGGGAGGGGTGGGGAACCAGCAAGGAGTGGACTTGCCTGGTGACGGGGCAGCCTGTGGGGGCATCGAACCCGGGAGTCCTGGTCTTCAGCGCGGCTCCTAAGCTTCCATCAGGCCCCAGTCAAAGCTTCGGTGGCCAGTGGCCCTGCAATGAAAGGTCTGAGGCCTCACAGAAGAGTCCATTCCCTTGCATGGTAGCCTCTGGCCGGAAGGCACTCCCATCCCCAGAATGGGGATTCCATTTCTAAAGCCAAGCAGTATGCCCCACCTGACCCATCCCGGAGTCATCCCAGAGCCTCTGCCCATCCTATTGGTCACAGGGGCTTCCAAATTCTTCTCTGGCCTCAAGTCTTCTTCCTCCTCCTCCTCCTCCTCTGAATGCATTCACGCCTCCCACTGTCCCCTTCCTCCTTCCCCAGTCCATCCAGTGATCCATCCTGTCACTGACTCCCTTGCCCGTGGGGTCTCCCATCATCCCTGCCCAGGAAAACCCTATAACCGTCTTGCTTTTCAGCGCGGTGGGACTACTGCTGACTCAGGATTTCCACTCTCAACTGGACTCTCGCCAGGCCCAATGGGCCAGTTTCCCTTGCTCCTGCCCCCTCTCTGTGGCACGTCACAGCTTCTGAAGCCCCCACTCCAGCAAGGATCTCCCTGCTACTTTTTGGAGAAAAGAGAAGCCCTCACCTGGGAGCTCTCATTTCCAGCATCCCAGCCTCCGCCAAGCCTGCCTCAGCTCTCACTGCCTGGTATAAGGGAAGAGGCGCCCCCTCGTCACCCTCTTCACGGTGGAACAGCCCCGAAGCTCCAAGTGCCATCCCCTTGCCCTTCCTGGATCATCAGCCTCCCTCTCTTCTGGGTGCTTCCTTTGACATTCCAAAGGACTTAAATCTCCCCCAGCTTAAAATAAGAAAACAGCCACATCCTTATCTCTCCCTCCCGAACCTCTGGGACAGGGATCTGTGCTTTGCTCCAGGTCTCCCTTCCTCATCTCCCATCATGGCTTGACACACACCAAGGCTGCTCTAGCCGAACTGCTCCTGCTAAGACCAGGGTCCTCCTGGCCACTCCCCTCAACGCTCATTGCCTCCTCATCCAGAGGGCTCCCTTCAGCACCTGACCACATGGGCCACTCCGTCTTTCTGGAAAACCGACTGGTGTCTCCACTGCCCATTTGGACCCCAATTCCACCTGTTCTTGGTTGTTTTTTTTTTTTTTTTTAGGTAAACTCTACACCCAGTGTGGGGCTCAACCTCACAACCCTGAGATCAAGAGTCACACGCTCTATCAACTGAGCCAGCCAGGCGCCCCAAGATTCCACCTGTTCAAAATAGAACCCCAACCTTTCCCCCAAACATGCTCCCCCTCTGTTGGCCTCCCCAGTCTAGAGAACGGCACCTCGGCCACCAGGTCCCTTGAGCTGGAGAGCCCGGTGTCCCCAATGACTGGTCCCTCTTTCAGCCCACTCCATCACCTCGTCTGGGCAGGCCCGCCTCCTCAGTATCTCTTGCACGTGGGGCCACCTCTTTCCTTCCGCACTGCCACTCGCCTGGTTCAGGGCACCAGCACCACTCACAGGGCCCACAGCGTCTCCCAGAGACCTGCCCCCCACGTGTTCGCCCTAGAAACCATTCTGCCCTCAGCCACCCTTTCTAAATGTCTGCGGTTAACACCCTTCAAGGACTGCCCACTGGGAGCACCGAGGCCCTGCAATGGCCTGCGTGACTCTTCTCCAACCCCTCTCACCTCCCCCACCCCTCCCTTCCCCTTTAATCTCCTGCTCAAGCCAATTTAGACAAGGTACAGTTTCCCGAACACTCCATGCTTTAGGACCGTCCCACATCCTTTTTTTTTTTTTTTTTTTTGCTTCCTTCTGCCTGAACTGGTCTTTCTGGCCAACTCCTACAGGCCCTCCAGTGTCAGCTGAAACTTGCTTCTCATGGAAAACCTTCCGCATGTCATGTCGGGGGCACATACCCTGACATGGCATCCTATATAATCCCATTCATTGGGCAAGTATTTATTGAGCACATACTCACTACATGTGCAGGTAGAAGGTGCCCCTCTGCCTCTAGGGTGCTCACATTCCCGTGAGGGGACAGACAGGGAGCAGGCAAGCAAACTGATAAATTACGAGATAGTTTCCAAGAAGGGTAAATGCTGTGAACGACATAAAACCAGTTAAGAAGAACAGAGAGCTGCTGGGGGTGGGAGGCAACATTGAGTAGAAGAGTAGGTGGATCTCTTTCAGGGTGCAAGCGAGCCAGCCAAGGGCAGTTCTGGGGGAAGAGTGTTCCACAGGGAGGGAACAGGTCGGGCCAAGGTCCTGCGGGGGGTACAAGCCAGGAAGCCAGTGGTTGGAGCCCAGTGAGCAAGGGGAGGGTGGAAAGAGGTGAGGATCAACTAGGGCCTTGAAGCTGAGACAGGAGTTTGGATTTTTTTTTTTTTAAGATTTTATTTATTTATTTGACAGAGAGAGACACAATGAGAGAGGGAACACAAGCAGGGGGAGTGGGAGAGGGAGAAGCAGGCTTCCCGCGGAGCAGGGAGCCCGATGCGGGGCTCCATCCCAGGACCCCGGATCATGACCTGAGCCGAAGGCAGACGCTTAACAACTGAGCCACCCAGGCGCCCCTGGATATATATATATATATTTTTAAGCGCAATAGGAAGACACTGGAGGGGGTAAGCAGAGAAGTGATGTGATTTGTCTTAAAAAGATTGCTCTGGGGGCGCCTGGGTGGTTCAGTGGGTTAAGCATCTGCCTTCCGCTTGGGTCATGATCCTAGGGTCCTGGGATCAAGCCCCGCATCTGGCTCCCTGCTCAGCAGGGAGCCTGCTTCTCCCTCTGCCTGCCATTCCCCCTGCTTGTGCTCTCTGGCTCTCTGTCAAATAAATAAATAAAGTCTTAAAAAAAAAAAAAAAGAAATATGGTAGAAAAAAAGAAGTAAGGTGGGTCACTGACTGAGGTGGGCTGATCATACACCTGTGCTGCCATTTCCACTCATTTTTCACCCCAAAATATAATAATAGGACATACTCTACAGCGGTAATATTGGGCCAAATTCACAGAAACGCTGAAGCGGGGTTGTCGGAACATGGTCCCTGGACCAGCCAGCATCAGCCTCACCTGGAAATTGTTAGAAATGCAAATTCCTAGGCCCGTCCTCACACCTAGTGAGTCAGAAGCTGTGGGAGCAGAGGTTAAACCAATAAGGCTTCCAGGTGATTGTGATGCAGGCTGGTTTGAAGCCGCTGTTCTCTGGGACCCATGGCCAGGCCATGTAGAGTATATGCCTGGGAAAAAATGATGGTTTGGGCCCATCTGGCTGAATAGGTCCAGACCACCCCTGAACCATCATCTAACTAGGCTGTGGGTCACCCCCACCCCACCCAAAACAGCATCTTCACTCCCATCTCTCAGCCATTGTGATTCTGGCCAGAGCCAGGGGGTGGCGCCAGCGCCTCAGGCTTTCGTCTGGATTCGGGAGCTAGAGACCCAGGAAGAATTGTCCCCATCCCCTGCGCCTTCTCCCCCACCCCCGCCCTCCTGCCCCCCACCCCCAGCCTCTGCTCCAAGGCCTGCCCACCGGCAAAGGCTTTGCAGGGTGGCTTTCATCAGGGAGGGGGGCGCTGAGGCTGGCACACCCAAGGTAGGGGCCAACCCCTTCTTCCTGGAGGTTAGGAAGGTGGGCTGGAGAAGCCCCCTTAGTCAGGAAGAAATTAGGGGTGTCTGGCCTGTGGGGCTTGGGGGCCAGGAGCCCAGGCAGGCGGCTCTGGTCCAGTTGCCTCTGGCTATACCCGTTTAACCCTCTGCCTATCCTGCCCAACCTCAGGTGAGGTCTCAGGTGCTCCTTCTCTGCCCGTGGGCGGGGGCAGCCTGGAGGTACCCTGGGGCCCAGACAGAGCCCCAAGTTTGGGGGTCCTCACAGCCTAGCAGCCAAGCAAGCTAGGAACAGGGGCCCACAGCGGAGAGAATGCGTGGATGGAGCTCTTACCAGCTGCCAGCTTCACGTCTCCTGGGTTGGGGGCTCTCTGGGCCCCTGTCCTGCTTTGTGGTCAAGGGAGCCCAGCCTCCTGCCCAGAGGAGGAGCCCATGCCCTGCTCCTGGTCCTGGGTGCAGCTCGGCAGATAGGAATCCAGGAGACCCGCCTGGGTTCCTTCCTAGCTCAGGTTCCAAGTCCCGTTCCAAGAGGACCCAGGGCTGCGTGCAGGCTTGGCCCCCATCGGCTCCCCTGCCCCTCATCTTTCCTCCTTGAGGGGAGACTGAGACCCCTCGCCCAGCTGGAGTCACTCTGTCCATGCTGCTTGCTTTGGTCTCTGCTCCAGGGATCTGCCCACACCCCCTCATCTCCAGGGGTCCCACCCAACGCCCACGCCCACACCCACTCCCGAGGCCCACCCTCTGCCTCTTGGCCATGCCCGGGTCTCCCAGGACCCCAGATGGGGAGCTAGCCTCCTCTGAGGTTCTGCCTCAGTCCGCAGGAAGCTGCGGCTAGGCCAGCTGCTTTCCCCGGGCAGCCAGCTGTTTTGCCCATCAGGGAGCAGCCCTGGCTCCCCAGCTGAAACCGTGGCCGTGGCTGTGGCTGCAGCGTGGCAGCCCGGCTGGTCCGGGGCCTGCGGGCTGTTAACTCCTCTGGGCCCAGCTCCCTTCTCCATTGCCCCCCCGCCCCCGGAAGCAGCCTGGTGAGAGACTTCCAGAGACCCCAAGAAGGCCGAGCCTTGCTATCCCCGCCCCCCTCAACGACTGCTAACCAGACACCCCCTCCCTGCCACGGAGCCTTGTCCTCAGGTGACCCCAGGTAAGAAGGTTCAAAGGGCCAAATGAGAGCCCCATTCAGAATACTACTACTACTACTAATAATAATAGCTATCATGAACCCCCTGCTGCGTGCCAGGCGCTGGGCTAAGGGCTTTAAATGTATTCTCTGACTTAATTTTCACAACGGTCCGTGAAGCAGGGAAGATTTTCATTTTACAGATTAGGAAACGGAGACGTGGCGAGTCTAAGCGGCTTGCCCAAGCCCGCACAGACTTGGGGTTTGAAACGGGGCTACCCTGGCGGTTCCCTGAATCCGAGCCCTTGGTGGTGGTGCTATTTCAGTTCCCCCCCCAGCTCCTTGCCTCCCACCCCCAATGCCCCCCCCCCCCCGGGTCTGGGCACCGGTAAGGGCCATCTGTGGAATGGGATAGATAACTGATGGGTGGAGTTTACACCACCAGCGCCCTGGAGCCATGCCAGGCTCTGTGCTCAATACCTTCCAAGAGTTTATTAGCAGATCCTTCCTGTCGGTGGCTGCCGGTCAGCCTGGGCTAGAATCCCGGCTTTGCTGTTTCTGGCAGCCCGGCTTTGGGCAACTGACTTGACATCCCAGTCTCAGTGTCCAAAGCTGGAAAATATTCTGCGCCCTTGATTTTGTTGTGAAAAGGATGAGATAAGGCAGGTGAGATGGTTGGCCCAGTACCCGACACGGGGGAGGGGGGGATATTACCCCTTTCTGTTAGGACTACTAACCGCAATCTGGAAGGGTCTGAGTGGCCCACCAGGCTTGTGCCCCCTCACGCCCAGCATGGAGCTGGCACACAGGAGGGCTCTGTCGCTCCTTGTAAATCAATGAACCCTGGTCTGTGGAACCTCCATGGGGACAGCAAGCTGCAAGAGGGATCCAACTTGCCCAAGATCACAATGACTGAGATAGAGCTGCGGGGATCCCAAGGCATCCAGCTCTTAACTCCTGCACCCCTGTGGCCTTCCCTCCTGAGGCAGGAACCTGGTCTGGTGGGAGGGGGAGGAGGGACAAGGGAACAGGGACAATCCCAGGGCTGAGACAGCCCAGAAGGTGACTGGGCCGCGGCTGGGTGGGATCTCAGGGTCTGGGAACGACCCCTCAGGATGCAGTGACCCGTGCTCTCCCCCTTTGTCCTCTCCCCCCTGCCCACCATGGGTCAGCTCCCTGGTCCCAGCCTAGACATCTGGAACTGGAGCAGACAAAGGACTGCGAAGGGGGACAATAACCTTCTGTCCATTTTCAGATGCCGGGCCGGGCCTGGCCAGGGCTGGGGGCCGGAGCCCCGGCGAGGCGGTGCCAGGCCCCCCGCGGGCAGCGGACAATGTTGGCAGTGATGGAGAGGAGGCATTTCAAAGCGTTTTGTTCCCGCTGACCCCCTCCCCTCCACATCTCGCCCGGCTCGGGGTGAGGCCCCAGCCCCACCCCCAGCCACCCAGGCCCCTGCTCCTGGCGGCTTGGGGACCGGCCACATTCTTGACCTCAGGGGAAAAGTTTAGACTCTGCGCGCTGGGCAACAATAACGGTGTCACAGAACTGATTTAGGAGCGGCACTTACCATCACAAAGCAGCAGACAAAGAGCCAGGGCTGAGAACGCGCCGGCCTATTGCGCCTACTCCTCCAAGCACCGCCACCACTTCTCTCCTCGGCCCTGCCTGGGTGGGACTGGGTGCCAGGACCCCAACCCTGCGCTCCCCAGAGGAGGGCCTGAACTGGGGAGGGAGCCAAGGAGAAGGGATGGGGATCCCATGGGGGATCAGGGGGCCTGAGAGCTGCTTCCTACCAATTTGCCACGTGACCCTGGGCCAGTCCTTCCCCACTCTGGGCCTCAGTTTCCCTATCTGTAATAAGGAGGCTATAAACTAGAAGGCCGAAAGCATGGAGCTCTGATCTTGCAAGGAGAGGGATTTCCATGATGATGATGATATGATGATGATGATGGTGGTGGCAATATGGTGATAGAAGTATTGACCCCTTTGGTTCTGGGCACTTCACAGGTGCCAGGCACTGTGATCACTAACCCCTTTCTGGCCATCATTTTTTTTTTTTTTTTTTTTTAAACTACAGAGACCACTCTGCACCATCCTCTCCCTCTCGCTCTCCCAAAGGAAGAGAAGGACAATTATGGATGACAAATGGCAGTTGCAGAAGCCACACCAAGAGCTGGCTTCACACTTGAGAGAGAATGCTGCATCTTCCTTGTGGTTTCTGAGGCTCTAGACGGTTCAGAGAAACTTCTCCAGTAACAAACTATAGAAATGATCCCTGAAAATACAGTCTTGTCATCCCCTTTGATCATTTCCTTCTCAGCAACCTCACAAAGCAGGTTGCATCATGAACTCCAGTTGACAGTTGATAACTGAGGCTCAGAGAAGTTGAGTCACTTGTCCAGGGCCACACAGCTTGGAGTCTGTGCAACCGAGACGCAAGACAGGGCTGGCTCACTTCTGATTACACTGCAGTGAGGAGAGAGGCAAGGAGGCAGCTGGACCCTGGGGAGTTCTGGGTGGGAGGGCCTCTCCTCCCGGCCAGAAGGCTATGAATAAATAAATGTCTGATTACCCCCAGGGGGAATTCCACCCTTGGAGCAGGTGCTTTTAAAAAACGAGATTGATTCTTGTCTGTGAACAGAGGTTGGCCCGGCAGACACCCAGGTGCAGGGGATTGGACCAAATGACCTCTAGCGGAGACCTAGGCATTAAAAGCAGGCTGGAACATTTAAGGGCTGCTGGCTCTGGAGCCAGGCTATGGGTTCCAATCCTAGCTCTGATTTTTCCTGGTAGTAGGTCCATGGTGGACAAGTTCCTGCAACATTCTGTGCCTCAGTTTTCCCACCTGTAAAACTGAACGCACCTTGTAGGAGCGTGCTGATCATTCAGTGTACTACTTAGAAGGCCTTAGAACAGCGCCTGACTCTGTGAGGGCTGCCGGTTTCTATTTAGCAAGATCTGTGCAGCCAAGTCCAACGGCCAGGACACCTCAAGGTGGGCACTGCTAGGACTTGGTGGCATGCAGTCAGCTGTTGACCTTCCTTCCCAGGGAATGGTTGTACTTTGATTACAACATGAGGGTCTTATGGTCGGACACCGAGAGCAAAGGGGGCCCTGTTCTCTGGGACTTGTAAGGCAAAGACCAGCCAAGCTTCCCGGGCAGTCAGAAGAGATTGTGGCAGGGGTTGGCCAGCCCTGGGCATGGTGCCCCGCCATGAGGACAGGAAGGGAAGGGGGCCCTGGGAGGTGCTGTTCGGAGTCTGCCCCTCTCCACCCCTTAAATCCAGAGGGTCCAAATTATACGTGGAAAGTGAAGGAGAGGTGGCCCAGCGCGGTGTCCACAGCGCCAGTCCTCAGCCTCGTAAGGGAGCCCCGTGGGTCTGAGGCTCAGCTCTGCCAACTTGCTGTGTCGCCCAGGATGAGTTGCTGCCCCTCTCTGAGCTCATTCCAAGAGTCTTTTAGAATCCAAAGTGTTCAAAGGAGACCATCACAGGGGCCTCTGTGAGTCCACAAGTCTAATAACAAAATTGGCTTGGAGCCCAGGAGTCCTGCTCCCCAGACTCCAGTCCCTGTTGTCTCCCCTCCACCTCAGACTTCACTTCCAGCTTCTCTAGCCATCCTTCCCTTTGGCTCCCCTCGCCCAAGTCCCAGCGACACATGCATCACAGACGGAGGGTGAGACAGTCCAGTGGAAAATGTCATGGATTCTTGGGGGTTGAGGGGTGGTCCCAGCCTCCCCCTCCCTCACTGTCTGGCTGTGGGGCCAGAGGAGAACTCACCTGGGCAGAGCATCTTGGGGTCCCCTCGGCCCGGGAGGCAGATGGCACTGCTGGGGCCGGCTCTGGCACAAGGTGACTTCCCCACCCAGTTCCCGCTGCTGGAAGGGCTGGTCAAGCAGGCCCTCAGGTGCCAGCCCGTCCTTCCCCTAGACACAAGGTTTCCTGGCAGGAAGGGCACTGGCTGGGGGTTGGGCAGTGGGGCAGGGAAAGATTTGGGTGAAGGTGTCTCCTAGAGGGCTTGTCCGCAGCCCCTAAACCCACCTTCTTTCTGGATGCTGTGGGCCAGGGGTCCAGGAAGCCAGGAGAGGGCTGATCCGGGAGAGGCTGAGATGAGCCCAGGCCCCTGCCCCATCCTGCCCGCCCCCCCCCACCCCCCAAACAGGGCCAGCAGGGCCCAGGCTGAGGTGTTTGCTTTTCCTGTCTCTACACTGACTCCATTCAGAGCGGACTTTCTCCACCCCCGGCCAACGGCCAGCAAGCCAGGGCACCAGGGAGAGAGATCACCGCCCCCACCCTCCCTCCTTTGCAACCCCCCCGAATGCCATCTTCACTTCAGGGAAACGGCATCTCCCAGGACTTGCTAGTTTTTGAAGGGGGGCACTGCAGAAGTAGGGGGGCTGGGGAAGAAGGGGCCCACCCCAAAGGAGAAGAGGGAAAGAGGGAAACCGAATGGAGAAGTGGGTGGTGGGAAAAGAGGGACATGAAGTGAGGCCGGAAAGAGAAGACGAACAGAGGGCTGCGGAAGGGACTGGCAGAGAACCAGAGAAAGGGGCTCCTAAGGGAGGAGGCCCCAGGCAGAGGTGGGGTGGGGAGGGGCACAGTATGGGAAGCCACAGGCAGAGACTGACCCAGGAGGCAGGGAGCGCCTTTGCAGGCTGAGCCAGGGCCTCATGCCTGGCTCTCTGCCACCAAGGCGGGACAGGGCCTGAGGCCGCCCCTGGGGCTGGGCGCTCCTGACTCCCACCTGAAATCCCTGGGACAGGGTCCCCGGGCGGGCGAGGCTGTGACCTGGTCTGGGGCCAGGGGAAGGAGGAGGGTGAAAAGTTTCCCCAAGTCAGAAGGCCACGGGGGAGGCATCTCAGGGGGTCCTGCTCTTTGCTCTCTCTGACTGTCACTTTGGTACATAAAGGGGGTAGAAAGGTCAGCTGTGGCCTTTCAGGTCTGTGGGAAAAACTCTGCCCACTTCCCTAATGCATATTTATTGGTGTGAGCCGCTGGGGTGGGAGGAAGCCCCCACCCCACCCGCCTCGCGGCCAGGCCAGGTTAGCACTAAGAACCGGCTCCATGTCACCGAAATCCTACTCTTTGTCTCCAGATTGGCTCCAGAGTCCTCCCCCTTCCCTCCTCCCCTTGGCTCCCCCCACCCCCCTTTGGGGTTGCCAAGCAACTGTGGAAGGGTAGCTGAGATATTTTCTTTATTACAAGCAAAAGCAAGACAGCATCATGGCCCCAGGAGGGGAGCAGGGTGGGGGCTGGGGAGAGGGCATCCCATGCTCTGGGGGGAACCTCACTACCTTGGTGTGCTCTGGGCTTGGGCAGTGGGGAGACTCAGAGCCCCAGAGAAGGTGGAGAATGGAAGGGAGTGGTGGGGTGGGTGGGTGCACAGACATTGATCCAGTCTACATAATGCTGAAAGAAGCAGCGCCAAGGGACCCCTGGTGAGTCCCTCACCTGTCACCCACCAGCTCTATTTTCAGGCCAAGTCACTTGCTTCCTCTGGGTCTAAGTTTCCTCCTCGACAAAACGGGGATAATGACGTGTACTATTATCTCATTTAATGCTCGCGTTAAGCCCAAGAGACATTTATTTTTCCTGTTTTACTGGTTAGGAAACTGACACTCAGAGACAGGAAGTGACTTGCCAAGCAAGCAGGTAAATGACGGTGAGACACTTCAGCCCCAACTCCTTTTTTATTTATTTTATTTTTTCAAGTAAGCTCTGTGCCCAACGTGGGGCTCGAACTCACGACCCCAAGATCAAGAGTTGCGTGTTCTACCGACTGAGCCAGTCAGGCGCCCCGCGCCCCCCAACTCTTTTTATAAAAAACATTTTTTATTTGAGTGTGGTTACACACTGCGACATTAGTTTCAGGTGTACAACACGGTGATTCAACGTCTCCATAGTTAGGCCATACCCACAAGAGCAGCTACCATCTGTCACCGTACAACACTATTACAGTATCGTAAACCGTGTCCCCTGTGCCGTGCCTTTTATTCCCACGACTTACTCATTCGTAACTGGAAGCTCGTACCTCCCACACCCCTTCACCCATTTTGCCCATCCCCACCTTCCTCCCCTCTACCCAACTCTTTATTTTTATTTATTTTTTTAAAGATTTATTTATTTTTATTTTAGAAAGAGAAAGAGAGTGCGCGAGTGCAAGTGGGGGGAGGAACAGGGAGGGGAGGGAGAATCTCAAGCAGACTCCCCTCTGAGTGTGGAGCCTCACGTGGGGCTCAATCTCAGGATCGATGAGATCACGACCTGAGCCGAAACCAAGAGTCAGACCCTCAAATGACTGAGCTGCCCAGGCGCCCCTACCCAACTCTTTTTTATTTTTATTTTATTTTTTTGAAGATTTTATTTATTTATTTGAGAGAGAGAATGAGATAGAGAGAGAGAGCGTGAGAGGAGGGAGGGTCAGAGGGAGAAGCAGACTCCCTGCCGAGGAGGGAGCCTGATGCGGGACTCGATCCTGAGAGTCCAGGATCATGACCTGAGCCAAAGGCAGTCGCTTAACCAACTGAGCCACCCAGGCGCCCCCTTTTTTATTTTTTTTAAAGATTTTATTTATTTGACAGAGAGAGAGAGAGCGCATGAGCGGGGAGGAGAGGGAAAGGGAGAACCAGACTCCCCGCTGAATAGGGAGCTCAACACGGGGCTCGGGGCTCGATCCCAGGACCCTGGGATCATGACCTGAGCCGAAGGCAACCGAGTAATGGAGTAACCGAGTAACCAACCGAGCCACCCAGGCGCCCCTACCCAATTCCTTTATAGCAGCTTTACTAAGGGCGTCTGGGTGGCTCGGTGGTTAGGCGTCTGCCTTTGGCTCGGGTCATGATCTCAGGGTCCTGGGATCGAGCCCCGTGTCAGGCTCCCTGCTCAGTGGGAGGCCTGCTTCTCCCTCTCCCTCTACTACTCTGTCTCTCTCTCTCTGTTAAATAAATAAATAAAATCTTAAAAAAAAAATAGCAGCTTTACTGAGGTATAAATCACACACTATGTGATCGCCCTTTTAAAATGTACAATTTAGGGCGCCTGGGTGGCTCAGTTGGTTAAGCGACTGCCTTCGGCTCAGGTCATGATCCTGGAGTCCCGGGATCGAGTCCCGCATCGGGCTCCCTGCTCGGCAGGGAGTCTGCTTCTCCCTCTGACCCTCCCCCCTCTCATGTGCTTGCTCTCTCTCATTCTCTCTCTCTCAAATAAATAAATAAAAAATCTTTAAAAAAAAATAAATAAATAAAATAAAATGTACAATTTAATGGTTTTTAGTATGTTCACAGAGTTGTGCAATCACCACAATCAGTTTCGAACACTTTCATCATCTCCAAAAGAATCACTGTGTCCATTAGCCTTCACTCCCCCTTCCCTCCCAACTCTCCCTGCCTCCCATCCTAGGCAACCACTAATCTGCTTTCTGTCTCTATAGATTTGCCTATTCTGGATATTTCTATAAATGGAATCAGACAACATGTCTCCGTCCCAACTCTTTACTTCCAATGGCTCTAAGCTCACTGGGTGCTGGGGTGACAGAGTATCAGGTATGATGGTTGACAACGTGAGCTTTGCTGTTAGACTCGGGTCTAAAACCTGGCTCTGCCACTCAGTAGCTCTGTACCTTGGGGAAGTGGCTTCCTCTCTCCAGGCCTCAGGTTTCTGATCTGTAAAATGGGGTGAGTGGTGGCATTTCTCACAAACCTGTAGGGATCATGAAAAGTGTTCAGCCCAGCGCCAGTGCTAATAAATGGTAGCTGTTGACTGGATTACAATGATCCATGCACCCATCTATTTATCCCTTTACTGGGCATTTAATCAAATTTAGCACCATCTAAGACTCAGGCATTGTTCTAGGTGCCGGGGATAGAACAACAGACAGGACGTGATCGCTGCCCGCATAGGGCTCACATTCTAGTGGACAAATAAGACAGCAGGTGAAGGACAGGCTTTCAGAGCGATATGTGTGATGAAGACAAGAGCACAAGTGATGGGATGAAGCAACCCAGGGGGGTTGGGAAAGCTTCATTGGGAAAGCTTCCTTGCCTTGTCATCTCCTGCAGAGGAACTTTTTCTAAGTAAGCTCTACACCCAACGTGGAGTTTGAACTCAAGACCCCGAGATCAAGAGTCGCATGCTCCACTGACTGAGCCAGCCAGGAACATCATCTTTTATAAACTGGCACATGCTATGCAGGACGCAGGAGTTCTTAGGGTCCCCTCTGGGTGGGGACGGTGGCCTGGCTTTGTTATCTTCTGAGAATGGGGACATTCTCAGGTTGGCAATTCATTTATGAAGGCAGGTCACTTGGTCATCAGTGTGTAAGAACCCCGGCTGCTCTTAGAGAACTCTGTACATGCAGGGCCTGGCCTGGGGAGGCACGACGAGCGGGGGCAGGGCTCTTTGCTCCATCCCAGGCCACCCTGAAACGGGGATTGATAGCAGTATTTGGGGACAGGATTCCAGGTTTGGAAATATCCTGCCCGGAGGTACAACCTGACTGACGGGTCCTCAGGCCACTCCCTGGGCACTCGTTTGCCCTGCTGCACATCTTGGACAGGGTTCTGAACCGCAGAGACCAGGCTGCTTCGTGAAGCCTCTTAGAGCCTCCTTCACTGAGCCCTCACACAGCAACATGTCCTGATCTGCATCTAGAACCTCAGCTGATTGGCTACATTCATGCATCCAGGCGCTCAATTCATCTTCCATCCAAGTGTCCCAACATCTGTTTTTTCATCATCTGTCTGTCCATCCACCTATTCATTTAATTATTCCTCCAATAAAGCACCCATTCAGTCATTCATTCAATAGGCGTTTACTGAGCATGTCCTTTGTGCTGGGCAGTGTTTGGTAAAATGACAGTCCTGGGGGATAGGGCATGCTTAATGGGCAGTGTGGACAACTTTGTCCCTCCTTCCTGATGTGTTGGTCTTTTTTTTTTTTTTTAGATTTTATTTATTTATTAGAGAGAGAGAGAAAGCGAGCACACAGAGGGAGAGGGAGACAGAGAGGGAGAAGCAGCCTCCCTGCTGAGCGGGGAGCCCAGTGCGGAGATCGATCCCAGACCCCTGCGATCATGACCTAAGCCGAAGGCAGATGCCCAACCGACTGAGCCACCCAGGCGCCCCTGTGTTGGTCTTAATAAGGGAGAAGGTAGAGCAGAAATTACAATAGCTGAATGTATGCATGAGCCTGAACATGTATCCGTGTGTGTGTGTGTGTGTGTGTGTGTGTGTGTGTCTGTGTTAGGAGGCAATGATAAAATCTTACTGCAAGCAAATGCAAGGTGTGTGTTTGGACTCTCCCAACACCACAACCATCTCTAAGGAGGCAGGGCAGGCATAATGGCCCCATTTCACAGAGGCAATAACTAGATTTCAGTTCAGTCTATTGGAATTCACTTGCCCAAAGTAACGCTGCCTCTTCCAGAAGATTCCTCAAGTCCTGTTGGAATGAATTGCTTGGTCTTCTATAATCCCCCATAGCTCTGCTAATATTTCAGTTAGAGAGTTTTCCTGCTCCTTTCACGGAGGCTGGCCGGCTATTTGTGTGTCTGTCCACTTGTCCAGTGAATGGATACTTCTGGAGAGGTAACAGCAGACGGTCCATCTTTCTCTTCGCCCTGTCCCCCGCCTCCAGCACACAGAGTACACCTCAGATATTCACTAAATGTTATTCATTGCCAGGCGACCTGAGGTCACCTGCCTGTCAAGGACACAGTTTGGGACCCTGTTCGGCCATCCCCTAATCCCAGGCCAACACCAGCTGTCACCTGCAAACCGGCAATAGTAGCTCAATGGGTCTCCTGTCGTCCAGCTTGCCCCTTCCCCAGCCCCACCCCCATTCTCTACACAACAGCCCCAGCAAACCTTTAAAAATGTAAATCTGAATGTGTCAGACCCTCCAGGACTCCCACTGTGTTTAGGATAAAATCACAAATCCTCCCAATGTCCTACAGGGCCCTGCAGGGTCAACCCCGGCTTTATCTGGCACTTCCTCTCCGTGCTTCCCTTCCCACTCTCCCAGTTCTTCCTTGCTCCTTAGCTTTGGGGCGTGCCATGCCCCCTGCCTGGAACAGTGCCCAACTCCCCACTCCCAGGGGACTGGGGTCTCCTCCTCCGCTGGTCTGCCTCTGGGGGACACTGCCCATTGCTGAATCCCGCGCCAGCACACAGTAGGCATTCCAGAAATATCTTTTCAATGACTCGCGAGTGATAAGACCCTTCTTGGCTCCTCAGTTTCCCTGAGGATGAGGATGAGGCCAATTGACCCTTCTCTGCCCAGGACTGATGGCTTTAAATAGCTCGGACATACCCCGGAGGTGGAAAATGTAGATTAGATTGTAGAATGTGGCTTTCCGACGAGGCCTGGGAGTTTCAATAGGCGTTTACCGGTGCAGAGACCACACTGGCCAGCTCCAGTCAAGGTTGTGTTCCTGTCAGACTGGGCCGGGGCCGGGGCTGAATTTGTAAGAAGACGCGGGTGTCTTTTGGGTCTTACCACTTTGCATATGCATTTCCACAAGTCCCCTCAGTATCTCTGCTGTGGTGAGTAAAGGCTGGAAACCAGTGGTCAGTGAGTTCCCCAGCCCTGAGCTCCGGCTCTGGCTCCATCGCCTGCTGGCTAGCGGCTACCAACATCACTGTCACAGGTCTCAGTTTCTTCATCTGTAAAGTGGGGCTGCTAATAGTACCCACTTCTCAGGGTTGTTGTGAGCAGTCCACAGGCTACTACCTTAAAAGCGTTTAGTGCTTTGCACATCAAGCATTTTGTTGTGGCTATTATTATTAGCAGATGGCACATTCCCAAGAGTTGGGACCTGGTTAGCAGGGCTCTCTCTCTACGAAACCCTGACTTCAAGTACTACTCCCCAGAAGTCGTATTTTTTTTCAACTTTTGTAAGAAACTCCAAGAAGTGTATGTGATTCATGTTTAAGCCACCGGTGGATATTCATGGACATTCAATGATGGGTGGTGTGTGTGTATGGGAGGGGGGCACTGTACTAGGCTCCAGAAGCCTGAAGATTAGTAGGATCCACTTCTTGTCTGATGAGAACAGACAAACCAATGATCACAATCCAATGGGTGCATGTAGTTAGGCGGCCCACAAACTGTGGGGAGAGGAGAGGATTTCAGGGTGGTGACAGGGGTCCTCTGAGTGTCTGGGGATCTCTGGGGTGGATGGAGGAAGGCAGGATGTATGGGTGGAATGGCCACGCACTCCCCACCAGGGTGTGAGCTTCACTGGGAAAGACAGGCTGAGCTCTGCGGGTGAGAAACTGGTATGTATTCCCCCAGCTGACTGAGAACCTTCTCTGTGCCAGACCTGGCTGGGCTGGGGGTGGGAGGCACATCAGACCTAGACAGAGCCCCAAGCCTCCCAAAACAGTGGGCTGTCCAGTGGAAGAGACATGACAAGACAAGCATTAATAGCATTCACGCCCCTCTCGCCCTCCCCCTGCTCCCCCACCCCCATGCGCCCCCTGCCCCCTGCCAGAGCTGAGGTATCCAGAAGCCTGCAGGAGGTATCCTGGGAATCAAGCCCTTGTCCTTGGTCTGGGGAGAGGGCAGTCTCCAGATCCCTAGTGGGGGTGTGGTCTCTGGAGATGGCATCTTCAGCCTGGGGGTTGGGACTGCATGCCCTCCTCCCTTATCCTTCAGCAGAGCCTTTTAAGGGGGTGACCCTCTGACCTCCAGACTGTTCCCCCTCACCCTCCAGCTAGAAGTCCCTAGGGCAGCAGCTTAAAGAAGGAGGGCTCCGGAGGCCTCAGGTTAGCTGCAGATGGGAGGCCAGGATTGGGCCTGAAAAGACTCTGGGGTCCCCTGGGCACTCCTGGGGAGCTCAGCCAAGGCTAGGGGGCCTGAGTCAGGTCCATGGGAGTGTAGCGCCGAGATGGCCCAGGACAAGGGAGGGGGCGATGGGCAAAGGGTTCAGTCAAGGGAGCAGGCGGGGCATTGGGAGTCTAGGGCCCAGGGTGGGGGTGGGAGGGCGAGGGGTCCGGCCGGTGCAGGGGAGGGGGGCGCCCCCGGGCAGGGGCACGCTATGTCTTTAAGAGCTGCCTGAGCGCAGGTTGCAGCTGCCTGGCCAGCCCGAGAGACAGCGGAGATTCATTACCCGCCGACACAATGACCATTGATGGCCCCGTGGCGTTATTCAAATCCAGTACCAATTGCAGCCGAGCCCCTTTCTCCGCGCCAGGCCCGTATTGTTGGAGCGGCCCACTAAAAGCCCGCCCCGGCCCCGAGCCGCCAGAGGCGCCCGCTCGGGTTCAGCCCTGCGCCTCGCCAGCCCGCCGGCTCCCAGCCCGGCTCCCCGGGCGCTGCAGGTGACCCGGCGGCGCATTCCAGCGCTCCCCGCCGCCCGGGCCACCGCCGCCACCGCCACCGCCGGCCGCGACTCAGCCACAGGGAAGCGGAGAGCGCCGGAGCCGGTGCGTGCGGGGCTGGGCGGGGGCGGGGACCCCACGAGTCCAGCAGCCCGTACCCCGGGCTCGGAAACGCGACCCGGCCTCGGGCCCCTGCTTTCCGGATTCCCGGCGAGCCCGGGGAGCCCAGGCTGGGGGCGGGGAGAGGGGAGTTGGGGTTCCCCGGCCCTGACAGAGGAGATTCCCCCGACTCAGGGCGGCGCAGAGACCCAACGCGGGCTACTCTAGGGACCCCGGGCCGCGATCGAAGGAGACACACGCCAGGGGCGATGGGGATCCCCACGCAGGGTCGGGATCCGCGTGCTTGCTCGTCCACCTTACCGCGGGATGGGCCGCGACCGCTGAGCGTCTGCGAGGTAGTCGGACGCGCAGCTCCGGAGATCTCCTGGTCCGGCGCTTTTAAGGAGCCAAGCGGAAGCCCGCACGCAGGAAACCGGGGCCCCGAACTCGGGGGCTTCGCCACTGATTGTCCAAACGCAATTCTTGTACGAGTCTGCGGCCAACCGAGAATTGTGGCTGGACATCTGTGGCTGAGCTCCGGGCGCAACAGGGGCGGAAGCCGCAGGGACCGAGCTCGGCGCGGGCGAGACCCCTCGGGGAGGCGGCTGGCTGGCCCCAGCGCGAGGATCGCGGCCCCAGCCGGGAGCGCAAAAGAGGGACGCCGGTCCCTGCCACCAGCGCCGCCATCCTCATCCTCGTCGTCGTCGTCCTCCTCCTTCTCCTCCTCCTCTGCGGGTGACCAGTCGTGGCTGGCGGGGGCCTCCAGTCGATCGCGTCGTTTTTCCCTTTTTCAAATTTCGGCCGGGAACGAAGCTGGCACGCCGCGGCGGGGCATGACTGTGGTCCGGGGAGCCCGCCCTCGGCCCGAGCCGCAGCAAGTCGGGGGCGAAAGAAGATGCCGGCGGAACGCGCTCGCTAATTCGTTTTGAATTGGTTTTAACCTAGCCCCCACCAATGCCCCCCAAACAAAAAAGCCTAAACCAACCCCTAAATCCCAAATAAACCGACCCCTCCCGCCAGCCCCTCCAGACGGACCGATGGGCTGAGCCTCCTCCAGCCGCAGCAGGAGTCAGGAGTCGGAGAAGCGTCGAGAATGATGCGCTCCAGCCGGGCAATCGCCTCGGCTTTGGAAACAACTTGGACAAACGAATCCTTTTCATTAAAGACAAATCTTCGGAGATAGTGGGGTTTACTTATTCGTTTATTTCCTCAAAAGTGGGGGTTCAGGAGTTGTGGGGGGGCAGCTGGGTGTTGCTGGGGCTGAGCCCAGGTCACCTGTTCCTGACCCCCATTCCGCTGGGGACTGAAAATGACCCAAAATGCTGCGGAGCGGAGCTTGGGCCAGTTTCAGCGATGGTGCTGGCATCCCCCACCCTGGAGAACCCGGTTTTCTCAGTGTATCCTCCTGCCCTACTCCTCAGCATTAATTGGGGTGCCCTGGCAGAAGGGATATCCCGAATCTACTCTCCCTCTTCCCACTGCAGGCGGGAAAGGAATTCTATCGTCCCGTTTCCAGGACTTGGAATCCCAGGTGGGACAATGGGCCACTCCAGTGGGGCTGGAGGCAAGGAGGAACCTCCAGGATACAGGAATCAATGAGACTGTAGGGGGCCATTTCAAATCCCTTGCTCCGTTCCCTAACATGGAGACCCTAACCTCAGCACCTAGTTCTCGTTGGTCATAACAGCCTTTCTAGACAGCAGTTGGACCCCAACACTGGCCTTAATTTGCACTCAGACCAGCTCCTACCCATAACCCCAACATGGCTGGCCCCCACCTACACATACCCAGAGGGTCTCTACCCATAGATTGCTGGAGAGAAGCCCAGAAGCCAGGGGTCGTGTGTCCTCTAGGCCTTGAGAATGATGTGCATACACATCCCCTCCACCCCCAACACTGCTGAGACAACCATTTGGCACTTTCATCCCACAGGAGAGAGGTTCTACCTTAAATTATTGACATTTAATGAAAAACAATGTTTTGGGTGGGATGATGTTAATGCCCTAATTTTTTTTTTTTTTTTTTTGAGATTTTTCCCCAGCGAAGCTTCTTCTCCAGGTCATGGGAAGGGAGGTTCAGCAGTTTGATATGACACCCCCATTCTGGTTTCTGGGGCTGTGGGCTGCAGCTGGTGGGACAAAGCCTGGCCTTGGACAAGTAGAGAAGTGTCCTGGGACCCAGACTGGTCAGCACAGACAGGCTCTGCCATCCCCTTCTCCAGATGGCCCTATCAGACCATTCTCTCCCAGACAGTCTGTGTAGTCTGGGTTTGAACCCCTGCCCTCTTTTTGGGTGAAGGGCAGCTCTGAAAGTCCTAGGCTAAGGGCAGAGAGGTTGGACCAGGGACCATGGCTGGGGGGATGTGGAGTGCCACTGGTTTCTAAGGATGAAGCTCCAGGCAAAGCTAGTAAACACCCTAGTCTTTTATTTGCCCAAGGCCAGCTGTTGCAGGCAATGAGGCCCCAAGACTTCCAGAAGGGATGAAGGGAGGAGGGGCAAACCATCCTGCCTACCAGGTGCTGCCTGCCCCCACCCTGCTTCCTGCAGGAGGTGGGAAAGGAGATAAAGTCTGCATTTGTGCCATCAAGGATCACACCTGCTTTCAGATACTTATAAACATTCAGTTGCTGTTGAGGAGGAAACTGAGGCACTCTGACATCCCAGGCCTCTATGTGCCAGTCCAAGCTTTTGCCTGCTCCTCTTTCTCTCTCTCCAGAATGAGCTGCAGGCAGCCTTTTGCTGGGGGAGGGTCTTAGGAGCCCATCTGGTGGCCTGTGGGGGGGAAGGCCAGCCAGGGTCAAGGGCTGGGGATGGGGGAGCAGGAGGAGGGTGTGGTTGGAAGAGCAGCTGCTGGGAGGGGGGAGTCAGCACTGAATAGGGGACCCCAGCTGGGGTTCCATAATGGTATCAGTGGGGGACAGCCAGAGCCCTCTGCTGTCTAGATGGGGAAACTGAGGCAGAGACTCCTCCCATCTTGGAGAAGGGAGGGGCTTCCTATCAGCTATTCCTGTCCATTCATCTTCCCCACGAAGACACTACAGCCCGGGAGCTGGAGTGCCTCGTCAGTGGTCACTCGGTGTTTAGACTGAGACACAAGGAATGGAAGGCAGCTGGGTCACCTGGCCAGGGAGCCCCCTCCTGTTGTGACAAAGCAGAGGGGCACCCTCCCCCACCTCAGTTGCTGGGGAGGGAGGCAGGGCTGAGCCTGCCCGCCCCCACTCACGTGCCTGAGAAAGGCTCATTTTTAGCACCTGGCCTCTTTTCCCTGCCTGGAGGGAGCTCAGGGGACAGAGCAGGGAAGAAAGCGGCCAAGGGGGACAGGGAGACCTGGAAGCAGGGCCCCAGGGGATGTCTGATTGTGCTCTTCTCCCCACGCCAAGGGAACCCGGGCCCAGAGCGGGGCCCTCAGCCGCCATGCAGCGTGGATATGAAGAGGATGCTGTCCTGGTCCTGCAGCTGGTAGTCCAGCTCGCCCTGGTCCAGGAGAGAAAGGAGACGTCAGGGGCTTCTCCTCAGCTGTCGGGAAGGGAGAAGGGGGCCTGGTCGCTTTGGGAGAGAAGGATAAAATCTACCAGAAAAATGGGTGCCCTGCATATTAACCTGCAAATCTTCAGGATGGAGGCGAGAACACCACTTCCCCCAGCTACCCGTTCCTTCCTCCCTCGGGTGGGAGACTTGAGTGGCCCCACTTTGGAAGCCAAGTGGGACCCGGGACTAGCCAGCCAACCCCGCTGGGCCTGATGAAAGACCCAAGGCTGTCCTGGGGAAGCAGTGAGGGGAGGGATGTCTCCCGAGGTACTGACCAGCAGTTCCCAGTCCGCATCGTTAACCAGCACCAGAATTCCTGGCCGCCTGTGGGAAAGAGGGCGTGAGGAGCTGGGAGTGAAGGGCAGGAGGCAGTCGGCAGCAGGGGCATAGAGGCTGAGACACCTGGGCTGGAGGACAGTGTGGTGGGAGCTTGTCCTCCTGAGGTTCTGATGAAAAATCACCCAGGAAGTGGAGGGGACACTGAGTCTAAAGGAAACCAGGCCAGACAGTCGTAGCTTTTGGGGTGATACGGAAAACGGGTACAAATTCCAGCACCACCTCCTAGACCTCAGGCAACTCATTTTGTTTCTCTGAGCATCAGTTTCCTCATCTGAAAATGGCACAAATTACGCAGCCGTCCTCCCAGGTCTGCGCCAGAATGAGATGGGACAATGCATGCCAGGCACCTGCCTGCGTCTACCCCTGTAACCACTGGCAGCAGCACAGTTTTCCAGGGCTCTCACCTCACCCTCCTGGGCCTCCCACAGGCCTGTCCCGGAGACGAGGCTATCTTGGCTCTTCGGAACCAGGGAAGGCTGCCCGGGGCCTCAAGCACCCACATACCCGAGAGCAGCCCTGCCCGGTGTAAGGCAGGGGAGGCTGACATCTGGACAGCTACCCGCCTGGCAGCAGCCCAAGGAGCACTACTCTCCTTGGGGGGTGGCCTCCGGGACGGCAGGACCGTGACCTGAGCCAGGGCTTGAACGGCAGCCTTAGCACCCAGGGCCTGCTGGTGACCTCCGCTGCAAGGGGATGGTGACTGGCTCCCACAAGTGCCTTGCCCACCTCTCTTACACCTTAGGCCTCCTTCTTGTCGAAGGAGAGTGACTTCTTGGCTGTGACACGGAGTGTGGCTCTTTTCCCAGGAGGCCGGGCTAGGTCCGGGACAGGTCCAGAAGCTCTGGGCTAGGGGCAGGGGTGTGCTCACCCCAGTGAGCACGAACGTGCGTGTGTGTGTATGCACCCGTGCACAGTGACTCCCTGGGATTCTAGACCTGTGCCCTCCAGGACGGTATCTAGGAGGCACCATTCACATTTCTAGGGCTCAATGGACTCATGTGCTTAGCAGCTACTACTCTGGACAGCACAGAATACACAACATTTCCATCATCACAGAACGTTCTACGGGACAACCACAGTCCCAGATTGTCGAGGGATGCAAGGGACTGTGGGCAGCATCTTTTTCTCAGGACTTTCTGTATGGAGAGAGTAGCTGAGGCCCAGAGACAGAGGGAGGATAAAGGGGAGAACAGGACCCCAAGAAGGCTGCGGGTGAACCCAAGGATAGGGGCTCAAACCTCCTTCCCCCCTGCCCCCGCCTGCCCTCCTCAGGGAAGGGAAGAAAGGGACTCACACGCTGTCTCCCTGGATGAACAATTCTGGCCGCTCTTTTAGCAAATTCTTCTTGATCCAGACAAGGAGGTTCCGGATGTCCCCTAGAGAGGAAGGCACAGAACAAGCTCTTGTCAAACCCCATTGATTCCCGGCCCCCAGAGCCTTGCCTGGATCAGAAGGAAGTGAACATGGGGCTCAGAGGCCTCTTTTAGACCAGGCTCTTGCGACCCCTGGACTTCCAGATTCCCAAAGTGAGGAAGGGGGCTAGGTGACCAGCATCCTGCCAGAGAGGCCTTCAGAGAAAGTGGTGCTGCTCAAGGCTTAAAGAGGTGACGGGGCCTCAAGACAGACAGGCTTCTGAAGGGCCCTGCAGGACCCCCTCCACCCTTCTCTCTCCAGCCAGTCCCAGATGGGGAGGACTCAGCTTTGCTCTCAGAGGGGTCTGCATATATTTCCCTTTGTGAGGGAAGAAAAACAATTGCTGAGCCGATAACATCAGTTAATTTCCTCTGGCAGAGGGAGAGAAGGATCCTTCACCAGCCAGGGCCGCTGACAAATCACTGCCCCGCTACCCCCACCTTCACAGAGTCCCCCCAGGCCGGGGACGGCCACCCTGAATAGGCAAGAGGTTCAGGATCGAAAGGGCCTCTCCTGCTCAGCTTGGACACTGAGGTCAGCCACTCTGGGGTTCTGGGACAGCCACTGAGCTCTGTGCACATCATGTGGAGGCTCAGAGCTACTGTCCCCTGGATCACCTCTCCTTTCCTAGGAACAGGTCCCAGGCCACAGCACACTGAAACCTGGCTCCATAAACACCTCAAAGCCTACAGCCCTCAAATGTCCAACTGTCTCCTCCTCCAACAGACTGTCTCCTGAGGCTGCAGCTCCTTCTCTCCTCGAGACCACTTGAGGACTGAAGGCCCCGGGGAGACAACTAGTCTCTAGGAAGTCAGAGGGGCTTGAGGCCAGCCACCTCCATCCTGACTTAGTCTCCCGGAGGGGTCTGCTGTCCTGGACCCACGCCTGAGCAGAGCTCAGAGGCGAAGCTGAAGAAGGGCCCAGGCAGCGCCTTGGTTTCTCCATGCAGAGTGACAGCCCCGGCCTGCAGCTGAGGGAAAGGCTGCTTGGCTGAGAAGCTCCGCTCTGCCCCAGTCTCGGCCCAGAAGTGTGTCTCCACCACAGAACCAGCCTCGGGCAGGGTTTTAAGGCATTCTCCCTGACCTGCATGCCACCCTCCTGAGAGGCAGGCAGGCTGCACCCGGAACGGACCCATTCACTCTGCTCCATGCCAACTTCCCTGGATCGTCCGCCAGCAGAGCACGGGGCCATGGGCAAAGTGTCCAAGATCTGAGGCTGCCGCCTTTCAGTTGTAATTCCTGCTTTTAAACAAAGCAGATTGGAGTCCTCATGGTCCCTGGAGCGGGCAGGGGATGCAGAGTGTAGCCTCCAACTAGCTGCAGTCCGTTTGGACTCCTGGCTGGGTTCCTCCCTGAGGCTCAGAGGCTCCCCTTCGGCCTCCATCTTGGCACTGTCTGGTGGGCCGCCAGCCCATACATCTTGTGGCCGCTCGATACAGCCGATGGGGTCTGACGCATCCATCAGCCAGCCGTGGCAGGCGGGGCTGTGCCTGTGTGTGGAGGAGCCGAGAGGCAGTGGGCAGTGCCTGGCCCGAGGGCCACCAGCTGCACCTCCACAGCCCCGGCTGGCCTGTGCAGAACCGGGACCCAGTTGGGTTAAGGGCCCGGACTCCCTCCAAAAGGAGGGGGCTTCTGCTCCACTCTGGATAGGCTGAGGGGAGAGGGGAGGGCTAGTGGTCATGTCGGGGTCATCCAAGTGATGGCACCATCATGGAGTCCCAGAGGGGTGGACTGGGGGGTGAGTCTGCTGTCGGTACGGGCTCATTTATCATGATGCTCCTCTTTGCTGAGGTCACTCCCTCCCTCCTCTGTGCCCCCCAGGCCTGCCCACATTCTTGATAGCCTGTTTCCATGGTGAGGTCGCCGTATTGTTCCCCCATGCCTGGATTTGGGGGTGGGGAGAGGTGGAACTCGCTGCTCCCTTCGCAGGGAGGCCTTGCAAGGGCCACACGGCCTGGCCTGAAACACACCCCCAGGGACATCTTGCTAGGCTTGCTGAGGCCCAGACAATATGCAAATAGCCTCCAAGCCAGATGGTCGGCTTCCAAAGGCGCCCAGGGGAGGAGGAAGGGTTGAGCAGAGTCAGGGACTGGTGGCTCTGGGGAATCTCCCGTTCACCTTCCCCCTCTAGGTCCTCCTGCCTTCCCACTCCACTGAGGGTGGTTTCTCTCCTGGGATCCCATGTAGTCACTCACAAGACAAATATTTATTGAGCAACTACTATGTGCCAGGTGCTAGGAAGACAGCCAATTAGTTGCGATAAATGCTATCTCCTGAGTGCGGGGGCAGGAAAACTTTTCGGAAGATGTTCGCGTTGATGCTGAGGCCTGAAGGATGAGTAGGGCAGGATGGGGAAGCAGCCCAGGCAGAAGAAGGCGCATACACGAAGACCTGAGGCAGGATGGAATTGGCAGGTTCGAGGTAATAGAACAGAGAAGACAAGAAGATCAGCACGAGAGCAGGCCGGACCATGCGGGGCATGCAGGGGCCTTGTGACAGGTCTGCTCTGGAAGAGGCCTCTCCTTCCTCGTGAACCCCAAGTGTGCTCTGTGGGTACAGAACCCACGCTGTCTGGGCCGCTGCTCCGCGTTTCTCTGGTGACACTCGGTATCAAGATCCAGCTCAAATGCCCGGCATGTCCTGAGGACCCCGCGCAGTCTCCCACACAGAACCCGCCTGACGTATTTGCTGACAATGCGGACAACTGCAGAGGGCGGAGGAGAGGTTGAGAACAGAGGCAGTCCTGGTTCTGAGTTTGAGCCATTACTTCCTGGTCCTATGACCTTGGCTGTGGGGTTCTCTGAGCCTCTGCTTCCTTCTTTGGGGGAATGCTAAGAACACCCCACAGGGCTGTTGTGAGGACCGAGTAAGATGATCCATATAAAGCTCCCGGCACATCCGTGCCGTAATTGTTCTGTGATCCAGAGGGAAAACCTGTACCCTTTGCCCTCTCCCAATGTCTTGAGCTTCTGCATGCTCTGCTCAGGCCCCTGGCCCCCTGGGGATGGGTTGCGACAGCCCGGCACTCATGGGATAGTGCTGGGACTGGCTGGGGCTTTTCCGAGGGATCCATTACCTCGCCATCAGAAGTGCGAGGGCAATGAGGGAATGGGGGGGACTGGGAATGGTGAGGGGGCCCCAGACACTGGCCTTCCCTCCATTTTATTTATAAAAATCATTTTATTGATTTATTTTTTAAAGTAACCTCTATAGCCAACGTGAGGCTTGAATTCACGACCCCAAGATCAAGAGTTCAATGCTCTGCTGAGCCAGCCAGGTGCCCCCTTTCCTCCATTTTAGATGTTCAGACCCCTAACATGCTCCCAGGACAACCGAGGTGGAAGGACTCACATTCTGAGGCTGTGGGGGCCAGAAGGCCGGCGCTGGATGGGCACCTAAAACAAGGTCTCCGTGAGGAAGTCTGGCCCGCGCATTTGGGGAAGAGCAGGAGTGGGAGCTGCTGCGCTGTGGCAGGGTGGTTAAGAGTTGGGGTTCTGGAGCCGGGAGACCCTGGGCTGCTGCTAGACGCCCTGTGCAGGAAGTCACCTTGCCTTTCAGTCTCAGTGTCAGCCTCTGACAAATGGGGACAGCAATTCAAACCCCAAAGCACTGCCATGAGGGTTCAGGCATAAGGTAGCAGCAGGCCCTGTGGAGTGTCCAACGAACAGGACAAATGTCCATTTGCCCACAGTGACTCAGGGCTCCTTATCCTCTTGGCTGCCAGACCCCTCTCCTGAAGGCTGCCGGCAAAGGGGCACCACGCACACCACTCTTAGAGCGCACCAACAAAAGCTCCCACCAGGATCGCTCGCCCCAGTGGACTGTCCTTGTCTGGGGACACTGACCATCCACTGTGGCAGGGGCCCTCCACTGGTGTCCATCCTAGCTTCTTGGGCTGAAAGAGAACAATCCCAAGGTCTTATCTGATAATGAACCCCAACTGCAACAGACCCACATCCAGCCTCTCTTTGATCACCTCCAGGGAGAACTTTTCTCCTAACCTGAAATCTGTCTTCCTGACACTCCCAAGGAGCTTGGTTGGTCCATGGGGACCACACCAACAAAAGCGGCCCCTCTTCCCCATGCCACTCAGATCTGGGAGAGCTGGATCCCCTAAGTCTTCTCCTCCATAAGGTTAAACCGCTCCAGTTCCCACCAAGTCCACCAGGCTCCAGGCTCTTCTGGGAGCCCACCCCAGGCCTTAGTTGAAAAGGGAGAAGAAAGAGCAGGGATGGGGGGAGTAAAGGAGAAGAGAGGGTAGAGGGAACATCAGAGGGTCCATTTACAAGTGAATGGGGGTAAGAATGGAGCAGTTTGTGGGCTAAACTGGCCTCAGAAGGAGGTTTACAGATGTGCAGGGGACGCTTCTCATTGTTTAATTAAGCAGAAAGTGGATCTTTTCAAAAGCAATTTTGCACAGGGACTGGGAGGGGTTGGGGGAGAGGAGGGCAGTGGGGAGGGGATCAGCAAACAGGCCCCAGAGCAGAGAAAGGAACAGCTGGCCCCAGAGAGGCTGTGAAATGCATGCTAAGCAGTTTAAAGCGCCGGGAGCTCCCTCCAGCTCCCTAGCCGGCCACCCTGTAATAATACAAAGGCAGGGCAGAGGGAGAAGGGCAGGGAAAGGTGAGGCCTACTGTCTCCTCCTGGGGACCAGGGCAGGTAAGGCCCACACGGGGACAGTCTGTCTTCCCTGACATTTTGGGTTTGCTCCAGGCCACTGACCAACCATGGGCTGGGGGCCTTGCGTTAAGAGACCCTTGATGCATAAAAGCCAGCCCCCAGTGGCCGCAATGTCCGAAACTGATGGCGCCTACCAACCCCTGCCAATCAAGGAGATGGCTGTTAGGACATCCCCCTCAATAAGCATACCTTCTCACCAACAACACATCCTGATGCCCAGAATTATGTGCTCAGATCTGGAAGCAACTTTTCCAAACTGTGGATGTCCAATGGGTAACCAGCTCAATAAAGACTAAATCTAGCCCAACCTCCCGTTTCACAGATGGGAAAAAAGAGGCCCGCAGAAGTAAGTGATCTGCAAATGCGCACTGCCAGGGCTCCTCTTGCAGGCTCACCCCCTTTGGCCTTGCCCATCCTCTTTTCCCAAGTTGGCTGGGTTGGAAGCTCTCCCCTGGCCCAGGACCCAGGGCCCTGGAGTCCCCTTGTTTGTGAGACTTGTCACAATCCATAATCTTATGGTTGCTATTTTCTCTGCTGGAGTCTCCAAGACCTGCTTGGCCAAGTGGCAGCCCCTGGGCTGGGAAGGCTGCCAGTCGACAGAGCTGGGCACGGGCTGGGGGGAAGAGTGGGACTCTGCTGGCGGCACCCGTTGGGCTCCTGTGTGCCAGGGTAGTGCCTGGCAGCTGGCAGCCGGCTCTGCGGCTGCAGGGTGACCTACGCCTCTGGGCGCAGCAGGGCGAAAATGGGAACCAGGGGTGGAGATCCACAGCCAAGGGCCCGGAGACTGAGTCAAGGGGCCATTTCAGCTTCTCTCCCCTGCTTGCTTTTCTGCCATCCCGGAGAGGGGAGGGGAGGCCCCATCTACCCACTAAGCAGTGAATGGAGGATGAGAGATCAAATACCTGGGTCTTAGCCCTGCCTCCCTACTTACGTAACTTTGGACAGGTCACTGTCTCTCTTTCTCTCTCTCTCTCTGAGGTTTGTTTTTCTTGATCATATATAATATCCACTGGGGTCATTACAAAAATCAAAGTAAGTAGCTATTGAAGGCATGAATGAATGAATGAATGAACGAACGAAAGAAAAGTATAGAAACCAGAAAATACACTGCAGGTGTGAGATGTCATGTGACTCAGGGAGTTCGTGGCTCCATGTAAGGACTTTGGAGACCCTGAAATCTGGTTCTAAATCCCAGCTCTGCCATTTAAATAACCATATGGTGTGGACTAAGACGACCCCTGGCATCTCTGAGTTGGGGTTTCCAGTTTTTAAACTGGGAATAATAATGGCAGTTACCACCTAAGAATTTGTGACAATTACTTGCACAACCAACCAGGGTTGTGCCTACCATGCCAAACGCAGCCTGTGGTCCTCATCACACTGGCCTTTCTTCAGTTCCTAGACCACCCTGAGGTCTTTGACCAAGAGGCCCTCACAAGAGCTACCCCCTCTGCCTGGAATGGGCCCCAGCACCTCTGCTCTCCCTCCCAACTTACCAGGCCAGCCGCTTTTTACCCTTCAGGCCTTCACCTCAAAGTCATCCCTTTAGAGGCCTTCCTTTACCGTGTGCTCTCCTTCAAAGCACCTGTTTGCTCTCCTCATGCCAATGCCCACCACACTAGGTGTTTCCTGGTTTGCTGCCTGCCTCCACTTCTACTACACACCATGCAGGGCAAGAGCCGCATCTGTTTTGCTCACCACCGAATACCCAGCAACTAGTACAGTGCCTGATACAAAGGAGGCATCAGAACAAGATATGCCAACCCCAACCACAGAGTGAGTACCTCTTCCAGCTCTGGCACATGGTAACCATTCAGCCAATGGGCGAATGAGGGGACTGGAATCATTAACCCTGAGGACATCTGAGCCACGCAATTGTGGGGGAAATGAATCATAACTCATGAGACTTTACTAACTTCCTGGCCAGGTCTTTACGGCTGGATCCTTGAGAGGCTTCTTCTGAGAGCCCCTTGTTCCCTCCCCAGGCTGTGTGGCCATCTGTCAAACTAAGAACCAGTCACCTTTATCTTCCCGGGTCTTCCCTCACCGGGGACGCACACTGTCCCCCAGTCCTGACATTTCACCCAGCCTCATGGCCACTCCCAGTTCAAGGATGGCAGCATCCTGTGCTTCGGTTAATGTCCCCCGGCTCGGAATGTAGCAAACAACCCCACCCTGTGCCACTGCTCTCCACCCCAAGGCAGGGTCACAGACAGCCTTGGCAGCCAGTGAATTTGGGCAACTGTTTGATTCCCGGCAGATGTGTGTCCAGTTCCAGAAGAACCCCGTCAGAGCTCATGACCATTTCTCAACTGCCTGCTTCCATGAACCCAATTCCCCTGCCTCCTCACAGGATGGATCCCCCCACCTCCCGAAGTATCTCAGCCTTAGGCGGAGATGGGCTCCCATTCTGAGCGTTCCGCTTTTTTTTTTTTTTTAAGATTTTATTTATTTTTTGACAGAGAGAGACAGAGACAGCAAGAGAGGGAACACAAGCAGGGGGAGTGGGAGAGGGAGAAGCAGGCTTCCCGCAGAGTAGGGAGCCTGATGTGGGGCTCGATCCCAGGACCCTGGGATCATGACCTGAGCCGAAGGCAAACGCTTAACAACTGAGCCACCCAGGCACCCCTGAGTGTTCTGCTCTTGTGAGGACCCACTGCTAGGGCTGCAGGGCACCTCTGGGGTTGTGATGCCCAGGCCCCTGCCTCTAGGCTACACGGATATTTACCCAGCTGGACTCTTGCAAGTTACCTCTTCAACCACCATCCCCCCCCCCCCCCCCCCCCCGGCCTAGTGTGAAGGCAGAGACTGGCTCATATTTGCATGTCTCCCCAGTGCCTGGTACATGGTTTGCCACACAGGAGGTGCTCAGCATATACTTGTTAAAGGATGATGAGCAAGTACTTGAATGGACAAACAAAAACATCTCACTGTCTCCCTTAGTCAACTTCCCCAATCCTTTCTGGCTGGATACTTTCCGCCTCATCTAAACCCTCTCACCATGTGAGCCCATCCACACTGTTCCATTCTTGATGAAGGTGACCCCCTTCATGAGGACACCTCTCTGCTGCCATCGAGTAACAACGGAGATGCAGGCTATGGCTTTTAGCACATAGGGACTTCCGTCCTTACCTCATATGTAGGAACACTAAAGCTCAGAGAGGTGAGGGCCCTGGCCTAAGGTTCTAGGGAGATCCAAACTCCAGTCTGTCTGAATACAGAACCCGCATCTGTAAGGACGAAGCTAAGCTACCTCCCTCCTGCAAAGCTGGCTCATCTTAGAGAGCATGGGGGAAGGGTACTCTAGTGATGTCTCTTCCTTACTCTCCTCCCTCCCTCTGGCCAGGGAAATCCTACCCATTCCCTCTTGAACAGGGCTGAGTGACGCCTTAGATTCCCGCTCAGCAGCCCCCAGAGAGGGGCCCAGAAAGCGCATACTCACAGGGCTCCTCCTGTCCAGGTAAGGTGACCTGATGTTTCTTTACGCCGTCGAAAAGGAGTTCCGCACCGCCTCTGCAAAGGAGGGCCAGAGAAAGACAGCCAGGTGAGCTCCTGCAAAAACTTAGCCAAGACTGAAAACTGAGGAGGGGGCTGACATTAGAAGCTGAAGAGATGCACAGACCGAGGCTCAGGGACAGCTCGAGTACCAGTATGTGACTGATTCTCAAATTTGACTTCCTGATATGGTCAAGTAGGATGTAAATAAGTCCTACCAATGACCAGGCACCCAACTTTGCAGACTCTCATTTTTACTCCTCTACTTTCTCAAGAGGCAGCTTAGCATATGGGTGCAGAGCACAAGCTTTGGAGCCATTGCCACGAGATGCAGACCACACTCCACCTCTGCCTGATGCCCAGACCTTGGGCACGTGACTTCATGTTCTCAAGCCTCAATCTCTTTCCATCTACACAAGTGTTGAGAAGCCACTATCAGACATGATGGAGACCCTGTGTGTTGAGGGGTTTCCTTTGGCCAGGGGAGGGTTTGAAATGGCCCAGCTTGTGCCACACACTGCTGGCCTGGTGGGCACACCACAGTGCTGGAGGTTGAGACTCCACTGGGCTTAGCAATAACTTTGCCATTTACAAGAACACTCTTCATCTCATTTCATCCGCTGGGCAAACCAGGTAAGGAGTCAGGGAGGCAAACATTATCAGTTCCATCTGATGGAGAAGCAGACTGAGGCCTGGAGAGGTTAAGTGACTTGCCCAAGGTCACAGAGGCAGTGGCTGAAGTAGGATCTAAATTCCAACTGGTTTCTGCTCAGCCCCAGCAACCTTGACAGAAAGAAAACAAGACTCCCCAAAGGTCAGAAAGCCCCTTGAAGGCAGCTTGGTTCACTTCCGTGTGCCAGCACCTGGCCAAGGGGAAGTTGGGACAGCAGAGATGCTTGGAGCCAAGTCCAGAAGCTGGGGCTTATGATGCGGACACGAGGGCTCTTTCAATGGCCCACAGTGCTTCCTCCTCTGGGTCTCCTGATCCCCATCTCAGACTTCACATGGATCTTAACTGAGAAGGCCTTAACAGACTTTTGATGGATGTGACGCCTCCCACCCCACCACCCTTTCCCAATTTCAGAGAACAGAGATGTCCTGAGACAGTCCACTGGGAGGCAAAGGCAAGGCAAGCATTGTCATGGGGGAAACATGGGGCGACTGTCATCCAAACAAGGTCACGCTTTGTTGATGCAGAAATGTGGAGGGGGAGAGGAGGCCCATCTGTGGCCGCGCGCAGGGCCATTTCAGCTGCAAGCCTGCACAGAGCCTCCATTTATCCCCTTCCAAGAGCCTCGTTCTCTCCTGGGTGGGGGCTGGCACATGCAGCAGCTGGGGTGGGGGAGGGTGACAGGCAAGGGGCTCAGGAGTTGGGGGTCAGAGAAGAGGGGTGGGAACTGGAGGCACTGGGACCCAGGCAAACAACCAAGAGTGGCCAAACTGGTGGTGCCAGGCTCAGAGGCCAAGGCTGTTTTTCCCTTTGCAAGCAGAGAAAGGGAGAAGCAGTCTCGCTCAGAGTGACCCGTCACCACTGGGTTCACTGGCTCCCCAAGGGAGGGGTTGGCATTTCTACTGCCAGCACATCTGGAAGGGAGGAAGGTGAACACCCGGCCTCTGGAGAGATTTAGGGAGGCGGGCAAGGGGCCTGTTTTGGTACCAGAAGAGAACCAAAGCCAGACATTCTTATGTCCCACAGGGTCTGCTGTTCAAACTCAACTAAGGAGTTACATCTGAAGCTACTTCATCTTCCCTTCACCCCCTAATTCCTGATGGGAGTGTTTGTTGGTACCAGCGGCTGGTACAGACGATCCCCAAACTGCCCTCCCTGTTTCTAGCTTATCTCCATCAGCTCATCTCATGTATTTTTTGTTTTGTTTATTTATTTCCTTTCTACCTGCTGGAGTACAAGCTCTGCCTAAAACAGGGTCTGACACACAGTAGGCACTCAAGAAATATTTGCTGAATGAATGAAAATGCCCATTCCTCCTTCTTCTCTGACCTCAATGGCCCTGCCTCCCTTTGCCAACACCTACAAGTCTCAGGAAGAAAGAAAAGGGGTGAGGGAAAGGGAATCTCACATCTGGACACATAACACATCTCTACTGCATACTTTGAACCTTGTGTGATCTAAGAAAAGGCACCGCTCAGGACAGTTCAGGAGGCAAGACAAAGGAGGGCAGAACTCGTTCCTCACAAGAGAGTGAACGGTGTGAGAGATCTTCTAGAGAGCCTATCAAAGCTGGTCGGACTGACAGGACCACATCTACTCAGGGAAAAGAGGCAAAATCCTAAATGGACTCTTCAAGGACCAGAGTGGCACTCAAGGGACAGAAGGGAGAGAATGATGGGCAAGGCAGTTTCTTTGCAAATCTGCTCAGGTTCACAGTGAGGGGTGAAGGAAGTCCACGAAGAAACGTAGATAATGAAAGAGAAGCCAGGGCCGAAAACATGCACTGAGACAAAGAGAGAAGGAATCTGGGTTTGGCATACATCTTAGACATTCTGGCTTCCTGAGAAGCTGCCATTCTCACGGGATGCTGAGGTGGTGAGTGGAGGTGTTAGGAGATGGGGAGACAGGGGAGGAATGCTGTGGGGCTCACTCTTGCTCTTGGGGGTGAGGGAGGCTGAAGCTAGAGATGTTTAGGCTAGAAAAGGGGTAATTAAGCTAGTCCGTAAGCTCTGGAAGGCAGGGACCCTATCTTCCTCATAGTAGGGCTCCCCACTGCTGCCAGCAGAGTACCTGGCAGACAGACATTCCTGATGAACAAGTACCATGTCTGACTCAGTAAGGATGAAAGGTAGGCTGACTGCAGATAAACCTTAACACCGGCAGTCTGCAGCTCTTTTCAGCTCTGCTGAAGCCTGTCAAAACAGCAGGGATCCTCCTAGAACCAAGCTATAGGGGGGTGGGGTGGGGTGGGTGTATAGCTGAGCCAAGGGTCAGTGAAGCAAAATAGTCAGGAGGCCAAACCAGTATCGTTCTAATTGGACCCATGGGGCCAGACAATATTGTCAATTAAAATGCAGTTAACATTCATGAGACTACTCCCTTATTCTAACGGACAGAAACACTGAACACTGGAGGACATGGACAGAGTTCTATTTATCTTTGTATCCTCAGTGCCTGGCTCACTGCCTGGCACATGATAGGCACTCAATAAATGGCTACTGAATGGACTATCCAATGAAGGGAAAACATGAAAGAAACTGGGGGCACCTCATGGAAGGAAAAGCATTTATGGCTAGAGGTTTTAAATTACCGTTTCAGACTTTCCCTTTCATATAAGCCTTGGCTTGTTTATCTTCACACACACACACACACACACACACATCTAGTCCCGGCGTTTCCCATGTGACTTGAAATTCTACCACCCATCTGTTGGGTCTCAGTTTCTTTGCCTTCTCTCCAAGCTCTGCGGTTTCTCTCAGCTCTGAAATCACATGACAAACCTGTTTGTAGGGGACAGAAGATAGTGGCTTGAGGAGACTTCCTCCCTGATCTGGGTTTGTTTAGCTAGTGGTGTGTGTGCCCCAATCCTGCTCCTCTCGTCTTGTGCATGCTGTACTGCCAACTCAGCCTCCTCCACCGTGCTATTTATTTATCCCCGTATCTCCACCTGACTCAAGATCTGCAGAAGGCAATCAGCAAATCTCCTGAAGGTCCTGAAAGGGTTTCAGGTCTGTTTAACACTCCCAAATCTTGAGAAAGAGAAGGAGTCCCGTCTTGGCTACACATCCCACGAGAAACAAGGCTCTAGGAACCGTGTAGGTGGAAACTGCTGCGCGAAAGAAGAAATCTGGGGGTGAAGGGTGGTCCTTCTCGGTTCTAGGAGCTCAGATGCCAGACACACGGGCCTGGTCCAAAACGGGATTAGCAAGGAAGGTAAGGAGGCCGCCAGCTAACCGTCACGCCTTTAGGGTCCGGCAGGGCACAGGGCACTGAGGAGTGCCCAGAGAGCACTTCCACGACTGGGCTTGCGCCTCTATTCCCGGACATACGGCCTCGTCGCCAAGGGAGACCGAACCTCTCAGACTCTCCGAGGCGGGTGGCGTAGCTCTGGGAAGGCGCCGGGAGCCTTGGCGATTCGGTCGTGACGGGGACCAAAGCAGAGGGAGGGAAGTTCCGGGCCCGACGACTTCAATCCATCCCCACGGCGCCCAAGCTCTGTGACTCACCCGAACTCCACCTCCACTGACAAGGGCGCCGCCATGTTGAGGAAGCCGAGCTCACAGGAAATTCCCTTTCAACTTCCGGCGCTCCCGCCCCACTTCCGGTAGGCGCGGACGGAAGAGGCGGCACCCAGGGAGCCATCCTCCGCAGCTATTGGAGGAAGGCGGAGAGTGAAGAGCGGAGGGGAGGTCACGGCGCTGTTGGAGACTCTTGGTCTCCCTCTGCCTTTTAGTGACGGGGTTCAGAGGGCTGGGTGGGCAGCGGCTTGTGCGAGGTAGCGAGGTGGGCCCCGGGCGTCTTTGTGCAGTACCTGTGAGCCACGTTACTGTTTATCTTGCAAAAGTTAACAAATCTCTCTTAAGCCCGCACACCGCTTGGGTGAGCCCGTCCATTCGTCTTGACTTGAATTGTAAGTGACTGCAAATCTTTATTTCCAGTCCAGCAATCTCTCCTGAGCTATCGAGTCGCTATGCATCTGCCCCTTTGGTTATCGATTTGGGATTTACTCATTCAACAGATATTTATTGCATGTCCTCCGTGTACCAGGCATCTTGGTGAGTGCTATAGGTGTGTGTGGTGAACGGGATGGGCAAGGTTCCTGCCTTTAGGGCGTTCACAGGCTAGTGGGCGAAGCTAGCGCTAATCAAATAAACGAACCAGTCATACTAATAAATATAAAATCTCAAACCGAAAGAAGTGATCTGAAGTCACAGGAACTTCAAAAAGAAAACAGATTGGGCTGGACCTGAACTGAGCTCTAAAGCCTGAGTAAAGTAGGTGGATGTGAGGGGGAGAGAAACCTCTGGGAGCATTCCAATGAGGAGAACAGAAGATGCAAAGGCTCTGGGTGGGAGACCATGCCGGAGCACCCCAAGAAGGGAAGGTGGAAGTTGGGAAGCAGAGGACCTGGTAAGAGATGAGGCTAGAAAGGGGGCAAGGGCCAAATCATACCTTGGGAGCCAGGTAAGAATTTAATCTCTATTCTAAGAGCAGTGGGAGGCCTCAGAAAGGTTTGGGGAGGGGGTGACATTTGAACTGTGTTTTAAAATATCCTTACCTGGGGCACCTGGGTGGCTGAGTTGATTGAGCATCTGACTTGGTTTCAGCTTAGGTCATGATCTCAGGATCCTGAGATCCAGCCCCGAGTAGGGCTCTGAGCTCAGCAGGTGTCTGCTTGAGATTCTCTCTCTCCCTATCCCTCTGCCCCCCCCCCGCCCCCCACTTGTGTGCGGTTTCTCTCTCAAATAAATAAATCTTTTTTTGTTTTTTAGATTTTATTTATTTATTTGACAGAGAGAGACACAGCGAGAGAGGGAACACAAGCAGGGGGAGTGTGAGAGGGAGAAGCAGGCTTCCCGCTGAGCAGGGAGCCTGAAGTGGGGCTCATCCCAGGACCCTGGGATCATGACCTGAGTCGAAGGCAGACGCTTAACGGCTGAGCCACCCAGGCGCCCCTCAGATAAATAAATCTTAAAAAAAAACAAAACAAAACAACAAAAACCTAAACTAAAAAAGTAAAATAAAGTATCCTTACTTGCTGCAGTGTGAATGGTTTGAAGGGGCACGAGGAAGAAGATAAGAGACTACGAGAGCCTGTTAACAAAAGCCCAGGGGAGAATTGGAGTAAAGTAGATGTCCCCAGAGTGTCTAAAACACACTTCCAAATTGAACTTAGCTTTGGTAGCGTACGGTGGGGTAGGCTGATGGTCAATGGTGGAGTGATAAAATGGTTAAGGGCAAGGAGTTCACGGTGCCTGCATGGTGCAGTCGGTTAGGCTCGATTTTTTGGCTTGGGCCATGATCTCTGGGTTGTGAGATTGAACCCTGGGTCAGGCTCTGTGCTCAGCGGGGACTCGGCTTGAGACTCCTTTCCCTCTGCCCCCCCCCCCCCTCATTCTCTCTCTCTCTCTCTCTAAAAGAAATAAGTAAAATCTTAAAAAAAAAAAAGAGCTAGGCATTCACCTGCCAGCTTTATATCCAAGTCCCAGCACTTCTAGCTGTTTAAGTAAGTCCCTTAACTTACATGTCTGTGCCTCAGTCTCCTCATCTGTAAAATGGGGATAACAACCCCTAACTCATAGGGCTGTAGTGAGGACTAAATGAGTTCTTGGCACAGTGCCTCTTTCCCTAAAACAGGCCCTCCCCTGTGTTCCTCATTTCAAGGATACCACTGCCACCCACTGAAACACTCAAGCAAGAAACTTTGGGCATTGTTCGTAATTCTCTCCCATATTCAAATCACCGATTTGGATTCATCTCCCATCTCAGCTGATTTTGCAGCCCCCCAAATCTTTCACCACCACCACCACCATCACCTGCACCTGTACCTGCTTCTTCTCTGCCTGCCTGCCTCCCGCCTCCCTCACTCTGGCCTTGGCTTCATTGCACAGTTTGACTCCATGGAGACCCCTGAGCCATTTCAATGCATTAGGCACTGTTCCAGGGCACTGGCAAAGTGAAGACAAATGAGACACATCCCTGGTCCTCAAAGGGCACAAAGGAATCCTGCGGTAAATGGAAAGGCCCCACGTGTACCATGCTGTGCGGGTTGGTCACTTTCCCTCTCTGGAACTCAGTTTCCCCAATCTGTAAAGAAGGTTGGGGACCAAATGATCTAAGGTCCTTTCAGCAAAAATATTCTAAGTTTCTTCCCCTAGACCCAGCTCCTGTAGGGCAGAAATCTTGCCTGATTCATCTTTGATCCTTGGCTTGTGGTAGGGAGCTTTGTAATTGTAGGGGTTTGATAAGTGCTTGCTGAATGCGTGAGTGAGTGAACACATCACTCCCTGCTCAGTCATTCACTGGCTTCTCTCTGCCAAAGGTAAGGGCCTTCCTAGAAGGTGTTCAGAGCCCTTGAGCCTCTGATCTCAGCTCACCTCTATGAATTGAATATTCTCTCACCCTAGGAACTGACCCCTCCTGGGGCTGGAACACAAGAGCTAGGGAGCATTTGAAGGGCTTCAGCCATCTGAGAAACATTCACTGAGCATCTGTTAAGCACCAGGCCCAGTGCTGGTGCTGGGAACACAACAGTGAACAAAACCAACAGGTCCCTGCCCTTTTGGGACTGTTCTAGGAGAAGACACAGATGTAAAAATGGACCACGTGGTGTGATCAGTGTTATAAAGGGGGCATATGGGGGCCCTGTGGGAGCTGGAGGAGCGCCCTAATCCAGCACTGGGATCAGGGAAGTCTTCCCGGAAGTCACACCTAAGCCCAAATCCAAAGGAATGGTGGGAGGGAGAGGGCTCCTAGGAAGGAGGCATCTTCCCACATCTCAACAGACAGGGATTCCTCTATCTTCTTGCATAGTCCCAGAAATGGGAGCTCCCTTCTGGGTAAATCAGCCCATTCTGGGGGTGCCTGGGTGGCTCAGTCAGTTGATCGTCTGCCTTCTGCTCAGGTCATGATCCTGAAGTCCCGGGATCAAGCCCCGTGTTCCCTGCTCAGCGGGGAGTCTGCTTCTCCCTCTCGCTTTGCCCCTCACCTCGCTCTCTCCCTCTCGCCCACTCTCTCAAATAAATAAAAGTTAAAAAAAAAAAATCAGCCCATTCTGTGAATGCCTGGGTCTCAGAAAGTCCTTCCTTCTCCTGACCCCAAACCTACGCCACTCAACCTCTTTAATTAGTAACAATATTAGTTTAACATACTCATTCTAAGAGTGTTTATTGAATGCCCACCTTACACCTGCCAGGTGCTATACATGCACACTGATTGACTGCTCACAGGGACTACTCTTATCCCCGTTTTCCAAATTGAGAGAATTGAAGCTCAGAACCAGTGGTTTGCGCATGGTCCCTAAGTGTCAGGCCTCAACCCCAGGTTGTAGCACCTTCAGTATCACTGACCCTGACGGCTTCCCATTGGGTCCGGATCACCCAAATGCCTTCCCCTGGGATCTACGCAGACGAGGGGAATTGGGCCCCATCCCCAGTCCTCCAGCAGGCCGGCCAGCCCGGGCGTCGGCCTCCAGCCCCTCTGAAGCAACTAGGGAGACAAAGGCGGGGTCTGCGGGGGGAGGCAAGGGCGCGGGTGCCCCCCTGCCTGCTGCCCTTTGTCTTCCCGCCTGCTCCCCTCGTGCGCCCCGGGAGGCTGGGAGGCGCCTCTCTCAGGCTTCCTCCTCCCATTCTTGTGCTAATTGGGTGTCAAGCTGAGATCAGTGAGAAAGAAATCCGCCCCGGCTCGGGTTAAACTGCCGCCAAAGACGAGGGCTGAGCCCAGAATATCATTAGGCTGGGAGGAAGCAGGGCCCCCTCCTTGAGGGGGAGGGGCCGGCCACGCATTCAGGCCCCTTTGAAAGTCACTTGGTCACCCCCTCCCTTACTGCCACCGCCTCAATGGGCCCCTCGGAGGTATTTAACCTTCTTCCCAGGGATTGAAAGTGATACGCCAAGCACTGGTCTGGTCGGCCACTTGCCTGTCCTGAGGGCGGTAGGACCTCCGGGGATGCTCGAGACAGGCTCCTTCCAGCCTCCCCCTGGCGCTGTGGCAGATGCGAATACTGAGGCTCGGGGAAGGCGGTTTGCATCCCAGCACTGCCATTCACAGGCTCTGTGGTCTTGGGAGAGGCTTTGCCTCCCTAAGCCTCAGATTCCTCATCTGTGGAATGGGGATGAAAATAGTAGCTGCTTTGTGGTATGGATTTAATGAACCAATGCACACTAAGCACCAGGCACAGAGGAGGGGCTCCATCTGTGGTGGCCATTAGCAAGTCTAAGGAAGTGGGTCTGACCCGATGCAGGGACCTCCTAGCATAGCCCCCAGTCTCTGGAAGCGTGCAAGTACAAGTGCCCACAAAGGACTCATTTTTCGTATCTTGCTTCAGCTCTACTCCACCCCCAACCTGCACTCCCCTGCAGCCTCACAGCTTGCTGTAATCTGCCCTGCTCACCACGGATTTCCAGGCCTTTACGTTTTCCTCCTGCTCTGTCTGAACACTCTTCTCCCTCCAATTCTTGGATAACTCTTCCTTGAAAAGCCTCTTTGACCAGGAAAGAGGACTTCCCACCCCACAAGGGCCCTGGGTTAGTAGGTGTAGCTAACCACACACCCTCTGCTTCTTTATTCGCTAGCTTTACTCTCCCGTCCCCAGTCGGCTCCCAGGTCTCTCTTGCTCACCATGCACCGCCTCTGCCCCCTGTCCCCCGTCCTGCGTAGGTCTTTAGAATCTGCTCCATAGATGAACTTACACCGTACTCTGTAAACCGTGAAACACCATATAAATGTCAAGAAATGCCCAATAAGCAGTCGTGAATGTCACAAGGACACACTGAGAATCTACTGTGTGTGCACGATGACTCACACAGCAGTGGTTGAGGATGATCAGAGGCAGATGGGAGAGCTCCCAAGGCCTTTCAAGGGGGGGTGGAGGAGTGGTGTGGAAGTGGTCAATTCAGGCCTAGTCTGGGGTCTTAACACCTGAATATAGATTTTTTTTTATCTTGTAATCTCCATTTACAGGGGAAGAAACTGAGGCTCAGCCTGGCGAATGGACTTGAACACACGCCTGTTCAAGCTGGAGCTTTTAACCATCACTCTATAACTGCCTTTTGGTGACTGTGTTCAACCTTAAGGAAGGAATGGGGCCCCCTGGCGGGGGGCGTTATCCCATTGGAAAGCACTCACTGCTAAGGGTTAAAGACACAAAGCCACGCTGTCAGGTCCAGCCCCTTGGAAATCTGACCCTAGGCCCTCAAAGCCCTGCCACGGGGTGCTCTGGGCTGGGTACCTGCCTGGGCCTGAGGTGGGACTCACAGCCCCTCCTTCCCACTTTTGGAGGCTGAGTGCAAAGGACCAAGATGGGATTCTCCAAGCTCTGCATGCCCTCTGCTGGTCACACTGGGACACTGCAACCGTGACTGTCACCTCCCCCCCCCCGCCCCGGGAACCCCCTCAGCACCTCTCCAAGGACTCCAGCTCTGCCCCCCACTTTCCCCCAAGAGCATCAGATTCCTTTTTCAGAGTCATTCCTCCAGGAGGCATCCCGGATCTCATCCTGGCCCTCCACCCTGGCCATCAGCTGCAGGCCAAGGGCGGGGCCCACAGCGGGCTCCACAGGCACGGGTGGAATGGAAGCTCTTTGGGCTTTCCCCTGGCCTTCTGCACCAGGCGGTGGGTGGAGCAGCAGGAAGCAACAGGGGCTTGGGTTTGCATTCCAGCCCCCCCACCAGCTCCCCCTACTGCTGTGTGACCTCAGCAAGTGACTGACAGACTGCGGTGAAGCTTAAATAGTGAAGATAAGGCCCAGGGGCACATGCTGCCCACTGCCCTGGGCTGGGTGGGACCCCTCTCCCAATGGGCCATGCGTTTCCAGCCTGGGTGTGACTCCGGCAACAGGGCCTCGGGGACAGCTGCCTCTCCACTGGCACGGCCGGTGCTGCAGCCCTGGGCACATGGCTCTGGGAAGCTTTCCTAGACTCTGCCAGAGCTGGTCAGGCCGCCCGGCTCGGGCTCGCACAGCCCCCAGACCCCCGGCAAATGCACGGGCGAGGGTCTGGAGATGGGATCAGGCCCCGCGTTAGGTTCTTCTTCCTCAAAGGCTCTGAACAGCCCTTTCCTCAACATGAGTACCTGTGCTCTCTGAATCCTCGATAGTCCCCTTTCACAGATGAGGAGACTGTAGTCACTTGCCCTAGACCACAAACTCAAAAGTGACCCAGCTGGTTTGGACTTTCAAGCTCATGCTATTAAATACCTTGCCAACTCAAGGAGGGCGTCTTACCTGCTATATCCCTAAGTCTGAGTGAGTGAATAGGCTGGAGGGGCAGGAGGTGGGGCCTGAGCAGGTGCTGTGGGCTCAGGTGGCATGCACACAGGCTAGGGGGAGTGAAGGCAGTTTATTGGCCCCTGAACGACCCCCCCCACCCCTCCTCCTCTCATAGCCAGCCCAGGACTGCGATGGAGAAAGTGATGTGGACAGACCTACAAGGACAAAGGTCCCGCCTGAGGGGCAGCCAGGCTGCCACCCAGGAGAGGAGGATGGCGGGGGGGAGGGCACTCAGTCAGGGTGCCTGCTGCAGGTCGGGGTCCTCCTCCGATCCTCCTGGAGGCGCGGGCAGTGCTGAGTGACACTGGAACAGCTCCGGGGCCAGGATCCTCCTCTTTGGCCACCTGATTAATAGCCACTGCAGCCCCTGCCCACTCTGCTGGCTTCCTGAGTCTGGGGGCTTCTGCCCTGGTCCCATTTACAAGCTCCCTGTGCTCTGGGGAGTGCTGGGCGACCCTCCACCTACCCCTGCCCTGACCCAAGACATCATCCTAAGGGGCCTGGTCTGTCTCATCTTGGGGCCCAGAGGCCCCACCTGGCCTTGAAGATGGAATATGGACTTGAGGCTTTCACAGAAAGCCTCCTGGGTGGCAGGGGGAGGCGGCAGTGAGTCACTTGGCAGTTTTGAGGGGGAGGGGGGCCACAGCACCTCGGGGCGGAGGTGTTGGGCCCTGCCTGCTTTGGTCTGGCACTGCCCACGACCCCTCTGGGGTGGGAGCTGGGGCTCTGGATCCAGCACCCGCTGGCCCTTAGAGGGACTCGGGGCAAATCACAGCTTCTCCTCGCCTGCCTGGATGCGGGTATAAGCCTCTTGGTCCAGCGGGACGTAGCGGCCCTTCCGGGCATCCAGGTAGAACAGCGGGTCTTTCACAACTGCCGGGTCAAAGCCTTCCTTCCGAAGCTCTGTCTTCTGCAACTTGAAGGTCCCTGAGGGAGCAGGGAAGATGGGTCAGAGGGTGCAGGGCAGCGGCCTAAGCCTCGGGAAGCCGCACACCAAAGTTGAAGAGGGGCAGAGGAAGAGGGCTGGAGAGAACACAGGAATGGGACACGGAGCACAGCAGGGCACAGGTGCACTTTGCAAAGGCGGCTCCAGCTAATTATATTATGTACCGCTGCTCAGAGCCGCCCTGGCGCCGCGGTAGGGGGCCACGCTACCCACCTTCTGCTTGCAGCTGGGGAAACTGAGAACCAAAGAGGCGGAACTACCCATCTGAGGCCACACGCCCTGACTGGCAGCAGAGGGAGGGCCAGAGCCCAGGCCTTCTGTGCTTTGAGCGCCTCCCAGGTACAGGTGTGAGCTCATCTAATCTGCACGTAAATCCCTGGGGCGGGTGCGCCACAGTAGTCTATGGATTCCACAATGCATGTATTTTCAGCTTTCAACATCTCTGAAATAGTTTCAACAGCGGCAATGTTTTCTCAGTTGTAGGTCACGGAAATTGTACTTCTCAGTCATTGGCATCAGCCCAATGGACAGAGGAGAAGACTGGCGTGGCGAGGCACACCCCCGGGCCAACGCCACACAGCTAGTAAGCGCTGGAGCTGGGATTTGAACCCGGCTATGACGGATTGCCAGAAATGGCCAGGTTCCCTCCTTCCTTGGATGCACACTCCGCTGCCTGGTGGCTTGGCCACTTCTCCCAGTGAGAGCTGGAATCTTTCTCAGCCCCCACCTGAATCCGAACTGGCCTTGTGACTTGCTTGGACCCACAGACCATGAGAGTTCGGAGAGTCCAGGCCTTGAGGGGCCCTGCAGCTTCCACTCCAGGAGGGGGTGCCTGATACCAGTGTAGTCTCTGAAGGGGGAGGAGCCACAGAGAGCAGAGGTGAGACAGCCCAGGGACGCCCCCTGGACTGGCCCTATCCAACAGGATAGCCATTGGCCATGAGGGGCTCTATACATTTAATTAAAATGAACGAAAATGTAAGATTCCGTTCCGCAGTCACACTGGCCCCAGCTGGAGCGCTCAGTAGCTACACGGGGCTAGCGGCCGCGGTGCCGGTCAGCACGCACACGGGACGCCATCATCAGTGCAGACAGCTCTGCTGGTCAGCGCTGCAGAAGCGACCAGCTGGAAGCCAGACAGGTAAGTAAGGACATCCTGGCCCCTCCAGCCCCAGCCGAGTCACGACTGATGGTAGCTCTTCCACTCCAGGCGGGGCTGACGGAAGAACCACTCAGCTGAACTGAACTGCAAATTGCTGACCCACAACTGAGAGCAAAAAAATGGCTGTTTTAAGCACTAAAGTAAGTTTAGGGACGTTTGTGCTGCAGCAAAGCCTCTGAAACCTGAGGTCTCTTCCCTGCCTCTCTCCTGCACAGAGAAGTCAGCTGTCACTCAAACCTCAGGAGCTTCCCAGGCTCCATCACGAGCCCAGCACCAGTGTCCCCATTAGACCCTCTGCACTGCTTCAGGTGCTGCTAGGAGCCTACCAGCCGGCAGGGGCGACATGGGTCCGGGAAGGCCTTCCAGCAAGGCAGGGGGTGACATGATGAGCACAAGGGAGGTGGCCTGAGGCTGAGCAGCTGGTGAGGCGCTGGGGGTGTGTGTGTCGGGGGGGAGTCGGGACAGGGCAGCAAGGACCGACTTCTTGCCCATCAGGGGACCCGTCAGTGGCCCAACAGACAGGAGGCTGGCACCGCCCTGCTGTGTGACTGTGGACCCACTACTCACCTCTCTCCTAACAGTAACGGCCCCTTGCTAGTGTCCGTGCTCCCCCGGGGCTGCCTGTAGCCCTCTCCCGCGCCCCACACAGCAGCCAGAGGGCCACGTGGCACACGCACCTGACGCAGGCTACTGCTCGACACAAACACTTCTGTGGCTCCCTGCTGCCCCAACACAGCCCAGGCTCCCCAGCCCATAGTCTTCTGGTCCCCACTGGCCTCTCTGCCCCACCTGACACCGCTGCCCACAGCTCCCCATGGCTCCGGCTTCGGGGGCCTCCCTCCCTTCCTCTCGTGCCCAAGTGCCCTCCAATCTTAGGGACCAGCCTGGAATGCCTCCCACTCCTTTCAGGTCTCAGCTCAAAGGTCACCTCCTCCAGGGAGCCTCCCAGGCACCGTACCCCCCTTCATGTGCTTTTCTGTCGGTTCGATCTGTATTCTATTCTTTGCCCTTGGAATTCCTTGTCCTGTGCTTCCTCCCCAAAGATGGCAAAGGTCCCATCAGAATTTGTCACCTCAATCCCCGAGGCCTAGCACGGAGCCCGGCAGACACATAGTAGGTACTCAGTAAACGCTTGTTCTGCTCATGGACGTGTGAACCTTCTCTGAGGGCTCAGTCCGCTCACTTGTACACAGGGAGGTCTGTTTACCAATGACACAGCAATGCTGTGGCTGAAGGGCAAATGACAGCCCCCCCAGGTCTCTCCAAAAGGAGCCAAGAAGGGCCATAGGCCTGGAACCTGGGAGCTCAGCAGGGGCGGGGACATACCCGTTTTGTGCAGCTCAGGCAGGAAGCGCAGGAAGATGGGCCGGGCGTACAGGGGCAGCTCCTTCTCCAGGAGCTGGGCGAAGTGCTCCAGGTCACAGTTGCCAGCAGGGCTGGCCACAGCAGCCATTCCAGCCCGGCCCTCGGTTCCTGGAGGCGGCAGCATGGACCGTGAGGAGCCGGCGGTGCCCCCCAGCAGGGCCTCCCCACACATGCCTGGCACCTCCCACCGCCCCCATGGATACCTGGCACCTCGACACCATACACTGCCACGTCGGCCATGTCCAGCAGGCGGCTGAGTGTGCCCTCCACCTCGGTGGTGGACACGTTCTCCCCTTTCCAGCGGAACGTGTCTCCCGTGCGGTCTCGGAAGTACAGGTAGCCCAGCTCGTCCATCACCAGCACGTCGCCTACGGGGGCGCAGTATGAGGCCGGGCTTGGGCCGGCCGGCCTCACAAGACCCCAGGATCTGCTTGACAGGGAGGGCTGGGACTGGGGCAGTATTCTCTGAAGGTGGGGGAGGGCCCCTTCATTCCTCTCCACCCTGTACCCCCAAAGGGGCTGGTGCCCACCCACCGGTGAGGTAGGCCTGGTCCCCCTTTTGGAAGACGTCCTTGGCGATCTTCTTATTGCTGGCACCCTGGTTCAGGTAGCCGTCGAAGCGCCGCAGGGGGTCCTGCTGGATGATGCGGCCCACTAGCTGGCCCGGCTCACCTGGGGGCAGAGAAGGCAAAGCAGCTTTACTCTGATGACCTCCTCTACCCGTTCCCCAACCCCAAATGCGACCTGCATCTTGATCTGACTTCTGTTCACACTGCTTCCCACAGAAACGCTATCCCGCTCTGGGGCAGAAGCCCCGGGGGCAGGGAAGCTGCTCCCGGCGGGTCTGATGCACAGAGGCACTCAGTAACGTCTGGGCACGGAGCATATGGAACGACGAACGATACGAAAGGGTGGCCAAGCTCTACATGGACAGCTTGACCAGAGCCAGCACTCCTTGGGCCCCTGGCTCTGTGCGTTCCTTAGCACACATGATCCCCAGGGCGACTCCAGGAGATGGTGCTGCCGTCAGCCTCACTCGCAGACGAGAGGACTCAGGCACAGAGCTGAGGGGCTGGGCCAGGATCAACCTGGGGGTCCTCCACACAACAGTGAATCAATGGACTGATGGGTAGAGGGGATAAGGAATGGAAGGGCAGATGGACAAAAAATAAATGACTTGTGGCCCTAAGAGAAGAGCTGAGTGATGGCCACTGGTCAGAAAAGGGCTCCCCACTCACCCAGCCCAGTGCCATCTCCCTCCCGGGTCAATCTCTCCTGCTCTGACCCCACTTCCAACCCTGGGGCAGACCTGGCTGGCAGGGAAGGCAGACGCCATTGGGCCCCCGGATCAGTTCCATGGTGTCCTCGTTGACTCGTACCAGCCGGATGGGGTACACAAAGGACAGGATGCGGCTGTTGAAGCCACAGGCCCCCACCTGCAAAGGCCAAGACTTGGGCCTGAGACTGGACAGTGTTGGGAGGCCTGGTGTCCACACTCCCACAACTGCCCTGCCCCACCCACACAGCGGGGGCTCTGGCGCCCACACTCCGCGCTGCACCCCGCCTGCCCCACCCACACAGCGGGGGCTCTGGCGCCCACACTCCGCGCTGCACCCCGCCTGCCCCGACCAGACAGCGGGGGCTCTGGCGCCCACACTCCGCGCTGCACCCCGCCCGCCCCGACCAGACAGCGGGGGCTCCGGCGCCCACACTCCGCGCTGCACCCCGCCCGCCCCGACCAGACAGCGGGGGCTCCGGCGCCCACACTCCGCGCTGCACCCCGCCCGCCCCGACCAGACAGCGGGGGCTCCGGCGCCCACACTCCGCGCTGCACCCCGCCCGCCCCGACCACACAGCGGGGGCTCCGGCGCCCACACTCCGCGCTGCACCCCACCCACCCTCCACTGTCCCACGGCCGACCTGGCTGTCGAAATTGCCCAGACTGCAGTTACATTCAGTGGCCCCGTAGAACTCGGCCACCTGGGGGATGTGGAAACGGCTAGAAAAGTCGGTCCAGATGGACTGGCGGAGGCCGTTGCCGAGCGCCATGCGCACCCGGTGCCGGTGTTCTGCCTCCCGGGGCGGCTGGTTCAGGAGGTAGCGGCACAGCTCACCGATGTACTGCACAATCTGCGGGCGCACTGGTGTGAGGCTGGCCCACGGCTGCTCTCACTCCACCTCCCAATCCCACGGGCCCTGGGCCTCAGTCTCCCCATTGAAACAACGGAAATGTCGCCCCCAGGGAACGATCGGCCTCGGCTGTGAGGCAGACATCCCCAGATGGGGCGGACGGGTCATGAGAGCACAGGGATGCTCATCCTCTGCCCTGCTCACTCACCGTGCAGTTGTACTTAATACAGTCGTCCCAGAACCGGGAGGCTGAGAATTTCCTCCGGATCACCACTGTCATGCCGTGGAGGAGGCACTGCCCCATTCCCACAATGTTTCCTGAAGGCGAAGGGGTGGCACGTGGAGGTCAGGGAGCTAGGAGACCCCTCCTTCCAGAATCTCCTCTTGCCCAGCCCATCTCCTCAAAGGCCCTTCCCCAGTCCCTCTTTCCTGTCCTGTTTCTCTAACACAAACTAATCACACCTCTCCCCTCGTCAGACACCTCCCATGGTTCCCCAGTGCCTCCCCAGTGTGGGATCGCGTGCATGCTCCTTAGACTGTCCCTGGGGCCCCTGGAGCTGGCCCCAAGCTCCTGCTCCTGTACCTGTAATGCTGCCATTCAGCCAGAGGGGGAGCAAGCTAGCTCTCCTGGCTTCAGCACCTCACATCTGCCTGACTTGGGAGCGCCTCTTCCAGGAAGCCTACCTGACCATCACTGGGCTCTTCTCTTGAGCTAAGCTCCTGCTCCCTGCCTGTCTCCATACTCACAATGCCATTTCTTGTATTAAAGTCAGATGAGTTCCAATTCTTCATCCTGCCCTAAATCCACACCTGACTCTAAGCACCTTGAGGGCAGGAATTCTAATTATTCCATCTCTGCTCTTCTCTGTGCTTCCCTTCCCAAGCCGCAAGGCTGTGCACGCCTGTGGAAACGAACTGCCGGGCCAGAACTGCGGGACACGGCCACACACATGGTGAGGCTGGTGTGGCCGACTTCGTTCAGAGGTCCAGTCAATGGCCACATCTGAATTTGAACCCAGATTTGACTCCAGATTTCTACCCACAAGATGCTGCCACCCCAAGAAGGGTGGGGTTCCTGAGGCCCCGGGGCGCCGGAGGCTGAGCGCGTGGGCCCTGTGTTACCTGCGGAGTGGTAGAGGGGCAGGCAGTCGTAGACAATGTCGTCAGGCCGCATCCGGAATCCGTAGTACACTAGGGCGGCCATGCGGTAATACCTGGGAGGGCACAGACAGGGCGCTTCGCAGGCCCCCGGGAGGCAGGAGGAGGGGCTCCCAGGCTCTGCCCCCCAGCGTGCCCCACCCGCCCCAGCACCTGCCCCTTACCTGCTGTGCACCACGATGGCGGCTTTGGGCAGCCCGGTGGTGCCCGATGTGTAGATGTAGAAGAGCTTATCTGGAGAAAACAGACAAGTAGCGGTTGTGAGAAGAGACCGCCCAGGGCCAGGGAGACACTGGCTGCAGGGAGCAGAGTGTCCACAGAGCTTCTGCACCGCAGACCATGTCTTTACCCCACCCTGTGGCCCAGATGGGGGACTGTCACGCTCGTTTCTGCAGAGGCTCAGCCACCCCCCAGCCCCCTGGTAGGAGGTTCTAAGGAGGCCAGGAACGCGTGGGATGACTGCATGTCACGTATCAATCACCTCACGCCCTCTGGATGCCTGCTGACTCCAGCTCTGGGCTGGGCATGGGCACTCCAGGCTGACCCCTCCAGAGAGCCTGCCCTCGAATCACTTACAAAAGCACCCGGGAGACAAAATTCACACATGACAGAGATAAAATGACCACGACGCCAACAAAGACTGGTTCCCGAGCACTTCCTGTCACACCCCAGCTTTCCACTGTATCTTTGTCAAACCCCAAAGCCACTCCATAAAATCGATTCTGTTACCAGCCCCACTGTTATGGCTGTGGGAACCGAGGTTCAGAGAGAGGGCAGCTCAGGGGCTCAGGGTCACAAGGGAAGTGGTGGGGCTGAGGCATGAACTCAGCGCCAGCTCCGAGCTTCTGGCCAGTGCAGCAAACTGGGGGCTCCACAGGACAGGGTGGAGTACAGGAGAGGCTGCAGGGTCGGAAGGCTGCCTGGAGGAGGGGACGGGGAAGTAGGGCAGCCCAGTGCAGAGAGAGGCCCCCAGGCTGACAGGGGCTGGCACCGAACAAGTGCTGGGTGAATATTTAGAGGGTCTAGCCCCTGGCCCAACCCCAGCCGAAATTCAGACCCAGTGGTTTCCTGGGTTCCACGTGATCCTGCTGCTCGTGATTGGGCAGCAATGAAGGCTTGTTCAACAAGTCAAAGGATCAGGTTTTGTGAGCTCCTAAGTACCTGGCACTGTGCCTGGCATCTTTACACACATTGGCTATTTAGCCTTCAGAGTGACCCCATGGTCATGGGCCTCATCTTCCCGGATGGAAAAAGGGAGGTGACAGGACTCACTACAGGTCACACGGCAAGTTTGCAGAAGAACCCAGGCCTCTGGCCCTGGGGCCAGCACTCTGTCCAGGGCCCATCTGAGAATCCCTCTGTGGGGTTGGAGGCCCACCTGTGAAGCCCTTGTTAGGGCGACTGGGCAGGTGCTTGGGGGCATCTTCCAGCAGGGGGTCTAGGTGCTCCGTGCCGGCGGGCACCATGCTGGGCTCCCAGGGGCCAGAGCAGAAGAGGCTGAGCGAGGGGTCCAGGCTGGCTTGGATTTCAGAGATGGCTGCAGGGGAGACAGGGCCAATCAGCAGGGAGGCAGGGAACCTCATGTCCCCAGGACCTCTGCTCGTGTCAGGGCTGGCGCGTTGTCAGGGGAGACTGGCTGTGTGCAGGGAGGAAGATAGGTGAAGCACCCGGGTCCTCGTTATAAGACGCTGATGGGAGCAAGAGCTCCCTAGCTGCGGGCCAACTACACAGTGGGTTCCTTACGTGCGTGCTCCTGCTCACACAGCCCAGGAGGTAGGCACCAACAGCAGACCCTAGATGAGAAGATGAGGCTCCAAGAATGGGAGGGCCTGCTCACAGCTAGAATGTGCTGGAGCTGGGACTCCAAGCCAGCTCTACCGCATGCCAAGGTCTGCGTCCTTATACACTGTACCATGCTCGTCTGTGGGGGCCGGTTAGAAGGGAGGTGTGGAGGGTCAGGGGTCCACAGCCTCCAGCCTCTTCAGAAAGTGGGAACCTTCCCTCAGGCTCCTCTGGGCACGACAGCGGTCTAGATACTCACCTGCGCTGGGCACAGGCCAGTCCTGCCCCCCTTGGCTCAACTTTTGCCTCCCTCTGGATTTGTCCAACCCTCCCTCCTCTCCCCGTCCCTGCATGTCAGTGACCTTCCCTGCCGTCATCCCACACCACAGCAGTCAAGCCCAGGATGAAATCCTGCTTCGGCGTGACCCTAAGTGAGTTCCTCACACCACTCTGAACGTCTGTCTCCTCATCTGTAAAGCCAAGACGGCCATCCCTACTTCACCAGGCTTTGTGAAGATGAGAGCTGCTTTTGTAAAGCACCAAGCTCAGGACTCAGTCAGTGCTCATCGTGGCAGCAAATAAAACATAAGCTCTGCAGGAGACCAAAGAATACATTCTTGTTCTCATTTTATAGAGGAGGCAAATGAGGCCTAATTAGTCACCAAGCATGGTTACCATTATCTCTGCGGGCTCACCTAGCATTAGCCATTTTGTTGGCGCTTCGGGCGAAGTATCTTCTTGAAAATGATAGGTGGCAGGTACTACAGTGAGGTAACTGAGTCACGGACATTTCCAGTCCCTGACTCAGGATCCCCAGCTTACAGGGGGCAGAGCCCAGGCTGTCTGACACCAGGGCTCATGGCCCTCACCTCTGAGCCACGCAGCCTCCCCCAGGCCTGGAGGGGGGCTGTGGTCTGTGCAAGATCCTATGGGTCTCCTTGCCTGACACACCCCTGGGGCTCACCTGGGGCCATCTCACTGCCAAAGATGAGGACCCGGGCCTGGGAAGTGGTCAGGCAGTGGCGCAGAGCGTCCCGCCGGAGGTTGGTGTTGATGAGTGCGGCCTCCACACCCAGCTTGGCCATGCCCAGCCACAGGCCCACAAACTCGTTGCGGTTCTCCATGAAGAGAGCAGCCACGTCGCCTGAGGCCAGGCCCCGAGCCTGCAGGAAGTTGGCCACGCTGCTGGAGTAATCATCCAGCTGGCGGAAGGTCCAGCGGGTGTCTGTGCCCTCAAAGATCAAGGCTGTCTTGTCAGGGTGGCGCTGTACCGTAGACGCAAACAAAATGGGCACTGTCCGCTGCTCCCGCAGGTACCGCCGGACCTTTGCCTTCACCTTCAGGAGTACCAGGCCGCCGCTAGGTGGGAGCAAGCAAGGGAGCCATGACTGTTAGGGTTGGGAGTGGGGTTCCCGATACCCTGGCCCAGGTTGCTGTCCCACAGGCCTGAGGCTCCTGAGCCCAATCACTTGCCAACATTCCCCTTTCCCAGCACCCATGTGCCGGGCACCATCAGAGGTACCAGCCCACCGATGCTGCACAATACCACCAGGCACCCGGCAATTCCTCCCTCCCCAGTACAGAGGAGGAAACAAGGCTCTGCGGCACCATGGCTCGCCCGGGCTTCACAAGCTGAGATCAGGACCTTGGTCCTCTCTGGCTCCAGAGTTCACCTATGACACTTGAAGCTCTGCTCTGAGTCTGCTGCTTAATCAAAGCCTTCCTGAACTCTAGGGCCCAAGTCAAAGTCCCAACTCATTTGGGACCTCCCAATGCACCTCTCTAGACCCCTGCCACAGTAAATAAAGGGTAAGTTTGAGATTTGTTCAGTCTCCCTCCCGGTGAGCCCACCAAGGGTAAGGCTCCATCCTGTTCACCACCTTGTCCCCTGGGCCCCACTCAGTATCGGGCCCAGAGCTTCACTAAATGTAGAATTGCTTGGCAAAAACTATGGAAAGGGGGGAGCCTGGGTGGCTCAGTCATTAAGTGTCTGCCTTCGGCTCAGGTCATGATCCCAGGGTCCTGGGATGAAGCCCCGCATCGGGCTCCCTGCTCGGTGGGAAGCCTGCTCTCTCTCTCCTACTCCCCCTGCTTATGTTCCCTCTCTCACTGTCTCTCTCTGTCAAAAAATAAATAAAATCTTAAAAAAAAAAAAAAAACCATGGAAAGAGCCCAGATGTCCATTAACAGATGAATGGATAAAGAAGATGTGGTGTGTGTACACACACACACACACACACACACACGAATATTATGCAGCCATCAAAAAGTGAAATCTTGCCATTTGCAACAATGTGGATGGAACTAGAGGGTACTATGCTAAGCGAAATAAGTCAATCAGAGAAAGACAATTATCATATGATCTCACTGATGTGTGGAATTTAAGAAACAAGGCAGAGGATCATAGGGGAAGAGAGGAAAAAATGAAACAAGACGAAACCAGAGAGGGAGACAAACTGTTAAGAGACTCTTAATCTTAGGAAACAAACTGAAGGATGTTGGAGGAGAGGGGGGTCGGGAGATGGGGTAACTGGGTAATGGACATTACGGAGTGGGGAGGGTACGTGTTGTAATGAGCACTGGGTATTACATAAGACCGATGAATGACAGACCTGTACCGCTTAAACAAATAATACGTTATGTGTTAATTAACTGAATTTAAATTAAAAAATAAATAAAAAATAATTTTAAAAAAATCACTTGGCAATATCCTCCTTTCCTGCCCTGCCCCTGGCCCCTCTGACCTTTGAAAGCTTCTAGCTCCCTGACTTCTATGCCTATTCAGATGCTGTGCCCTCTGGCTGGAATCCCCTGCTCCCATCACCTGGAGATGCCTCTCAACCACAGCTTTTTGTCTTCCAGGTGGTCTCTGATTCCCCAAGGTCCTGGCCTGATGCCATCTCCCTGCCCCACACTCCCACAGCTCTCTGCTACCACTCTTCCTGCAGTGGCCACTCAGCACCTCCTTTTACAATCAATTCAGATGACAGGTGCTGAGCTGCCTGTTCTGAGGGCGGGTCACTGTGCTGAGCACTGGGACACCCCCGTGAGCAAGACTGCCAGGGTCTCTGCCCGCTGGTATTGTTAGTTTAGGGATTTACTGTATCTCCTGCTTATCTCCCCGACCAGTCTGAGCTGGGCCCAGGACTAGGTCAGCCTTCTTCCTCCCTGGGCCCCAGAGCCAACCTGATGCCTGACACAGAGCAGGTGGCAGCAGGTGTTTCTGGTACAGGAGAGCCCTGTGAACAGTAGCTGACTTTCTTTGGGGAGCAGGTTTCCCAGATACCTGATTCGGGGCCCTGCTCTGAACTCTGTGCCCTCTCAGACTTATGGACAGGGCCCTTCCCACAGAGTTCCTCTTCATTTTCTTACAAGCTACTGCTTAGCCTTAGGACCCTTTGCAGATGTCTTCTTGACACACCTGGTGTTCAGTGTATGTCCTGGGCCCCTAAATCTGCCCTAGGCTAAACGGCACCAAGTTACGGAATCTCCTAGGAGAAGACTTTCACCTTGGAGATGGAGATACCAGGTACTACTGCCAGCGGAAGGGGATAAAGCAGAGGCTGCTCCTCTGGGGCCCAGGGGCCCTGTGCTCGTAGAGGCCTAATCTGGAGAGATTCTGGGAATTAGGAGCCCATCGTGTTATAGGAGAATCAGGGCTGGATGGACTGGACCAGATACTCACAAGATATCACGCCTTATGGTCTTGACAAAGATTCGGACAAAGCGCCAACCTCCGGACCCCAGGTAGAGGAACAGCAGGGAGAACCCCACTTGGATCCAAGGCAGTTTCAACACCAGCTTGGAGAACAGCAGCACCCCCACCAAGGATGCCCCGAGCAGCATTGTGGCCTGTGGACACAGAGCAGTCAGTGGAGCCAAATGTCTATGTCCCCTACCTCCAGGCCCAGGGAGCCACTATGATCCCAAGGGTCAACCTGTAGTGAGGATTAGTCATATTGAGTGGTACCTGAGGATGCGGTCCCTTTCCAGGGCTGTCTTGAAGGGACAGGCTAGACGCTTGGGACTTGAGATGAGGAGTTCCGTGGCTAAGAGGCAGAGGCTGAGTTCTAGCCCCTTAGTCCCATCTCCTCCTCCAACTCTCCCTGTGACCTTGGGTTAGTTCCTTTCCTACTTTAGGCCTTAGTCTCCCCCTCTATGTTATGGGTGTAGTGGGAATTGCTCTCCGAAGCCCTTCCAGCCAAAACAGGACAGTCCACTCTCCTGACATCCAGGATCTCTAACCAAAATGGCTTGGAGAGGGGTATTAACTTAAGCGTGTCTGGCTTGATTCCTCATCCAAAGAACCTCCTTGGGTCTTTGGATGACCAGGCCAAGCCACAATACCCAAAGGGGCAGTTTCCTGGGAAGGGGCCTGGTTCTGACCCAGCTCACAAACTCGGACAGTGCCATGTATCTGCTGGCCCACAGAGGGCGACAGAGCAAACGGTTTAGAGCCTGGAGGTGCCTGAGAGGTGACTGCCTAAAAGGGAAAGGTGTTGAGGGAGCGCAGGAGGGCCCTGAAGTCACCCCCTACAAACACACTCAGCAAGCTACTCAGATGAATCTTTGGGGATTGGGCTATACAGGAAGGGGAATGGCTGACTGGACTGAGATTAGGACTCTTGGTCTCTACTCCTGGCGCTTTAGGGACTCGCTCAAGAGACAGCAGATGGGACTCAGTTTTCTTTCGGGGTTCTCCTATTCCTGGGGAGGAGCTGAAGGTCATGGCTGTGATGCAGCCTGACAGTCTCCAAGCCAGGATAAAGACATGGTCTGGACCACAGGGAGCCCTTACAGACCATCTCCGCCCCCCCCCCCGTCCTTCTCCACACGAAAAGCAAAAGCCGGGAGGGGGACCAAACCAGCGCTCCCGTATCCAATGCCAAGGTCTCTAAGGTCCTCAGATCTCTGGGCTCCCAGAGCCGGCCAGGGCAGGGAACAGAAACCCGTCCCGGAAGGCTGGGGGATGGGACGAAGGGAAGAGGATGCCACATCCCTCGGGCCCCCGTCCCAGGTCACTGCGAACCGCCCTCGCCCCTAACTAAGCAGCCAGGGCAGCAGAGCGCTCGGCAAGGAGACAGAGAAGCAGGGAGCCCCCCTCACCCCAGCCGGCCCCACGACTCAGCCAGGCACATTCCCCGCCCGGGACCCACTGGCCTGGTCTATGCTCACCCGGCGTCGGCCCCGCCGCGCGGCGCCCCGTCCAGATGCGACCTGGCTGCGGCAGCGTAGTGGGGAGCGCGGGGGACATGAGCCGCCCCTGGGCGCGCAGAGCCGGGTCTCAGCAGAGCTCCACCGGCTCTGCGCCCTGCACGGCCCGGCCGCCCGGCCAGCCCCGCCCGCAGCCCGGCCCCGCCCGCCCGCGGCGCTCCTCCCCCGCCCGCCTCCTGCAACACAAACCGGCTGCGCCGGCCCGCAGCACCGCCTCCCGCGCCTTCCCCGCGCTCGGGGAGCCGCAGAGACCTCGGCGCCGCGCAGCCCCAACGCACCCGACGCCGCCCGGCCCAGCCCGCCCTGCGCGCGCGACGGCCCCGGGCGGCGCCCCGCGCGGTACGCTGGGAGTTGTAGTCCGCGCTGCGCAGCCCCGCCCCGCCGCGGAGACCCCCGGGAGGGAAGGAGACCGGCGGGATGGGTAAGGGCCCAGAGCCTGCAAGCCACTGGCATTCGCACGTGGTGGGGAGCGCCCCCGCCCGCAGTGTGGGCGGAGAATCCGGAGTCTGCGCGCAGAGACGGGCAGGGCGCCACAAAGGCCAACGCTACACCTAGAAGAACGCTAAAAGGGCCGTGTGGGCAGGGAGGTGAGCTGGGGAAGGCTTAAGTAGCCGGCTCTGTGGCGCAATGGATAGCGCATTGGACTTCTAGCCGATCCTGGTGTGGTGATTCAAAGGTTGTGGGTTCGAGTCCCACCAGAGTCGAATTTTGATAGCTCCTCCCTCACTTCCATGTGGATATTTTACGGTCTCTAGTACCTTCACATGGTTCAGAAGATCTGCAGACTTGAGGCTGGCACCTCTGCATCTGGGACAGCGATAAACGTGACGTCAGGATTAGTGCCTAGGCGTCCTTTCCCATCCATGGTATCTTGTAAGCAGTTTGGCACACCTGGTGGTACAAAGGGCACGGACCTGAAGACCTGTACCTAACTGGCCTCTGATCGCTCTGGACCTTGCAGCAAAGCAACTAGCTTCCAAGCCTACGACCGGATTTGTCATGCCACCTGCCAAGTCCTGGGTCATTGCCAGCTTCCCAGTCCTGTGTGGCTCTGGGCCTCTGAAAACTTGGTTCCTTGATAATCAAACATGTTGGGCATGCACAATTGCCACTTATCCTTTTATTTATTTTTTTTAAGATTTTATTTATTTGAGAGAGAGCATGTGAACAGGGGAGGAGCAGAGGGAGAGGGGCAAGCCCACACTCCATGCTGAGCCTGGAGCCCAACATGGGGCTTGAGCTCACAACCCTGAGATCATGACCTGAGCGGAAATCAAGAGTCTGTCGCTCAACTGACTGAGCCACCCAGGGGCCCCACCACTTATCCTTAAATACATCCCCTAATTCCTTAGTCCAGGAAGAAGTCCTTAAAGGGGAGAGGGGCAGTTTTCAGGGTCTAGTCATAGGGATTAAAAATGAAATTTTGGTCTGAGAAGTACTTGGACTTATTTCTTCCAGAATATAGAGTGCATCCTTTGGGGGAACCTAGGTAAATTAAAGCTCCACCTCCCCCGTCGCTATTACATTCAAGAGGCAGTGTGGTGCAGTGGTGATGGGCTTCTGCATTGGCATCCAACAAACACGGAACAGCTTCTCAGCTGAAAGTTCAAAGTCTCTACTTCTTATATATAAAAATGAGAACATACTACTAGTGCTCAAACCTTACAGAGTTTTGAGTTAGTGTTTGACCTATTTTATTTATTATTGTAGTTTACAAGCTTACTGACCACAAAGCACATGCAAAATCTAGACATGAAGATCACCTCTGATTATGTCCACAGGGCTTAGCTTGATAAATGTTTGCTGAATGAATGACAGGGAGAGTGAATTGGAGGCTCTGACTTGATCCAGGCCAGGATCCACAGGTATAGACATGATCATTTCCACATTATCTCCTGAGGTCATATATAATGTGGGCAAAGGAGAGTTTGGAAGACGGCGCTGGTAACCAGCCCGGCTGCTCTCCACCCAGCCTGGTCACGATGGTGAAGCCAAAGCAGTACTCCACCCAGACCCTGGGTCTGGCCTGAGGGGGAGATGTGAGGGGACATAGAGGTAATAAAACAGTCTGTCTTCAAATTGCTTACAATCTAGTTGGACACACAGAGAGGCAAGTGGAGATTAGCTCACTAAATAGGTTGCCCCTCACCAAGTGTTCACCATACTTCTGTCAACACCCACCACACATTATTATGACTTGTCTTCTTTGCTTTCCAGTCAGGTACATCTGGGATGCACCCCTAGCACCACCTGAAGCACTGGGCAAGTCACCTCTCCTCATGGAGCCTTGGTGTCCCCATTTTTTATTTTTTATTTATTTAATTTTTTAAAAAGATTTTATTTATTTATTTGAGAAAGAAAGAGAGAAACAGCATGAGAGGGGAGAGGGTCAGAGGGAGAAGAAGGCTCCCTGCTGAGCCGGGAGCCCAATGTGGGACCCGATCCCAGGACTCCGGGATCATGACCTGAGCTGAAGGCAGTCGCTTAACCAACTGAGCCACCCAGGCGCCCGGTGTCCCCATTTTTTAAAAAAAGATTTTATTTTTAAGCAATCGCTACACCTGACATGGGGTTTGAACTTAACAACCCCAAGATCAAGAGTCCCATGCTCTATAGACTGAGCCAGCCAGGCGCCCCTTCAGTGTCCTCATTATAGAATGGGGATACAGTCATCATGGTCCCTGCCTCCAAGGGCTGGGTATGGACTCAACAAGATGATGCGCCCACGTCAAAGGCCCTCAGCTGCTGTAACCGCTCAATTCCGAGAGGGCAGGGATGCAGCTGTCTCCATCGCTGTGGGACCCCCAGCGTTTCGCCAACACTCAGAAGGTATTTGGGAAATAACCAGAGACTAGTGGGCTTGTGCGTCAGGATACACAGACCGAGGGCTGTGTGGTGGGAAATGTGACTGGAAAGGTCTTTGTGTGCCAGGCTGAGGAGTTTATCCTGGGGGCAGTGAAGAGCCACTGAGGGTTCCTAAGAAGGGCAGGAGCTGGGTGCTATTGTTTGTGGGACAGGCTGAGCTTAGGCTGACCTCACAGTGGGCTCCTTTCCACTGACATGACCCCCATCTCCCCTGCATTGGATAATTAACATCAGCACTTAAACATCTAGGCTTGCCCGATGAGGGACCGACATTTGGACTCACTCGAAGGCACTAAAGTTCCCCAAGGGACTGAAGTGGTTTGGCCCCTGGCACACCGTGGATGCTTATCCTGTAGATAATGGTTACATTTGGCATTAGGACCTCTGAACTATAGAAGTCCTCACACGCTGGGTGTGTGCAAAATAAACACCTCTGGCTTCATTGTGTACATGGTGACTTCAGAGAGCTCGAAGGACCTTCCTGGAAAATGACAGCTTCTACTTCCTAAACACGGACTATGTGCTAAATCACTACACATGCATAATGGCCCTGCTGTGGGACAGGTATATACTCTCCCCATGTCACAGGTGGGGAGCCAGAGGCTCAAAGGGTCGATGGGACTACTACAAGGGTGCAGTGCTGGTCAGGGGCAGGGCCAGGGCCAGGTCTGTCTGTCCTCAGAGCCTGTGCCTCCAAACATTGCTCTGAGGCTAGTTACAAATGGCTTTTATCAGGCAGAGGGAAAGGGAGCTTTCCCTGAGCTACCTGGAGAGGACTCAAGACCTGTGTGTCGGAGCGCCTGGGTGGCTCAGTTGGTTGAGCGGCTGCCTTCGGCTCAGGTCGTGATCCTGGGGTCCTGGGATTGAGCCCCGCATCGGGCTCCCTGCTCGGCGGGGAGCCTGCTTCTCCCTCTCCCTCTGCCTGCCTCTCTGCCCACTTGTTCTCTCTCTCTATCTCTCTGTCAAATAAATAAATAAAATCTTTAAAAAAAAAAAAAAAAGAAGACCTGTGTGTCCCGGAACAAGCTCCCCAAACTTGAGACCCCCGGTCTTCACCGTGAAGTGAGGTTGTTGTGGGGTTCTCTGCTCTGGGCTTAGCTTCCACTCTTTCAACTAATGAAGCAGCAAGCCCCTACTGTGTGCCAAGCACTATTCCCAACAGTGAGGGGAAAGAACAAGGTTCCCTGCCCTCCTGGGGCTGACACAGAACTCATAAATAAATGAACAAATAAGATAATTTCAGAGTGGTAAGTGCCAGAAAGAAAAGAAGGTGACATGGTGTGGTGTGGCAAGGGGGAGGGCACTTCTTCAAGTGGGTGGGCAGGACAGGCTTCTCCAAGGAGGTGCCATTTGAACACAAATGTGAATGACAAGTAGTTGACCATGTGATGACCTGGGGACAGAATGCTATTCCCAAAGATAGGAAGAAGGCCATCATAGTTTATTGAGATGAGGATGAAGTTTCTAGGTAGAAGTTGGCAGAGACTTATGGGCTTTGGTGAGAACTAAGGAAATGGTAGCTCTTGCCAGTAGAACTTTTTTCCAATCATGAGTTGGTGGCAAAAATGCCACCTTAAGATCTGGAGACCAGACTCCATTCCCAGCTAATCATGATGCCCAGTGCCCATCTCTCCAATGCTGTAAAGGCTCAGGGTTATTCAGGTACCAAGTGGCTGGAGCAGGTGAAGTCCCCAGCTGGGCAGAGAAGGCATTCTGTGAGCCTGACCTTTTCCCTCAAACCTGGCACTGTTGACTTTTACTGATACGGGGGTAGGGGTGCCTGGACTCTGGAAAGCTGTGGAAACATGACAGATCCAGAAAGGTGGCCCATACTGCAAAGATGGATTAGGTCTGGAAAGCTCACCCCAATCTCCTCCTCTTTCTGCAGAAAATCAAAGAGCTCAGGACAAGGGTTCCCTCTTGAAAAGGCCCTGGATCTAAGGTAGGCCTCCAGCCTCCCACCTCCGTCACTGGGAGCCCTGGGCTGGGATGTGGTCGGCACAAGGTAGGCTGAGGCCCTGGTGTGGCAGTGTGGGGCAGGTTTCAGACAACCCCTGGTTCTAGTCCCAGCTCTGCTCCTATTGCCTCATTAGTAAAATAGAAGTAATAACACATCTCTTTGGGTTGTTGGAGGCATCAGTGCAATAATGTGTGCATCTCAGTTGCTTAGGCACATAGTGCAGCTATAAAACTGTAGCCCTTATTATGGATAGGGAAACTGAGGCACAGGAAACCCACCCAGGAAGTCTTGTGGCATGTGTTCTAGTTACTTCAGGCAATTCTTTGCTTATCTCTAGGCCTTAGTTGTCCTATCCACACAATGGGGAGCTGACCCCCCAAAACTCTAAAGGCTCTGCCATCTTGAGAGTGTTTCTGGTTCTAAATCCCAAGACAGGGCTAGCCACTCTTGCAATGATACTTTCACCCCTTGCCCCTGACCCAAAGAATATGCCTGGGTGCCACTCCAAAATGAACCAGCAGCCTCACAGCTGCCTCCTCACCTGTGAACACAATAGGAATAATCGCTTTCTGCCCCTGGGGCCCTTCCTCAGAAGCCCTTCCAGAATCCTCATGGAACCTTAGAAGTGGGTGTTGGTTCTCTTCCCCTTTTCCTGATGATGAAATGGGCTGAAAAGGGGAACAAACTTGCCCTAAGTCCCTCTGCTGGAAAACAATGGAGGAATTGGGAATTTGAATCCCAGTCTGTCTGGCTTCAGACCAAAGGAAAGAGGACAAGTAGCTGAAGCTCAGGCTGGAGGGGATGTCTGTCCTTGGTGCTCAAAGGCCCAAAGCCGCCAGAGCCATGGGGAGCCCTGGGCAAAGGCCGAAGAAGCGGACACTTGGTCTGATGGCAGACTTTATTCAGACAGTGGAGACTCACCTGTCCCTTCTCAGGTCTTTGGGACTGGTATAGCCCTTCCTCCTGGAGGACACCCAGCCTGGCGCCCAGAAAACCCTCATTGGCAGGGATGGGTCCAGAACAGGAGTAGTGGACCTGAGACACCCCAGCACCAGGCTGGACGACTGATTCTCACTCACACCTGGTGCTCTTTGGGCGGCTCCTGGCTCTCCTGGGAGCTCCGCTGCCCTGCGTGCTCCCTCCTGGGGTGGTCCTCAAAGCCACTCAACAGTGGTTATGACAAATTACGACAAATGAAGTCCAAGGGTCAGTGTTGAAAGAAAAGGAACAAAGGTAATGGCCAAAGAATCCTCCGCCTCTAGGGGAGGTTGGGTGGTGGTGTGGGCAGCAGCTCAGGGCCTACGCCAGGCCCCTGACATGCACGGTGGGGGGGGTCTGTGATGCCCAGCTCCTCCCGTAGAGCCCTCAGGGGCTGCTCCCAGCGCCGCTCGTAGTACAAGTTGAGGACACACGGGGCTCTGCGCCCATTCTGAATTGCCCATGGGATCAGCTCTGAAACCAGCACTTGCAGGCTCCTGTGGGGCAGCAGAGGAAAAAAGACATAAGGTCCCCAGGGCTGGGCACACTATGTGCCCAGAAGTTGATGTACATTTTCTCAGTCCTCACAAATACCTTAAAAAGAAGGTAGTTATTATCCCCATTAGCAGATGAGGAAACAGAAACTCAGTGAGGTAAAATCTTGTGTCCAAAGCCATACATTTTGAATATGCCAAAGCCCAGATTTCAATCAAGGGCTACCTAACTCCAGGAACTAACACTGGATTTGCTGCCCCACCCCCTCAATTCCATGTTCTGACCCAACACTGAGGCCTGGCCCGGGAGACCCTAGAGTCCTGTGAAACATCCAGGCTTCACTCACTGCCCTGGAGACCCTGCGCCAGGCCAGTTGCACCCTCCTGCCCCATTCTTTCTACCCTGGCTTCCTGGAGAACCATTGGGGCTGCTCAGGAAGGCTGCATGCTTGTCCCATTTCCTGGATCCTGGTTCCTCTGAGCTCTCCCCAACCCCTCACCACTTGAGAACTTACTGGGCACTGAGTCGGATCGGTCCAAAGAGGGCACCCAGGATGCACATGGGCAGGCCGGTCTGGACAGCCTCAAACCACTTCACCACGATCTCCCCTGGGGGGCAGGGCGAGGAATGGGGTGGGAGGTGAGAAGGGCCCAGGAAGAGAGGCCATGGCGCTCCTGGCAGAACAGTGCAAAGCATCTGCTCCTCTTTGATCTCTGTAGGGTTGGCCATGCCCAGTCCTGGCCCATCTGGGCCTTAGAGCACTTGGCTTGGGGTGAAGGTGAGGGTCCAAGAAAGAGCAGGAGGTAAGGGCTGGGAAGGAAGCTTGGGGTCAGAGTGCAGAGGACTCCAAAAGCCAGGCTGAGAAGTCCAGGGTGGTTCCTACAGGCCTTAGGGAGTTGTGGAGGGTTTCAGAGCAGGGAGCCCCGATGCTTGGATGCTGCTACCTCAGCTTAGGAACCACAGAGCAGTGGGATGGAGAGGCGCTGCGTGGCACAGATGCTACCAAGATGTTCAGAAAGCAGAAAAGGAGGCACTGAGCTAGTGTGTGTCAGACCCGGGTGGACAGGCTGGCTGCAACACCCCACCCCACTCTGCCCATGCCCCCTCTCAAGGCAGCTGGGGGCTACCACTTACCCAGGATGTTGGTGGGCATCCCCAGCAGGGTGTGGAGCATATCGTGAACCTCCCGGTACCGCTGGATCACATAGGCTAGCTCCTCATCGTCCACGAATCGGGTGGGTGCTCGGGTATCTGGGGAGACCCTCTGACAACCATGAACCTCCCCTCGATCTCTTCCCAACTGTTCCCAATGCCAAACTGGCCAGCCTCTTCTTGACTGTCAACCACTCCCACCAAACTCATACCATGGACCACTTCCGTCCATACCTGCCAACAGGGGAGTCCTCGGGTAGAGAATGTGGTGGCACTGACCCCCCCATGGGCTACCCACACATAATGTCCAAGCCTGTTGGAATTTATGGCAAAGCAGCTCCTGGCGGTAGGGGGAAGCGATGTTTAAGGGGATAAGGTTTCAGTTTTACAAGATGGAAAAGCTCTGGAGGTTGGTTTCACAACAATGTGAATATATTTAACGCTACTGAACTGTCCACTTAGAGATGGTTAAGATGAGAGCGCTTTTTTTTTTCTTTCTTTAAAGTAAACTCTAGGGGTGCCTGGTTGGCTCAGTTGTTAAGCACCTGCCTTTGGCTCAAGTCATGATCCCAGCGTCCTGGGATTGGGCCCCGCATCAGGGTCCCTGCTCAGCAGGAAGCCTGCTTCTCCCTCTCCCACTCCCCGTGCTTGTGTTCCTTCTCTCACTCTCTCTGTCAAATAAATAAATTAAAAATCTTGAGAAAAAAAAAGAAATGTATAACTTATAAAAAATAAATAAATAAATAAACTCTACCCCCAACGTGGGGCTAGAACTCACAACCCTGAGATCAAGAGTCACACACTCTTCTGACTGAGCCAGCCAGGCACCCTGAGATGGCAACTCTTATGTTATCTTACCTTCAGTTACACCATGTTATGTTTTTTTAACTACAAGAGAAATAAAATGGAGAGAAAAAGGAAAAAAGAAGTTTCCAGGGCCCCGGATACTTTCTTTTTTAAAGATTTAATTTGGCGGGGGGGGCACCTGGCTGGCTCAGTCAGTTGAGCGTCTGCCTTCAGCTCAGGTCATGATCCTGGGGCCCTGGGATGGAGCCCCGCATGGGGTCCCTGCTCAGTGGGGAGTCTGCTTCTCCCTCACCCAAATAAATAAAATTTATTTATATATTTGAGAGAGAGAGACAGACAGAGATGGTACATGCACACATAGGGGAGGGAGGAAGAATCCCAAGCAGACTCCGGGCTGAGTGCGGAGCCCAACGCAGGGCTCGATCCCAGGACCCTGAGATCACGACCTGAGCCAAAACCAAGAGTCAACACTTAATTGACTGTGCCACCCAGGCATCCCTAATTTTTTAAAGTAATCTCTACACCCAACGTGGGGCTCGAACTCATAATCCCAAGATCAAGAGTCGCATGCTCCACCCACTGAGCCAGCCAGGTGCCCGGGCCCCGATCCTTCACATGAGCTGCTCCCAGCCTAGGGTGCTCTCCCCCACCACCCGCAGCTTCACCTTGACAATTCCTACCTGTCCTGACTCGCCGTAAGTGTCCCCGCTGCAGGGAGGCTGTCCGTGACCTTCAGACTGCTAAGGTCCACATTACGGTCTCTTGCACCATCCCGTACCTTGTATTGTGATGTGCATTGTATGTGCCCCTGTTCTAGACCTGGACTTTTCAGTATGGCAGCCACTCACCCCATGTGGCCACTGAGCCTGGAAATGGGACAGTTCCAACCTAGCTGCAGTGGCATAAAATGCACACTGGGTTTCAAAGACTTGGTGTGAAGAGAACAATGTGAAATCTTAGTAATTTAGAACGATCGATTACATGTTGAGATGATAGTATTTTCAGTACACTGGGTTAAATAAAATAGGCTATTAAAGTTAATTCCACCTGTCTCTTTTTGCTTTTACTAAAGTGTCTAACAGCAGACTGGACGTGACCTATCGGCTTGGGTTCGCTTTCTGTGAATGGTGCCGTAGTGGTCTTTCAGCTGCACATGGCTGCTGGCTGCTTTGTTCACTGTTCTATCTCCAGGGACTTTTCTGACCCCAGGAAGGGATGAACTGTCCCTCTCTGATCCACCCATCGCCTCTCTGAGTCCTCAGCAGCACCCATGCAGAATGGGAGCAGCCTAGTGTTCCTGTTCCCAAAGCATGGTCTCAGCCTGTCCAGAGGCCAAAGGATCTGACGTCTTCATTTCTTTGGGGCTGCTGGCTCAGTGCCTTGGTCTGTGTCTGTGATCTCCCTGGGTCCCGGTTCCTAATTTCTTCTCGAGGGAGTTCTACATGCTGTGCAAAGCTGAGGGTGATCAGAGTGATAGCAATTATATTTATTGAGTACCTACTACGTGCCAGCACTGTATGAAGTCCTTTACATATATCATCATTAGGCATCCTTATGACCATCTGGTGGTAGATACTTTAGGAGCCTCAGATAAAGATAAGAAAAATGAGGTTCAGAGAAGTTAAGTAACTTGCCCAATATCATGCAGCTAATCAAGTGGCTGAATCAGGATTTGAAACAAAGTCTACTGGATTCCAAAGCCAGTACCTTAATATCCATTAATTATAAGCCATGTAAGTGCCCTGGAAGATAAACATTAGGTCCCTTGCCCTCAGATAAGGAATATGAGGCTCAGAGAAGTCAAATGATTTGTCCAGGGCCATAAAGCTGGGAAGAGAGGTAGAATTCTAATTCAGGCTACTCTTAACTCCAGAGCCCAGGCCCATAATCTTAATGCCACAAGATGACCATACCCCCTACCAATGACAGCCTCAGGGAAGGTGGCCTCACCTTGAACTTTGATCTCAATCTCTGCTGGGACAAAGGTTGTTCCTTCACATTCTGTGGGCTGCTGGTTTCAGTGCCCTACAAGTGTCCCAGTCTCTATGGCTATTATCACAACTAGGGCTGAGACTGGGCAGGCTGCCCAGGGAGGTCCTGGCAGTCCCATCCCCTCCACAGCAACAAGATGAAAGGCTCTGGGGACTTCAGAAGAAGGCGGCCACCCTGGTGGGTTTCCCATTGATGAAGTAACTTGCTTCCTGGTAACATCTGAGGAGATGGTGGAAAATGGGGCAGGATCAAGTGTCAGGAGAGTATGGGGAGCAGTTTATTTTCTCAGGAACAAATAATCCTCGGGAGCAGTAGCTTCTCAACTGTCCACCGGGGGATATTTGCAATGTCTGCAGAGATTTAGGGCTGTCATAACTTAGTGGGAGTGCTGCTAGCATCTATGTGGAGAGGCCAGGGGTGCTGCTGACCACACTGGAAAGCACCGGGCAGCCCCTACCAACAGAGAATCATCTGTTCCTGGGGCGCCTGGGTGGCTCCGCCGCTTAAGCATCTGCCTTCAGCTCAGGTCATGATCTCAGGGTCCTGGGATCGAGCCCCGTGTCAGGCTCCCTGCTCAGCAGGGAGTCTGCTTCTCCTTCTCCCTCCTCCCAACTGATGCTCTCTTTTTCTCTCTCAAATAAATTATAAATGAATGAATGAATGAATGAATGAATGAATAAATGATCTGGCCCAAAAAGTCAATAGTGCTGGGGGCTAAGAAGCCTAGTTCTAGAGCAACCTGCAGTGGGCTGGAGAACCACTTGACAGAGGTGCTTTGGTGAGATGTGTGTATACGGGGATGGAAGGGCTGGGACAGGGAAGGTGGCCCAGCTGTGTCCTAAGGTCCTTTTATCAATCACGTCATGTTACTATCCTACTTGAAACCCTCAGTATCTTCTATTGCTCCTATTACAAAATACAGACTTCTTGGGCGCCTGGGTGGCTCAGTTGGTTAAGCGACTGCCTTCGGCTCAGGTCATGATCCTGGAGTCCCGGGATCGAGTCCCACATCAGGCTCCCTGCTCAGCAGGGAGTCTGCTTCTCCCTCTGACCCTCCTCCCTCTCATGCTCTCTGTCTCTCATTGTCTCTCTCGCAAATAAATAAAATCTTAAAAAAAAAAAATTAAAAAAACAAACAAACAAACAAAACAAAATACAGACTTCTTCCCATGGCTGGCAGGGTCTGGGCTAGCTCTCCTCCCAGCCACCGGCTGTCTGTCCTCCACTCACTTTTCCTTTTCTTTTTTCCTTTTTTCAGTTTTCCTTTTCTTTTTTGTTTTTTTTTAAGATTTTATTTATTTATGAATGAGAGAGAGAGAGAAAGCGCACACGTAAGCGAGAGAGTAAGAACAGGGGGAGCGGCAGAGCGAGAAGCAGACTCTCAGCTGAGCAAGGAGCCCGATGTGGGGCTCGATCCCAGGCCCCTGAGTTCATGACCTGAGCTGAAGGCAGATGCTTAACCCACTGAGCCACCCAGGTGCCCCATTTTCCTTTTCTTAAACACACAGGGCCTTGCACTTGCCAGAACCCCTGTTCCTCCTCATCTCTCCTTAGGGCTGGCTCCTCCTCTTCCGAGTCTCCTCAGAGGGGCCTCCTGTGACCTCCCTATGGGAAGTGGCCACCTCTGACCCCGCCTCCTCGTCCTCTCTCAGGATGTTGTTCTCGCAGCACCATCTGCTAGAATGGAAGCTCCACAAAAGCAGGCTCTTTGCTGGTTTCATTCACTGTATCTCAATTACCGAGAACAGTGCTGTACATTCCAAGGAGTCAATAAATATTTGACCTGAATTTTTATATGAAGTTTTTTCTTTTATTACTTGATTTCCTCCCCAAACCAGAATATTAGCGCCACAAGAGCAGGACTTTGTCTGGTTCACCATTCTATCCCCAGCACCTGGAACAATGGGTGACAATTGGCAGATCCTGAACACATGAATGAGTTCCTCAGCAGCTGGGACTCTCCCCACCAGCTCCTGTCCTCCCTGCCTGGGGCAGAGAGTGCCACAAGTGCCACAACTTGTCATACCCTGGGGAAAACACTGACTCTAGAACACGAGGACATAATACAGCAGTTAAGAGCATGATCTGGGGACACCTGGCTGGCTTAGTCGGTGGAGTATGCTATTTTTGATCTCGGGTTTGTGAGTTCAAGCCCCACATTGGGTATAGAGACAGACTTAAAAATAAAATCTTAAAAAAAAAAAAAAAGGCATGATGTGAGTATGAATACTGCCTCCATTCATACTGGGTATATGAAATCATCAAGTTGCTTAAGTGCTCTGAGCCTCATTTCTTCATCTATTAAAGGGGATAATAATAGGACATACTCGGCAGGGAGGGTCAAGCATGAACCGTCCTGTTGGGAGGGTTCAGCAAGATCAGGTATGAGCCTGGCAGCTGACACCCAGTAAGCGGCTACTGGATACTGGCCAGTATTATTGCTTGGAGTTCCTGACCCATTTGCCTGTCCCATAGAACGTGACAAAGCCTTGGCACAAGAGACAAAAAACACACCCGCCCATGGTGGCCAATCAGGACTCCTCCTGCCTCAGGACATCACTCCCATGCCCTTCTCTGCCTTTCCTAGTGATTGCCAAATGCACAGAAGCTGGAAACTCACATTTACATGCAAGAAACGGAGATACTCTTGGCCAAGGGAGCCCTCAGGCAGACTACGGAGCTTGTCCAAGTCAAGGGTAGACAGAGATATCCGGGGACGCTCCCTGCAAGGCAGAAAGAAGGACTTAGGTACTGGGAGGGCAGCAGCAAAGGCAGGTGCGAGGCCAGCTAGAGCAAAGGTTTGGGAAGTGAAGGCGCAGAGCAATGATGGGGCCCACAAATCCTATTGTAGGACCTGCTTCTGGCCAGGACAGTGGCAGGGACTGAGGAGACTACCGCAAGCCAAGGTCATGGTTCCTGCCTGCAGTGGCATAATCTAGGGAGCAAGCCTCAGGTGGGATCAGGGTACCCACAAAGGACACTGCAGGGGGTGGGGGTTATAGCTAGCCTGTTATGGGAGCTTAGGGAAGGCAGAGGGCCCTGTGGGGGGATCTGGGCTGAGGCCACCACATTGCACTACCCACGGGTCATCATAGTGTGTGTGTGAATGGCACCCATGGAGTTGGGCAGTGCCCAGCATGCGCAGCCCTCCATGGCCTGGGCATCAAGAAGAGCTCCCTAGAGGAACACAATGTGACTCCAGAGAGGTCAGGATCCCCAGAGAATGTCTCCAATCCCCCAGGCACAGCTGGGACCTACTGCAGGATCTCAGCACCCTCTGGATCATTCCTCATCTGGTCCCTGAGGACCTTCAGGGCACCATGTCCTGTGGTCTCCCCTAGAACTGCGACCATGTCTGAAAGGAAAGAAATGGGGACAAATGGAAGATATAATCTTAGGTAAGTTACTGGACCCCATCTGAGCCTGTCTCCTACATGATAAACCAAAATCCTATCTACCTCTTAGTTACGAGGATTCATGTTAAACATTTAGCAAATCACCTGGCACACAGTAAGGGTTCAATATATGTACCTATAGTCATTATCATTGTATTTATCCAACGGGCTGAGGTGGCTCTGGTTAGCACAGTGCTCTAAAGAGTTTATAAGTCACTTTTACACCCATTATTACAACAGATTATCATGCCTCCATTGATTACAGGCTTTGAATCAGAGTGCTAGGTTTGGGTTCAGGTGCAATCACTGTCTAATGAACTTGTGCAAAATGCTTTACATTTCCAAGCCTCAGGGCACTAATTTATGAAATGTGGAGAACACCTTTCTTACAGGGTTAAGGTGAAAAATCAAGAACGTCATGCATATAAAACATTTAGTGCAGTGAGCAACCAGCATTAGGGCTCAGTGAGCAGTTAGCACTGCCATTTCAATTGGTAGGAGTAATAATCCTTTCCAGACTTAGAATCCTGAGAATGAGAAAAGTACTGTAGAACCCTAAGATGTTCCAGTCATACAACCATGAGCATCTGCTATGTGCCAGGCACAATCTAAAACATGCTGATACAATGCAACAGGGCAGTCGGGGTATCTGACCTCATAAACTTTAATTTTTATTGGGATGTTATAATTTAATGTATGTTATAACAAACTTCGTAAATCATCTGTTTAGTACGCAGGTTCTCAATGTGGCTGGATGACAGAATCTTCCGGTAGGTAGTTTATTTAAAAATGCTGGCCCTTCCTCCCCTCCCCAGGCTCGGGCTGATTCGGACTGAGCTCAGGGTGGGCCCTAGACATCTGCATTTTTGTGAACCTTGCGCGTGATGATGGGATGCAGCCAGATTTGGAAAGCCCGACCTAGTCTATTCTCGTTACCCCTAGAGGACGGGGTAGAGAGAGAGGTGGGCACCTGCCCAGGTTCCCCAGGCAAGGGTGCGCGCCGACCCCCCGCTGCCCTCCCGGGAGCGCCGGCGACCTTACCGTGGCGGTACGGGTTATAGAGAGACATTCCGGCCGAGCCGGCGGCCAGCAGCGCCTTCTGCAGCGGGGAAGTGGGGATGTGCCCCGGGTAGAGCAGGCCGTTGGCGCCGTGGCGCACGCCTCGGAGCGGCACATCTACTGGGCAAAAAAAAAAAAAAGGCCGCGGTCAGACGAGCCTGGCGCCCCAGGCCTCCCTCCCGCCTCTGCCACTTGCCTGCAGCCGGCCCCCGGAGGCCGCCGACTCGGCGGAGAGGGCGCAGGGCCGAGCGCAGCAGCGTCCCCATGGCAGCGGGCACCAGCCGGCTTTGAAGGAGGCACGGACAGGAGAGGGCCCTATCGCTAGGTAAGAGAAGGAAACCCAGGCGACCTGTCCACCACTTACTCCCCCCGAAGCAAAACTCTCCCCATTTCCCCTCACTCCCAGAAAGGCTCCCCAGTGATCCCTGCTCGGGGTTCAGCGCCGGGCACTACTGCCCTCTCCTCCGTGCGTTTTCCCCGAGGCCAATAAAGACGTGAACCTCTTCCGGCTGCGAAACGTGGCGGCACCCAGGGTCCGGACCACATTTGGGAGTGGGACCGGCCGGCACTTCCGTTCAGGTGCAGCTATTTCAGCAGCCGGCGCCGCTGGCTTCGGGCATGGGGTCCCGGGGCCTGGCGCGGCTGCACGGGCTCTTCGCGGTCTACAAGCCCCCGGGGCTAAAATGGAAGCACGTGCGGGACACCGTGGAGCTGCAGCTTCTGAAGGGTGAGCGCTTCCCGCTCTGGTTCTCCGGGAGTCCATCTCCGCTTCTGATCCTCCCGGCAAAATAAAGTCATGTGACCCAGTCCTCTGGACAGAGCGCTTTCCTAATCATGTAATCTGTGTACTCCATTACTCCTCACTTTCCCCTGCGTTCAGATGTCGTAAGTAATAGAGTCAATTTGAACCCAAGCCTGTTTCTTAACTGCTGCTATTCGCTACATCGTGGGCTTTCTCTTCTACATCTCCACACCTCCCTGTCCCACCTCCCCCAGGTGTTCGGACAGAATTGATCTGATGTCTTTTACCTTTGTGTAACCAGGTGTCAATGCTGGGAAGGCTCCTGCCCCTGAACAGCGTGTTCGTTTTTTGCTGGGCCCCGTGGGAGACGGCGAAGAGAAGGAGCTTACTCTCACCGCCAACAGTGTGCCCACCCTCACCAACCATCCGCTGGGTAAGGCACATTCAGGCTGGGGCCTGGGTGTCACTTCCCAGGCAGTTTCTGCCCAGAGTCAGTGTCCCAGTCAGTGCTCAGACTCTTGTTCCAGATCCTTGAAGGGCCACAGCAGGGATGAAGTATTTGACCGGGAATTGGCAAATTTTCCTGGAAAGGGCCAGATAGCAAATATTTTAGGCTTTGCAGGCCCAGTTCTGCCATAGTAGGGCAAAGAACCTGTAGGCAATATGGAATGCAGTGAGCCTGGCTGTGTTCCAATAAAACGTTATTTATGGAAAGTGACATTTGAGTTTCATATAATTTTCCTATGTCACAAAATATTATTTTCTTGATTTGGGGGGGATCATTGAAAAATGAAAAAAAAAAAATTAACTCATGGGCCATTAAAAAAAAACAGGCTTGAGAATTTGGCCTGTGGACTGTAGCTTGCTGACCCCTTTTAACTATTCTGGGACTCCAAATGGGAATTGAGACCCTCAGGTAGAAGTCCTAAGGTGGGAGTTTGGGGCTCTTGGGAAGGAGTGACTTTTTTAGTCAACAAAGCTGCCCAAGAATGGAACTAGTTATAATGAGCTCCCTGTTACTAGACAAGATTAGAAAGACTGAGGGGCTTGACCAGAAACCACTAAAATCCCTTTGGCAGTGATATTTAGTGACTCTACAGTGTAGCAGTAACAAGTATGATGTACCGAGGATCTTTTCTGTACTAGATACCGTGTTAAGCTTTTACCAAGTACCATTTTATTAAATCTTCACCACAACCCTGTGAGGTGGATCCTGTTCTCATTTCACAAATGAGGAAACCGAGGCTCAGTGTTGGCATTAAGTAACATAGGCTGGATTCAGTAGGCGCTTAACCATCCCGTATCCTTCCCCCAGATACCTCTTGTTCTGTAGAAGTGTATATGCTTCTGGCTCATTCCTGCATGCAGTCTTTTTTTTTTAATAGCGTTATTGAGATATAATTGATACACAAAAACCCACATTTTAAAAATGTTTTTATTTTAATTTTTTTTTAAGATTTTACTTATTTATTTGAGAGAGAGTGCAAGAAGGGGAAGGGACAGAGGGAGAGGGAGAAGAGTCCCTGCTGAGCAAGGAGCCCAGTGAGGGACTCGATCCCAGGACCCTGGGACCATGACCTGAGCCGAAGGCAGACACTTAACCAACTGAGCCACCCAGGCGTCCCTCACTAGTTATTTCCTGAGCACCTAGTGAGTTCTGGGCTCTAGGGTTAGAACTTGGGACCCAGGCCCTGCCTTCAGGAACTTACCACCTCCATTTTCTTACTGGGGTGGACAGGACTCTCTGCCGCAGCTGAGTAGGAAAGTTGAGTCCCAGTGTTCTGCCCAGTCCCCTCAAATCCTCTCACCAGGGGAATGGTGATAGGTAGAGTAACAAGCCCTTTTTCTGGGCTCAGGGACCCGAGGAAATGGTTCGAGGCCCCAGATTCCACATGGGGAAGTCTGAGAGTCCAACCTGATCCTGGTTTGGGCTCCATGAGGCTACATCCTAGGAATGAGGCCATGATGCAGGCTGAAGTCATCCTGGAGGCTGGATTCATTGAGCAGAGGGACATCGTTTGTTTCTTTCTAGTCTGCGGACCAGCATTCACCAGCTTGAAGGTTGGCATGGGACACCGGCTGGATGCTCAAGCATCTGGGGTGCTTGGTAGGTGATGTGGTGAGCCCAGGGGTGCAGTGATACAGTCTCGGGAAAAGACCAGGGAGCTACCATGAACCCCGCCCACTTCCAGCCTGACCGCCATTTCCCACCGCTGCCCTCCTCCCCTGCTTCCTGCCCCAAGTCTGGTCAGCTGGTGGAAGGGGGGATGGCACAATTGCCCACTTTTATCAAGTGATTCCTGCATTCGACATGCGGTATGAAGTCCTTCGTGCACATGTTTTCATGACAACAACGTTATTAGGTAGATAGTTTATGATTTTATGGAGAAAAGAAGGCTCCAGGAGCTTAGGTGACTTGGTCTGGGTCATGTGGCTAGTGAATGCCCCTGGTCCAGGGAGCACAAACTGTCATCACTTGTGTGGGTTAGCCAAGCGTGTGACTCTGGCCCCACCGGCCAGGGTCTGAATGTCGCTGGAGCTGGACACACAAAGCCCTGAGTCATGAGCCATCTGTGTCCCCAGGGTCAGGTGGTGGCCACATCCTCCATGCGTGGTAGTCACAGTCCCCTTGTCTCACTTCCTGGGGCACAGGCAGGCAGACATGATGTCATGCTCCCTCTCCCTGTCCTCCCTCTCCAGGAGTGAATGGAGGGTCATTCTCTCCTCCAGCCAGAGGGAGAAACAGCCAGGAAAAGGCAGGCAGTGGCCACAATGCCCCTTTATTGGGCCCTTCCTTTGTGCTCACTTCTTCCTGTGTATTGCCTCAGTCTTCACAACACCCACAGGGATCAGACAGGATCTTGTATCCCCATTTTACAGATGGGGAGCTTGAGGCCCAAGGATGCTACCGGACATGCTTAGAGCCATCCCAGATTTGAGGGCAGGTCTGTGTGACTAGGCCCCTGGTCCCTTTCTTTGGAGTGCATCAGAACCCCCTGGGGCACTTACTAAGGATCCGAGGCCCCTCCATGAGTCAGAGTCAGTACAAGTGGGTGGGCCTCGAAACCTACATTTTCATATCTACCCAGGGGAGCTCATTTGCTCCCTGTAGAAGAAGCTGTCCTTGCCCTCTTGCTGGCTTTAGCAGCATCGGAGATGGAAGGATTCTCGTGGTAGTTGTGGGGGTTGGAGGTCTCAGGGAAACGAGAAGGGGGAGCCAGGTGTGAGATCAGCCTGGGTGTCTTCCAGTGCTCGGCGTGGGACATGGATGCAGGCTCCTCACCAGCATGTACAATGCTCACCTCACCAAGGTATGGGGACACTGGGGACAGCTTGTTTAGCCCATTTCCCTGGGGCTCACTGGCAGGAATCTGAAGCTGAGAGCACTGCATGGGGGAACACCCAGGCCATCAGCCAGCGTTGTTTCATGGCCGTGTACTGGGGGAGACTGTAAGGATAGCATGGTAATGACCGCTGGCCTTATTGCATGCCAGCCGCTCTTTGCTGAGCACTGCACGTGGACTCCCTTGTGGATGCCTCACACCCTCCCCGCAAAGTGGTATCTGCTGTTAACCCACCTTACAGATGAAACCACTGAGGCACAGAGGGGGATGTCATTTGCCCAGGGTCGTGCAACCTGTAAGGAACGGAACTGCGATTTGAACCTGGATCTGTCTGACCCCAGAGCCTGATCATGACAGCACTCCATTCCCCCCACCCCTCCCCACCCCACCAAGACTGAGAGGTGGATGTCACCGTCCAGGCATCAGGGAGCTTGCATCTGGGCTGGGGCCGTGGAATCCGGCACCATGAGAGGGGACAGAGGTGCTGCGTTAGAGAGCCTCCATTTTTAGTGGTTAAGAGCACAGATCTGGAGCCAAACCAGCTTCTGCCCCTCTGCCCGCTGTGGGCCCCCGGGTGGATTACTTAACATCCGTGTTCCTCCATTTCCGCGTCTGTAAGATGGGGGAGATAATAGTACCTCCTCCACAGGGTTACTCTGAAGATAGTAACTACCTGCACCATACTTAACACAGTCACTGGCACATGGTAAATGCTCAGTAAATTATTATTGCTGTTGTCGTCATCCCTTCCTTATGGCAGAGGCCGTTAACTGCACAGATCATATTTGGAGGCTGGGGAGAAGCCGACAGGGTGCACTGGGAGGGGCCTGGCATGATAAGTTGTCAGGTCTGGCTGGAGAGGAGGGACGTGGAGGCACAGGGTGGTCACCATCCTTTGCGGGCGGGTGCTTGCTGTCATAGGGAAGTCTGGTGCCCTTCCCTGGGGGGACGGTGGGGTGGCTGGGTGGGGGCTGAGTGCCTCGCTCCCTGAGGGGAGCCTGTCTAGCAGGTTGGGGGTGGGAGCTGCCGGACGTGCCTCCCTCCTCAGTGCTGAGGGCGAGCAGGGAATCTGACCCCATCTTCCCCTCCCTACCTCTGCAGGATTATACAGTACGTGGCCTCCTGGGCAAAGCAACAGATGACTTCTGTGAGGATGGGCGGCTGGTGGAGAAGTCAACATATGGTGAGAGCCCGCAGGCGCCCAGGGCCGTGGGAGGAGAGTGGCTATGGCTGCCTTTGCATTTGCTCTCCCTTGATTCCTCACCCCCACGCAGGCCTTGCAGCCCTCGGCGACTGCAACACACTGAGTTTGGGCTGGCTGTTGGAGGCCTTTGGGCACATCATTCTGTCTTGCAGGTATAATTGCCCGGTGCCTCCCCACCTGGCGTAAATGTCACCTCCCCAGGGAAGCTCCACTAACCCCCAGATGAACTAGATGGACTCTTAGAACAGTAATCAACTAATGGTTGTGATTTTTTTTAAGTTTGAGAGAGAGAGAGAGAGCGAGAGCGAGCGTGGGGCGGGGGTTGGCAGAGGCAGAGAGGGAGAGAGAATCTCCAACAGACTCTATGTACCGAGTGTGGAGCCCGACACAGGACTCAGTCCCAAGACCCCGAGACCATGACCCGAGCCGAAATCAAGAATTGGATGCTCAACCGACTGAGCCACCCAGGCGCCCCATGATTAGTGATTATTTAATATCTGTCTTCCCACCACACTGTCACCATGGAAGCAGGGACCATGTCATTCCACTCCTGTGGTTACACACAGCATGGAGCCTGGGACATGGGAGGGGCTTGTTGGTTGGGTGGATGGATGGAGAAGTAGGTGGGGGGGTGGATAGATGGTTGGATGGCTCATTCTTCACTTCTTACCCTCCCTATGTTCTAACACTTTCCATAGGATCTATTACATTTTCTTATTTGACAGATGTTTTTGGGCACCAGCCATGTGCCAGGGTCTTGATGAACCAGATGGGGCCCCCAGTCTCAGTGAACCCAGTCTAGCAGGGAGAGCAAGCACACACCTCTGCATCTTCTAGACAGGATTCAGAACGTGGCAAAGTAACACTATATAATCTGTATATGTGGGTGTATCAGCATACACAACATGTCCAAAGACAGTTACCAATTTGACACTCTAGTAGGGAAGAAGCCCGAATTTGGAGAAGGGGAGGTGCTGTTAATGCTGATCTAAATTTCTTTTTTTCTTTTTTTAAGATTTTATTTATTTATTCATGAGAGACAGAGAGAGAGAGAGAGAGAGAAGTAGAGGGAGAAGCAGGCTCCCCGCTGAGCAGGGAGCCCGATGCGGGACTTGATCCCAGGACCCTGGGATCATGACCTGAGCCGAAGGCAGACGCTTAACCATCTGAGCCACCCAGGCACCCATGGGGCAGAGGGAGATCTTAAGCAGACTCCACGCTGAGTGTGGAGCCCAGCGCAGGGCTTGATTTTACGACCCTGAGATCATGACCTCAGCAGAAATCAAGAGTTGGGTGCTTAAACCATGAGCCACCCAGGTGCCCCCTGATCTAAATTTCTTAAAGAAGAGGGGTGCCTACTTAAGATCCTCTCCCTCTGTCCGTTCTCCTTGCGGGCACAAGTGTGCATGTGCTCTCTCTCAAATAAATCTTTAAAAAAATAAATTTCTTAAAGAAGATTCATATGTCAATTATATAACTAAAAAATAATGTTAAAACCAAAGCAAATTAAAGACTTTTTATTTTTTTTTAATTTATCTGAGAGAGAGCACAAGCAGGGGGAGCTGCAGGCAGATGGAGAAGTAGGCTCCCCACTGAGCAGGGAGCCCAATGTGGGACTCGATCCCAGGACCCTGGGACCATGACCTGAGCTGAAGGCAGACACTTCACCAACAGAGCCACCCAGGCATCCCAAACCAAAACAAATTAAATGCTCGGAAAGAGACCCAGGACGCAGGAAAAAGAAGTGACATGCTCCAGGAGGGCTTCCTGGAGGAGGCTGCATTTGAGCTGGGCTGTAAATGAGGAGGGAGGAGGCAGTGGTAGGTACATTTCAGATAAGACAACGGCATGAAGAAAGCCAGAGAGGGGATAAGAGGCCTAGGTTAGGGCGCCTGGGTGGCTCAGTTGGTTGAGCGACTGCCTTCGGCTCAGGTCATGATCCTGGAGTCCCAGGATCGAGTCCCACATCGGGCTCCCTGCTCAGCAGGGAGTCTGCTTCTCCCTCTGACCCTCCCCCCTCTCATGTGCTCTCTCTCTCTCTCTCTCATTCTCTCTCTCAAATAAATAAATAAAATCTTTAAAAAAAAAAAAAGAGGCCTAGGCTAGGCCCTTCCAAGCTGGCAGGCCTTTGGTCACCACACCTGTGCCCAGAACTCTGGCCTTTGGAGCCAGAAGTTGGCACTTGCCCAGCTGGGCCCCAGGATCAGCCTCTTAGCAGTTTGTGAGCATCCCTGGGCTTAGCAGCTGCCTGCCCTAGTCACTCAATGGTACCAGCAGGCAGAGCCACTCCCTCTTGCCATCTGTGTCTGCATTCAGACAGATGGCCCTCTCCCTCCCAGGGTCCCTGGCATAAAAGAACCCAGATTGGGGCTCAGGGGGCTTGGCTTAGAATATTGGATAAGTCGGGGCGCCTGGGTGGCTCAGATGGTTAAGTGTCTGCCTTCAGCTCAGGTCATGATCCCAGGGTCCTGGGATCGAGTCCCGCATCGGGCTCCCCGCTCCGCGGGAAGCCTGCTTCTCCCTCTCCCACTCCCTCTGCTTGTTTTCTCTCTTTCGCTGTGTCTCTCTCTGTCAAATAAATAAATAAAATCTTTAAAAAAAAAAAAAAAAAAGAATATTGGATAAGTCATATTACGGCTTGGAGCCTCATTTCCAAAAGAAACTGTTCTTAACTTGGAGTCTGTGAGCCCCTTAAAAATGTCCTCACAATGCTGAGTTCAGGCATAACTTTCTGAGAAGAGGTTCCTGGGCTTATAGAGTCTCAAAGGACTCATAACCCCTAAATGGGAGCCCCGGGTGCTCTGGGACCCCTCCAGTTTCCAAGGATGGGGCTGGTTTGAGGGAAGGGAGTTTGCCAGTTTGTTGTTGCCTGTCCTCAGCAGGCACTCGTGTGCTGACCATCCCCTGGCTTTTCTAGACCATGTGACCAGAGAGAAGCTGGACCGCATCCTGGCCCTGATCCAAGGTTCCCATCAGAAGGCCCTGGTGATGTAAGTGGGGCCCAATCCACACTTTGCTGAAAGGGGCCCTTGAGGAGGTGCTGGAAGAGTAAGAAGTACCCACTGGGCTCCCTGTAGGCTCCGCCCACCCTGGGGCAGGTTCCGTGGACCTTCTTTTTAGAGCCCAAAAGCAGACATGAACCAGCCCTTCCTTCCATAGCACGCAGAAGTGTTTCTTTGTGCCAGGCCAGCCCCTGGGGAGACCAAGGGGGAACAAGAGACCCCAGCTAGCCTCAGGGAGAGTATATGATTTAGTGGAGAGGGAAGCCAGGAACGCACATCATATGACCTAGAAGCAAGGGGCGGGAGCAGGCAGCATGTGCTTGACCGGAAGCTAGGGAGACTGCAGAGGAGGGCAGAGCCTGCATTTAGGGATTGGAGGAGACAGAAAAAGGCAGCTGGAGGGGCAGGGAAGCTGGAAAGCGAAAGAAGAGCTTTAGGAAAGCTCTTCATGAGTGGGGCAGGGCCAGGGGTAAACAGTGGGCCCAGCTCCCCATCCCACGCCAGCCCCGTTTTGATCCCCAGGTACTCCAACCTGGACTTGCAGACCCAGGAGGCCTATGATATGGCTGTGAGAGGCTTGATTCGTCCCATGGGCAAGTCCCCGATGCTGGTAACGGGCATCCGATGCATCTTCTTTGCGCCTCCGGAATTCCTCATAGGTACGTTGCCCCAGGAAGTTGGAGCAATGAGATGGGGCTCCTGGGTTTGGGGAGTCATTGTGAAATGCCCTTGTAGACCCCAGCACACGCCCGCCCTGATCTCTGCTGGCTAAGGCGCCAGGGGCCAGCTTCCTTCTCAGCCCCCGACTGGACTTGGCCCATCCACACAGCACTCAGATCAAATCCTGTCCTATATGCTGCCAAGTTACACTTTGAAACCAGACCTTAGCGAGAAGTTAATACTTAGTGGTTCATTTCCAGTGCCTCGCAGTGTTTCAGGTTGCAGTGGGCCATCAGACAGCACCCTCATCTCCCCAGTCCCACCCAGCTTGGCCCCTCCCTCCTTTCTTCTCTCTTCGTCTTACTAACAAGGGCTCCTTGAATGCTGACCAGGACTCTCCCAATGATAAGTACCTTATGTACATTATCTCTTAAGATTCTTCACACCCACCCATTTTACAGATGAGCCTTAAGTCTTACACCAGAGTAGCCTTCTGGAAGTTAACCTGCCCACAAAACTCCTGGGGGTCTTCAAAAAAAGCAAACTCCGATTCTGCAGGTCTGGGTGGAGCCCAAGATTCTGCACATCTAATCAACTTTCAGGGCTGGCCCAATAGCAAAGCCCTGGAGAGCTAAGGTCTTTTGCTAAGGTTATCACACAGCCAAGAGGTATCGGGGTGTGGATTTAGATGCACAGATACCAGAGGCCATGCTCCCAGCCTTCAGACCCGTTGTGTGCCCCTGGCAGAGGTACAGTGCATGCATGAGACACAGAAGCAGCTGAGAAGGCTGGTGCATGAGATCGGCCTGGAGCTGAAGACCACCGCTGTCTGTTCCCAAGTGCGGCGTACGCGGGATGGCTTTTTCACCCTAGACGATGCCCTTCTGAGGACCCAATGGGATTTACACAGCATCCAGGATGCCATCCAGGCCGCAGCTCCCCGGGTGGCAGCAGAGCTGGAGAAGAACTTGAGGCCGGGCTGGGCACCCAGCAGCTTCCCGGTCCAGGCCAGCCGTGGGACTCCAGGGGGCCAAGCTCTGCCTCGGGGCTGGAGAGCTGTGCAGGGCATTGAAAGGCCAGGGGCTGGCGGGACAGTGGATGGATAAGATAAGAATTGTTCTGAGCTGGAACTGATAACTGTGCAGAATGCAAGAGTAAGGGAAGAACATGTGACATAAAACTGAAACTGTAAGAAAGAAAATCAACAGACTTGACCCAATGGAAAAGGAGAAACTTCTATATGGAGGAAAAGATGATAAACAAATGATAAGACAGATAAAAATACTTGTAATATGTTTAAGAATGAATATCCAGGGGCACCTGGATGGCTCAGTCAGTTAAGCTTAGGTCATGATCTCAGGGTTCTGGGATTGAGCCCCATATCGGGGCTTCCTGCTCAGCGGGGAGACTGTGTCTCCCTCTCACTCTGCCCCTCCCCCCCGCTTGTGCGCATGTGCCCGTGCTCGCTCTCGCTCGCTCTCTTTCAAGTAAATAAAAATCTAAAAAAATATATATCCATAATATATAAAGAGTTCTTACAAAACAATAAGAAAAAGGGCACTTGGGTGACTCATTCGGTTAAGTGTCTGCGCTCAGCTTAGGTCATGATCCCAGGGTCCTGCACCCCTGATGAAGTCCCGCGTCAGGCTCCCTGATCAGCGGGGAGCCTGCTTCTCCCTCTGCCTCTGCTTCTCCCCCTGCTTGTGCTGTCTCTTTTTCAAATAAATAAATAAAATCTTCAAAAAAATTAACAATAAGAAAAAGATAAGAAAATTGGGCAAATGACATGAATTGTGTATTTATATATATAAAAAGAAATCCATATGGCCCATAAACCAGAAATGATGCTCAACCTCTCTAATAATGAGAGACATACAGATGAAAATGATAACGACTTTTCCTTGCCTTTCCAAACAATAAAAAGAGAATATCCAATATTGGTGATGATGTGAGAAAATGGGCAGTCTGTGCTATTGGTAGGAAGGTGCAACTTCGTAACCTTTTAGGAGTAACTTGGTAGTATGTGTCAAAATTAAAAATACTCCTGCTCTGTGACTCAGCAGTTACAGTTTCAGGAATCTTGTCTTCTGGCATAAGTTGCAGACAGTTTTAGGTACTTAGATGGTCATAGCTACAATGTAATAGTAATAAATAGGAAATGCCATTACCATCCATCAGTAAGGGACTGGTTAAATAAATATGGGGCATACAGTGTCAAAAGGCTCTATTCTAGGGGAGCCTGGCTGGCTCAGTCTGTAGGGCAGGCAATGCTTGATCTTGGGGTTGTGAGTTGGAGACCCATGTTGGGTGTAGAGACTTCTTTAAAAGGCTCTATTCTAATACCCTCAGGAAAATGATCAACAACCAATTTTTGGGGGTGCCTGGGTGGCTCAGTGGGTTAAGCGTCTGCCTTCGGCTCAGGTTATGATCCCAGGGTCCTGGGATTGAGTCCTGCCCTGGGCTCCTTGCTCAGCAGAAAGTCTGCTTCTCCCTCGGCCTCTCCTCCCCCTCGTGGCGTGTGCATGCGTGGGCGAGCCCTCTCTCTCTCAATCTCTCTTGCAAAAATAAAATCTTAAAACTTTTTTTAGCCATTTTTTCCTGCCAATTTGATTTTCCTAGGCTTTGGACACTTTGATCCCATGTGGATGGGGTGTTTTTTTGTTTTATTTTGTTTGTTTGTTTGTTTGGGCCTGGCTCTCTTTTAACCTCTATCCATGTGGCTATTTTCCCACTCGGAACATTTTGGCTAAAAGGAGCAAGTTGGCCTCTGGCTAAGGTTCCAGTCTGCGCCCCGAGGGGAAGCTGGGCATGTCTCTTCCGCCCCCACCCCCCCACCCCCGGCACCCTGGGAGAGGAGGCCCCAGCCAGCAGGGCTCCTTCACCTTCACGTGGGGGCGGCGTGCAGCTCAGAGTGGTGCTGATCAGGTGTGGTTCTGCCGGCTTCTGGCTGTGGGGCCTCAGGAGTGCAGCGCCCTCATACGTTAACCTGGGAATGATGATTTTGCCTACCTGGTGGGATTGTAGCAATGAAATCATGGTGAGGTGCTTGCCTCGGTGCCTTGCATGACCTGCGCTCTGTGTAAGCCAACCGCTTGCTGTGGCTCCTTTCTTCTGAACAGGGACCTATAAGCGTTGTCACAGAGTCAGAGGCCTTCTGTCCCTCACCTCCTGATTATCTGGCATAAAGATCAGCTGGGAACTTGACAAACACACCTCAGCCAGGTGATCAAGGTCAACAGCCCCAGGGATGAGTCGTGTTGCCGGTATGTCCTCTTGCTATAATATAATGAAAATGGCCCTTTACCTCCGTGGTCTTCCTCCCAATAACCCAGGGCCCCAGTCTTGTAAGGAGAACACGGGGCAGCTTCTGGTAGTGCGGCATCCTACACAGGGCCTGACCAGTCCTTCTTGGGGCTATCGTGGTCATCGAAAGCAGTGAAGTCTGAGAAACCACCATAGCCAAGAGGAGCCTACGGAGACATGAAGACTAGATGTACTGTGGGGGGACCCCTGGGTGGCTCAGTCAGTTAAGCATCTGCCTTTGGCTCAGTCATGATCCCAGGGTCCTGAGATCTTAACCAACTGAGCCACCCAGGCATCCCTGGAAATCTGCATTTTAGCAAGTGTCTAAGGATTCTGATACCAGAGCTGTAAAAACAGGGCCCCGCAGGAGCCAGCTAGGCATGGTCATTCCCTTCTGGTCTTCAGGAACCACATGGACGGCTATTTGAGGGCCATTTGAGAAGAGATTAGCCGACAGCCATGAATGACAGGGTATGGTGAGCTCATTTACCGGGGCGCACTAACAGAGTACCATGAACCAAGGGGCTGCAACAGTGGAAAGCTATTATCTCGCCACAGGCTAAGCACAGAAGGCTGGGGGTCCAAGAGCAGGGTGTCGGCAGGGTCAGCTCTCTCTGAGGGATGTGAGGAAGACGCTGTGCCAAGCTTCTCTCCTGGCTTCTGGTAGTTTGCTGGCAATCTTTGGTGCTCGTTGGCTTGTAGAAGCGTGGCTCACATCTCTGCCTTCACGTTCATGTGGCCTTCTTCCTATGCGCATGGCTGTGTCCAAATTTCCCCTTCCACAAGGATGCTGGTCAGATGAGGTACCCGCTGTAGTCAGTATGACCTCTTAACTAATTACATCTGCAATGACCCTATTTCCCAAAACAGTTCACATTCTGAGGTACTAGGGATTAGGACTTCAACATGAGAATTGTGTAGGGACACAACTCGGCCCACAACACATGGCTAGACCTTCACCTGGGCTGGCTCAGTGCTCCTTAGAGCACTATTATCACGTGCCCAGAAGACTCCCCCAAGGTCAGGGCAGGCTCCATAGTCCCCTCCACATATGCTGCAGATTGGGGCAGTGGGGAGGGCTCAGGGCCCCAGTGGATCTGGAGGGTGGTGACCCAGGGTCAGGGAATCTAGCTGTCCCCTCCGGGGCCTCTTTCCAGGGCTTTCACCAAGCATCTCCCCTTCCCTTGTCCAATTAAGAATTTAAACTTTTTATTTACACTGTATATAAGAAGTGTATCTGGATCTCATTCTAGAATTTACAGAATTTGGGTAGTTGGTCTTAGATTATAAAACAGGAAAATGGGGCATTTGGGTGGCACAGTCCGTTATGTGTCCAGCTCTTTGATTCGGCCTGGGTTGTGATCTCAGGGTCGTGAAATTGAGCCCTGCATCAGGCTCCCTGCTCAGTGTGGAGTCTGTTTGAGACTCTCTCCCTCTCCCTCTGCCCCTACCCCCTGCTCACTCTCTCTCTCTCAAATAAATCTTTTTTTTTTTTTTTAAAGATTTTATTTATTTATTTGACAGACAGCGAGAGAGGGAACACAAGCAGGGGGAGTGGGAGAGGGAGAAGCAGGCTTCCCGCTGAGCAGGGAGCCCGATGTGGGGCTCGATCCCAGGACCCTGGGATCATGACCTGAGCCGAAGGCAGACACTTAACAACTGAGCCACCCAGGTGCCCCTCAATAAATAAGTCTTAAAAAAAAAAATAAAACAAATGTATCTCTCAGGAGTCTGTTGAGATGGGGGCTTTGTCTGCTTCATTCACTGGAGCCACACCATGGGCTCCTAGGATGGGATATGTGTTTATCAAGGCTCTTCAGAGAAATAGGACCAACGGGAAGTGTGTATCTAGAGAGAGATTTGTTTTAAGGAATTTGCTCACATGGGGTTGCCTGGCTGGCTCAGTTGGTGGAGTGTGTGACTCTTGATCTCGGAGTTGTGACGTGGAGCCTCACGTTGGTGTAGAGATCACTAAAAATAAATAAATAAAAAAACTTCAAAAAATTTGCGCACGTGATCGTGGAACCTGGCAAATCCAAAATCTGCAGGGTAGGGCAGCAGGCGGTAATCGGCAGGCTGAATACCCAGCAGAGAGTTGCAGTTGCAGCTCGAGCCCCAAGAAAGTCTAGAAACAAAATTCCCTCTTCTTTGGGGGACCGCCAGTTTTTTTTCCCCTTCTTATTTTAAGGCCTTCAACTGATTGGATAAGGCCCACCCACACTGCGGAGGGTAACCTGATAAATCTACTGAAGTACATGTTAATTTCATTTTTCAAATGCCTTCGCAGCAATACGTAGACTGGTGTTGGACCAAGTATCTGGGTACTGCCCCCAAACCTCATCACAACAGGATGTATCCCTTTTTCATCTAGGAACGCAATACATGCTCCCTCTTCGGGCTGACATGGTCCAAGGGGCCCTGTGGGATTGACCACCTGGGTTTGAATCCCAGCCCTGCCTCTCCTCAGTATGTGAGCTGGGCCAGTAACTCCACGTGGGTGAGTCTTGGTTTCCTCCATCCGTCAGGTAGAAGTGATGACAGTGGCGCCCGTCTCATGGAGGGATAAGATGAGCCGAGATGAGGCAGATGAGTAAGTGCCTCCAGAGAGCTTGCTTTGTGCCAGGCCCTGGGCTAAGAGCCGTAACATACCGAATCTCATTTAATCCTCAAATGGGCCTAGGGTTTAAGCACTATGGCTATCCCTGGTTTACAGAAGAGGAAACTGAGGGCAATTGACATGCCCTAGGACACCCCAGCAAGGGAGTTCAGAGCCAGGGATAGGATCTATGCTGTCCGGAGTCAGCCTTCCTAACCACGACGCCATCCTGCCTCTCTGCTGGAGCGACTGGTGGCCTACTAACTAGTCCCAGGCATGGCACACAGTAGGTGCTTAGTAACTGTGTTTAAGGAATTGAATACCTGTTGTGATATTGAGATATAATAAGAAATACATGGTCTTCCTCCCCAGGTTCTGGCCAGAGCACCTACAACCATCGTGATTTCCTAAGTGACAAAGGTGAAAGGAACGCCTTTTGTCATTCATAATAAGGCCCCACTTCAAGCACACCTACCCACTGAATGGGAGCTCCATAAAGCCCCCTAAATGATGTGGTTCAGAGAGCTTCCATGTTGGGGAACACATCTAGGTGCCAGGAGGGTGGCACACCCTGAGAGGACATGGGAGCTCCGCGCCCCTCCCCACATACCTTGGCAAGGAGCCCTGTGTGGCTCTTCCATTTGGCTGTTGCTGAGTTGTATCCTTTAGAGTAAACTGGTCACCAAAGTGTTTCTCTGAGTTCCATGAGCTGTTCAAGCAAATGATCAAACTTGATGAGGGGGTCGTGGGAACTCCCGATTCATAGCCTGTCGGTCCGCAGACATGTGACCACCTAAGACTCGCAATTAGCGTCTGAAGTGGGGGCCGTCTTGTAGAACTGAGCCCTGAACCTGTGGGTTTGCTGTTAATTCCAGGCCAGTTAGTATCAGAATTGAGTTAAATTGTAGGACACCGGTCCTTGTCCACAGAGAATTGTATGGAAAATTGCACACATGTGGTGTCAGCAGAGAGGGAAGTTTTTCTTTTACCTGGATGTGAGTTTAGTACATATATGTTGACTACATGGACTAACCCAAATGGTCAATTTTTTTAACAAAGTGGAATTATAATATGCACGGTGTGTTACAACTTGCTTCTTTCATGTGTGATAGAGTGTGGCCATTTCTCCCTGTCTGTCCGCCAGGTACGGGAGCTCCTTCCTCCAGACCCCATGTGGGTGGCCCAGGGGTACAGGAAGGCTCCGACCTTCTCCCACCTTAGGCTGTTCCTCTCTATAGAACACATTGTTGCCAGTAGGATGGGGCAGCTTTCCCCAAGGCCTGGCTTCCAGCCACTTTATCCAGAATTGGACTAACAAATATTTGTTGAGTGCCCACTATTTTCCTGATCCTGTAGTAGGCACCAGGAATACGTCAGTAAACAAGACAGCCCAAACACCCAGTGGAGAATGTTAAATAGGGCAGTTTGAGAAGGGGTCATTTGAATAAAGAGCTCAAGGAGGTCAGGCACGGAGCCTGGGAAATCATCTAGAGGAAGAAGCCTTTGAGGCCAAGGAACAGCAATTGCAGGTCAAAGAGTATCTATCTGACTTATCAGGGGACAAAAGGTCCTCAGGTGTGGAGGTGCAATATCCAGATTGGTTTGATTGCCTCTGAATAAGAATCATCTTGAGGACCTTTGCACCCAAGGTAAGTGTCCTGTGTTGTCAGAAGGTGGGACTTTGGACCTTTAGCTTCATAATCTGACTGAGAATCTGCTGAATGGAAGATCTACCTGGGTTTTGTCATCTGTGCATTTTCTTGAAGCTCACAGGGTTAAGGGCCAGGGTGACCAGGATTTGTTCCTTCCGAGAGGCTCCGACCCCTCTGGGCCTCTCTTCTGCACTCCCACCAACTTCACCAGAAGGTAGAAAGTGGCTGCCCACAATGCCTTCCTGAAAAACTGAGCTGGTGCCATCACTATCAGTTATTCCCAGGGCCCAGTTCGGGGCCACATTTCGTGATCAGCAGGCCAAGTGCTTTGAAAAGGACAGTGATATTAACAAGAGCACCTATCATTTACTGCGGGCTTCTGCTGGCTCCCTCCCATGACCACCCCGCTATGAAAGATACCATGATTGGGGCGCCTGGGTGGCTCAGTCAGTTAGGTGTCTGACTCTTGGGTTTAGCTCAGGTCATGATCTCAGGGTCTTGGGATCGAGCCCCCATGTGGGGCTCCACTCACAGCATGGAGTCTGCTTGAGACTCTCTCCCTCTCTCTCTGCCCCTCCCTCTGCTTGCACACCTGCTCTCTAAATCAATCAATCAATCAGATCTTTAAAAAGAAAGAAAGAGGGGCGCCTGGGTGGCTCAGTCGTTAAGCGTCTGCCTTCGGCTCAGGTCATGATCCCGGGGTCCTGGGATCGAGCCCCACATCGGGCTCGCTGCTCGGCGGGAAGCCTGCTTCTCCCTCTCCCACTCCCCCTGCTTGTGTTCCCTCTCTCGCTGTGCCTCTCTCTGTCAAATAAATAAATAAAATATAAAAAAAAAATAAAAAAAAAATAAATAAATAAAAAGAAAGAAAGATACCATGATTATCCCCATTTTATGGGTGAGGAAGCTGGCAGGGAGAAACACCCTGCCCAGCAGAGAGCACCTAGGTCTGGATAGGACCCTGCCGCCTCCCTGACTTCTAAGCAGGTAGTTGCTCCAGAGGTCGGTTTAACCCACATGCCTCCTGCCTCTCTGACCTCAGTCGCCTGGACCTGTAGATAGTCCACTCCTGCTTACTTAAGCCACATTCACTGCCCCAGGCAGCCACCCTTCTTCCTATTTAGCAGCTCCAGGCTGCCACCTACCACCCCCTCTTACCTGGCGCCACCCTTGCACCAAAATTCCCAGGGAATTTGATCCCCATGTTACAGATGGGGAAACTGAGGCACCAAGTGGGTAGAGGGTAGACGACCCGCCAAGGGTATAGATTCAAGACTTGAACTGGGGGCGCCTGGGTGGCTCAGTCGGTTAAGCGTCTGCCTTCGGCCCAGGTCATGATCCTAGGGTCCTGGGATCGAGCCCCACATCGGGCTCCTTGCTCAGCAGAGAACCTGCTTCTCCTTCTCTCTCCTTCTGCTTGTGCTCTCTCTGTCAAATAAATAAACTCTTAAAAAAAAAAAACAAAGACTTGAACTGGGTAGTCTGGCTCCAGACCCTGTGCTCTTAATCCTTCTTGAACCATGGCCCCCCTATCTTGACCTTGGCCAAACCTAGACCCAGCCCAACTGTGCCCTGGGTACATCCCCAGTTAGATTTTCCTACTGAGACTTTGGAGCCAGAGGAGATATGCATAATCTAATCTAATCTTACTAAGAGTTGTGGCCCTGTTAGATAGGAAGCATATGAAAATATATGTGCCTGCATGTAGAAAATTCAGAATAAAGTCCAGTAAGGCTTGGATTCGCTGGATCTAATCCAATGGTGAGGAAACCTGACCAGAGGGTGTATGCAAACCTCCATTAGCTGGAAAAATTAGATAACTGGGACCCAGGCACAGGGACTGTTCCACCACCCCTTTTGGAGTCCTTATTGGCACAGAGACTATAAAGGGGACTCACTGTGGCCCGTCATGGTCTCGGGATTGCAGGAGACCGGAGAACCCCGAGCCACGGCCAAACTATTACATCAATAGGCAGCCTCAGTTGGCTGGGAAAATCACTCCAAATCCCTGAGGATGGTAAAATGTTTTCCTTAGGAGGTGTCTTTAACCCCGAAAAGGCTAGAACTTAACAGTGATCATTAAATTGTGCCAAATATGTTAGCAACATAAGATTTATAAGTCGAGTTTCAAGTTGCACTACTGAGTCCATTATTTCAAGAAAGAGACTGTTTTTAAAGCCAAAACACGTGCAACAGCATGCACCCACTGTGCATAAAACGTGGTCTTAAAAACACCAGCAACGTCATCAGCAAACCCACAGGCCTCTGCGTTTGCCGGTTGCCTGCAAGCGTTCAGCCCTGTCCCTGTGCGTCAGGGTGGGCCTTTGTTGGCAGAGGGGCCAGGGCGTGAACCCCAACTCACACTGGGTATTTTGACCTCGGTGAAACCCAGTCCACCAACGGTAAAAATGGGGGTTAATTCAGCCTTCCCCCACATCCGTCTGTGGGCCAGCCGTCGCTCTGGCACTGGTGTCAAAGGACAGAGACACCCCCGGTCTCCCGGAGTGTACATCACGAGAGGAGCAGGTGGGAAAATAACGGGAGAAATGAGTGCTTGGAAGGAAACCTGTGTCCAGGTCTATAAAATCTGTCTTTCCTCCCGTAACTAAGGATAGACTCTCGGGGCTGCTACCCTAGGCCAACCCTCGACGGGCATACCTCGGAGACATGGTGGTTTCAGTTCCAGAGCATGGCAATAGAGTGAATATTGAGAAGTGAGTCAAATGAAATTTTTTCTTTCCCAGGGTCTAAAAAAAACAATGCAGGGGCACCTGGGTGGCTCAGTAAGTTAAGCGTCTGACTCTTGATTTCTGCTCAGGTCATGATCTCAGGGTTGTGAGACGGAGCCATGTGTCGGGCTCCACCCTGGGCATGGAGCCTGCTTAAGATTCTCTCCCTCTCCCTCTGCCCCTCCCCCCCAATTTTTAAAAATGCTTTATTGCTAAAAAAAAAAAAAGATAACCGTCATCTGGATTTTCAGAAAATCATCATCTTTTTGCTGGTGGAGGGTCTTGCCTGGATGTTGATGCTGCTGACGGATCAGGACAGTGGTTGCTGAAGGTGGGGTGGCCATGCAATTTCTTAAATAAGACAGTAATGAAGTTTGCTGCCTCGACTGATGCGTCCTTTCATGAACGATTTCTCTGTAGCTTGTGATGCTGTTGGATAGCATCCTACCCACAGTAGAGCTTCTTTCAAACTTGGAGCCCTGATAAAAACCCTCAACAAAGTAGGGATAGATGGAAGATACCTCAACATCATAAAGGCCATATATGAAAGACCCACAGCTAATATCAGCTTCAGTGGGGAAAAACTGAGAGCCTTTCCCCAAGGTCAGGAACAAGACAGGGATGTCTACTCTCATCATTACTATTTAGCAAAGTACTGGAAGTCTTAGCCTCAACCATCAGACAACAAAAAGAAATAAAAGGCATCCAAATTGGCAAGGAAAGTCAAACTTTCACTATTTGCAGACATGATACTCTATGTAGAAAATCCAAAAGACGGGCGCCTGGGTGGCTCAGTCGTTAAGCGTCTGCCTTCGGCTCAGGTCATGATCCCAGGGTCCTGGGATTGAGTCCCACATTGGGCTCCCTGTTCGGCGGGAAGCCTGCTTCTCCCTCTCCCACTCCCCCTGCTTGTGTTCCTGCTCTCGCTATCTCTCACTCTGTCAAATAAGTAAATAAAATCTTTAAAAAAAAAAAAAGAAATGGACCCTTAACTCTATAGTCAACTAATCTCCGACAAAGCAGGAAAGAATATCCAATGGAAAAAAAACAGTCTCTTCAACAAATGGTGTTGGGAAAAATGCTTAACCGACTGAGCCACCCAGGCGCCCCACAAAATATATTTCTTAAATAATAACACTAGGAACTTGAAATTACTACTTGATCCATGGGCCTCAGGATGGATGTTGTGTTAGCAGGTATGAAAACATGATCTCATTGTCCATCTCCATCGGAGCTCTTGGGTGATCAGGTGCATTATCAATGAGCAGTAATATTTTGAAAGCAATCTTTTTTTTTTTTTTTTCCTTAACAGTAGGTCTCAACGGTGGGCTTAAAATATTCAATAAACCATGCTGTAAACAGATGTGCCATCATCCAGACTTTGTTGTTCCACTGAGAGAGCATAGGCAGTGTAGATTCAGCAATTCTTTTTTTTTTTTTTTTTTAAAGATTTTATTTATTTGACAGAGAGAGACATGGCGAGAGAGGGAACACAAGCAGGGGGAGTGGGAGAGGGAGAAGCAGGCTTCCTGCTGAGCAGGGAGCCCCATGTGGGACTTGATCCCAGGAGCCTGGGATCATGACCTGAGCTGAAGGCAGATGCTTAACGACTGAGCCACCCAGCGTCCTTAGATTCAGCAATTCTTAAGGGCCCTAGGATTTTTGGAATGGCCAATGAGCATTGGCTTTAACTTAAAGTCACCAGCTGCATGAGCCCCCAACCTGAGAGTCAGCCTGTCTTTGAAGCTTTGAGGCCAGGCATTGACTTCTCCTCTCTAGCTATGAAAGTTCTAGATGGCATCTTCTTCCAATACAAGGCTGTTTTGTCTACAGTGAAAATCTGTTGTTTTGTGTAGTCACCTGCATTAATGATCTCAGCTAGGTCTTCTGGATAACTTGCTGCAGCTTCTTCATCAGCACCTGCTGCTTCACCTTGCACTTTTATGTTACGGAGACCGTTCTCTCCTTATACCTCATGAACCAACCTCTACTTCAGGTTGTAAACTAGACTTTTCTTCTGCAGCCCCCTCACCTCTTTCAGCCTTTATAGAATTGAAGAGAATCAAGGCCTTGCTCCTGATTAGGTGTTGGCTTAAGGGAATATGTTGTGGTCTGTTTGATCTTCTGTCCAAACCATTAAACATTTTGAGGCCACTATAGGGTTATTAATTGATCTAATTTCAATATTATTGTGTCTCAGAGAGTAGGGAGGCCCGAGGAAAGAGAGAGACGGGGAGGAGAACGGCCGATTAATGGAACAGTGAGAACACACACAACATTTATCAGCTAAGTTCACCGTCTTATATGAGCAAGGTTTATGGTGCCCCAAAACAATTACAACGGTAACATCAAAAATCACTGATCATAGATCACCACAACAAATATAATAATAATGAAAAAGTTTGAAATATTGAGAGAATGACCAAAATGTGACACAGGGACACAAAGTAATCAAATGCTGTTGGAAAAATGGCACCAGTAGGACCCAGTGCAGGATTGCCACAAACCTTCAATTTGCAAAAACACACAATATCCACAAAACACAATAAAGCGAAGTGCGATATAACGAGGTATGCCTGGATTTGTGCACCCGACCCCACCTTTTCTCCTGACCCAAGGTCATCACCCTGGCAATGCCCCCTCTCTTGGGCTTCATGATTGCCTCCTTTATGCTTGATCATTTCCATCAGCATACAAACATGCTGCTATATCTCCTATCCTAAAAACACACAAGGAGAAAACAGCATGGCAGTTCCTCAAAAAATTAAACATAGAATTACCGTAGGATTCGGCAGCTCCACTTTGGGACATACACCCCAAAGAATTGAAAGCAAACACTCAAACAGAGGGGCGCCTGGGTGGCTCAGCCGTTGAGCGTCTGCCTTCAGCTCAGGTCATGATCCCAAGGTCCTGGGATTGAGCCCCGCATTGGGCTCCCTGCTCCGCGGGAAGCCTGCTTCTCCCTCTCCCACTCCCCCTACTTGTGTTCCTGCTCTCACTATCTCTGTCAAATAAATAAATAAAACCTAAAAAAAAAAAAAGATTCAAACAGATATTTGGACACCATGTGCACTGCAGCATTCACGGTAGCCAAAAGGGAAACGATGTGCATGTCCACGGAAGGATAAGTGCAAGATCAAAATGTGGTCCATCCATACGATGAAATATTATTCAAGCATGAGAAAGGAAGGTGGTCCTGGCTCCTGCCACAACATGAATGAACCTTGAGGATGATGCTAACTGAAATAAGCCAGTCACGAGAAGACAAATGCTGTATGATTCCACTACTTTTGAGGTCCCTAGAGTCATCGAGTTCACAGAGACAGAGAGTAGAAGGGTGGGTGCCAGGGGCTGTGGGCGGGGGGAGTTAGTATGTAATGGGGGCAGAGTTTCAGTTTTGCAAGATGCAAAAAGTTCTGGAGACGGGTGGTGGTGGCAGCTGCGCAACATTGGGAATGGACTAATGCCACTGAACTGCATTTAAAAAGGGTTAAAATGGTCAATTTTATGTATATTTTACCCCCCTGCCCCCTGCAAAAAAAGTCCCCAAACAGAAAAACAAACATTGACTCTTTCTTGACCTCACGTCTCTCTCCAGTTACTTGGTTTCTGTACCACCTTTAAGAGCAAAACTGGAAAGGCTGTCTCTGGTGACTGTCCCCCGTTCTTGTCCCATGCCGCCTGGAGCCCCTCTAATCAGACTTTTGGTCTCCACTGCTCTCCAGAAACCGCTCTTGCCAAAGTCACCGTGAGGTGCCTCCCGGGATGTCTTCAAGGGCCTTCCCCTGGGCCTCCTCCTCCCTCCCTGGTTCCTTTTCGGTCTTCTTTGCTGGATCCCCCCTCCCCTGAGCTCTCCTCATTGGTGCCCCCAACCTCCTTCCAGCTCTTTTCTCGGCCCACACCCTCCTAGGTGATGTCAGTGGGAAATCGCATGGCTGTCAAAACCAGGGGATGTTACAAGGCCGGTGTCCCCATCTATATATCTCGCCTGACCTTCCCCAGGGGCTCCATCCCCAAATGCCTGTCGCCTAGCATTCTCGCTTCTCTGCGGCTCAAACCTCACAGAACCCAAACCCAGCTCTTATCTTCCCAGACTTCCTCATTCCAGGGAGCACAACTCCACCCTTCCAGTCACTCCGGCCCAGAGCCCAGCAGGCCCCCTTTCTCACACACCCCATACTTCATCCATTAGCAAATGCTGCTGGCTGTGTGTTCAAAATACTATTGTTTCCAGAATCTGACCATTCAGCACCGATCAGCTGGGTCCACGCTTGTAACCCCTCCACCTAGTGGACAGAGGGATTTTGTAACAATGCAAGTTAGACTTGTTACTTTTCTTTTTTCTTTTTTTTTTTTTTAAATATTTTATTTATTTATTTAATTGACAGAGAGAGAGAGACAGCGTGAGAGGGAACACAAGCAGGGGGAGTGGGAGAGGGAGAAGCGGGCTTCCTGCTGAGCAGGGAGCCTGATTTGGGGCTCGATCCCAGGATTCTGGGATCATGACCTGAGCCGAAGGCAGTCACTTAACCAACTGAGCCACCCAGGCACCCCTACACTTGTTACTTTTCTATGCAAAGCTTTTCCCTGCTCCCCTAGAATAGAAGCCGAAGTCCTTACAGTGGCTTCAAAGGCTCTCACTATCTGCTCCCCCCCCCCCGCCCCACCCCTTCCCTTTCCATTGTTTGCCCTGCTGGCTTTCCACATGGTTCCTCAAACATTCCTGTCTCAAGGCCTTCTCCACTTGCTGGTCCCCGCAGGTGTCCACAGGGCCCCCTCTGTCTCCTCCTGTGGGTCTCCCCTCCACTGACACCTTCCCACCCTGTTTAAAACTGCCCCAGAAGCCCAGCTCAGTTGGTGGAGCGTGTGACTCTTGATCTCAGGGTTGTGAGTTTGAGCCCTACGTTGGGTGGAGAGATGACTTAAAAAAAAAACATCTTTAGGGGCGCCTGGGTGGCTCAGTCAGTTAAGTGGCCGGCTCTTGTTTTCGTCTCAGGTCATGATCTCAGGGTCCTGGGAATGAGCTGCATGTCGGCTCTGCGTTCAGCAGGGGCAGGGGTGTCTGCTCAAGGATTCTCTCTCCCTCTCCCTCTGTCCTTCCCCGTGCTCTCTCTCTCTCTCAAATAAATCTTAAAAAAAAAAAAAACTTAGAAAAAATAAATTGCTTCAGAATAGGCCCCTTCCTGGGCCCAGGACCTAAACTTGAATTCATTCAATATATCTTTGGGGGAGGAGGGGAAGGAGGCTCAAATTTTATAAACATCAGGTCCCATCTCTTTTCCCTGTTTATTCGTCTCCCTGGCACTTGTCACCATCCAAAGGATGATTTACTTTTTATTTGCTTTACTGTCTTCTCCCAGCCTTAGCATGTAAGTTCCACAAGGGCTGGGATATTTGTTTTCCTACTATTGCATCCCCAGAGTTTAGAGCAGTGCCTGAAAAAATGCTTATTGAATATTAATGCCCAGATAAGTGCAGCTTGCAAGGTAAGGATTTTCTCTTTATAGGTGCCCCCAGCCCACTCCCCTTCCCGCCTCTCTCCTAGGTGCCCCTCTCTTATTCCTTCCTTCCCAGCCCTCCTCTCCTCACCCCTCCCCAGACTTTACTGCCCCAGAAGGCAGGCTCATGAAAGGTCCCACTTTAAGGGAGAAGGACCTTGCACTCCTCCTCGGGGACCAGGAATATACCTAGAACACACAAATGCATTATCATAATAATGAGCTGACACAATGGCCTATATCTTTAGAATCATTAAACCCGCCTTTATAGCTATGATCCCTCGTGAAGTGCCCACAGTGCGTTTTATTTTATTTTTTTCTCTTTTACCTCATTATAGACGAGGAGACGTAGGCTTGGCAAGTCTCATGCCAACCCAGCCTCCTGCAACTGTCTATCCGTGGCACGGCCTGCTGAGCTTCCTCTGTTTGGCCACAGATTAAAAAACAAACAAAAAACTCTTTCCAACACCGTATCATCAACATCTCGATCTCTGCTGCGAATCCTGTCAGTCCCTAACTAACCCCCTCCTTCAAGCACCTTAACAGGAAGGGTGGGACTGTGGAGATGGGCTGGATAGCAGGAGGGACCCACATTAGTCACACTAGAGAAGTTCCCGTCCGGGGGCCGTGGAGGGTGACCGAGAGAGACAAGCATCAGGTGGGTGGCCAGGGTGTAACTGGTACCGGCGGTGGTGGTTGGGGGGGTGCTGTCTGGGGGCGCCTTCCAGCCCCCTTGTGGTCTGCAATGCAGCCTTCGGTCAAAGTGACTCCCCGCCCAGCCCTGTTGCACGTGGTCCCCGCTGCCAGCTCCTGGAGGTACTTAACTGAGCCCCTGATAAGTCAGAAGCAAGAGGAGCCCTAAGATGGCAGGACGGGCGGAGCTGCTCCCCAGCAAACCAGCCGGGCCGGTCTGCTGGTGCCTGGGGTGGAGGGCGGGGCTGCAGGTCAGCTCCAGCCAAGTGGCAGAGCTAACAAACACCAGGACCTGTGAGAGGGCTCTGGGGAGAGGGCAGATCAAATCCCGCCTGAGTTTGAGCTAGAGCTGGCTCTCCGGGTCCAGGGACTCTCTAGATGGGTTGGAATATTGCTGGTTTGAAAAAAAAAAAAAAAATGGAATAGGGCTGGTTTGAAGGCAGGGTTTTGTTTTTTTTTTAAAGATTTTATTTATCTATTTGACAGAGAGAGACACAGTGAGAGAGGGAACATAAGCAGGGGGAGTAGGAGTGGGAGAAGCAGGCTTCCCGCTGAGCGGAGAGCCTGATGTGGGGCTTGATGTGGGGCTTGATCCCAGGACCCTGGGATCATGACCTGAGCCGAAGGCAGACGCTTAATGAATGAGCCACCCAGGCGCCCCTGAAGGCAGGGTTTGATCGGACGTTATTACCGGTGGTTAGAAGCAATTTCACCAACTCCCAAGGAACACTCACCAGAGAGGTCATGTATCAAGAGCACCTGGGGAGCTCATTAAAAAAATACAGGCCTGGGGTGCCTGGGTGGCTCAGTCGTTGGGCATCTGCCTTCGGCTCAGGTCATGATCCCGGGGTCCTGGGATCGAGCCCGCATCGGGCTCCCTGCTCAGTGGGAAGCCTGCTTCTCCCTCTCCCACTTCCCCTGCTTATGTTCCCTCTCTCGCTGTGTCTCTGTCAAATAAAAGTGGGAGAGGGAGAAGCAGGCTTCCCGCCGAGCAGGGAGCCCGATGCAGGGCTCGATCCCAGGACCCCGGGATCATGACCTGAGCCGAAGGCAGATGCCCAACGACTGAGCCACCCAGGCGCCCCAATAAAATCTTAAAAAAAAAAAACAGGCCTGCCCCAGACCTACAAAATCAGAATCCCTAGGGTGGAGTTAGGGACCTAAATCTTTATTTTTAAAAGCCCTTTCAGATAATTGTGATAATCAGAGGTTTGGAAATTATTACCTGGACTTTAAAGAGCACGTCTTTGGAAACTTTAACCTCTGAGTCTGCTTCTTAGATGTGTTACCATGGGAAAGTGACTTAACCTCTCTGAGTTTCACTTGCTTCTTCTGGAAAATGGAGATAAGTATGTACCTCTTAGGAATCCCTGCAAACAGAGGCAGTAGTCATGCTGAGCTCTAGGCCTGGGGTCTGGCACAGAGCACACTCTCCCAGTGTTAGCTGCTATGATGGTTATTCCAGCTGAGATCCTTTGGGATTCTGGGATGAACACAAGAGGCTGAGGAAGCTAAAGGTCAGGAGAGGATCTGGTCCTGTCCTGATGTTAGGAATGAGAGGGTCCCTGGGAAGGGAGCAAAGCCTCCTGCTCAGAGGAATTAGGAGAAAAGGGCCAAGGCAGAGGCCAAGGCCAAAACTGTTCATTTTTGGCCACTGGCCTGGCCACCAGGGCAGGGCTTGGGCAGATACAACTTCTAAGAAGCAAAGCAGAGATTTGTGGTTAAGACCTTGACTTTAAGGGCTCAGAGAGTTCTGGGTTCAAGTTCTAACTCCTCCTTTTGTCAATGTATGATTGACACCCAAGGATGTCTTGGGTGAAAGACTCCAGGGAGGCTGGGCCTCTGCTGGGGAGGCAGGACGGCCTCCGTTGGCCAGGCTCTGGGGTTCAACAGCGCAGCTACTAATCAGCCCTGTGACCTGGAGCAAGTCACTCCACCCCATGAACTGCAGGTTGGAAATGGGGAGACTCCACCTAACGCGCTCGGTGGTTGGGAGGTGCAGACGGGATGTGCCCAGTGACATGCTTGTCTCTCTGCCTGACCAACAGTGCTTCGTAAAGGGTAGCTGTTACCACCATCAACCCCTTCTCTGGGGAAACCTCCTGCTCGTGACTGGTTTGAGTGTGTGGCTGTCACCTTTCACCTCATTGTCAGTCCGTGGCCACCTGACCCAGAACTTTCATCACAACGCCTCCAGGGCATCCGGGGAGGGGGGTGGCTGCAGGCACTCTTCTCCCACCACAGTGGAGCACTGGGCCCCTGGCCTTCCTCTCCTCTCTGCCTCCCCAACGCATCCCCTTCTGAGCAGAGCTCAAGTGGGGTGCTATTTGGTGACACTGCTTCTGTGAGGGCGGGCTGTCGAGAAATGACCACTTTCAGTCCTCAGGGATGATGAGAATGAGGACAACACAAGTTGTGTTCGTGCCGTAGGGGCTGGATGATAAATTTTTTTTTAATTTTTTTTTATTGTTATGTTAATCCCCATACATTACATCATTAGTTTTAGATATAGTGTTCCATGATTCATTGTTTGTGCATAACACCCAGTGCTCCATGCAGAACGTGCCCTCCTCAATACCCATCACCAGGCTAACCCAAAGGATGATAAATATTTTTGAGTCAGGTTTACACTAGATGGGATCAGACAAACTAGGTCTGTGTTAGAGGTACCCTCGGCTGCCAAGGAGGCGCACCCCGAGAAGCGGCAGCCGTCACTATCCACATCGCACAGCCAGTGGGCTCCTTACCGCCTGTGGGGGGGTTGGGGTCACTCCAGACTCCTGGGAGGGGTGCTGCCTGGGAGGGGTGCTGCCAGAGAGAACCCCACTTCTGTGTGGGGCGCGTTGAGGATCTGGTCTGCAGCCAGTGGCTTTGCAGGCCCGGACCTTCCCAGCAAAGCCTTCCTAGGAATTGCCTCCCCCGCCCTCGCCCTCAGGCGCTTCTCTGGGCGGACACTGCCCCCTGGAGGCCTGTGCCTGCCATGACACCGGGCAGAACTGACCCCACATAAGAGGAAATGGATCCAGATGATGCTTTCCTTTCCAGCATCCTCCGTGGTCTGGGGAGTTCTGGCAGTGTATTCATTCATTCTCAGCTTGAGAACCTGAAATCTGCCCTAGTGCCATGTGTTACCTTCCAGAAGAAACGCAACTCAGGCAACTGCCAGAACACAAGTACATAGCCACAAGAGGTCTTGGGACTCCAGGCTTTCTGTATTTTGTAAAGAGGCGAGGGTCCAGGGAAAAATGATCTCTAGTAATATTTGGAATTAAGGTTGAAGATAAGTTTATTCACTTATTTTTAAAGATTTTATTTATTTATTTGACAGAGAGAAACACAGCGAGAGAGGGAACACAAGCAGGGGGAGTGGGAGTGGGAGAAGCAGGCTTCCCGCTGAGCAGGGAGCCCGATGTGGGGCTCGATCCCAGGACCCTGTGATCATGACCTGAGCCGAAGGCAGACACTTAATGACCGAGCCACCCAGGTGCCCCGAGGATAAGTTTAGAATCAAGCAAGATAACTAGTATGGAGTTAAGGGAAAAGGGGAGGAATAAAACAAAGCAAAGAAAGGATTAATTACAGGAGGGTCAGGATTAACTGGCTGGACTGAGAACAGAGAGAGTCCGCAGGTGGAGGTGTGGGGATGCAGGTTCTATGGCAGCAGAACCACCCCGTGTGATAACATGGCTGCTGTAGAGAAAAACATGAGAAAAGAGAAACACCAAGAATCCTCCCATCTTGAATAAGCATTATTATTATTTCGGTGCATTCCCTGTTGTTTTTTTCCTATGTGTCTTCTTTTATTTTTATTTTTATTTTTTTTTTAGAGAGCGAGAGAGAGAGAGAATCTTAAGCAGGCTCCACGCCCAGCGCAGAGCCCGACATGGGGCTCGATCTCAGGACCCTGAGATCATGACCTGAGACGAAGTCAAGAGTCGGACCCTTAACCGACTGAGCCACTCAGGCGTCCCTTATTTTTATTTCTTTAAGGTTTTATTTAAGTAATCTCCATACTCCACATGGGCTCAAACTCATGAACCCCAAGATCAAGAGTCATACCCTCTTCCGACTGAGCCAGCCAGGCGCCCCCTATGTGTCTTCCTTTAATGTCGTCATTGGAGTTAATGTCTTTATTGGATTTTTTTCAAATCATAAGAGTTAAATCATAAAACATGTGAGTTACAGAAAAAAAAAATGTACCCATCTCCCTGCAAAAAAAGATCAGCCTCAAACGCAGAGGTGGGTTATGACTGTGTCTGGGGCAGGGTCCCATCTGCACCAAGAGTCCAAGTGAATAGTCAGCAAATTGTCTCTAATCGCTGTCCAAGCAGACTGAGTCCCCAGCACCCGTCCTGGGTCCACTAAGATCTTGGCCTCACGGCCTCTGTCAATGTCATTTCCCCTCCTGGAATACTTGCCCACGTTCTTTCCTGGCTGACTCCCAGTACATGCATGGGTGTCTCTACCCTGTGACATTTCCCCAATATCCCAAACTGGGTGCTGTTCAAATGTGCTCCTGTAACCCACGACAGCCTTCGACCAAACTGCATTGTCCTCATTTCTTAGACCCCTGACTTCTGCTAGCAGGTGAGCACTGCGCAGCAGAGACCCAGAGGCCGTAACTCCCCAGCTCCTGGCACTGAGAGACGCAGTGTGGACAGAGGCATGACGAGCCAGCTTTCTGGAGGTTCCCCCCACCCCGAGCCTGGCTGCTAACCTCTCCACCTCCTCCTCTGCTGGAAAATGATGTGGCTCAGGAAGCTGAAAGGGAAAAGTCAGTTGAGGTGATAGCTGTGTAGGAGCTCAGACATGTGAGAAGCTCAGAAAGCCCATCCCCGTCCTGCACCCATCTCCAGTTAGATCACCAGCTCTCCCCCAGGACCTAAGAGGATGGGATCAGGGTCACATTCAATTAGGCAAATACTGAGGATGTGTGGGGTGCAGGCGCGAAAGGTGTCACTTGAGATGAATCTGACAGTCTTGTCCTCGAAGGGCACCCAGTCTGGGAAGAGAACCAGTGAAGGTCTCATGGTGTGGGGTCCAGGTTCGAAGGCCGGGGTCTGGAGTCAGACAGACCTGGGCTCTTGTTCTCGCTTGGCCACTGTGTGACTTGGACAAGTTGCTTCCGCTCGCTGAGCCTGGGATGTTGATGGAAGCTATCTGGTTGGGTGGTTGTGAAAACCTGTGGACATTCTGATGTGAAGGTATGGGAAATGGCGAGAAATGCCCCCAAATGGGAATGCACCCTGGCTCTCGTGGTCATCAACGAGGGCATGCAGATGCAAACGAATGTGTGCCGTCTAGAACGGTCTGGAACGGGGCCGGAGCATGGGCATGGGTTAGGCCAGCCACAGAGGGGCGCAGATGGGGCACTGGGAGCTAGGCACTTGTGGCTCAGACGGCAGCCAGTCCCCGCCAAATATCGAGGTGCTCACCCTCGTTTCCCAGTCCCGGTCTCCCTTAGTGGGTTTCCGCCACGTGGCTGGTTCTGGACCACTGTCTGTGAGAAGGAGTGATGGCTGCTGATCAGGGGACGAGTCGACTCAGACTTGATGTCTTCTCCCTCCCTCGGCTCCCTGCTGTGGATTCCAGCAGCGAAGCCCTAAAATGCAGGGGGGCTACCAGACCCTCATCAGACTTGATGAAATAAAGCTTTCTTGTGCTCAGCCATGGGGATTTGGGGTTGTTTGTTGAGACAGCTAATGCTAACTGCCCCACTGCATACAGTACTACTGTTATTTCTGCTTAGAGGCCAAGTCGGTGGCCTGTGGTCCACAGCTCCCAAGTGGGCAGGGACCCACACTCAGGCCCGACTCACATGGCCAGTTTTGGGAACCATGCTTACTTCACCTCATGACAGCCTGCCCTCAAGCACTGCTGTCACACCTACGATCTTAAGAAGATGTCCAGCAGGGACAGCCGGATGAGCAGCTGGGACAGTCAGAACACTTGGCGGGTTCAGTGTGAAATCCTGCCATTCTGGATTGCACCGAGCACTTGCAACACTTGTCTCACTTCTGCCAGTGCTGGTGGATCAGGATAAACAACACACAAGGGAGGAGCGACAGCTTGCCCCGGGCTGGCAGAGAGGACCACAGTCGGGACTGGAACCTTCATTGTGCTGATGGACGCACACGGGACGAATTCCTCCAACGTCGCTGTTTCACGCTCACCTCCTGCCTGCCTGTCCCCCTGACCCAGAAAGGCAATATTGCAAACCATAAACTTCAGACTTAGACTTATGCTTGAATCCCTGCTCTGCCACTTACTGGCTATGTGACCTTGGGTAAGTCACTTTGCTTCTCTGAGCCTCAATTTCCTCATCTGTACAATGGGGAGAGCAATATTCATTTCTCATGGGATGGACTCAGGCTTGAGAGATAATGGATGTAAGGTGCGCAGCACAGTACTTGGTGCTTGTTACGATCCAAGGCAGGCTCTCTTTCTCCCGGGGAAGATTAGGGGGCTACCGGAGGAGAGGGACTCCCAGTATAGAGATTCACACCAAGATTGCTTGTATGTTTATTTACAAATGGGAGACATACACACACACACAGACATCACTGGGACATTTCAGGAAACTTGGAGCAGGGAACAGCTCTTCTTCGCTGTCCGTCTTTTCTCTGGGCTCCCTTGTGACTCAGATCAAGCTCTCTAGAAAAAGGCTTCTGACGCTTCCTTGCTGGGAAGCCTGTGCGTGTGCTGGACGGGCTCTCACTGCCTCTCATGTTCAAATCTGCCTGTCTCATTGGGCTGTGGACAAAGGGCTGTGAGCCTTGGCTCAGTCATTCATATCCAGGCCAAATTCTGGATATAATTCTTTGGTGGTGACACCTCGGATCACGGCTGAAAGGAAAGAAAGAAGAAAAGATGTGTGTCTGGTGGGAGGAGTGGGAGGGAGAATGGCCAAAGGCCTGACCTACCCAGGACCCACTCTCGCACCTTCTTCTTGCTCCCCTAGTTGGCCGAGATACCCTCTTGCTACTCCTTCCAGACCCTACCACTGTGGGCCCTGCTTGGCCACCCCAAACAAGACTCACTGAACCCTCACCCCACTTGGCAGAGGAGTCAAACCAAGCTCCGCTGGACTCCACGCAGAGCACCTAGAGCCATCTGCTGAAAATGTAAATTTATATTTACATTGCACCTGGGGCCTGCTGAAAACCCTCACTCCTTAGCCTGGCCCAGGGGTCATGCCCTGGCCATTTGGTGATACCATCCCTCCTGCTCCCTCAAAGACCCTTTCTGTCTCCCAGGGGAAGGGATCTGAGAGGTCTTCCCTGACCACCTTAGCTCATCCCTACCTGCCACCCTGTTCATACCTCAATATTCTTCTCCATCTCTGGCCTGTTTCTTTTTATCTTTTTTTAAAGATTTTATTTATTTATTTGACAGAGAGAGACACAGCAAGAGAGGGAACACAAGCAGGGGGAATGGGAGAGGGAGAAGCAGGCCTCCGGCTGAGCAGGGAGCCCGATGCAGGGCTCGATCCCAGGACCCTGGATCAGGTCAGGGATCATGACCTGAGCCAAAGGCAGATGCTTAACAACTGAGCCACCCAGCACCCCTGGCCTGTTTCCTTCATAGCACTTAACACATTTTATAATTCCTTTGTTTGTGGCCTTTACTTATTGACCTTTCCCCTCCCTTCCCCCACACACCAAAACCTAAGTCACATGAGAACAGGGTCCTCCAGGTGTCTGGTTCACTAGAGTGCCCCACACCCTGCAGAGCAACACAGAGTAGGTGCTCAGTATATATAACCTCAGAGGATAGGCTGCCCTGTCCTCTCCAGGTGCCGGGCCTGGAAAGACAGGTCTCAAGCTGGGTTCTGTCTCACAAGAGGGGATGCCCTTAACCACCAGGCTACGGTCCCCTCACCTCTTTTCTCCCTGGGGCCTGATCATCCTCCTTCCTCCATCTGTATTTCCCTCCTCCTGTTACCTCCTCTCCTTCCTCGGGACCCATTCCCCACTGGAACAGAAAACCCTCCCTGCCACAGACTCCCGGATGCTGATAGGCAATTCTACAGGAAGTGCTAAACTCCTGCAGTGACCAGGCAGACATCCCAGCCCTGCACCCTGTCCCAAACAGTCACTGGGTGCTGAACGCTGGAGTGCCCACCGGCCCCAGCCAGGTGACCGGACTGAGGCCATCCATGCCTTTGCTTGCTTCCAAAGTGGACTGTCCTAACCAGCCTAGGCACACAGGTGTCTGTGTGATAGTCAGACTGTTCAAGGAAGAACAAAATACTCCTGGAAGTCACAAAGGCACCCATCTGTGACTTCCTGCCTCTGTAGCGAGTCAGCCACCTGAGGTAAGGGTGGTGTAGCGATCAGTCTGAGTAGGCCCCGGAAGACCGGGAACCACAGCCCGCGATCGAGCAGGTAGGCAAGTTCGTGCTCAACCTGCCTGGGGCTCTGAAGCAGGCTCTACACTTGAGGGAAGAGACCCCAGGGACTCCTGTAAGAGCTGCACAGCTGCTTCGGGGCATTCGGGGAGCGGGCCAGCTGAGAGGGACGGGAAGGCTGGCAAGTTGGAGGCCCAGGAGCAAAATCCAGACACCCAGGGAAATGTGGACTCCTTCCCTCCGAAGGCTGCTCCTCTGGGGTCCTGCTGCTCACCTAGTTTGCCTAGCAGCATCTGGCCTACATCCTTGATGTCATTATATTCGTGGAGCTGGGAGATGTGGTCCTCCAGTTCATCCACACTGTAGCCTCTGGGGTGGGGGGTGGAGAGAGAGAGAGAGGATCTTTAAGAAAGCTGAGGAGGATCCAAGGTTCAGAGAGTAACAAGGCATCTACTTAAAGATTTTATTTATTTATTTATTTGTCAGAGAGAGATTGAGCGCACAAGCAGGGGGAGCAGCAGGCAGAAGGAGAAGCAGATTCCCTGCTGAGCAAGGAGCTTGATGCGGGGCTCAATCCCAGGACCCTGAGATCCTGACCTGAGCCAAAGGCAGATGCTTGACCGACTGCGCCACCAGGTTCCCACAAGGCATCTATTTAACTAATGTTCATGGGATGCCTGGGTGACTCTCAGGGTCCTGGAATTGAGCCCCACATCGGGCTCCTTGCTCAGTAGGGAATCTGCTTCTTCCTCTCCCTCTGCCTGCCACTCTCCCTGCTTGTACTCTCTCTCTGGCAAATAAAGAAATAAAATCTTAAAAAAAAAAAAAACTACACAAATGTTCAGTAAGGACCTACTAGGGACAAGACAGACCCTGCCCTCGGGAAGCTTACGGTAGGGCAGGGGATCTGCCTGGCCCCTCACTCCTGGCCAATCTCCCTGTGCCCTTAGGGAGTGGTTCGCAGCCACGCTGGTACTGTGTGACCCGGGCCACAGCAGGGGGATTCACAGATGGGCACATGAGTGGCTAGTCAGAGCCCCTCCGTGTGAAATGCACATTCAAAGGCTGCTCAGTCTGTGCCACATGGCTGGAGCAAGAGGTGTGAGAAAGTCAGGAGTTGTGGAAGAGCCAGCTTCCTCCAGGCCCTGGAGAGCCCACCTGCAGAGAGAGAATGGAGTCGGTGTGCGGATGGAAGAGGCAGAGAGGGACCAAGTGATAACCTCTGCTAGGGACAGCTTTCCGCTCCCTAGTTCCTGCTCCTCCCAGGTCTGACCACACCCTACCCGAGAGAGGCTGCTGACATGCTGAATCCCTCGGCAGGGCACGGTCCTGGTTTTAGGCTAAGCTAGTGTGGCTGGGTTTCAGTTACTGGACCTCCGGTTAAAAGTTATCTTAAGCATGCTGAGGAGCCCAGCGAGACTTACTCAGATATTAACTGGGTGATCTCCTTGTCCAGCAGGTCCCTCTTCTCCTTCAGTTTCTGAATGTCGAGGTGCAGAGAATCCTCGCTGGCCCCATCAGCCTGGCCAGACTTGGGAGATGGCCGCTGAGTGGCACATAAAGTCATCAGCCAGACTGACCCATTATCCACAATTCAGAACCTACAAGTTGTCCCCAACAACCACCGCCCCCCTTCTGCTTGGTGACTGACACCCCCACCCCCTAATAAGATTACATTGCCCAGCTGCCCTTGGAATTAGATGTAGCTGTCTAAGTTCTGGCGAGTGGAAGTTAGTCAGAAATCATGTACACAAGTTCTGGGAACTGTTCTTCCAGGGAGAGGGTATGCCTTTCTCTGGCCTGCCTTCCTCCTTCCTGCTGGCTAGAATGTGGATGTAGTGAAAGAGCTGAACAGCACCTTGGGCGATAAGGTAGAACCTTGTTAAAGGTGCGGTGGAACAAGATAGAGGCCTGGGACCCTGAGGTCTGTGTAGGCCACCGTTATTTGGGGTTTTCTTTCACTCCTAGCCACACCCAATCCTAATTAAAGGGCTCATCCTGGCCCCTAACCTGACCCCAGATAACCTGCCTCACGTCTACTTCTTGGATGCTCCTCTCAAGTCTATGATGTCACTGGGCTTATAATTTCATTGGGTAACAAACCCCTTCCCTGGGGCTGCAGTTCATCTTTGCCCTCTCTGCCTCTCAAAGTTGCAAAGGCCAGTGCCCGGCACACTGCTAATCTTTAGGAAATGTGTGTTGGGTCAACCGTGTACACGTGATACAAGAAGAAGCCAAGGAAGACATGGTTCCTACTCTTAGGACAGAGGCTTTTAATCAGTCAGTTGACAGAGAGGGAGTAAGCACTATCTGCTAGGCCCTGGCAAAGGCTCCAGGGATTCAGCAATGGATAAGACATCAAGCCTGGCCCCTGCCTTCACGGAACTTATATAAAACACCCAATAATTATGTTTTTCCTCCACATATCTCCATTTAAAGCTCTATTCACATTTCATCAGGAAGGCCTTCGCTGACCACCCCGCCTAAAATGGTCACTCCTCAATGGCTCACTCTTCTTTTGTCCTGATATTTTATAACATCCATCACCACCTGACATATACATTTCATTAATAATATTCTGTTCATTGCCGGCCTTACGCCACTGGAGTTTAAACCCCACGAGGGCAGGGCCGGTGTTTTGTTCACTGTATCCCCGACAGTGCCTGGCACGTGGTAGGCACTCAATAAAATGTGTCAGATGAATGGGTGAATGACAAATAATCAATCAACTAACGACAAGCCTGAAAAGTGCTTTTAAGGTGAAGTACAGTGTGCGAAGGGAGTGTCCAAATGAGCAACTGGACTGAGTCAGAAGTGGGGGTGAAGCTTCTCTGAGGGACCTCTCAGCTCTAAAGGATGAGCAGGCATCACCTTGCTAAAGAGCTGGAAGGAAAGTATTCCAGGAGGGGACAGTATATCGAAATGGCCAAGGCAGGAGAGAGCACACACGTCCGAGGGAATGAGGGTGGTTTCTGTGTGGGGTGGGACAGGTGAGGGAGGGGATCGTGGTGTTTTCAAAACCAACCACTTGCGGTGCTGTCGGGAAGGAGGAGAGACAGAGCCCACTGGGAGAGCCTGGGGTACCACCGGGCAAAGGCCAGGACGCTGCTGCTTCTTTGAAGCTTGGTGGGCAGGGAGGAAAAGAAGGGGAAGCACTGAGAAATGACCTGGAGCTTCTCAGCAGAACAAGGTCTGCTGGGGGAAGGCTTGAAGAGGGCTGGGGTGGGGAGGAGGGCTGGGAGCAGCACTGACTTCCCCGGTGGAGGGCCAGAAAGGGGGCGGGGGGTGCACAGGCATACTCACAGGGGATTGGAAGGCCCCGCGGCAACTTTTGGAAAGTCCTGGTTGAGTCCTGGAGAGGAATCCGAGGGAAAAAGGCTGACTGAACCTAGAGTCCGCTCTGGGAGGAAAGGGGTGTGGGGAGGTTAGGAGTTGGGAAGGGGCAGTTATGGTCCAGGATCGGGGTAGGGATGCTCAAGGAAGGGGAGACTCTGAGAGGGGGAGTGTGTGGAGGGCTAGATGGGGGTAGACGTAAGTGATCTCTGGGACGAGAGAGTCTGGGGCAGGGATATGGGGAGTCAGGAAAGGGGCTGTGAAGGGATGCCCTTTCGGCCTGTTCTCCGCTCCTCGCCCACCTCCGGAGCCCTGGGGTCCGGGGTCCCCGTCTCGGGGGAGTATGCAGTGCAGGAGGGTCCAGGGCGAGGGCGGGAGAGCGGCCCCTCAGGTCCGCCAGGTATTCGGAATCTTATGACGGAGACGGCGCACGGTCAAAAAAGCGAGGTGCGCGCGCACCCTGCGAGCTCAGGCCCCGCCCCCCCCGAGGTGGGTGGGGACAGCGGCTGCGCGCTCCGCTCTCATTGTGACTCCACCTGTCCCTTGAGGCCCGCGGCGGCCTGGCCACGCCCCCTTTCCTTTCATCTTCCTCACTGACCAATAGGATTGGGGTATTGAGGCCACGCCCACCCAGCTGCTGCCTAGAAACTCTCGGGTCCCTCCTTTCCTGGCTCACTCGCACATCGGCGCGGTGACTGCCGGAAGTAATTCCGCAAGGGTTGCCGGGATCTTGATGATGTGGTCCCCCCTTCCCCCTCCCCGTCCCGGGATGTCGGAAGAAACCCGAGAGAGCAAACTGGCTGCGGCCAAGAAGAAGGTAAAACGTGCCGGGTCGCGGCTCCCTGACCCAGCCAAAGGCCCCTCCGAAGGCCGGGCAGTGGCCAGAGTCTGTGCTGTCCCTGAGGCACACAGGGCGAGCCCCTCGGCGCCCCTTGGCGCCCCCCCCAAAGTCTTCTCAGCCAGTCCCGCCCCCCGGCAGCCCAGCCCCCGCCCTCGCCCGTCGCCCCCGGGTGACTTTGGGCCGGTGACCCCCGGGATCCTCGCTCCGGGCTTGGCCCTCGCCATCAGCCACCCAGAACCGGAGGACCTGGGCTCCCCTGCCCGGTCCCGGTCTCCGAGGACCTCGGTCCCGGCCCTGCTTTCCCCTCCCCCACCGCGGAGCGGCGACTCGGGCGTCGGTAGGGAGGAGTGGAATGTAGTTACGTCACAATCCCCCTCGGAACTGTCATTAGCGCCACGAGCCCGGTGTTTGATCTTACTACCCAGTCTCCCAGTGTTTTCATACCCTTTCCGGTTTCTCTGATCGCGGCACAAATTTCCAGCTTCAAGGGACTGGGGACTATGGGACCTGGGTGGGAGAGGTTTCAGGAGCCCTTACTCTAAGATTGTACCCCATCCTTAGACATTGACTTCGGCAGTGATCACAGAACGTTGATAACACCTTGGTGACAACTGGGGAGAATGTTTTTTTTTTAGTATGGTTTCCTCCTAGGTTTCTACTGTCTTTCTTTAACAGTTTAAATCTGAATTCTCTACCTCACATTTTAATTCCCCATGATTCTGGGACCAGGGTCCCCCTCAATCGGTGGTCTTTAGAGTAAGATCTGCTTATCCTCTGTGGAACAGATCTCTGGAACCTGAACTTCATAGGTGGGAATCTTCTCCAAATCATCATCTCAACATGGAGTGTCCTAAGTGCCACAGAATAATATGGGACTGAAGCATCAGTTGTGCTTGATTCTCTTGACAGAGAAAAGTCATTTTATATTAATGTACCTAGGAATGACGTTTGCATAGATTTGTAAGATTATAATAGAATTCTCTCTGAAATGGTGGTTGGGTTGTCCTCATTCTGTTACATTCCCACATTCACTAGGTGTGTACCTTCATTGCCTTCTGCCATCAGGATACGTTGATGTAAAAGTTTGATAAGTACCAGTGTGCAACTTTAACAGATGTGTAGGAAAGGACTCTAAAGTCTGATTACTCAGATGTTTACTTTTCCATCTCCACCTCTGGTTTTGCCTCTTGGCACTTGCTGATTTCATGGCATAACCCCAGAACTCGGAGTCAGAAGACTAAGTTTAAATTCCATTATTGCCCCCCTCCTTTTTTTTTAAAGCCATGTTATCATTCCATGTCTGCAGTCGCTGAGAAATACAACACTTTGTAGGGCTGTTGGTGGCATTAAATCAGATGGCGAATATAGGAGTATATGGTAAGCTACAAAGTTGGATGTGAATACAGGGGATTATAGTTCTCGTGAATCCTGCTGCTTTTCCTTTTTGCAGTTGAGGGAATATCAGCAAAAGAACAGCCCTGGTATTCCTGCAGGAGCGAAGAAGAAAAGAAAGATCAAAAATGGGAGTAGTCCAGAGACAACCACTTCTGATGGTTGTCACTCTCCCGAGGAGGTAAGTATTGGCTGGCCAGGCTCCTGGGACCAGGGTGCTCAAGGGGCAGTAGAGGGTGATGGTTAAGATTGTGAAGGAAGTGTCAGGTACAGGTTTGAATCCTACCTCTCCCTTTGCTGGGGATAATGTCCCTGCTAGGGATATATTTCCACATCAGTAAAATTGGGGTAATGTTATCTTATTTACACTTGTGACACTGGAATGAGATGGTTGATTTTTTTTTTTTTTTAAGATATATTTATTAAAGAGAGAGCTGGGGGCGTGGGGGCAAAGGGAGAGGGAGAGAGAGAAAATCCTCGAGCAGACTCCCGGCTGAGCACAGAGCCTGACATAGGGCTCCGTGCCAGGACCCTGAGATGTGACTTGAGCCGAAAGAAATCAAGAATCGGACATTTAACTGACTGAGCCACGCAGGCCTGGCACAGGGCCTGGTGCAGGGTAAACATTCAGTAAAGGGTAGTGGTATTTGACGTACTGATCTGGTGACTTTGCTCATCCCCAGCCTCAAAGGGGAAGCCAGGCAGAGAGCAACCATGTGCCATCACGCTGTCCCTTTAGAAAGCAACAGAAGAGGCCCAGGGTGTAGCGAGGAGAGCCCCAAGCACTTGGGTTAGGTGACATTGAATTTTGAGTCCATCTTTGCCACCAGCTTGCTGGGCGACCTCAGGAAAATCATTCCTCCCCTGGGCCCAGTGGGCTCATCTGTAAGATGATATCGTTGGAGCAGATCAGTGTCTTTCAGACTTCTAGCTGGAGCCCCTTGTCCAAGTGAACCCTTCCTCAGAAGTCTGGTTTTTAAAATGGAGATGACATTCCTGTCAGATTCGTCCCCAGCATCCTGGGCCTGAGGAGCGGGTCTCATGAGTGTCTTAAGAAAACCGCTGCATCGGGCCGGTGACTGCATTCTCTGTCTCGTTCAGGGGACTTTTCCCTCTGTGTACGCTGATTTCTGCCTCCAGCAAGGCAGCTGGTGGCCGTTTGGGAAGGCGGCCCGGGCCATGGATTTGTTCCCCTCTCTCCTCTTCCTCCTTCCCTGACTCTCTCACCTCTCTCTAAGCCACTTTCTCTCTCCCCTTGCCCTTGTTTCTCCCTTCTCGCCGCCTGTAGATTCAGGACATCCTGAAGGTGCTGGTGTCCGACCTTAACCGCTCCAATGGGGTAGCGCTCCCCCCATTGGACAAGTGGCAGGTGAGGTAGTGCCGAGCCCCCTCTCTGGCTTGCTCTCTCCCAGCTGTGCATGCCCCAAGGCTTCTCTGGTTTGGGGGATACTTTGCCCCTGGCTTATTTTATGTTGCTGTCATTAACCCTCAGCCTGTTCATGTCTGCTTTTTTCACCTGCTTGGTTGATTGGCTTGTTTTCCTTGCCCCCCATCTTTTATCATCTTGAAGAAGGTGAGACACACCCTGAAGTTTAAAGGTAATTTGGGAGAGCTTCCAGAGCAGGTGTGTGGGATCTGGGCTTTTCAAGCCTTGAGTATGAATACCCAGTGGCGTGTCAGCCTCGGAGAGATTAAATAAAAGCAAACCTTCAGGCTTGCTCTTTGGGCACCCGTCCCCAAGTTTGTGCTCTCTTTGAATTGGATGACTTCATTTTGGTTTGAGAGTAGGGGACTGTGGGGTTAAGACGAAGGGAGCGTACATTATAGTTACAAGGATCGAGGTTATTTTTTCAGAGGAATTAACTGTAAAGCACATGAGATTAACCAAACAGATGAGCAACCAGGACATCCCGCCCCTGTTGTCTTTTATTTTCTATTTATTTATTTTTAAAGATTTTATTCATTTATTTGACAAAGAGAGGCACAGCAAGAGAGGGAACACAAGCAGGGGGAGTGGGAGAGGGAGAAGCAGGCTTCCCGCTGAGCAGGGAGCCCGATGCGGGGCTTGATCCCAGAACCCTGGGACCATGACCTGAGCCGAAGGCAGACGCTTAATGACTGAGCCACCCAGGCGCCCCCTCCCCCATTCTCTTTTAAAAATCAACTGGACATTTGGCTGTGTATTCAGTGGCCCTTGCTAGGGGAGGCGGTTGGCTAGGTGCTCGAGAAAAGAGGTAAAACCAGGTCGAATGCACACTGAGGGAAGCAGACCCTACTGCAAGAAGCAAAGGTAGACTGTGGCAACGTTCCAAGTGCCCAACTGAGGGCAAGGTTGGTTCTAAATGGACTTGAGACTGGTTTGAAGATTACAGGTGGGTAGCATTTATCCAGATGGAGAGTGGGGAAAGTGGGAGTCCCAGGCAGAGGGGAGGGTGGGATGCAGGTAACAGCCAGCATTGTGAGCTCACAGAGCATCTCCCAGAAAGGGAGCCTGGGTGGGTTTTCTGGACATGATGTTCACACTTTGTCCTGGGACACCGGCCAGGCTGGTGTTGGGGGAGGAGGGTAGGGCTGAAATGCGGCCAGGTCCTGCAAGAGATGGGCATGGGGAGAGGGCGGGGACAGAGCTCTGGATGCTGGTGCGAGAGGCTTTCACCCACTGGGACCACTCATGCCCAGGTGGTCGGGTCTGTCCAGGTGCTGTGACTCACATTGTGATCTCAGAGGAGCTGCTGAAGGGCACAGGGAAGGGAGCCCAGGCCTAGAGGACTCCTGAAGCTGGTATTTGCCCTGAGTTCTAAGATTCTGTGCCCACACCCCTCTGTTGTCCTGGAAACGAAGACCCAGATCTTTCTTGTGGTTTTTAAATCCTCTCTGTATCAGTGGCTGTTTCCCACTTAAGTTTTCTGTTCCCGCAATGCAGGCTTGTGGTTACAGGATCCTGAACAGAGCTGACAGCATTTCCAGAAATGGGGAATCATGGAGAAATAAAATTTTAATGGAATGGGACAGCTGGGGGAGTGGAGAGTGATTTTTTAAATACTCCATTTTGCTATAAGACCTAAAATTGTGAAATAACTGGGTTGATCTTAAAATCGGCGTGTTACATCTATTTAAGTCCTCAGAAAATTACTTTTTTCCTTTTCTGAACGTTCTTGTGTCTAGTGCTAGGGATTCGTGGGAACCCAGGATGCCAGGAGGCACCCAGAGCTTGCCAGGGCCCAGGGCTAGAAGTGCCCACCTCCCCCAAAGTCTCAAGCCTGGCCAGCTGCTGAGCCTCTGCTCTTACCTGGGAGATTCTATTGACAGGTTGGCAAGGCAACGCCAGGTCCCGGGGTCAAAGGTCACAGCCTGGACAGTAAACATGCAGATTGCTTGATTCATCCTCAGCTTCCTGGGCTCTGCAGCACTAGCTCTAAGGAGGGCAGTAGAGTTGACTTTTCAGAGGCCAGGGCTGAGGGTCCAGAGGACAGCCAGCCCTGGGTCCCTCTTCCTTCCGGCCCCAGCCTCGCTGGCCAGGCCTTGGCTCCCTAGTGTGCTCCCCTCTTCAAACTCAAGCTTGTCGGCCATCTTCCCTATCTCTCTGCTCATCTTTGCTCCTCATCAGACATGAGATCCGTAGAGCTAGATGCCTGGGCTGTGTCAGGCCTGAGCCCAGAAAGAGGCTGGGTGGGGCCCTGGTCAAGCAGGTGGGTCCAGGTGGGGAAGAGGGAGCCGTTTCTCCATGGGTCCTTGTCCCCAGTCGCAGGATTGTTCTCCAGGATACCAAGAGTCAGAGGGTAGACGTCCTAGCTCTGGTTTCTCACGTTGGTTCTCAGCTGGGTAGGTGTTTCGGAGCTAGGAGGTTGGGGTGGGGCTAGTGGCCATGTTTTTCTTCTTCCCTGCAGGAGTAGGGTGAGGCATCTAGTTAGGTAGTTTCTTTCCCAGAAAAGGCCTGAATTGGGCAAATACAGCCAGTAGTTGGGGAAAGGAGGGGGGAAAGGAAAAGAGAGCAGGGAGGAAGGAGGCAGATAGTGGCATTGGCCACGTCCTTCATCACCACCACCCTCTGCCTGGCAGGGCCCAGGGTGAGGGTCACTCTGGCATTCCAGAAGAACAGTGCCTTCCTTCTCCCTGACCGGGCACCCCTGTTTTCCATCTGCTGTGGCTGCTGCAGGTCAGAGCCTGATAATGTCTCTTGCTGAGCTCCACGGAGAACAAGGCCCCCATGTTGAGGAAGGAGGTCACACAGACCCTGCTTTGAGCTTTGGCCGTCCAGAAGGCTGCAGAGCGGCCCTCAGCTTGGGCGAGTCATGGCCGCACTCCAGAGTGGCTCCCAGCATGTGTCACTGTCACTCTGACCACAGCAACACCTGTCCTGCCCGCTCTGCACTCCTGCATCCGTGGCAGCAAGGCACCTTCTTACCCGCATGGCCCCTAACCCCCTGCTCTGTTCTGTGACAGGCGCCCAAAGACCGCGCTGCTCCTGCCGCACCAACTGTTGATGACACCGTGTCACCTGATGGTGTCCCTTCCCGCTGTGCTAGTCCCCCCTGTGTCACTAGCATGGCGTCAGTTCAGGTTTGTGCCTCCTCACCCTTTGCCTGCCGCCCCACTCGATGTTCACCCCCTCCTCCTCCTCAGAGGACTGGACCTGCTTTGGGTCCTCTTCCCCTTTCTTCAGGGAGCTTGGTTCCTTCCGGAGGACTGAGGTGGGGGAGGCCGAGACCAGGTCTTTCCTTGAAGTCTGGGGAGTTGGCAGGTTGTCAGAAGGCGCTTGCCTCCCCCCACCCCTGGGTGGTCTTACCAGCAGTTGAGTGACCACCTCATGTGTTTCTTCCTGAGCAGAGTCATGATGCAGAAAATGGCCCTTTCCTCATGGATGAAAGCAAGTGAGTATCTCCTACGGGGGCAGCAGTCCCTAGGCCAAGGGAGGCGGGGTAGGCCACTCCCTGCGACCTCCTCTTTCCCATTGAGCCTCCTGCACCCCTGACTCCCGTGTTCGTCCCCAGATGTGTGTCATCTACCGAGAGCCTGCGACAGCTATCTCAGCAGCTCAATGGTCTTGTGTCTGAGGTACCCCAGGAATTGAAACCCAAGGTGGGGGGTAGATGGGGGGATATGACAGAAAGAATGAGGCGAGGTTCCCAAGAGGGACGGAAGAGCCCGGGAGCAGCCAGCTTGTTGGGCAGTGTTCAGCTCGGCAGGACTCCTCTGAGTCATCTTTGAAGCTCCCCAAATTGAAGGGGTTGGACCTCGAAGCTGAAGCTGGTTATGTCATTTGATCCCTCTGCAGGAAGCACAGAATGAGAGCTGCCTGGGAGGGGACGGATGAGGGGAAGATAAGAACCAGGAGGAGTTGGCACAAAGGGGTTAAGCAGAACAGTGTGCAGCTTAATGGGCAGGCCAGGGAGTCGGACGGCTTAGGTCCTGAGTGGGGGGCAGAGCGCACCTCCATGTGAGCCCTTTCGTGTCTCCTAGCCTTCATCCTACATCAATGGAGAGGGCCTGGCATCATCTGCTAATATGAAGGATCTGGAGGTAAGTGGGTCTGGACCGTGGCCCAGTCACCCTGCAGGCCAGCCCCCCCCACCACCTCCCACAGTGGGGGCTGGGTGCCCCGCTGCCAGCTGAGACAGCCCAGACAGCCCCCAACCCTAATGACTGCTCTCTCTACCTCTCCCCCCGCCCTCGTCCAACTCCTCCTCCTCCTCCTCCTCTGCATGCGCCTCAGAGCCGGTACCAAGAGCTATCACTAGCCCTGGATTCCAGCAATCTAACAAACAAACAACTCAGTAGCAAGATAGAGGAATTGGTAAGAGTCCAGTGGGGTCCCCTGATTCCACACTGCCAATCTGGGGCTCCAGTTTCTCCCTGGGGCTCTGAAGAAAGGGACTGGGGGCCCCTGGTGCCAAGGGAGAATGGGGTGCCGGGGGGCCTAAGTCTCCATTGGAGGGACCCCGGAGCACGGAGCATGCAGCATGGCTCTCTGTGGCTGCCCTCTTTGCCTCCTCTCTGTTCTCCAGTCACCCCTGCTTGGATCCTCCCCATACTTGCCCCGGGGCTCTTGCCTCTGGAGGAAGCACTGGTTTGACTGGTGCGCTCCGGCCTTGACTCTCAGCCCCTAATTTGCTCCATCTTTCAACTCGGACCAGTCACCTTTCCTCTCTGGGCTTCCGTTTCCTGAGGAGGTAGAATTAGAGGTGGCCAAGGTCCCTTTTAGCTCAGAAAATCAGGTCCTTCTCATTCCTGTATCCCTGCTATTAAGAACAGAACCTGGCCTGGTGGGGCATGCTCAGTAAATATTTGTGAATGAATGCACCCTTCTGAACCACGAACCGACAGAAGGGTAGTCTAGTCTCACTTCTCAACTCCCATTTCTGGAGGTTTAGGTCCTTGTCCTTTCATGGGCATCTGGATCCAGACTCTCACTTGCGTAGCTGTGAGCAAAGCCACTTAAGACCCAAAGTCTCTTTCCTTGGGAGCTTGAGGAGAGTCTGTCAGTTCATGTCCCCATGAACTTTCCCTTTAAAACCCATTCCTGGCCCCTGCCCATCCTCCGTCTTGGTGTGGGGAGGGTAGTAAAGGGGGACAGACTGAGTTACCTTCCTTTGACTCTCCCCACAGAAACAGCAGAACCAGGAAACTTTGGATCAACTGGAAAAAGTAACGTGATTTCTTTGCTGATTACATGGCAGATGGGTTTGGGGAGGATTCAGATGTAGAGGCCCATTCTCATCTTGGTCTGCTCCTAGCCTGGAGGAATAAAAGGCCCCCTCGTCCCCCACCCCTTCCCCATCCCCTGCCCCCCCTCTGCTGCCCCCCCGCCCCCCCGATCTGGCCACATTGTTGAGCCTGTCCTGGGCTATCGGTGGCATTCTGGGAGCGTTGCTGTTTCATCTCTGCCTCCTCCCAGTCAGGGATGTTGTGTGTCCCCTTCCTGCAGGAGAAGAAGGAGTTTGAGCAGAAGCTTGCAAAGGAACAGGGCTCTCTAAGGGAGCAGCTGCAGGTGTGTGGAGCCGAGGTCTCCCTCCCTCCCTCCAGGAGACGCTTCCTTCCCTCCTCTTCAGCGCCCCTTTGCCTTCTCTCCCAAAGGTTCACATTCAGACCATAGGAATTCTCGTGTCTGAGAAAACTGAACTACAGACAGCCCTGGCCCACACACAGCAGGCGGCCAGGCAGAAAGCAGGTGGGGTTCTAGACACCCTCCCATCCCTCAGCCTGGCATGTTGGCAGGCCTTGGGTGGGATTCCTTCCTGGGTTCCATTTCAAACTCTGTCATTCCAGGAGAGTCTGAAGATCTTGCTAGTCGCCTGCAGTCTTCCCGCCAGCGCGTTGGAGAACTGGAGCGCACCCTGTCTGCTGTCTCCACACAGCAGAAACAGACGGACAGGGTAAGCCCGGCATCGGACCCGTCCGCGGGAGGTGCAGCTTCCCCGACAGGTCCCTTCCACGTGATGGAGTGTCTTACTGCCCAGAAGGCAGCGTGGGCCCTTTCTTCCTGCTTTAAAGTTGTGTGGTTGTTAGAAGAAATGCAGGGCTGAGCTGGCTGTCTTGGCGGAATTGGCAGTGGTGGGGGCTGCTTTCTGGAGCGAGCACTGAATGCAGAGCCCAGAGCCAGAGAGCCAACCCTGCTGGTCACTGGCTATGGGCCTTGGCCGAGTACAGGACAGTACTTTTAGTATGTTACCATTTGTGTAGGAAGGGAAGCATGTGTGTAATAGATAGAAGGTGCATGAAAGGATTTATAAAAACCCAGGGAGAGGAACGGGGTAGCTCTGGGAGACCTGTCACCTCTGTACCTTCATGAGTGCTGGGCCTATGAATAGATCATTCAAAAAAGAGACAGAAGATCCCAATGCAAATTTAATTCCACTCCTTGGATCTGCTCCCCCACCGCAGGGAGAAATTGTGGGTGAAGAATCAGACAGACTGGATGTTTAATTCCAGCTCTGCTGGGGATCGCAGGCAAACGACTTCACCTGTGACAATCTGCGTTCACCTGTAAAACAGACACAGTCGTGCCTGCCCCATGCGGTGGTCGCAAGGCTTGAACGCGATCCTTAGCCTCGTGCCTGCTGACTGGCTCAGGGAAGGATCAGTCACAGCGCTTACCTGCGCCTGGTGGCAATGCCGCGAGCTCCGTCCGGGCCTGCGCTGGCCAGCCGGGAATCTCTCCCACCCTGCCCGAGCTCTTTTCCGAGGCAAATGAGAGCGTGGGCTTGGAAAGGCTTGGAACGAAGCGTCAAGGGTAGCTGATAGTCCGCCCTCCGCACCCTCCCCCTGCCCGCGCCTGACCTCGCCTTTCTGTGTTCGCAGCACAACAAAGACTTAACCAAAGAGCGAGATGCCCTGAAGCTGGAGTTATACAAAAACAAGTAGGATGGCTGGGGGCTGGCAAGCGGGAGGGCTGTGGGAGCAGGGACGGGGGTCCTACGGGTTAGGACCCGTGCAGAGCTGGGCTCTGGGCCCAGCGGTGCCACCAACGCAGGCCGTGGCCTCAGGCCACTCAGGTCTTCTCTCTGGCCTGCCACTGGGGACTCTCGTTCCCCGGGGTCCCTTCCGACGCCCCTGTTCTGTGGCTCTGTGGCAAGTGTGGTGGGTTGGTCACCAGAGGGCTCCTTTCTGTTCTGTACTTGTGTCTTTCCTCGCTGCCTGTGGCCACAGCAAAAACAACGAGGACCTGAAGCAGCAGAACTCGGAACTGGACGAGAAGCTTCGAGTGTTGGTAAATGAGAAGGCGGGCATGCAGCTCAGGATGGAGGAGCTGCAGAAGAAACTGGAGATGTCGGAGCTCCTGCTGCAGCAGGCAAGGCTGGAGCCCCAGGGAGCCTGAGCCCCAGCCGGCCGGGGCCGCCGTCTCCCGGGATTGTCGTGGGCGGCCTCCAGCCACGAGCTGGAAGATTTGGATCCTTGCTCTGGCCCCGCCACAGAATCCTGCTCCCAACACTGATCAAAATCTACAAATCGGGGCCTGGCCCAGATCTGTGGAATCAGAATCTCAGGGGGAGGGCTTTTTTATTTTTGTTTTTTAAAGCATCCTGGGTGAAAACCATTGTTGTATGGGTGGCAGGCATAAGGCTAGCCTGTGAGTCCGTCTGCTTCCTCCCGGAGGGCTGGCCACCAGGGTCAGGGAGCTCCCCTCCGTCAGTTTCTTCACACCGAGCCATCCTCTGCCTTCAGGTCGCTTCCCTCGGTGGGGCTCTTACCTCCCGATCAACACAGGAAAAATCTTGTCTCTTTCCCAAGACAGACCTTCCGATACTGGCGGTGGGGCGGGGCGGGGTGCGGATTCCTTGTCACTCTCTTGTCTTTTCCAAGCTACACGGCTATTGCTCATGTGGTCTGTCACCCTCCTGATTGCTTTCTGCTGGATATGGGACCGGATTTGTTAGAGCTCCAAATTTGGTCTGGCCTGGGCAGCAGACAGAGTTCTCTACCCATCCACCCGTCTGGCCCCCCATCCGCTCAGCAAGTGTTAATTGAATGTCGCCTCTGCGGCCCGTCCCTGTGATGGGCGGTCTAATAAATGGCCTGCTAGAGATATAAAGTGAGGACTTGGAAGTTGATGGACGCCCGCACTCTGTGCCCTGACCGCCCCAGTTCTAGGACCTGGACCAGTTTGTAGCCTTATTCACTATAACCAGAAAAGGATCCGGAAGGATATACACCAAGTCGGGGGGATTGGGAGCTAGAGGAACACTTACAATGAGTATTTAGTTAACAGAAAGCCTATGGATGCAGTACTAATAACGTGAGCATAGAGATCTTCATCGATCCCAAGTTGTACGTTATCCCAGCTCAGACGCTTTTGCGGGGGGGCCTTGTGTGGTACAGCCTGGGCTCCCCACATCTAACCTTTTCATCTTTCATTCTCCAGTTTTCTAGTCAATCGAAAACCCCTGATAGCAGCCAGGAGTTACAGCAGGCCCTGGAAGACCGGGCACAGCTGGAGGCCCGTGTGGGGCAGGTGAGGCCTTGCAGAGCGAGGGGGGCGAGAGGAGGGTGACCCCAGGTGCCCAGGAGCCCACGAGGCACAGGGACAGCCCCTGCTAACTTCTGCGCCCCTTCTTGCAGCTGAAAGATTCACTGAAGCAACTGCAACTGGAGAGAGACCGGTATGCAGAGAATCTGAAGGAGGATAATGCCATTTGGCAGCAGAGGATGAAGCAGATGTCTGAACAGGTGAGACGTGACCTTCGGCCCCCCCACCTTAGGTCATGTGATCTTTCCTGGGCATCCGTAAAATGGGAATCCTGTCACTTGCTGTGTGCAGCCAAGGGGGGGAGGGGTAGAGAGGGCGATGGTCCTCCCTTCCCGCCCCCCACACGCCCCGCGCCCCTGTGCTTTGGGCAGATGCACAAATTGAGGGAAGAGAAGGAGCACAGCGTGAGTCAGGTGCAGGAATTGGAGGCCAGTGTGGCCGAACTGAAGAACCAGATAGGTAAGCTGGGGCTGGAGGATCTGGGAGCAGGATTGGTGGCAGAGGGCTGGTGAGGGTGCCTTCGGATGCCCCTAGGGATGTGGATGGATGGAAGGGGACTGTGGCCAAGGGAAGGAGGTTTATACCAGGAGTTGGCCAGTCCGGGTAGAGCGCCCACTGGCAACCACCCAGAGTTGTCTTGAGCATAGAAACCTAAAGAACTCTATCCCAAAGTGTCTTGAAAGATTGCACGTCCCATGAGTGTGAGAGGACTGTTAGCCAGGAGGCCAAGGTTTGGGGTGACGAGGCCCAGTTAGAAGTTGTGGACCAAGAAGAGGGGGTTTCGGGAGGCACAGAGGTGAGAGGCCCCTCCTATGCGCCCCATCTCAGCGGTGCCCCCAGTTCCGGAGCCCCCAGCCGGGCCCTCGGAGGAGGAGCAGCGGCTCCATGAAGAGGCTGAGCAACTGCAGAAGGAACTGGAGATCCTGGCGGGGCAGCTGCAGGCCCAGGTGAAAGACAACGAAGGTCTGAGTCGCCTGAACCAGGAGCAGGAGCAGCGGCTGCTGGAGCTGGAGCGCGCCGCCGAGTGCTGGGGCGAGCAGGCCGAGGAGCGCAAGCAGATCCTGGAGAGCATGCAGAACGATCGCACCACCATCAGCCGCGCGCTCTCCCAGAACCGCGAGCTCAAGGAGCAGCTGGCCGAGCTGCAGAACGGCTTTGTCAGGCTGGTGCGCGGCCCTTCCTCCCTGGCCGGGTCACTTAACCCCTCTGGGCCTCTGTCTCCCCACCTGTAAAACTGGGGAGTGGGGGTATGGACCCCACCTGACATGGTCCCCGTGAAGGCACCCTGTGAGCTAGAGAGCCCTGCTCAGATGAGCTGTGGGAGGCGGACGCCACGTCCTGGGGTCTCCAGCTGCGCCGGGTGGCCGCTGACTCCTCCTCTCTGTCCAGTCCAACGAGAACATGGAGGTTACCACCGCGCTGCAGTCGGAGCAGCACGTCAAGAAGGAGCTGGCCAAGAAGCTGGGCCAGCTGCAGGAGAAGCTGGGGGAGCTGAAGGAGACGGTAACCCCCGCGCCGGCCGAGGAAGCCTGGGGGACAGACACCCGCCTGGAGAGTGGGAGGCTTGGCCAGGACAGGCAGCTCCAGCCGGGGGGTGGGGGGCACGTGACTCCAGGGTCCTTCCCAGCCTGCCTGCGGTGCAGGCTCCTCCTCGCCCCCTGCTCTCTGACTTTACGAAGTGGGTGGCCCTGGGCCGAACGAAGGTCGTCGTCGCCGCGGCCAGAGACCTCGAGCCCCTAACCAGAGGGCAAGAGACGGTGTGCGGTGGGCAGCTTCTCGGATTCAGCCCTGGATGCTGCCCCCAGCTCCACTGGTCACTGTTCGCTTCTCATCTCTCAGCCTCGGTGTCCTTTGTCTAAAAGGGAGATTAGCATTTTGCTCACGGAGGTATTGAGGATTAAGGGAGAAGCATGCCTGTAAAGTGAGGCATTCAGGGCGCACTTAGATGTCGGTTGGCGCGCTTTGATTTTCCACTGAAGTTAAAAAGGAGGGCTGTCATGAGGTGTGAGGCCGGGTGAGGGAGGTGCGGGGCTCTGGGCGGGGAGGGGGGCAGTCACTTTGGTCCTGGAGCGAGGGAGCCAGGGGCCCAGGCGGGCGGCAGGGCTAGCCCCCCCTGCCCCCCTCCCCCCATCTCCCCAGCCTGGGCTCCGAATCCCGCCCCCCCAACAAGCCACGGCCACCACGGCCTCAGTCCCAGGGTCTTCCCGCAGGCGGAGCTGAAGAGCCGGGAGGCCGAGAGCCTGCAGCAGCAGCGGGACCAGTACGTGAGCCACCTGCAACAGTATGTGGCCGCCTATCAGCAGCACGTGGCCGCCTACCAGCAGTTGGCTTCCGACAAGGAGCTGCTGCACAAGCAGGTCCTGCTGCAGACCCAGCTCATGGACCGGCTGCAGCACGAGGATGTTCAGGTCAAGGTGGCGGCCGAGAAGGCCCGCCAAGAGTTAGAGGAGATCCAGGTGAGGGGGTTCGAGTGCTGGGCCCCCAAAGGGAGGGCCTGCCACCTGTGTCCCTTCTCACTCTTTCCTGGCCCCTCAGGGACGCCTGGAAGCTGCCACCCAGCAGAACCAGCAGCTCCAGGCCCAGCTGAGCCTCATGGCTATGCCTGGGGAAGGTAAGTGGGGGTGCCCAGGGGAAGGGGACAGAGCCCAAGGAAGAGGGCGACTTTGAGCAGCACCGAATTGAGTGCGAAGGGACCTTTAGGACAGTGGCTCCTCTGGGGACGGGCTGGCCCGAGGTCGCACAGGAAGGCGGGGCGGAGCCGGCCCCGAGCTTTCCTCCCCTGCTCGCTCCACTTCCCCTGTTGGGTCGTCTGAGGAGTCTCCGGCTGCCCCGACAGGAGACGAACTGGACAGTGAGGAGCAGGACGAGGAGGCTGCCCGGCCCAAGCTGAGCATGCCGGAGGGCCTGGAGAGCCGAGAGGCCATGGTGAGCGGACCCCCGTCGTTGCCCCTTCCTTCCCTGTCCCGCCTTCCTGCTTCCCTCTGAGGTCCCCTCCCCGCCCCCGCCCCCCCCCCCCCCGGGCACCCTTCTTGCCTCTTGGTTTGCCTCCCTCGACTTCTCTTGACCCCCGATACCCCTGGGAGCCAGTGGTCAGCTGTGGCACCATCCTTGAACCACGGGTGGGCCCACTGAGGCCGGGAGAGGAGGAGCTCCTCTCCGCCCCCCTGCTCACCCTGAGCAGCCCCCACCGAAAGCACGTCTTGCCCGCAGGTGGAATTTTTTAACTCGGCCCTAGCCGGCGCCGAGGAGGAGCGGGCCCGGCTGCGCGGGCAGCTGAAGGACCAAAGGCTGCGCTGCCGACGCCTGGCTCACCTGGTGGCCCCGGGCCCGCGCGCGCCGGAGGAGATGGCCGCGGCCCCCGGGAGCGGGGGCGACAGTGTGCCTGGGGAGACCCACCAGGCCCTCCAGGCGGCCATGGACAAGCTGCAGGTGAGCGCATCTCCTGCGGCTCGGCCGGCAAGGGCGGGCTGGCTCAGGCGGGCTGCCGCGCCCTGACCCCCGCCACTCTGGCCGCAGAGCCGATTCATGGAGCTCATGCAGGAGAAAGTGGAGCTGAAGGAGCGGGTGGAAGAGCTGGAGCATCGCTGCATCCAGCTTTCTGGAGAGACGGACACTATTGGTGAGCGGGAGGGCCAGCGCCCGGGGCCGGCGCGGGGCAGGAGCTCTGGGATGGGGCGGGAGCCTGAGCGGCCGCCCATCCACCCTCCCGCAGGAGAGTATATAGCCCTTTACCAGAGTCAGAGGGCGCTGCTCAAGGAGCGGCACCGGGAGAAGGAGGAGTACATTAGCCGGCTGGCTCAAGACAAGGAGGAGATGAAGGTAGGGGCCCTGCGCGTCCCTGGGAGTGGGGCGGGCAGGGGTGGGGCTCGCGGGGGCTCAGCACCTCTCCCTCCAGGTCAAACTGCTGGAGCTGCAGGAGCTGGTGCTCCGCCTGGTAGGCGAGCGCAGTGAGTGGCAGGGCAAGTTCCTGGCCACTGTCCAGAACCCTGCTGGGGACCCCACTGCAGCGCTTGGCGATGCCAATGGCCAGGGTGGTGAGTAGAGCCCTCGGGGGCGGGTGGGTTGGGGGGCGGTGGGGAGAGCTCGCACAGCACTCAGAGCCCTGCCTCTCTCTCCCCCCGAAGATCTTCGAGAGGTGAGCCTGGCCGACAATGATAGTGTGGCACCTCCCCACGGAGAGGCCCTGGTGGGCCACAGTGCCCCTGAAAACCCCACCGCACAGCAGATCATGCAGCTGCTGCGTGAGATCCAGAAGCCCCAGGAACGCCCAGGCTTGGGCAACAACCCCTGCATCCCCTTCTTCTACCGGGCTGATGACAATGACGAGGTGAAGATCATGGTGATCTAAGCACCTGTCACCAACAAGCAAAATCTGAAGAAATGGGGCCGGGGGCTCTGCCCCCACCCTGTCCCTACCACCCTATCATTCCTTCCCAGTTGCCCTTTTCTCCCTACCCTAGCAAGATAGAACCCCTAAAGGGGTATGATAAGCCCCCTAATGGGGGGAGACAAATCGGTGCAGTCCTTCATTCAGAGGGGCTCATGCATCCTCTATTCAGAGGCACTTTGGGGCACAAGTGCCCCCCTGTCCCGCTAGACGACTGGGCAGCACTCTCCCAAGCCTCTCTGAGGCCCAGCAAAGGCATATATAAGCTGCTGGCGGGGTGGGCTCCCCCTCAGTGTATATACTGTACTTCTGTAACATTTTGTATATTCTGGGGATCGGGCGGCCCCTGTCTCATAGCAGAGGTTGGAGCTGGCAAATGGGGAGCAAGTTCTATTAAATATTTGGGGAATGGGGACACTTATTTATTGATAGCGTAAGACAGAGGAAGACAGAAGAAGGAGGCGGGGACGGGGTTCTGCCCTGGTGATTCGACTCCTATGGGTTTGCTTTTTATTTCAGAATAAAAGGATTTAGCCATACTTGGCCTTGTGTGTGCCTGTTTCCAGTCACTGGCCACCAGGGGCTGGGGTCTGTGCTGTGGGCATGGAACAGGGAGGAGATCCTGCCAGCAGAGGGCAGGCTTCTGGATTGTGCGAAGCCCCAGTGTGTCTGAGCCTGAGCAGAGCTGTTAGAGGTGGGCCAGGCCTGTCACCCCCATGCTGCTTGGGGAAGCCTGGGGGATCCCAGGGGCCCTGCCCTGGGATTCTCAGGGGGCATTCCTGTCCTAATAGCCCAGAGGCTCAGAAGCCTGATCTAATCCTGGGGAGGGAAAACAGGGTCCCAGCACCCAATCCTCCCTCCAGGCCGAGTCGGTGCCCCTGCCCCCTAGTGGGCAGACCAGGCTTCCCAGGATGAGAACCCGTGAACCCCCAGGTGCTTTCCCAGTAGGCCTTGCAAAGGATGGGGCCTTTTACCGCCACTCCTTACAGCACCTGAGCAATGGCTGGGCCCTTGCCCACCCCTGCATCCCAGTGTTTAAGACTTCCCCTTCCCCTGAACTCCACAAAGAACACAAGCCAGCAGAGGGCAGTTTCCCATCGTCCAGAAGTGGGTTTTATTCTCAGCCGAGAGACAGCAAGCCCGGTGGTAGAGAGCCACACAGCTGCCAGGACGGCGCCCCCCGGGCTCGCGCGGGGGAGGGACGGAAAAAGTGGCTGTCCACAGGCCGGGCAGGACAGGGAGGCTCGTCAGTGGTGGCACACTTTGGAGAGGGGGATGTCAGGGTGACAGTGTTCCCTGGTAGTTGGGCCACAAGACTCCTCAAGGACAGCATGGTGACGGATTCCCAACACTAGAGGCGAGGCTGTGGTGGCCGGGGGGGGGTGGGGTGGGAGGTGGTGTGTGTGTGTGTGTGTGTGTGTATTTATAGTTATTTATAGAATGGGGTAGGAGCAATACCACGGAGGGGCACAAGTGTTCACCAACATCACGCCTGGATGTGTCAGCTCACCACTACAACAGACTAAGTCACAGATGAAGGGGGGGTGCTTTGGGGCTGGGGAGCCACTGTTAAGTCACAGAACAGCCGTCCAGGCAGGCTTGGAAAGGGAGGTCTCCGAGGAATAGAGGGATCTGGTTAGAGGTCGAAGGGGGGCCTGGGGCTCTCAGGACGGGATGGACTTGCCTGACCCGATCGGCTGGCAGTTGGAGAGAAAGCAAAGAGAGAACGGAGAGAAGGAGGGAGAGAAGTGGTAAGGCAAGGGCAGCCAAGCCCGGCGGGGCAGGAGGGGGGTGGCAGGGGGAGAAGACGAAGCTGGGGGTGTGGGCGAGGGTTCTGGAATGGAGGAGAGACAGAGGGAAGGTGGGAGGAACTGGAGGTGGGTGGGGGCCACAGCTTCCCAGGGGTCTGGGGGGGGGAGGCCGGGGCGGCCCTCCCCCTGCCACGCACGCCGGTCTCTCATACACCACCAGGCAGTGCACCCACAGCTCCAGGCACATGCTCGGCCCCCCCTGTCTTCCAACGTACTGGCCCGGGGCCACCCCTAGCCTCGGAGTGTGGGGCCATGAGCCCCAGGCCACAGTCACCAGTCCTCACGGAGAGAGACAGGAGGAGAAAGAACACTGTTTGAACCAGGAGGGCAAAGCTAAAAGGATGGCTGGAGGGGGCACTGGAGGCCCCTCTGGGCGGGCAGAAAGCCCGGAGTCCTCAGAAGGGACCCTGGGGAGGCGGGGAGGTCAGGCAAGCCGGATACCAGTGGCCACAGGCTTATAAGTCTAAGAGGGGAGCCTCAGCTGGTCGGGGGACCACAGGTCGCGTAGGTGAGGCTGGGCCCTTCCTGCTGGGGAAAAGCAGAAGAGCAAGAGTCAGCGGCAGGGACAGAGTGGCAGGCGGGTCGCTGGGTGACTGTGCGGCCCAGCCAGGGTGGGACCCAGAGAAGCTGACTTGCCTAGGTCGGTGGACACTGTGGTCCCCTTGGCTGAAAAGCGTAGGTCACCCCAGGAGCACCAGGCCCCAGGGCCATGAGCCTGTGGGCTGGCTATGGCGCTTCATCTGGGGCCAAGGACGCTGTCATTTGTCGTGCCTCCACAGGCATGACAATACCAAGGAGGGAAGGAGATGGCCTCCGTGACCCTGCCTCGCCTGTGAGCTGTGGACAGGGCCGTCCAGCTTTCAGAAAGCAGCACCCCGCCAGAGCCTTCGCCCCAGATGGCCGCCCCACGGCTGACCCGCTAGAGGACGCGGGGCCTACCAGGGCTCCGGCCCCTGAGCTGGGAGCTGGCTGCCCTGCCCCAACGGTGCGGCTCAGACTGGGGAGACAGTGTGGCACCCCCGGGACCAAGTTCCAAGTCCTCTGGCTGAGTCCAGCCCCACGCACAACCCCTTCCGAGTTCCCTGCTTCTACACCATCAACCATGAGCTCTCTGCCCTCTCTGCCGGCTCCCGAGAGCCTGGGCACGGAGCCTGTCCCAGGAGCTCCCCAGGCTCAGCCCTGGAGGTCCTGAGCAGTGGCACTGAGTCCCGAGGCTCGCTGAGAGGGAGGTGAGAGAGCCAGCTGGCAGCGAGGACAGAAAGAGGAAAGAATAAGTCTGGAGCTGCAGAAGGGAGAGGGACGGGAGCCTGGCTCTGAGGTCCCAGGTGCGCCCCCCCATGTGGAGCTGGTGCAGCGGGGGGCGGGGGGGCAGACACACCGTTCATGCGGCAGGCAGAGAGGCCCGTATGCACCTACCGTGGCTGACGCTCCTCAGGGGTCACTGATAGTGATTCTGAAAGACAGCACCAAATCAACATGGCAGTTCACACGCACGGACGGGGCAGGCCTGGGGGGCGGGTCACGCACACGCACACGCCCGGGCGTGCACACACATGCTGGGAGGCCCCACGGCCCCGCATGCACACGCTGACACACATGCCCGCAAACAACACGCATACACCTCCCCCGCCTCCCACTGCCCAGCGCCCTCACTGGCCGGCACGTGCAGCACGGACGTGGGGCATGCAGCCACTCGGCACACTGAAGCACACGCGTGGGCTGAGTCACAACACAGAAGCTCGCCCATACACAGGAGGCATTTGCACCAGCTCCCTGCACACTCGTGCCTGGCGTGCTCAGAGGGCCACCTGCAGTGCTCCATATGGGACTGATCTTGCTTTCTTAGGGTCCAGCTGCCATTTCTCTGCCCGAGAACTTTCCATGGCTCCCTAGTCCCCACAGCATTGAGTCCCAAGAAGACAAACTCTTCGGTGAACTTTTAAGTTTCTGCAGCCTGCCCCACCGTACCCAGGGCAAACTTTTCTTATTCTTCCTCCTTCTATCTGTACTCTTCTCTGGCCAGCGGCTCTCCTCAATGCATCCCACACTAAACCTTCGCCCGCACCGACCCAGGTGTCCCTGACTCCTCATCACCTGAGTCTTATCTCAATCAGCCCCCAGACCGCCCCCAGGTCAATCTGTCTTGAAGCTTCCCAGACTGTTCTCTTCCCCCGAGGCAGGGCCGTGACTTGCCAAGTGTTTTCCGTGTGTTAGCAAGACTGGAGTTAGAGCAGGTGCCAAATCTTCCTCTTCCCATATGTCACCCCTCAGCGCAGACCTGGGCATGTCAAATACCCTTAAGAATCTGAACTCAGAAGGGAAGTTAGCAAAATGCTCCTATAGCCAAATTTGCAATTCATGCGGCTTCTCTACAGTCACTGTCTCCCTTGATCCTCACACCAGCCCTGGGAGAAAGGCAGAACGTTAAATATCATGTGGTAGAAGGGAAACTGAGGCCCTGGAAGGGAAAGTGACTTGCCTAAAGCCCAGGATAAACCAGAACCTCTGGACTCCAATCCAGCGCTCTTGACCAATACCACGCTGCCTGCTTTACCCCATCTGCTTTGGTCATCAGATCACCGTGGAAGCAAGTCCCATCTCTGCTTCATTTGGGGCTCATGGGGGCTAGACCCACGAAGGCTAGGCCCTACCCTCCAGCCATCTGGAAACACAAGCGGATGCTATTGGTCTGATGTGTTCTTCCTCAAGGAACGTGGCCAATGGAAACAGGACTGAGATATCAGAATGAGCTTCCTTGAAAAAGGGTCATGAATCAAGAAGGCAAATCCAAGGGATGAAGTAGAAGCCTTTTCCTTGGAAATCTCTGGGAATGGGGCAGCCTTCACCCACTCCTGCCCCAACACCCACCATGTTGGTCCAGGCCAGGTAGGGCCAGAGGCAGGGCCAAAGAAGAAAGCCATTAGACTGCCCCATGGCCCCCAGTCCCCTTTCCCAGCTGCTCCGTGTCCTAGCCCGTGCCTGGATGCCATTCTTACACTCACACTCGTGTGCACGCCCACACACACATCACACACCTTGCCGGTCAGTCACAGCCTGGCCTCTGTTCCTGTGGGCCAGAGGCCAGACACCCCCTGGGACAGCTCAAAGAGTCAGGACTCGGAGTAGCCCTGTAAGTGAAAAACTCCATATCTGGAGAGGATCTGGGTTCAGAGATGCCCAGACCTGAGGTAGGTCACTAGGGGCTGGGAGAGAGAAGTTGAGGACGGAATGGAGAACGGAGGAGAGCGAGGAGAAAGGAGGAGGAATGCAACGTGTGGGAGAGAGAAGTGAAAAGGGAGGGAAGCGCCATGCAAGTGCTGAAAAGAAGGGGGCAGGTGGGATGAGTCCCACAGCCCCCTCCCCAGAAAGGACCACCTCCGGGACTCAGAGCTCCCTAGGGCGCAGGCTCCGCCAGCCCTCGGCCACACGTCCGGTGGCTCCGGCACCCACGTCCCGAGCGCCCTGGATGGAGAGGGCCGGCTCTGGCCACACCTCCCTCCCGGCTACGCCCGCCCGGTGGTCTCGCCCACCGTATTCAACCCCTACTCACCTGGGGACCCCGGGCGGGGCGCGGTTGGGGCGCGAGGGCACCTGTGGGGGAGGGCCGAAGGGGTCAGGGGAAGCCCCCGGCCTGGAGGGCACGGGGGGCGCCCCCCCCAGGGCGGACCCAGCAGGCGGAGGCCCAGGAGCAGGGCCCCGCGACCCGGGCCGGGCTGGGGGCACGGCGGGGGCTCGGCGCTGCGGCGTGGGGCTGGACGTGGGTGACCTGCGGGCGACAGGGCGCGGAAGACAAGGAGGGGAAGAGATGAGCAGCTCCGCCCCACCTTGAGGCCCCGCCCCAGCCCAGCGCCGGTCACGCCCATGCGCGGAAGCCCCGCCCCGCCGCGCCCTACTTGTTCCCGGAGTTTAAGCCCCGCCTCCGGTGGCTCCAAAGTTCCAGCTCCACCCAGCCCCGCAGCCAGCGCTCCACGGCAAGCCCCGCCCCGCAATAAGCACCGCCCACTTCTAAGCCCCGCCCCCTGCTCCAGGTGGGAGCCGTTCCGGTGACGCGGGCGCGCCACTGCCCGGTCCCGGCCCTCCTCCCGCGGGCCCCGGGCTGGGGGGCTTTGGGGCCGTGGGGGCCGGCCCTGGTACCTGCGTCCGGCCGGTACGCTCTGCACCTGCAGCCAGGAGTCGTCCACGGGCGGGGGCATGGGCGTGCTGACAGTGGTCGTGTTGATATCGCCGATGATGCTGAGCGCCTCCTTCAGTGCGTGGTACATGCGCAGCATCTCGTCGCGCCGCTGCGCCTGCTCCGCCGACTCCTCCATCAGCGTGTTCTGGTCCCCGCACGAGTACAGGTTGGCCAGCAGCTCCGAGAAGATGAATTCCTTCGTCTGCGGGCGCGCGAACAGAAGGACGGGCTGGGACCTGACGCCTGTACCACTCTGAACCCCCGTGGGACTGTACGCTGGACTGGGAGCTCGGGGGTCCTGGCTTTGCCACCGCCTGACCTTGGAGATCTCCCCTGCTTCCCCGTCTCCCTCCTTGCCCTTTTCTCAGATGGTCCAGAGGGGAAAAGTGACCTGTCCCAGGTCATGGATGTGGGAAGGCACTCGGGGCCCACCATGCAACCGGGACACCTAGTTACCCAGCTGTGTTTCAGCCTCAGGTTCCCCATCTATAAAATGGGGCAGTTAGTTACATCCTTTCCAAGGACTTGCATACTCCATGGGACCAAAATAAGGGAGATGACAGTTTAAAATTTTCTGACCTTGAGTAACAGGTGTGAATGCGTGCTTGGATTGGGTGAAATGTGAGTCTCTGTGTGTAGGCGGTGGGTTAATGTGCTCCTTATACTCCGCAGGTGCTGGTCCTGGGATACTCATGGAGAGGCATTGAGACTTACACCATAGGCCTGTGTCTCACTTATCTGTTGTTCAAATATATATTGAGCACCTACTCTGTACCAGGCACTGTGTTGTTCTGCACTTTATATTCCCTTACTTCTCAACTCTATTATCCGTATTTTTACATATAGGGAAACAGAGGCTCCGAGAGGATAGTTTACTGAAAGTCAAACAGAATTTGTGGCAAATCCAGGATTCAAACATAGTTCTAATTCTCTGGGGGCCATGCCTTTTCATTAAGCCATGGATGGTAGTGATTCTGCGGGGCATGCCTTTCAAAACATGGCCTGGGAGTTCTCAAAAGATGTGATTCCTAGTTCCTTTTGGGAAACATTTAAGCATGTTTGGAACAACTTGGGTATGTGACTCTACAACATAATATACAAAGCTCACATTATATTTCTTCTGGACAGCTCTCGTGTGGACCTATACTTACCTCGCTAGACCTGATCCCAAGGGACTGGGCTATGCCTCCCCCAGGCCAACCTGGTCGCTGCCTCCCTGGTCCCCCAAGAGCACCCTCCGCCCATGAAGGGTTGCACCCACGTTGTTGATCATGAGGTGCATGATGGTCTTCGGCATGAGGTCCCGCACGGTCTTGTTTACGATGGCCATGTATGAGTCCACCAGGTTCCGGATGGTCTCCACCTGCCGCTCTAGCTGCGGGTCCATGGAGTGCATGAAGCTGTCTGAGCCGTTCTCCTCAGTCTCGCTGGCCTGCCGTTGAGAATAGAGGGCATCAGGGTGGCTGGGCCCTCGCAGCCAGGTTCCAGGCACCCCCAGGGTCTCGGCCCCTCCAAGGGTGCCTGGAACACTGCCATACAGAGAACAGACACCAGGTCCCCCAAACACTCTGCGTCTGCACTCTGCCCACCCCAGTGCCTCTTAGGACCCCAGACCCTCATTCAGCCTTATCTTGGCTCTCAGTCTAGTGCCTAGAATTTGCCTCAGTTTCCCAGTCCATCAGTTAGGAAAGAACTTCTGAGGTCCCTTCCTGATGCTAAAGACCTGGCCAGAGCTGCTGCCAGTCTGGAGACACCTGGCAGAAGGCGAGGGAGGGGCACACTCACTTTCTCCTTGTCCTGGGAGGCCCACACCAAAGCCATAGAGGTCACGACACCAGCATTGCCGCCGCCGCCGCCGCCACCAGCAAGCACGGCCCAAGCAGACACACACAGAAAGGAGAAGGCGAGTGAACCCAGGGCACTCTACCCCAGCTCTAAGGTAACTCGAGACATCCCCACAGCGAAAGAGAGGAGGAAAGTGAAGGTGGCCACAGAAAGCCACCACGATGCGAAAGGGATGCAGGAAATGCCATCTGTGGCAGAGGAGGGTCACAAAGGACAGGAGGAAGGCTTCACTCTGATCCCAGAGTAGGGGGAGGATCCGCGCTGGTTCTGAGCCGCGTAAGGGCTCAGAAACGTGACATGACTTGATATCACTGACGATGGTGACCCTGGGCCCCCTGTGGGAAGTAGCTTGCTCCCCCCTCCCCCGCCACTCACCCCAACACGCTCAGGATACACGCCAGCCCTCAGGAAGGAGGCCTTCCAGCTATCCACCTCCTCCTGTGTCTCACAGGCCAGTTCCAGCTGCCGATAATCCTTGTAGACATTCCTGCAAGATGGGGCAGGCGGTGAGGGGAGAAGGCGTGAAACCCATTCACGCAGGTGGTGAAGGGCACGCACGGATTGGGGGCATCACGTCTGGGGTCCAGGCCTGGCTTTCTCATTTCCCAGCTGTGCGACCCTGGGCAAGTCCCCTCCCCTTCCAAGCTTCCATTTCCTCGCCTGGAAGATGGGTTAATAAAACAACTCCTGCCTCCCTGGGTCATTTTGAGGATTCAGTGAAATTAGCAGTAAAATGCTCTACTAGAAAGGGACTAAAAAAGAGGGGGCGGGGATGAGCCCTCAAAAGAGGGGTATCCCTGACCATGCAGCCCCATTGGCTCCCCCTCGCTGCCTGGGGACCTCCCTGATGGCAGCTCTACTCACCCCTCATCTCGAGTAAGGGGAAGCCCACAGGAGTCAGCCCTGGCTTGGGAGGCGAGAGGCCCGGTACCATCACCGACCCCACTGGACACTGAGCAACAAGAAGGGGATCGGGCCTGATGGGCTCTTCCTTGTCCCCCCGGGCCTGGCAGAATGTCTTATGCAGAGCAGGTGCTCACCAAGTGACTGTCTAAATATTTGTCAAAGGAATGACTTGCTGTGGGGCTTGGGGCAAGTCCCTCTCCTTTCTGCTCAGTGAGGGTGGTTTGGGGCTCCAGTCTGGGGACCCACCTCTGCTCAGTGTTAAAGAGGGCAAAGATGTGCTTGCTTGACATGAAACCTTTCTCCACGTCCCGTAGCTTCAGGTTGTCCACGGAGAGCATGTATTTCTTCTCTTTCTCCTGTGGATAGAGGTGGGAGCGATGGGCGAGGTCACACTGCTCCCCGCTCTGCCTCACAACCCAAGAGCGTTCCGGGCGGTGGGGCGGGGTGGGGGTGCTGGGGCTCTGGAGCCCCAGAGCGGCCCTGGGCTGTGGGGGCACCTGCGTGCCATGCACAACACAGGTGCCATCTGAAGAGAGCCTGGCATGGAGCCCTGGGCCTGCCAGGCGCCTCTGGTTCCCAATGGCACTCAAGCCATCCCCACCACCTCTGCATACATGCCAGAGCCCAAGAGCGCAGGGTGGCGAGACCGAGGGTGACTCCCAGTCCCACCCCAAGCAAGCCCTGGATGCCGTCCAGGCCAGCCCCAGCCAGGGACCCCGCACTCAAGCCTCTCTCGCCCCCAGCCTGGCCAACGGGCCCGGCTTTGGCTAAGCTGCTGACTTCATTTCCTGACTATGGAGACAGACAAGGGGGGCCACCAGCCCCAGCAGCTTCAAAGGGCTGGCTCAGCCCACGCCACCCCCCTCCCCCACGGCAGCCGCCCATGTGTTAGCAATCAGGCGCACAGCACAAGCCTGGAGATGGTACGTCTGTGTGTGCAACATGTGTGTAGTTGTGTGCTTGTGCAAACACACGCCAGCCGGAGCACGCACCCTGTGACCATTGTGTATGTGCGCCCGCGTGTCTGTGCTGCACGGGTGTGCGCGCGCGTGTGCCCGAGGAGGTGCGCAGCATGGCCGTGGGTCCGTGTGAGCATGTTTGGGTGTCAAGGCGGATGTGTGCACGCTCTCGTAGGTGTGTGTGGCAGCTGTAAACATCTGTGTTTGCATGGAGCGTGCCTGGGGGGCACTCCGTGGGCATGCATGTTTCCACGCAGATGGTTTGTTGCATGGGTTGAACACGTTTGGTTTATCTGTAGTCGTCTGGGAGGAGTAATGTGTATCTGTGGATGGGCATGTGGGTGCCAGGCCTACGTGCACACTCGTGTATGTCTGCTGTGGGCCGACATTCGTCTGTAGGCTGCTATGTTCAAGGGAGGCTCAGGGATCGGCAGAGGAGGTACTCCGGGATGGGGCTCTGGGAGGCGGAGGAGGGTTTCTGCTGCTGGTACCCCATGTGCCCACACCACAGGACCCATGCTGTGGCCGGGGGATGTCTGTGTGGATCTCAGGGACTCAGGGCTTGGGTATGAGCCTCATCCAGGATCTCAGGTCGGGCGGGGGGGAGGGGTTGGGAGGGGGCTGGGTTGAGGAGGACCCTGCTCCCCAGTCCTGGCGCCGTCCTGCCCACCTCCTTCTGCCCCCGCCTGGCCCGTCCGGCCACATAAAGCCTTCTTTATGCCAGGCGGGTGGCTGGGAGTCCCAGAGGGCGGCTGGGGGAGGAGAGGAGGAAGTTGCACACGCGGCCAGGGAACATCTGGAAGCATTCGAGGGAGGCCCCGCCACCACCCGCCCTGCGCTCTGGGGTTGGACTCTAGGTAGGAGCGGCCTCCTCCCCCCACTCCTCCCTTCCTGCTGGCCGGCCCCCTCCCCAGGCCCCTCCTTCCCAGCCACAGCTCCCGCTCACCCCTGCCACGTCAAAGGAGGCAGAAGGGGAGTCAGGAGCAGAGAGGGGACCACGGGCTGGCTGGGCTGGGGCTGGGGGGCCTTGGATCTCCAGGACATGGGGCCGAAGCTCCCACCCGACGGACAGACACTGCTGCCTGGATGGACCAGAGGACACCTCCACTCCGTCTACCCAGTGTTTAGACTATCTGTTCAGGACTCCCAAATTGTACAGTAGTCTGCACATTGGTTAGGCTGGGCTGGGTTAGACCCTCGGCGCCGCCGCTGGAGAGCTGGACCGACCCCCACCCGCCATCCCAGAACCGGAACCCGGAGACGGGGCAGGGGGCTGGGGGTGGGGGCATGGGGGGGGTGCTGGGAGGAGGTGCAGAGGGAAAAGGGGCACCCTGCTGTTGAGACGGGATGGGGGTGCTGATGGGCGGCGGAGGAAGCCTGAGAATATGGGGGGGCAATGAGGACTGGGGATATGGACAGCCGCCTGTCTGCCCAGAGGGCCACCCAAGTCCCAAAGACCAGAGGGCTGGTGGCTGGGGAGAGAGGGGGCAGATCATCCTCCCTGCAGCCCAGACCACCTCCATGTCCGCAAGCTGGTAGTGCAAAAATCCACTCACATCCAACACACACACACACACACACACACAAACACAACTTGACACGCACACCCCCACAACTCAGACACATACATTCCCACACCCAAACTCAAGTCACACATTCGTGCCCCAAGCACACTCGCACATCTCAGGGGCACCCACATGCACCCTCACAGTGGAACACCGGCTCTCTCCCATTCTTCCATCGCGAGCACATATTCTCAGGTGTTCCACATGCACATTCTCCCTCCTCAAGCCCATTTGCCGCATACATACCCCTTCATTTCCACACCGGGCACAGGCACACGCCTGGGAGTCATACCTCAGGCACACACAGTCTTCCCCAACCACACCTGGATGCTTATGCCCCAAACCCTCTCCTCCAACGCCCCCCCCAACACCACCCGTCAGCCTCACACACACCACCTCCCGGCACTCACTGCCCACCCCCACCGCGCCCCCCACACGACCCGACTCAAATGTACACACAGAGCTCAAAAAGACCCCGCCACACGAGGACGGGGCCCCTCTTGGATACATTTCCCTGCAGCGTAGCCCTCAGCCCCAGGTCACACTGTCCCCTGGCCCAACATATAACGACCCTCACATAAGAGCACCAGGAGTTCTGGGACCAGCAGTCAGCACCCCAGCCCATGAGGGGTCTAGGCAGCCTGCCTGAGCAACAGAGCAGGAAGCGACCCCCCCACCGCGTCACGCCACCTCACACTCCATCCTTCCAGGGGCCCCATGGTCGGGGAGAGGCCAGGGTTGGGGTAATGAGGTCCAGATGACTTGGCGCCCCCGCCAGTGACGACGGAGGGCCCAGCCCAAGATGGGGACGGGGGGAGCCTTGCGCAGGGTGACTTGGAGGGGGCAGGGATCGAGGAGGGAGCTCAGAGACCAAAATCACAGCCCCCACCCCAGCCCCACTTCCCCACTGAGAGCGCCCTCTCCTCCAAAAGCTTCCTCAGGAAGAAGGTCCCCTCCCCCACTCTGTGGCCAGCTGGAGTTCATTACCACAAGTCCCCCCCACCCCAAGCCCTCCCTATTCTCTCTGGTCACCTCTGGAATCCAGATGTGGAAGCCAAATAGACTCATTCTTAAAGGAGACCGGCAGCGAGGGAGGGAGGTAGCAGGGGTTCTGCGTGCCCCTGCGGGCAGGGAGGGGTTTAGTGTGGAGCCTCTGCAGGACCCCATCACTCCCGGCCCCTCGGCCTGGAGGCACCTGGGGCGCCTCCCTTGCATCGCTGGGGTCTGGGGGACTGGGGTGCAGGGGTTAACAGGGTGTCTGGCAGCTGGATATGTATGTGTCATAGGCCTGTGGGGGCCACGGGGGAGGCGGCACACCCTGGAGCCGGAAAACAGGAAGGCCACAGGGCTGGCGGGGTCAGGGAGGGGCGCCCAAAACCCCTGCCCACCCTCTCCAGGGCGCTCGGCCCCAGGCTCCCCACTCCTGCCATGCCACCTTCTCTGTCCAGCCTGGATGAGCTCCCAGGATTGCCTGCCTCTGATCCTTGCAGCCCACTTCCACCCAAGGGTCTTTGATGGGATTTAAGAAAAGCCCTGTTTGTTGGGTGGCCTGGTCTACTCCAAGCCCGTGGTAGTGTCTGAGCCTGACTCTGGCCACCAGCCAAACCCCTTGATGACCAGCGGCCCATTACTCACCTCGTCATCCTTGTACCAGGACAGATTCTCAGCGGTCAGCACAAACCAGTACTCCTTGGAGCCCCCCTTCATGATGCCAATATTGTTGATGGTCAGCCAGCCCTTCCGGATGACCTGGAGGGTGAGAGGGCGGGAGGTCAGTGGGAAGAGGCCAGGACTCCCTGTGGAGGATGGGGTAGGCAGAGAGGGGCACTCAAAAGCCCACCCCTCCTCTAGCTCTTGGAGGTCTGGCCGGGCAGGGAGGGTGCGGGCCAGACCTGCTGTGGTTTGAACCACAAGTGAATAGACTGGAAGATGGAGGAAGGCAGAGGTCAGCTCAGGATAAACAGCCTGTTTATCTGACAGTCAGAGCCATCTGAGGAGAGGACTGGTAGCCGTGGTAGGGGATGAGCTCCCCACTGCTAAAAGTGTGCAAGCAGAGTTTAGGGGGCCAACTGGGCAAGACAATTCTGAATGTCTTTGCAGCTTAAGATCCACCTTATTCTAAGACTTGTTTCTGACCTCAAGGACTGTATGTGCCGCTGCTCTCTCTGCCTAGAAAGCACTTCCCTCCTGTCTGTCTGCCAAATTCCTCCTCACCCTCTGGGTATCAGCTCAGAAGTCCCATTCTGAGGCAGGCCCTCCCTGGCCCCCAGGATAAGTCAGGACCCCCATCATCATCTTATAGTCTTTTATCACTCCTTTAAGTCTTCTTCTATGACAAAGGCTGAGATTTCAAAATTGTGTGTGTGTGTATTTATGTGAGTGTGTGTGTGTGTGTGTGTGTGTGTGTGTGTGTGACAGACAGAGAGAGAGAGAGGGAAGATTATCTGCTGATGGCAGCCTGTCTTGCTAAATTATGAACTCTCTTGTTCACTGGTATATCCCAGCACCTTGCAGTGTGCTTGGCAGACAGTAAGTAATCAATAAATATTTGTGGCATGAACACATGAATGCTAGGGCAGTAGGGTTCTAAGGGTCTTTGGCCCCAGGGCCTGGACAGGAGTGGGCTGGTAGGAAGTGGGAGCGGGGTGAAGGGTTGAGCATGAATTGAACAGGCCCCTTCTTCCCTGGGGAGCCCAGAGTAACAGGCAAAGGTCTGTTTTCACAGCAGGATGCAGCTGTCCCCAAGAGCATCCTGAGCCATCACCACAGACAGGCCTGTAGATTCTACTCCAAGGGCAAGGCCACTAACTAGACCCCCGTGGTGGGCCATTCAGAAAGAGCTCCCTCCCCCAGCCCTGACCTCCCTGGCTCCTCTGAGCATCCAGAGAAGAGCCAAGGAGCCTGGGGAAAGCCCTCTGCGGTCAGGCCTGCTTCTGAGGCCCTCGAACCACCCCCCACCCCAGTGCCCTCCTTGACCCTCTGGCTTCCCCCAGAACCTTGCAGAGAACCCAAGTAACATAGTGGATCAGGAGCTGAGTAGCTGCCTTCACCATTCACAGAAACACGATAGCCAGGTGCCCCATGGTCCCTCTCCCACCCTGTCCAGGTCCAGTGAGGATCCCCTCAGTGTCTTGTCACTGTCTTTGGAACTGAGTCCAAATGCCAGGACCTGGCACTCCACGCCCCAGGAACTGATGAGCAGACCTTGTCCCGCTACCCCCTGCCCCGACTGGCAGCCTTCGTCCTCCCTTGGCCACCCCCCACTCTGCCAAACCCCCTTCCACAGCCTCTGCACCAGGAACTGCCTGCCCCTCCAACTCCCACCCTGCCTGGGTCCTGACTGCAGGCTCAGGTCTCCAGGGGTCAGGACCGGAGTCTGACTCCTGTCTAGGGCCAGCCCAGTGTAGGCACCACCGAGTGTTTGCTGAACCAAATTGCCCTGGGATATTACACTCATTAATGTCTTTGTTCTCTTGAGCACCTACTGAGTGCCAGGCACTGGGCTGTAGGGCTGAGAATTTGCTGATGGACAAGAGAGACCCAGCCCTTCCCCTCATGGGGTTTGAGAAGGAAATAGGTATGAAGCCAATAATCACACAAACACCTAGATTGTTACAAAGAAACTACGGCCTCTGGAAAACTCTGGGCTATGACTTGTGTGTACAGGTCGGGAGGAGAAGTGGTGTTTCATCAGAGATCTGAAGGACAGAATGGGCGAGGAGGGACTTGTCTCTTGACACTCATTCATCTCTTTACTCAACTCTCTGGTAGAGATCGCTACCATCCAACCATCCATCCATCCATCCATCCATCTATCCATCCAACAGATATTTGAGGAGCCAGGCCCCTCCCAGCCATTCTCACCCACCCAGCCCGCATGGTCTACCTCTGCCTGAAGTAGATGCTAAGCTCATGTGCGCTGATGGACAGCTTGATGGGACTCTGTGAATGGCTAGGCCTTGCCTCTGGACTGAGAGCACGTGTGGACACCCACGTGCTGGTGTGTGCAAGCAGCTCAAGCCAAAGAGTGCCCTTTTGCCCCCTTTGCATCCCGCTACAAATGGGCCCCCTCCTCCCCTTCACTACATAAGCCAAGAGCCCCAGTCCTGGTACTCACCAGAATCTCATCCTGCAAAGAGGTAACCATAGCAACCACGAGAAGCATCGGGAGAGAGGAGAGAGGGTTACTGAGGCAGAGTGGGAGGCTTGTGGCTGGCAGCTGACAGGCTCCCTGGCCCCCGTGGGACCCTTCCCCTCGGGGGAGGGGGCTCTCAGAGCTTGGCGTCCATCCGGCACCCTCCATCCCTCCGGCTGGGGCACTGGGGTTCACTCACCTGGTTCCCTGAAGCCTTCTTCTTGTTCATCTGGTTGCTCCTCTGCTGAGCACTAATAGGGAAAGAGGGAAAAGTCTCAGAATTTCTTCTCTCAAGAGGCCTAGCTTCAATGCCACTGCTCAGTGGGCACCAGACCCAGAGGGTTAACCCAGCAGGCCTGGGTCCTACACCCACACACACACACACTCACAGGAGGTGTCACCTTCTCTGCCTAGGGAGCACTCACTTGGCAAAGCCTATGAAGTCCTCATGATTGGTATTCATGTAAGCCAGCTCAATATCGATGAGAAGCATGACCTTCGAGGATACACAGGTCAGCAGGCAAGTGGAAAAAATATGGCAGGGTTTTAAAATGCATGAAAGGCTGGAAGAAACATACTTATAGCACATATAGAACCCATAATAAATCAATCAGTGCATCAATAATAGTATCCATAATAAACAAAGAGTTCCTACAAGTCAGTAAGTGAAAGACAGACAAGCAAATCAAAATAGCCAGAGAACATGAATGGGCAATTCACAGAGGAAATGCATATGATCAACAAGGCTATGTAAAAATGCTCACCCTCATTAATAAAGAAATCTAAGTTAAAACAATGAGATCCTTTTATAACCCATCAAATTAATAATAAATATTGGTAATGACCAGTGTGGGCCCAACTGCGGGAAGATGGATTCTCATATATTGTTGGTGGAAGTACAAATTAGGATCACCTTCTTGGAGGGTAATTTGGCAACATTTAACAATATTAAAATGCATATATTCACTTCTAGAATTATATATATGTCTCTTAGAGAAACTCACCAAGTGAGCAAAGATATATGTATACCAGGGTGTTCAGTGTGGTGTAGTTTGTAATGGAGAAAAATTGGAAACAAGCCAATGGCCATCAGAAGGTGAAATAAATATGGCCTCCTCTGAACAATAAAGCACTCTACAGCTATTGAAAAGAATGAGGACAATTTCTAGGTTCTGGCACTGGAAGATCCCCTTTGCAAATGAGGAAGAGTGATGAGATTCTTAACTGAGTCATGACCAGAGGAACGTTACTGATGCACACTGCCAGGTTTAGACCCAAGCCCCACTGCTCCCTGTAATAAGCCTGTGCTCACTGAGCCTCAAGTGCCACAGATGAAGTGTGTCTGCCTCCTAGGAGTGGTGAAGGCACAATGAAATGAGGCAGATCACACGTCTCACATGTAATGGGTGCTCAACAGATGTTAGCTTCTACAGTTATCTTTAGAGAAAAAAGGCAAGACACACAGCAGGACTGTGGTTATTGAAGATTAAGATGGAATCTGGAATGTGTATATGTCTAGGGAAAAAATGCCTAGGGGCGCCTGGGTGGCTCAGTTGGTTAAGTGGCTGCCTTCAGCTCAGGTCATGATCCCAGGGTCCTGGGATGGAGCCCCACGTCTGGCTCCCCACTGAGCGGGGAGTCTGTTTGTCCCTCTCCCTGTGCCCCTCCCTTCACTTGTGGTCTCGCTCTCTCTCTTTTTTTAAAAGATCTTATTTATTTGAGAGAGAGAGTGCGAGTGGTGGGGGAGGGGCAGAGGGAGAAGCAGATTCCCCGCTGAACAGACTCCAATGTGGGGCTCGATCGATTGCAGGACCCCGAGATCATGACCCGAGCAGAAGGCAGACGCTTAACCGACTAAGCCACCCAGGCGCCCCAATAAGTAAGATCTTAAAAAAAATGCTTGGGCCTGGAAGGGAACACACCAAACTGTTAATAACAGTTATTTTGTGGGAGGAACTGGCGGTAGGGAGTGAATGAAGGAACACTTTACTTGTAATTTAATTACTTCTATAATGATGGAATATTTTATTATTTATCACTTTTGTAATTGAAGAGATCAATGAGGTTTCAAAAACACAACATCGAAACAAAGATGTGAATGATTGGGGGACAGCATCATCATGGAGAAGGGGCGTGTGAATATGGAGGCTAGGAATTGGGAGCCGGGGGTGGGTACAGACAGAAGGATGACAGAGAGATGGACAAGTAAGGAGGACTCGCCTATAAGCCTTGTGCGGGCCCAAGAAGGGGCCTGTTCCTCTCTGCTCCTCCCAGCTCAGAGGCGGCATTCAGTGACTATGTTTGTGAATGAATAAATGAATATCTGATAAATGACTAAATAAAAGTCTATACAGGCAATGGAGTATCATTTGGATATTCCTTAAAAAGGAAGGGAATTCAGAAGGGGCACCTGCACCCCAATGTTTATAGCAGCAATGTCCACAATAGCCAAACTATAGAAAGAGCCCAGATGTCCAACAACAGATGAATGGATAAAGAAGATATGGTGTATATATATATATATATATATATATAATATATATATATATATACACAATGGAATACTACTCAGCCATCAAAAAATGAAATCTTGCCATTTGCAACAAGGTGGATGGAACTAGAGGGTATTATGCTAAGCAAAATAAGTCAATCAGAGAAAGACAATTATCATGATTTCACTTGTGTGGAATTTAAGAAACAAAACAGAAGAGCATAGGGGAAGGGAGGGAAAAATAAAACAAGAAGAAATCAGAGAGGGAGACAAACCATAAGTGACTCTTAATCATAGGAAACAAACTGAGGGTTGCTGGAGGGGAGGGGATGGGGGGTGGGGTCACTGGGCGATGGGCATTAGGAGGGCACCTGATGTAATGAGCACTGGGTGTTATATAAGACTGATGAATCGCTGACCTCTACCTCTGAAACTAACAATATACTATACGTTAGTTAATTGAATTTAAGTATTTTTTTTAAAAAAAGGAAGGGAATTCTCACACCTGGTATAGATGGACCTTGAGAAAATTATGCAAGTGAAATAAGCCAGACACAAAAGGACAATTGCTGTAAGCTTCCAGGTATATGAGATCCCTAGAGTTGTTAAATTCACAGAAACACAAAGGAGAATGGTGGTTGCCAGGGGCTGGGGGGAGGCAGGGGCTGGGGAGTCACTGTTTAATGGCACAGAGCTTCGTTTGGGGAAGATGAAAAGGTTCTGGAGAGACGGATGGGGGTGATGGTCACACAACAGTGTGAATGGGCTTCACGCCACTGAACCACACACCGAAAGGTGGTGAAAATGGCAAAATGCATGTTATATATATTTGACCACAATAAAAAAGTTAGAGAAGCAGAGAGTATGAGGCGAGAAGGTGTGAGGGAGCCTGAGGCAAGATGCAAAATGGGAAGGCGGGGAGGGGGGAGGGGAGGGAGGGGGCAGGGGGGAAGCAGCGTGCTGCGGCTCACCTGCTCCTTGGTGCGACCCTCGCGCTCCCGGATGTGGGTGGTCACGATGCGCTCCATCTCCTCCCGCAGCCGGGGGTACTGCTGGAGCTGAGGAGGGGCGGGAGGGGAGAGAGCCACGTACACAGGGGGCACGGGCGGGGAGCACCCCCACCCCACCAGAATCCAGGGATCCAGGGGCACGGGGTGGCAGGACACACAGAAGGCCCGAGATGAGGGGAAGAGAGGCCTGGGTCCCAGGAAGCTGAAGGCACCAAGCCACGGCCACCCTTTCCCTCAAGTGTGGGTTCCAAATGGCAATTCAAGGGTCTTTCCGGCTCCAGGCCCTCTTCTCTGGCCTACTTGGTCAACTTCGGGGGGAGGGCAGTGCCCATGGGCAGAAATGCCCCGGGGCTCAGCCTGCCCCGCCCCCTTGGTAGCAGCCATCTTGGAAACAGACTGTTCGATGGAGGCCTCTGTTTGGGGGGCCGTTAGCTCCCAGAGCTTTCGCTGACCCGCAGGGCTACCCCTTGTCCTCCCAAAGGCTTGGAGGGACAATCAGGTGGGGAATCAACAGCCTCGAGATTCCTATCCAGGAAGAATCTGGGGAGGGCAGGGCCCGAGGTGCCAGTTGGCCTCCTGAGTCAGGCTGAGGGAGGGGGCAGGGGGAAACCAGCAGGCACATACAGGACATGCAGGAGCCCCAGGCAAGGCATGCGAGGGCACGGGGTGGGGGGCATGCGGAGTGGGGTGCCAGCAGCATGAGCAGTACCCCGCGGGGGCCTGGCTGGGCCCCGGGCCTTCTTGGTAGAATCCACCCAGTTTTGCCTCCCTTTGCATGCCCCGGCCTGGCACCATCATCCCCAGCAGCATCTGCCCAGCCAACTTGTCTCTACCCCACTCCTTTGGGGTGGGAGCTCACCAGTACCCATTTCCCTCCAGTTTTTATCAACTGAGGCAGAAGGGTGAGTTACTATAAACCCTCCTCCTTCTGCCTGTGAACTCTGCCCTCATCTCAGCCGGGCTCTGGACAAAGCCCACATTGCTTCATTCTCCTGCAGGACTGTTGGATGCCACCTCCTCCAGGAAGCCTGCCCTGACCACCCCCAAGAGCTGGGTTAGGGGCCTCTCTGTGCCCGCCCCCACAACTGGATTGTCATTGCCCTGAGGACAGGGGCAGGCCAGGCACACGGCTTCGGCTCAGAGAGGGCAGGTTGAAGGAATGAGAGAATGAATGAAGAATGGTTGTCTTCGCCCTCCATGCCAGGGTGAGTGGACACCAGCCCCTCTGGCTCATGAACCAGCTCCTCCTCGGGGAGGGGGCCTCGCTGAGCTGACGATGGGGAGCCCACCCACAGGAACTTCGAGTCCTGCTGGCCTGCCCTCCCCACTTGGTGGTCACGTGGGACCCAGGTCGGGCAAATCTTGAACCAGTCCTGTCCCTCTTCCCATGCCTGGGTCAGGCCCCTCAGGTGAATCCCCCTATGTGGGAAGAGACCTGCAGGTTAGCGTGCCTGGGTCACAGGTAGTGATCCTGAGGGCAAGATGGAGGCCAGGGAGATGGGGCAGGGGGCATGGGGAGAGGCAGGAGGACGGGGAAGAAAGTGGCACCCTGGATGCCCAGGAGAGGTAGACGTGAGAGACGTGAGGCCCACCCCCACCCCCCCGACCATCCCATGGATATGCCAAGGTGTGGCTGATGTGGCCAAGCACAGGGGACCTGGGGGAGAGGTAGTCTGAGACTGGGGCTTCCAAACAAACACTGGCTAGACGGGCCTGGTGGACCCGCTACCCCATGAGGCCCAAGGAGGGGCTCCACTGCTCCTTGAAGTCTCCAACCTGGGGTAGAGATTTGGGACTGAGTCACCTCCTCTGAGGCCTCCTCTGAGGTGGTCCCAAGTGCTTCCTCCCAGGGCAGGGCTGTGGGGGCGGGGGGGGAGGTGGGCAAGGAGGGAAGGGGGAGCAATTTGCCAAAGAGCATGACCAATTCTCCCACTAACCACCTGGATGTTACATTTGTCAAGTTTTCCACGTGTCATACATGACAGGGCAGCCTCAACCTCTTTGAGAAGTTCTGTTCCCTTTGAGCATCTTTTTCCATTCTGGCTGTCTCTGAGCCTTTCCAGGACTTTTAGCCAGTTTTTAAAATGGAACATTTCTTTCTCAGTCCTTGGCTGAGTGGGGCGGTCAACTTGGAGCCCATGAGTGAGTGGCCAAGGACGCAGGCCCGGGAGGCACATGATTTGTTTCAAAGCCAGCCCCTGCCCTGCCGACTCTCCTTAGGAAAGTGACTGCAACCTCTCCGAGCCTCGGTTTCTCCATGTGGAAAATGGGCCAGTAACAGCACTTTCCCTCTCAGGGTCCTTGGGAGGATTGAGCAGTACATCCCATGGGCGACATTAAACTCCAGATTTCATCCAGAGAGGAAAGTTGTAATCCAGCAGGCCTGGGAAGAGTTAGAATTGACTATTTAGAAGCCTCTGGCAGGGGTGCCTTGCTAACTTTAGAAGACTTGGGGAAAAAAAAAATAAAGAAGATGGGTGAATTTTGCCATGTAAAGAAAAAAAATTACTACTCATTAAATACATCAAAAGGCAACATTATTTTTTAGAAATAATTTATAAGCTTTCCTTTTTAAAGTTTTTATCAATATTCCTGCTGACAAAAATCTACAGACTCACTGTAAGACTAAAATTTGCAAAGTAGAGATGGAAAAATTCCTATTTTTCTTGCACTCTCTTAACATAATGGTTAGCAATTTGAGGACTATGCCTTTGGAATTTTCTTATTTACATATATTATTTCCTCCCCCCAATACTATATTATCTTCTGAAACCTGCTTTTTTTCCCACAATACATTGTGGAGGGACATGTGAATGCAAATAAATATGCCTTGCCTTTTTAATAGCTATAGTCTGCCATTGACTGCATGATACTTCACATAATCAATCCCCTCTTGAAGAATATCTGGGTTGCTTCCAAAATCTTACCATTTACAATAATTACTGCTTTCCTTTGGAATGCAATTCAGCAGACTGTTTCACAGTTTTTAAATGTTTGATTCTAGTAATCAGTTTTCTAGGAATCTATCCTAAGGAAAAAATTCCTAGAGAAAGAAAAACATTTGTATAGGCAAAGGTGTTCAGGGGTACTTGGCTGGCTCAGTTGGTAGAGTGTGTGACTCTTGATCTCAGGGTGATGAGTTCAAGCCCCATGTTGGGTGTAGAGATTACTTAAAAACAAAAAAACTAAAAAGATGTTCATTGCCAGATTATTTATAATATTGAAAAACTGGAGACAACTTAAATGGCCTGGGTGGCGCAGTGGGTTAAGTGTTCAACTCTTGGTTTTGGCTCAGGTCCTGATCTCAGGGTTGTGAGCTCGAACCTCACATCGGGCTCCGCGCTGAGCATGGAGTCTGCTTGAGATTCTTTCTCTCCCTCTGCCCCTCCCGCTTGTGGTCTCTCTCTCTCTAAAATAAATAAATAAATCTTAAAAAAAAAAATAAAAAAGAAATGTTCACCAATAGAAAAACTGTTATGTAAACCATGATAAATCTGTTTAGTAGAATATTATGCAACCACTAAAAAAGGCTTATGTAGACTATGTAACATACCTCCCCAAAATGTGTGTTACTAAAAGAAAAAGCAGAATGCTAATATATTCACAGTGTGACTACCTAACAGGGTAAATAAACCTATGTACAGAAAAAAGATTTGGAGGGGGTACCCAGGTGGCTCAGTCAGTTAAGCGTCCAACTCGTGCTTTCGGCTCAGGTCATGGTCTCAGGGTCATGAGATTGAGCCCCGTTGGGCTCTGCACTCAGCAGGGCGTCTGCTTGGGATTTTTTTTCTCTCTCTCCCTCTGCCCCTCCCCCCACTCAAAATAAATAAATAAACCTTAGGAAAAAAAAGACAAGAAAAAAAAAGATTTGGAGGAATAAATTGGTAAAAACTTTTTGGAGGGCAATGTTGGAGAAGTGAGGAAGTTACCAAAATTGTGAATGTTCATATACACTGACTGGCCATTGTCTGTCTAGAAATTTGCCCTAAAGAAACAATAGGATACGTACTATAAATACATCTGTAAGGATGGTCACTGCGGCACTGTTTGTAAAAGAAAAAAAAAGTTTGAAACAATCGAAATGTCAATAGGATATTGAATATATAGATCATGGCACACTTCTACAGAGGAATATGATTCAGCAGTTCAAGGGTAGATCTTGTAGTTATGTACAAGTTTCCATTATACACTGCTCAGTAAAAAAGAGTTCTGGAATCAGCGTGTATAATATGATCCCATTTAGGTTAAAACTGGCATATATTTGTAATTAGTTAGGAAGCTAATAGTCCTTATTTTTAGGGTTGTACGATTATAGGGACTTGCTTTCTCTGTGCTGTTCGAATATTTTTGTAACAATCATGTACAATCAGAACAAAATCAATACTGATAGTTTCAGTTTTTCTTTTAAAGGAGTATACTTGCAAGAAACGTACAAAAATCTCAGTAGTGGCTCCCTGGAAAGGGAAGGTTGTTGCCTTCTTTTTAAGCTTTGGCATTTCCTAAATGTTTAAAATTGAGAAGGTATTAGTTTTATAACGAAAAGCTGAAGTTTAAAAAAATTTAGTTATATCTTGTCTTCTTCTGTAAAGAGATTTGAGGCAGCTTAAGATAAACTCGGTGTTTTTTAAAGTTTAACAAAAGTAAGATTGTGTTGCTGAGTATTCACGGTGCAGTGGGACCGTGACTCAGATGTCATGGTAAATACTATGCAATGGGGAGTCCAGCCCAGATTTTATTCCACTTGGAACTGGCCTGGAGTGGATGCTAATTTGCTTACTGTCCACATTAGGCACAAAAGTGGGCAAAGTGAGACAGGATAAGGAAAGGGGCGCACGTGACTAATTATGCACGAGCCAGGAAACCCGTGAAACTTATTTGCAACATGAAGTTGGGGCAGAAGTGCCCCCACCGCCCAGCATAGGGAGCTTTTCAAGTACAGGCAAGGCTGGGCTCTCCCTGAGATTCTGATTCAGCTTGCTGGGCAGGGGCATTTGAATCCTGGAAAGGCTCCCCCAGGCACCTGATTCTCATGAACTCCCCTGGAAAGAACTGCCTTCAGAAGATCTGGCTAAAAATCCTCAGAATGCCCAAAAGTAGACAAATAGGAAGAAGGCGTTTAAAAGGTCACAGACCCAAAAGAGGCTGACCCTGTCGAATGCATACGGATTACCATAAAGTAAGTAATCCAATATGCTTTTAGGCAAATTGGTTTTGAGGAACTGGGATAGCTTCCCCCACCCCAGGAGGCCTGGATCCCAGATCTATTTCTTCAGCTTCCCTGAATCTGAATCCCACTCTGCTCTTCTTTTCTGAGACTCGGTTTATTCATTTGTAAAATGGGGATAACACGACCCACTTCTTAGGGTCGTTGGGAGGCTTAAGTCAGTTAACAAAGATGAGCACTTAGCTCAGTGCATGGCACATGATAAGTGCTCAACAAGTATCAGTCATCCCCTTCTCATCATCGTCACCATTGTAATTCTTGTTGGTAAAAAGGGGCCGCTGAGGATGCTTGGGTTGAAGCAAAGTCTTCTAGCAGAGATGGGGGCCTAAAAGGATCATAAGTGTAAGCAGACCCAGGGTTATAAGCTGACACGAAACCTAACGGCCCAGAATCACCCGGCCAGCACAGGCGTCTGGGTCCACGTGGGTGGCCGAGAGGCTGTCAGGCCTGCTCAGCAGATGGTTCTGCCCACGGGAGTCCATGGCCATGAGGAAGGGACGGCCAGGCCCAGCCCCGCCCTAGCGGCCGTCATACCTTTTCGCTACACTTTCTGATGGTGGCCGTGAGCTCACTGACTACCATATCCACACACTTGATACTGGGCTCTTTGAGCTTCTGCACCTGCTTTTTCACTGTGGCTTCAAAAGCGAGGTCAGGTGTGAAGAGGCCCGTCCTGCACCCGGGGAGGAGGAGGGGACAGGAGGAGGAACAGCCGTGGGCAGGTGGGGAAAAGGAGGGGAGTGAAAGCCAAGCAGAGCCAGGATTCAGGAGTGGAGGATGGCACAGGCATGGGGGAAGAGAGAGAGACACCGACACAGAGAAAGAGAAGAGAACAGAAGACAATGTGAGTGTGGGACCGGCCCTCCCTGCCGCCACCCGGGGTGCTGCCAAGTATCCCCCAGGGCTCTGTGGGGTACGGGGTGGGGGGCTTCTGAGGGACCAAGCCTCTGCTCTGTACAAGGCCCCTTACTGAGTTCAGATCCTCTGCCCAGGGCTTGGCCCCCCCCACTCCTCAGCTATACTGAGCCGGCCCTCTCTGTCTTTTCCAATGCTATCTTTGTCACAGCCTTTGGGTCCTCCTAAGGGGCTGACCCAGGCCAGGACTCCACCCACCCATTCTGTTCAATTCAAGGTTTGCCAACACCTCCTGCATTCACTTCATCCTGACTCCAAAGCCTGGCACGATTCCCTACCTCCACCAGGATTGCTGCATCCAGCTGCCCAGGCTGTGCACTGCCCAACTCCAGGGGGCTCCATTTGCATAGACCATGGTGCAGATGATGCCTCCTGGAGTTGCAGTGTAGCTGCCTGACCTCCACTCTCCAGCTCCTGGTTCTACTCCTGCCCTTCCCTTTCTCCTCAAGGGGCATCCTTTGCCTCTCCTCCAAAAGGGTCTGGAGGAATTCAGCTGGGAAAGACAGAAAGAGAGAAGAGGAAAGACAGAAAGAGTGGAAGTGGTGGTAGAGAGGGGCCAGGGCAGCAGTGGGGAGAGGCAAGGAAGGGAGGCTGGGGGTGTTATCAAACAAGTACTGGATTTGGAGCCCAAAGCCTTGGCTTCGAGTAGCAGCTCTGCCACCTGCTAGCTTATATGACCTTGGACAAGCCCCTTGATCTCCTAAGCCTCAGTTTTCCTGCTATGACATGGGTGCCCTCCTCCCTGCCCTGCCCTCTTGGGAGGTTCTGTGAAGCTCAGATGATGTAACAGATGGAAAAGGACTCTGTCCCTGGAAGGTTGGATGTGGATGGAAGGGAAGGGCAGGGCCCTGAGTGAGAGTCCTGAGTGAGATTGGGGTGAGAATGAAAGACAGTGGGGAGTCAGGGTACCTGCTAGACCTGGGTCCTTTGTACCCCTCTAGCCATCCAGACCCCCAGAGCAGCACCCAAGAAGGCCCTGTATCTCACCTGTCTGCAGGGCCAAGGTGTCCCCGTGACCCTTCCCTGGAGCCCCCAAAGGGGACCCCCCAAAGCTGGGAGGGGGCTCAGGGTCCCTCCAGGCCTATTCTCCCTGAGCTGGGGGAGCTCTTGGTGGGCTCTCAGGATGAATAGCCACCATCACACCGGTCTTATCAATGTCTAATCCCTGCGCCTGGGGGCCAGGGGGTGGGTAAGGCCCCCTCAGAGAGACCCCCCGTCTTAGTCTGTGGTGGCCTGCCTTCCCACCCCGCTGAGGTCTGTACATGCTACCGAGGAGGCGGTGGGGGGCGTGGGGAAAGGATCGCCTGGCAGCAGTGCAGGATGGGGGCAGAGGTGGGGGGGCTGGCCCGGGCCACCGGGTTACCTTCTTGGCGCATTGTCTAACCGTGCTGATTAGCTCCGAGATAACCATGTCCACACACTTGAGACACGGTTCTCGGATCTTCTTCACCTGCTTTTTCACAATGGTCTCAAAGGCCATGTCTGGGGTAAAGAGCCCCGTTCTGAACGCCCGGAGCGGGAGAAGGGCACAGTGTCATAGGCCAGCTCCTGCCAGGAGTGTCAGGCCAGGGCCCCGCCCGACCCCCTGAACTCTGCCCTTGGGGTCCTCCCACTCCCCCTCTCTGGGCGCCAGTGTCCTCATCTCATCTGTAAAACGGGCAGGAGGGATTCTAACGAAGGACTTTCCATTGACGCTCTTTGAGGCAAGACAAGGTCTGCTTGTAATTGTCGTGTATGTCCTGCTTCCTCTGAAGATTCTGTTCATACAAAAGGTGCTATGGCCAGACATGGTATGAAAACTGCCAAACTGGGTTCTCTTTAAGAGCCTTTCTGGGAATAAAACATTTTATTTTAAGACCAGAAGAGATTTTTTTTTTTCCTGTGTCATGGCCAATGCAGTTATCAGTCTGTAATTTCCATGCCAAACCTTGGAATTGAACCTGTATAAACGCAGGGACCTTTTGGTCTCATTCACTGCCTGGCACATGGCAGGTGCTTTAAATTTTCTTGTTGAATGAACAGCGTGGATCTGGGTCCCTGAAGGGGGCTAAGCTTTTAAGGAACCATCTTTTTTTCCAGTCCCCCTTCCTGTTCCAAAGGCCGTGGGGTTGGCTAGAAGGAGGGAAGTGATGTGGAATGGGACCCACTTGGGGCTAATGAGACTATGGGAGGGTCTGGAGGGTTGAGAGGCCCTGTCCCATCCTAAAAGGACACAGACCAATACCTAGATGCTCCATCCCAGGCCCTTCCCAGTGGTTTGGCAGCTTTGTGCAGCTACCTGGATAGGACTTGGGGAGGCTGTCTCATCCTGACGATGGGCAGGGGGCCCAAGCCCAGAGGATGCTTCCCCAGCTACCTATGTCCTGGGCTCTGCCCAGCTGGTCCAGCCTCCAGGCCCTGCTTCCAGGGACAGCAAGGGAAGACAGCAGGTTGCAGGGAGGGGGTGGCCCAGGCCTCCAGTCCATCTCCTCCAGCTCAAGCCTATTTGAGCTGGGAGCCAGAAAGGGTGGAGGGGACTGGGGACCAAGGCTCTTTGTCCTTCCTGAGGGCAGCTCACTTCATCACTCCCTGTGCCTTGGTACCAGACCCTCTGCCTTCCAGGGCTCAGCCCCCTTCCCCAGTCCCAATACGTGCCTAATGCCATGGATATTCTTGATGGCGTAGCTGATCTCCTTTCGGAGCTCCTTCTCATCAAATTCCATCTGTGTAGGAGAGCAAGAGACAGCTGGTCAGGGCCTTCCTGCTCCTGGAACGCCAAGACAGATGCCCCACTCCCAGGGTTGGGCCCCAGGTCAGCAAAGGTATGCGTGAAAGTCCTGGGGGGGGGGTGGTCCTAAGCCCCCCCCCACCCCCGCCCCTTGGTAGACTGCCCTACCTTGACTAGCTCAAAGGGGAAGCGCTCGTGGAAGATCCGGTTGATGCGAGCTCCCCCTGACAGCTCGTAGGTGTCGATCTGGTCTCCTGAGCCCTCGATGCGCTTCTCAAAGTCCACGGCAAACTGCTGGACCATCCTGGGGGGTAGAGATAGTGGGAAGGCGTGAGGGGGCTGCAGCTGCCTCGTGCAGGGAGCCCTGGGTGAGCCCTGTGCTGAGGAGCTGCTGGGTGTTGGGGAGTCAGGAGCTGGGGGGGGGGTCTCACTGCAGCAGGGCCTTGGTCTTGCGGGCTGGGTCATCAGGCCGGAAGTTCTTGTACTCCTCCACCTCCTTCTCTATGGACAGCAGCTGGCTCTGCAGCTTGTTCCGAAGGCCCGGCAGTGTGTCCCGGATGTGGTTGGTCAGTTGCTGGGGGTGGGGGGAGCGCAGAATGAGACAGGGGTTAAGGCCATGGTCACAAACGCAGATGCCCAGAGGGCCAAGCAGGGGCCAGGATGCCAGGGGACCTGTGGATGTGGTGAGGTTGAAAGAGGTAGAAGGCAGCCATGATCGTGCCCACCACTGCCCTGCCCACGAGAAGCAAAGCTGCTGAGGCCGGGGCCTGGCACACAGTAGGTGTATGAGCTGAATTCATGGGTGAATAATGCAATTTTCCCTCCCTTCCTTCCTTCCTTCATTCCTTCCTTCGATTTTATTTTTATGTAATCTCTACGCCCACTGTGGGGCTCAAACTTACAACCCTGAGATCAAGAGTACATGCTTGGGGCGCCTGGGTGGCTGTCTTTAAGCGTCTGCCTTCAGCTCTGGTCATGATCCCAGGGTCCTGGGATTGAGCCCCACATCGGGCTCCCTGCTCAGTGGGAAGCCTGCTTTTCCCTCTCCTGCTCAGGTCTCCCTGCTTGTGTTTCCTCTCTCACTGTGTCTCTCTCTGTCAAATAAATAAATAAAATCTTAAAAAAAAAAAAAAAAAAGAGTACATGTTCTACCCACTGAGCCAGCCAGGCACCCCACGTAATTTTCAATAGAAACAGAGAGTCTAGATTTTTATCTGAAATTAGCTGAATTTTAGACACCATGAGGGCCAAATGAAATGTGTCTGGGACGGGGATGTCTGGAGGGCTGCCCCCTTGTCCCCTCTGCGTTTAGGCCTCCGGTAGGGTGATTTTCAAGTTCGGGGGCTCGCTTTGACTAGGTCCCCATACACAGTATCTCCCTGAAGCTGCACGATGATCTTGTTTTATCACCAACATCACCATTTTACAGATGCAAAAACAGAGGTTCAGAGAGCTGGAGTGTCAGGCCTATGGTGTCCAGAGTCCCCATTTCTGCCCCTACACCACACTGCCTTCCCCCCTGCCTCCCTTCCATCATCACACACACAATGAGGACGCCTCTGTGGGCCACCCTCACAAAACGTATTTAAATGATTCTGTCCTCATGCTGCTTTCCCCAGGCCTGAGCTCCTACCTGGTTGAGGACCTTCTGCAGGTAGGGTGTGCCCATGCGGTCGGCCAAGTGGCGGTAGGACGGGTGGGAGAGGAAGAACTTGCGTTCAGCGGCCAAGGCGGCCGTGATGTCCTTCTTGCCATCGATGTCCTTCTGGCTCCGGTTCACCACCCCTATGTAGCCTGTGGAAGGGGGTGAAGTCAGGGGCAAGCAGCCCTGACTTCGGGGTGGGGTGAAGGAGAGGGGCAGCGGAGCGTGTCAGGGGAGGAGCCTGCCTACCTCTGCGCAGGGGGAGAAGCTTGTTCTCCAGCACGTCACGGGCATCTGTGCCCTCGTCCATCAGATCCAGCTTGGTGATGACCCCGATGGTGCGCTGGCCTGGGGGGCCAGCAGGAGAGGGTCGTCTGCATCTGTACTCACCCTCACACCAAGGCCACCAGCACTCCACTGCCACCTGCTCTCTGCCCATCTCCCTCCCCACACCCTCCTTCACCCACGGCCTGCTCCCTTTATTCTTCACAGAGTGGCTCCTCCTGGCACTGAAAGAAGAGCCCCAGGGCCTTGCACTTCTGCTGCACTTAGGAACCTACCCTGGGGGTCCACCTCCTTGGCAACCTTGAGAGCATCAGAGTTGGCCAGGTCGGAGTTGGCCGGGGACACAGCCAGGATGAGGCAGTTCTCTTTGGTGACGAACTGCATAAGCATGTCCCGGATCTGGAACTCGATGTCAGGAGGTTGGTCCCCCACCGGGACCTTGGTCATTCCGGGCAGGTCCACCAGTGTCAGGTTCAGCACTGGACAGGGTGGCGAGAGGGCGGGCTCAAGGCAAGGGGCGTGGCCGTGGGCGGGCGGATTAAGGAACGGGGCCGTTAGAGAGGATCCGCTTGGGAGCTGGCGGCAGGTGAACGGATTAGGGAAAGGAGGGGCTAAAGCGGGGGCCCGTTAGGGGCGTGGCCAGAGGTGGGCAGAGTCCTGGCAGGATGGAGCTTGGGGGTAGGATGGGCAGAGGAGAGGGTCGCTGTGGAGGCGGAGCTAAGCAAGGGGGCCAGGAGGCCCGGGGCGGGGCCACGTCTCCTCACCGTGCGGCGAGTAGACGCGGAGGTTGATGGGTACCGGCGAGATGCCCTTGTTAGTGCCAGTGATCCGGTCTGTCTCAGCCTCGATCTCCAGGCGCACCTCCTCGAAGTCGGTGAATTTCTTCCCCTTGCAGTGCAGGAATTCGGCATATTCTGCCCCAGAATGGGGTGGAGTGGGGGGGAACGGTGGAGGGGTAAGCCTGGGTTCCATCTTCCACTGGGAATAGACCCCAAACACCCCCAAACACTGCCTTCTCTCTCCTCCCTCCCCACAACAACGCCATGTCCCCGTTATGCATTTTTATCTCTACTGTCCAGACGGGGAATCCAGGGCCAAAGTCACATAGCAAGCAAGTTCAGCGGCTAGGCCGGACCTCTCCTTGCGGATAGAGTGGGGAGGCTGGAGAGGCCGGGGGGGGGGGGGGGCTGCTGGTGGATGAGAGCACGTACCTGTGGTGGCATTGACCAGCTGCAGGACCAGGGGGCGTCGGGTGACGATGCCTGACCCTCGGGGCAAGAAGTCCCTGCAATGAGTTGGGAGTGAGAAGAGGGTCAAGGCCTGAATAGGCTCCCTCTGTCCTGGGGGCACCTGTCCTGCCATGGGGAGCCCCAGTGCTCTCCCAAAGTGCCCACCACACCTTAGCCCCAGGGTTTCGTGTCACTGAGGGGACATGGCAGCCGAGAAAGGTGGAAAAGACCTCCCCCAAGTACCCTGGGTCACAGATTTATGCATGTGAGTTGCCAACAGACAAGACCAATAACCCCCAGATCTCTCTCAGGGATGCCCTGTGTTGGTTCTGGGCCAAAAAGAAGTCCATGTGCCAACCCAGTCACTGCCATTCAACTGTGGCACGGGGTGCCCAAGTGTCCAGTGGCCACAAAGTGGATCTCAAGGAAACAGAGCTGCACCTTCTCCCCTCCCTTCCGCTGTGGGGGAAGGGCAGCGTCTCACTTCCCCTTCCCGGGGGCCCCATCTGGCTGGGGTTGAGGATGAGGAGGGGTGGGGGGAAGGAGGAGGCAAGGGAAAAAATTCATGCTTCTTCAGTGCCTACTGCACGCCAGGCTCTTTGTGGGCAATACCTCATGGACTCCACACAATAGCCTTGTGAGGTAGGTGCTGTTACTGTCCCCATTTTGCGGATGAGGAGACTGAGGCTCAGAGGTGTTCAGGCTGCGCGGTCCGTATCCAGCAGAGCAGACTCTGGACACAGATCTGTTTGACTCTCCTGTGAGAGCTCCATGCGCTTCAGTCCCTTGCAGACCCAGTCTTTGAAGGATGGGACCTGAGGGGTCCCCGAGTCACTGCCCCAGACCTGATGTCTATACCCCAGATATCTTCTTGTGCCAATGTCAACCTCAGCTGTCTTTTTGGCTAGCTCTTGTGGGTGCTGATTCTCTGTCCTGTCAGCTCTTCTCATATCCACCCCCACCCTCGGCCCCACCCAGGTCAGCACAAGCATGAGGGCGGAGGTCTCTTCAGGGGCCAGGCTGTCAGAACTGCAGTCATGGGATCCCCAGGATGCAGGAAAGCGGGGAGCAGGCTACAGCCTGAGGGACCAGAGGGATCCAGCTGGCCACCTCATTCATGGAGAGGCACATGGAGGCCCAAGAAGGGGAAAAGACATTCAAGCTCCTACAGGACTTGGACTGAGCCCGAGAAGAACCCAGGTCTCCTACTCCCAGCCCAGAGCCTGACCTGGACCATGCAGCTTCCTGCACCACCCCCATCCCCTTCCGGCCGGGAGGGTCCCAGGCACAACAGAGTAGGCCCAAGCTCCTGGGTTCAAGGCCTCCTCTGGGGCCCTGGGGAGACCTCTTCCTGCCCTGCCCCTCCTCTGGGGAGATTAGAGGCAAATAGGGAGGAGTCAGCTACTTCTATGGGGAAGGAGAAGGATGACAAATCCTGCATTTATTCATCATTTCCAGGTGCTAGGCAAGCACTTTTCATTTTTGCAAGACTGAGCTTCAGAAGGGCAGGGCTAGCATCTATCTGTCCACCACTGGATCCCACTGTCTAGCCCAAGGCTTAGCACATAAGAGGCACTTAGTAAATGCTGACTGACTCCCCTGGCCCTCAAAACAGGGCTCTGACATGGAAATGACCATTTTACAGATGAAGCAACTGAGGCTCGGCGTGAAGTGACCTGTCCAAGGTCACCCGGATGGGAATGGCAGAGCTCAGATTCAACCCCAAGGGACTGTTGGGCCCCAGAGGCTAGGAAGTTTCCTGTCAAACTCTGCTCCTCCTTCAACCCAAAAAGCCAGACTTGGCTTTTTATGTAATTCAATTAAATTCCATCTAGGACATATTTGGGAGCAGCTGCTCTGTGCCAGGCCCTGTGCTGGGCCCTGGGGATGCGAGATGATGAGTCAGACAGCTCCCTACCCGGAGGAGGAGCTCACAGTGTGGTGGGAGAGAGAGACAAGTAAACATAATGCAATGCAGTGTGACACGTGCTGGAACGGAGAGGCACCAGGCAGCACAGAGAAGGAGGGGATTAACGAGGCGGTGGGGAGGGGGGGAGGCGGCTCCTGTCTCTACCTCTCCCATCCTTTACTCACTCCTTTGGGGGGTGACTCTCTAGTATTTGGAAACCCCCAGGGCTGTGTATATAGGACATCTGTTCTCAGGGAGGCTGGGGTGGGCATGGGGGCCTGGGGTCCACCCTTTCCCCCACCAGCTCCTCACCCAGCAATACCATGGCAACAGTAGTTGCCATGGAAACTACAGGAGGAGCTGGGAAGGATGGGACTCCCCACAGAAAGCCCCCCACGCAGAGACATGGACCTTCCCTGGAGCTCTTCCCTGAGAGCCCCAGCCCCACTGCACAGATGGACCCACTTGGCCCCAGCAGACCTGCAGGTTGGAGGCCAATGGGGTGCTGTATAGAGGGTACGGGGAGCCCAGGCCCCAGCTGGAGGTGTGGTCAGGGGTCTGGGCCAGGCTTCTCCAAGTCACTGCCTCCCCAGGGCTACTTAAAGGACAAGAAGCTTATGGGAAGCAGAGATTAGAGGGGCAGGGCTATGTGTGGGAGTAGAGCCCCTCCTCAGACCAGGATCTCTTGGGGCCAGGGTGGGGATGGGGGTGCCTGGGTGGGGAGAGGCCCCATCTCTGTCCCGGCCCAGGTTCTCAGAGTGAGGCCCTCACAGCTTGTTAAAATGCATGTTCCTCAGATATGCTGGGTTAGGAGCGAGTGGGGCAGGGGTGAGGGAGAGGGAATCTGGATTTTAAACATGAACCCCATGTCACTTTCATATTCCCTTTCAAGCTTAGTGGTGAGGAGCCAATGCCAGGCAGAGGCCCTGGGTTCAAATCCCACCTTGGCCATTCGGCAGTCTGGGTCTCACTCTCTGGGCCTCAAAACCTTCAGCTGCAAACCAGCATCATAGAAACTGGGCATCAGGGGTGCCTGGGTGGCTCAGTCATTAAGCGTCTGCCTTCGGCTCAGGTCATGATCCCAGGGTCCTAGGATCGAGTCCCGCATCGGGCTCCCTGCTCCTCGGGAAGCCTGCTTCTCCTTCTCCCACTCCCCCTGCTTGTGTTCCCTCTCTCTCTCTCTCTCTCTCTCTCTGTCAAATAAATAAATAAAATCTTAAAAAAAAAAAAGAAACTGGGCATCATCCACGACCACATGTGGGCTGCAAGAAGGTCCGTGGAGGCTTTTCATGCAAAAAGCTTAGCCCAGGCCTGGTACATAGGAGGCACTCAGCAGCTCCATGGGGCTGCCCAGGGTGCCGCCTGCTCTCAGCCCCCTCTCTAGGAGAGTTCCCAAATTTCAGCAAGGAATGTGAGATCCCACAGAACGCTCTGCCCACCTCCTCCAGGCACTGACTCGGATCTCAGGATTCTGACCACGAAAGGTTAGGGGCAAATGATAGACCCTGAGGAGGAGAAGCTTTCAGAGACCATGTCATTCCTCCATCATTGTCTAGAGGAGGGGACAGAGGCCCAGAGAGGTGCAGGGAGCTGTGACGGCAGAGGTGGCGGAGAGGGGACCAGGGCCCCACGCCTGGGCAGGCAGCAAAGAGCACTGGCTGGTTCACACGTCCGGACTGTGAGATCCTTACTCCCTACCGGATTCCCGTGCTCACCGTAGGCCTGGCCCATAGTAGGTGCTCAGGCAACGCTCCAGGGAGCAAGCATGGCTGAACAGCTCCACAGCTCCTGCCTTCCACCTGGACACACTGTCCCATGGCGCTCTGTTAAAGTGGGGGTTCAGCCCGGTCTGGCCTCCAGCCAGTGCCACCCCGCACCTCCCACCTAGCTCCTGCTTAGGCTGAGGGACGACAGAGAAAAGTGTGCTGGGCCCACCAGCCCCGGGAGCCATGTGGGAGGGGTGCGCGGCGGCATGCCAGTTCTCCCTATTCCTTCTGGACAGATGGTGGTTTCCCGAGGAGGCCTTGCCTTGCCATCTGCAGAGGAACCTTCAAACCTGAAGCACAGGGAGGATGAAGTAAACACCTTAAACACCTCTCGGGAACCCCAAGGGCCACAGGCTCCGTGTCTGAATCAGCACTGTCCTACCCAGAGGGGTCTGGAGGAAGTACACCAAAGGCCCAAAGTGACCCTCCCCTACTCTACTCTAGGACCTGAGATCTGGGGCCAGAGCTCAGGGACCCTGCTTCCCAGGTCCTGTTGAATGCAAACACCAACGAGCAGCGGGCTCAGTCTGGCGCGCACCCAGCAGCCGCCTTCCTTCCAAGTCTCCTGTTTCCCGGGCTCTGAGCTCAGACAGGCCTGGCATTGAATGTCAGAGCTGCCACTCAGGAGCTGTGTGGCTGTGGACAAGTGACCATACCTCTCCGAGCCTCAGTTTCCACATCAGTAAAATGGGTTGCTGTGAGGCTCACATACCTTGATGCCTGAAGAAATGGTAGCTATTATGATTATAAATAACATAACTTGCTGGGCAAGCTGAGAACACAGGCTGGGCCCCCACCAAACGATGCAGCAGGGAGGGAGTTGGAAGGTGGGTCCCCTGGGGGCGAGCCAGAAGAGTGGGCGGGGGCGCCAGGATATTTCCAGCCAAATCTTGCTCCTGAAAGCGGAAGGCAAGGGAGGCAGGCCGGCTCTGAGGTGCCTTCTGAAGCACGGAGCTAGGGTGGAGGCGAGGGAGGGGGTGGGCCAAGAAATACAGTGGGGAGGAGGTGAGGCGGCCTCCAGGCAACAAGTCCCTCTCTGTTCCCACTGCCCCAGGAGAGCCCAGGCATGCCTACATCACACAGACCATGAATTTCCAGCTGAGGTTTGAACATTTCAGGACAGTCCTGGCCTGGCTTCCCCTGATGCTCTGATGTCCTGAGAGCAGGGACTGGGCTGGTCCCATTTACCACAGTGGCCCCAGTACCCATCATGGAGCAGGGAAGGTAGCTGGCACTCGGGGCAGCCCTGCTGGCCAAAAGAATGATTTGAAGGCGAGCTCCTGGGGGCACCTGGGTGGCTCAGTCGGTTAAGTGTCTGTCTTTGGCTCAGGCCATGATCCCGGGGCTCTGGGATGGAGTCCCACATCGGGCTCCCTGCTCGGCGGGGAGTCTGCTTTTCCCTCTCCCTCTGTGCTCACGCACTCTCTCTCTCTCATATAAGTAAATAAAACCTTTGAAAAAAAAATGCAGACAAGCTCCTCTAGTTTTCCCAAAATCACTCTCATTGTACAGGTTTGGAAACTGAGGCACAAGACAGGGAAGAGTGTTGCCGAAGGTCATAGCGCAAGTTGGTGGCTGGGTAGGAGAGCACCCAGCAAACTCTCTCCTCAGCAACCATTTTCCCTACTAAAGAAAAGCGATGATCTTTCCTTCCTCCTTATCCTTCCCTCCTTCCTTCCTTCCTTCCTTCTTTCCCTCCCTCCCTTGCAAGTGTTGATAACTTTATATTTTCAAGATGGAAATAGATCTCTCTTTTGCCTCCTACCTGTAAAAATCATATGTTCTCCCTTTGAAAACATATTCAGAAAATACACAAAATGTTTAAAAATAAAAAACAATCATCAGGGGCACCTGGGTGGCTCAGTCGTTAAGTGTCTGCCTTCAGTTCAGGTCATGATCCCAGGGTCCTGGGATCGAGTCCCGCGTCGGGCTCCCTGCTCGGCGGAAAGCCGCTTCTCCCTCTCCCACTCCCCCTGCTTGTGTTCCCTCTCTCGCTGTGTCTTTCTCTGTCAAATAAATAAATAAATAATCTTAAAAAAAAAAAACAAAAAACAATCATCATCCCAGCCCCTGGGGACCACCATTGTAAACATTTTATCATTTACAATAATAATCATGGCAAACACTGATGGCTCTCCGACTGTTGGTCAGAGGTTCTGCCGGGCGCTTGAAAATCTGCATCATCACGAGGTTTCTTTTTGGGGTGCTGGAAGTGTTTTAAAATTAGACTGTGATGATGGTTGCACAACTCTGTAAATACACTAAAAATCATTGAGTTGCGCACTAAACACAGGTGAATTTTATGGCATGTAAATTATACCTCAATAAAGCTGTTTAAGACATCTACATCCTCTTTTTTTTAAGATTTTATTTTTAAGTACTCTCTCTACCCAACGTGGGGCTTGAACTCATGACCCCAAGATCAAGAGTCCCATGTTATACTGACTGAGGCTGCTAGGCACACCCCCTGTCTCCTCTCTCTCTCTCTCTCTCTCTCTCTTTTTTTAAGGTTTTACTTATTTGAGAGAGAGAGAGAGAGCACAAGCAGGGGGAGAGGCAGAGGGAGAGGGAGAAGCAGACTCCCCCACTGAGCAGGGAGCCCGACTCGGGGCTCGATCCCAGGACCCCGGCACCACGACCTGAGCCAAAGGTAGATGCTTAACCGACTGAGCCACCCAGGCGCCCCCTACCCCCCCGCATCCTCTTGATTGATCCTCGCGTGGCTGCGTAAGGCTGCTGTGATGAGAGACACGGCCAGAGACCCCTCACGTGCCCACATACACACACTGGGCTCCAGTCCACACTTACGCAGCGGCTATGTTTGCCTAATAGCTCATCAAGGGCATTTCCCAAGTCATTCGAGAACAGAGCTACACCTGGATCCTTATTTCTTATCACCAGTAGCTCGATGCAAAAGAATCTCAGCTCCACCACTAAATTATATCCCTGCTCTGAACCTCAGTTTCCCCATTAGTGAAATGGGACACAAGCCAGCAGCTCCCTCCTTAGGGCTGCTGAGGGGATGCCCTGCGATCCTGGCTGTGGGAGGCTCTAAGGGAGGGTGTCCCTTGGTGGCGCCATGAGCCACCTGAGCGCCCGTGGGCTAGGTGCCCTGTGTGCATTGTGTTCCTTCAAATTTGGAACTCAGGTCAGAGGGGAGTGTGCATTCACCTGCTGAGAATTTTCTCCGCATCCTGCCTGGTGGCCTCATTTCCCTGTGCTCAGATCAGATGCATCTGAGCTGGAGTGATGAAAGGGGAGGCACTAATAAACAGGTGAAATGTTCATATAACCGTGGTTGGAACCGCTGCCAGGAGCCCAAGGCAATGGCCTCTCTCTTCCTCTGCAGCCCCTTGTCCTGGGAGAAAACTGAGCCCTACCCCACACACCGAGGGGCAGGTCATAGGGGGAGAGGGTGGTCAGGGAAGGCATCCTGGAAGAGGTGTTGGCTGATGTGAAACTCAGAGGATGAGCCAGTGAAGGAGGAAGACGAGGGCATGATGAAGATGAGGACAGCATATGCCAGGAGAGTGAAGGGGGCATTTTTTCCATGACCTGCAAGATACTAGGGTGGACCCGCAGGGAGAGGCGGAAGCGGGGCTGGCTAAGGCAGGCAGGTCTCAGGGGCTCAACTCAGGAGCGAGGGGCTCGGTTTGGAGGTCAGGGGCCAAAGAGGGCTTCAAGCAGAGAGGGTCAGATTGGGAGGCCATAGAGAGTTTCTGTGCTGTCAGGCGGAGAACGGGATGGAGGCACGAGAGAAGGCCACCCCAGGGGCTAAGACAAAGGAGGGGGCAACTGAGGTACAAAGAGGTGGGCGGACCGGGGGCAGGATCCACAGGGCCTGGGCTGGACTTGCACGGGGAGGATGACCCAGGAGGGGAGGCTGGTCCCGGAGCCTTTGGCCAGGGCAGTGGGAAGATGCCATTTAGGAGACTGCCTTGACCAAGAGTCAAGGCCACTTCCAAGGCCAAGAGTCTTTTTTCCTGGTGCCTGCAATAGTTCTAGCCAACCCCATACAGCTCTTGTTCCTTAGCTGGATTTCAGTCCGGGGAGGGGTCAGAGTCCAGAGAGACAACCGAGGAGAGCAGAGGAGAAGCTGAGGGGTGTGATCTGTGCACAAGTGGGCAGGGGGGGTGAAGAGGGACGGACACGAGGCAGGGGACTGGTACCCGTTCCTGTCCTGCCTGTCCTGCCTCTAATTCCATTGCTGTGGGACCTCAGGCAGGTCTCTACCCTCTCTGAGCCATCTCCCCATCTGAAAACAGGGGATGATAGTCTGCTCCTCCAACTAACAGGTTGTTGGCTCCAAGAAAATAATAATCAGCACTGCCCTTGGACATGGGGAATCAGGACCCCTGCCCCATGCTCTAGGGGTCCCTCTTTGGATCTCTAGAGCAAGGGGTCCCCAGGGGCCAAGGGTTGGTGCCCAGCTGGAGCCTATGCACCCTTCCTAGGCCACACTTGAGTGCTCTGGAATTCCCTCTTGGTCTCAAGCCCTCCTCCAGGGTCTGCCCTGCCAAGGTGGGTGGGTGGGGATCCTTCCTGGCACCTCAGATGGAGCTCAGATGTGAGGGTGGGGTGTCGGCCTGTGAGCCTGGGAGGCCCCTTCTGGTGCAGGATGGAGTAAGAAGAGACAGGGGCAGCCTGGGGAGAGGGGCCACCTGTCCCCATAATGCCACACCCCATCACGGAACTCTGAGGAGTCTGAAATTCTAAATTCAAACCCAGTCTGCCAGGTTGTTATGAAAGTGTGTTTGTCAAGGTGGGAGGGCAGGATGTACTGTATTCAGCGGTCCCTTAGCTTGATTTATAACTGGAATATATAGACATCTGGCACGTGGGCCTCCATTTCTGCTCTTGTTCCACACCTGATAACACTGGGCCCTAGACTGGCTTCCTCCACGCCGCCCCCCCTACCCCCGACATCCCCCCCTCCCCGAGGCTCTGACCCTGTGACCCCAGCCAAGGTCAGGGAAACTCGATTCTACTGGAGCCTGGATCAGATGCTGTCTGCCAGAGTCACCTTTCATTCCCGACTCCTTGGGGCCAGTGGGTGGGGCGGGGGTTTGGAAAAGATGTTCTCGGGCCTGGGTTGAGCAGGTGAGTCTGGTTGTGTGTGTTCAGCCCTCGGCAGGTGCTCGCTCTGAGCACATGGAGGCTGGAGCACAGGGAGTCGGCTCTCTGGGTGTGGGTGTTTGCTGAGGGCCCACAGGTGCCTCCCGACTCTCCTGGTCTCACTGGGGCCTCCACTCCTCCCTCGGCGACACTGTCCTCTGTCTGGGTTCTCAAACCCATTGGGCTCCTTCTCTTCTTGGGCCTTTGCTCAGATGGGACCCTGCACCCGGGGTGTGTCCATTCCTTTGCTTGACCGGGTCTTGTTCAGGTCCAGCCTCAAGGCCACCGCCTCAGGGGGCCTTCTCTTGCCCCCCTGGCAGCACCCCTCCCTTCAATAGAAGCAAATGTCAGTCCCCTCTGCCGTCTCCAATCAGTAATTTTCCACCTAGGATGTCTCAGGATATCCCCTAATCCTCTTTGGCCTCAGTCTCCAAGTCTGGGAATTGGAACCACTAAGATGTATCCCAAAGTATTCAGAAGATGAGAGCTTAGTAATGGGGAGTGGGCTGTCCCCCACCGGAGGGCCCAGGGATGACCAAGAGAGGGGCCCTCAGAGGCCAGAGACTGGCACCAAGCCCACGCTGGGATGAAAACATGGAGGAAGGTGCAAGGAGACCGGTAGGAGGCAGGGAGCCTGGTCAGGGGTAGGCAGAGTCACTAGGGAAACCCAAAACCTTGCCTCTCAGGCCACCCCTTGGGCTCTGGGCAGAGGCCCACTCACCAGGCCCCCTGCCCCCACCTGCACCCCAGCTGCTTCCCAGCCTGCCCCTCTGTCCAGGCGGAACAGACCTGGCACATCCTCTCTGCGAGGCCTTACCCCAAGTGTTTCGTGGGCATTATCTCAACACTCAGCACAGTCCCAAGAGGGACGTGCTATTATTATCCCCATTTTACAGATGAGGAACTAGGAGCTGAGAAGGGTTTAAGAAACATGCCCAAGGTCACTCAGCTTATAAATGGCAGGGCTGAGCTACAAACCCAGGTCCGATTCCAGAGCCTGAGCCCTCAGCCCCTCTGCTGCGTTCCCACTGGCCTCAGCCTCCCCAGGGGCCAAGGGGGCAGGGAGAGTGGGCGCTACCCATTTGTTAGCCTACCGGGCAGCAGAGTGAGGGGAGGGGAGCATAGCCTGAGAGCTTGTCCCAGGACAGCCCACTCTTGGTCCTGGACAGGTGTCACAGGGGGAGGGGGTGCGGAGCCGGGGACAGACAAAGTCGGGTGGCCCAGGGCAGCAGGCATCTGCTCCCAAAATGCTGGGGTGTCCTGGGGCCCTGCCCACACTCCTCTGTCTACACTCACCCCGAGATGATCTCATCTACTCCCATGGGTTTAAATCCCACCTCTACGCCATGGATGACTTCCAAATTTACACTTCCAGCCCGCCTTCCCCTGAGCTTCCAGCTTGCATCACCACACACTGCCCACCTTACACTTCAGACTCAACATGCTCAAAATCGAGCTCCTGGTCCTACCCCTGCCCCCCCAAAACTGCTCCTCCCGTCCTCCGGTAACGGCACCAACACCCACCCAGAATCAAAGACACTGACGTCATCCTTGAGTCCTCCTTCCTCACCCTGCAGATCCCATCCACCGGCAAGTCATGTGGGACTTTCCTCCAAAATGTACCCTGAACCCCACCGCTCTCCCCCTCCCCGCTGGGAAAGTCCTGGCCCAGGCCCCCATCAGCACCTGCGCACTAGATCAGCCTCCTCACCTGTCCCCCGCCCCCTCCCCAAGTTACACACTTGGTGGAATCCGCTCAAGGCGCTCCACTACTTAAAAGCTTCTGGCAGCAATGAAAATAAACCCAACTCTTCATCAGAGCCTCAGGGCCTTGTAGATCCAACCCCTGCCTACCTCTCTGATGCCATGCTGCCCTTGGGCACCAAACACCAGCCACAGTGGCTCCTTTCTGTTCTTTGAACACGCCAAATTTGTTAACTGCCCCAGGGCCTTTGCACTCACTGTTCCCTCAGCCTAGAATACTTCTCAGTCCCATGGCTTCTCATCTCAGACGCTACCCCTTCCTAGAAACCCTTTCTGACCTCCCTTTTCCCTTCCACAGGACTGACCACATTCTCTGTCTTCTTCATATACGTGCTCCTGTGTTTACTATTTCAGAGTTTCCCCCTCTGAATGCAAAGCTTTTGTCTTTTCTACCCTAGACTCTCCAGCGCTGTGACACCGTGGACACTCCACGAATGTCTGAATGACTGAATGAATCAGCCTCAGTTTTCCCTTCTGTAAAAGGGGGATGAAGAAAGAGCATCGATCCAGACAAGTCCTAGCAGGGTCCCGGCAGCTGCTTTGCCATATCCACTACAGAGCCGACAGCAGGGCCGTTGGGGGTGCCCAGAAGCCCAGGCTGGCCTGGGGCAGCCTCTGGTCCCTCTGGTGTATTTTTCCACTTCCTCTCCGTGGGGGGTTGGCTCCTGGGAAGCCCTGGGAGATGGAGCGGCTGTTTCCATGCTCACGGGTCTGGGGACCCAGCCCTAGACGGAGAGGTCAGGAGCCCATGAGGGAGCAGGCGGGGCTGGCTAGGGGCCCCACTGAATTCCCTCTGGGTGGCCCAGATGTGGCCTCCTCTCTAGCTTTCATGAGGATCAAATAACGCTTTCCAACCCACTCCTCCACCTCAGGCCAAGCCCTCCTCCTGGACACCCGGCGCATCCTCCTACAAGGCCGCTGTCAGAGGGCCCCGGGGTGCTGGGGGCAGCGAGAGGACCCGGGCCTCCGGGGGCACAGTCCACATCCTGCTCCACTCAACAAGCTAACAGGGGCCCAAGTCAGCTGTGGCCACACCGGCCTGCTGTGTTGCCTACTTACCGGCCCCTGCCTCGGCTGGACAGTGACCTCCAGGAAGACAGGGACCAGGTTGGCTCTGGCACACATGGGTCCCCAAGCCTAACTGACCACCAACAGCTCCCTCCCACATGTTTACAAAAGGGTGTTTACACCCATGAACTCCCTGGAGTCCCGCACCGCCCTGTCCATGGTCCCATCCTACAGATAGGGAAGATGGAGGCCCACGCGCCTGCATGTCCCTGTGCCCAGTTCAGGGCCTGGCTCTCAGAGGCTCTCAAGACTGAGATCAGGAACCTGGGCTTTGGAATCTAATAGATGCTGACCTTCCTGGCTGGGGGACTTTGGGCAAGGCATCTCACCTTGGGGTCTGTTCCCTCAGCTGCAGGATGGGCATCATGGTACCTGCCTCATGGGGCTGCTGTGAGCCATCCTGTGGAGAATGGTGTGGGGCACATGAGAAGGGCTCAGCAGAGGGGGGCTGAGGTCACCTTCCCCCCGCCCCATGCCTCATGCCCAGAGCACACAGCCTGGAATAAGCTGGCGTTCAGCAAATGTTCTATGGACGAAACGTAGGAATATGGTTTGTACACCGTAAAGGGCTGCATTTCCCTGGGTGTTTCTTAAAGCACTAAGGCCTCTGGGCTTTGCTGTGTCCAGAGTCCCCGCCACCCCCTCACCCTGACTGCTGGGACACAGGGAAGGGGCCCATCTGTATCTCTTGCCTGTTTGTCTCTGCAGCTCTGAGGGTCGCGTGAGCAGGAGGGGGGCTCTGTGGGAGCCCATCCCCAAGAGACAGACGGCCTCCCCTGCTGCTGACCAGATGGGCCCAGCCGCCCCCATGGTGGCTTTCCAACATCTCCCAGATACACTGCTCCAGTCAGAATCCTTCCCTTTAGCCCCAGGCTTGGCACTGGGCTTCCAGGTGATTTGAGGGGCAGGAACAACCATCCAGTGCAACTGTCCTTATTAGAGGTCGGGAAACAGGCTCAGAGAGGGCAAATGACTCTCTTGAGGCTTCACAGCAGAACCTGGCTTGGACCCAGGATGTCCCCTCGGAACTGCTGCCCCTCGGAGGGAGGGGCCTCTGCTTCCCTCTCTCACAGGCCAGTTGCTTCCTTTGCGGGGAAGGTCACTGGGAGAAAGCTAGGGTTTCTGAAGAAGGTGAGGGAGGGAGATGCCTGAGCCGGCCAGTGTCGCTGCCTCCTCCCTGTCTGCTCAGCCCCCATCCCCCTCCCGGGAGAGCACCATCCTCCTTCTCAGCACCAAAAAGCCATCCCGGACTCCATTTTTCTCTGGGGATCCTGGGGAGGGGGGGTCACGACCCCACCTGCCCCCCTAAACCCAGGACCTTTTGTCTTTGCGGTTGCCCCCCACTCCCCGCCACCTGGCCCTCCCAGCGCCCTGTGGGATCAGAGGCAGGAGGGGGATTAGGCTGTGCAAATGGCTCCCCCCCGCCCCGCCATCCTGCTTCCCTGTCTTAGTCATCTCTGCCCTCCGCCGCCTTCTCCCTCCATTACGATCCCTCTGCCAGGCCCGGGGGAGAGCGACGGTGGCAGGCGCCCCCCACCCAGGGGCGGCGGCGGAGCCAGGTGCCGGCGGCTCGCAAGAGGATCGGAAGCGGTCTCACCGCCTCCCCCCTCCTGGTCCTGCAGCACCCCCAACCCCCCCCGCTCCGCCGCCGCGCTGCGCACGGATGGCGGCGGGAGCTGCAGAGGTGTGTGTGTGAGGGGGGAGGCTGTGCCTGGTCCTCGATGTCCGGGGGCTGTGTCCTCTCCCAGGGACACAGCTGCAGAGGGGGTCCCTAGCCACGATCCAGGGATCCTCATGGGGGAGGGAGCTGTCTTCCGTGGAGCCTAGGGCTGGGGAGCACTGCCCTTGGGGTGCTGCCCGCTCCGAGGGACGCGGGAGCCGAAGGGAGGCGCTGAGTAATGCAGGCCCCCTTGGTGCCTATACTGGGGGAGGGGGGGCACCCCAGGGTCTCTTAGCAGAGCGCCGTCTTCCCCAAAGGATGTGGCGGAGGAGGGGGGCGTGATACCGTGGCCGGTGGCTTGACGACGTTTGCGGACAAGCGGGGGGCGCTGCCGCCCCTGAGGGGCTCTGGTGGGGGGGGCACCCTCCGTCTGGCTGCAGGCGGGGGGCGCGCCGTCCGCGGGGGCAGCGCCAAGGGCTGCGAGGTCGCGGCGCCGTCGGGGCCGGGGGCGGAGGCCCGGGGACCCGGGCTGGGGGCAGTCCGCGCTCGGGGGCGCGCCGCTCCTACCTGCCTACGAAATTCTCGAGCACCGAGCTCTTGCCGGCGCTCTGGCCGCCCACCACGGCGATCTGCGGCAGGTCGAGGTCCGCGTTCTGGCCGATAGCGGAGAAGGCGTCCTGCAGCCGGTTGACCAGCGGGATGAGATCCTCCATGCCGCGGTTGCCCATGGCTGCAGCGGGCCCCGCGGGCTGCGATCGGCCGCCGCTCCGGCTCCCGGCTCCTGCTCCGCCGCTGCAGCCGCGCGCTCCGACTGCCTGCGCCGCGGACCCCCCCGCCCCTCCGTGAGCCGAGCGGAGCTCTGCGCCAGCATGCCGCCAGAGGGCGCTCACGGCGCTGCGGGCTGGCCGTTGTGCGCAGGTGCCGCCTGCGGCACCATGGAGATTGTAGTTTTCTGCATCTGCGGCTTTTGGGGCGCTTGAGCCGTGTCTGGGGGGCTCTGATGCTGCACTGCAGCTATCATTCCTGGAAATGGGCAAGGTCTCACCCCTAGTACCGGGCCTCTCGGATAGTGGTCATGGCTGTCTCACTCCATCTTACAGAGGAGGAAACTGAGGCTTGGAGGGAGATGGATCTCCTTCAAGGTCACGTCTCCTGACCTGGAGTTCCACTCGGCCTCACTGCCTTCTACTCTAGGTTCTGACACTTATTCATGGCGGCATGCCCTTCCTGCCTTGGGGCCTCAGTTTCCCTGTTTCTAGAAGGAGACAGAACATTAATTCAACAAATATTTATTGAGCACTTACTATAAGCCAGCCCCTGTTTTAAGCAGCAGTGGAGATACAACAGTGAACAAGACCGACAATGTCTCTACCCTCAGATCTTACATTGGGGTGGTGGAGACAGACAGTAAATGAAGAAACAGGTAAATGAAATCGTAAAAGTGAAAATAGTTTACACTAACAGTGATGGAAGAAGTAAACGGTGTGTTTAGAAGAGAGATACCTGTGTGGGTGCAAAAGGCCCATTTAGCCTGGGAGGAGGTGGGTGGTTCTCTGAGGAAGTGACATTTGAGAAGAGACCTAGATGATGAGAAGGAGCCAGCCACAGGCGGATCAGGGGGGAAAGCAGGCCAGACTGAATGAATAGCAAGTGCCAGGGCCCTGACCCTTGGAAGGCCTTCTTGGAAGAGCTGGGACTTCTTGTCCCAGAGAGTGTCAGTCTTTGCTCCAACCCATCAGGGTGGTGGTAAAACCGGAATTCAAATCCAGGACTCCTATAGCCCTACCCTATGTATCCCGTTCACATAGAGAGGCCGTGGGCCCCAGGCCTAACCATCCACCTCTGATTCTGAGGAACCTAATTTGGACTGCCCACAAGGAGGCTAGGAAAGAGAGGCCAGCCAACTCTGTGCTGTTGGGCATCAGCGTGTCACCCTGTATGTGAATGGGGGTGGGGTGGGGGAGTACTGCTGGGAGAACAGTGCCCTGGGAATCAGAGATCACCATTCACTCACCAGTTTAATGCATATTACCTGAGCCAGGCCCTATGCCAGACCCCAGAGATAAAGCAATGAGCAAATGGACAAAGTTCTTACCCATGTGTGGCTTATACCCGTATGTGGAGAAAGAGGAACAAAGCACCAACAAGCCAATAAATAAGACTCTGTCAGATGGTGATGGGTGCTTTGGAAAGCAAGAAAGCTGGGGAAGGTTGGGGCAGGGGTAGTGTTGCTCTTTGTTTAGCGTGGTGAGAGTAGGACTCTGGTAAAAAGTGAACAGAGACCTGAAGGAAGTAAGGGAGTGACCCACATGGACATCTGGGAGCAGGGGATTTTCCAGGCAGGCAGAGGAAAATGAGCAGGCCCTGGGCTTTGTTCAAGCTGGGTGATCCAGGTCTCTTCCTGTCTCTGAGCCTCAGTTTCCTAATCTAGGTAATGGGGATAATGAGAGATTTAGAATCCCTGTGAGGGGCGTGGCCCTGGCTTGGTGCTCCGGAGAATTTGATCAAACCAACTGATTGAGCCCTCCAGGCAGCTGGACCATCAGCTACACACATTGTGCATCCCGAGAAGCTGCTTAGAGCCAGCCCTTTACTATGCTCTGAGAATCAGAGAGGGCAGAGATGAAGCCTGAAGTGGAGCCATTAATTTGGGGAGGGGGTGCAGTTTGCAGATGTCTGCCCAGAGGAGCGCCATCACAGCTGGGTTGTTTTTTTTTTTAAAGATTTTATTTATTTATTTGACAGAGAGAGACACAGCGAGAGAGGGAACACAAGCAGGGGAGTGGTAGAGGGAGAAGCAGGCTTCCCTCCGAGCAGGGAGCCCGATGCGGGGCTCGATCCCAGGACGCTGGGATCATGACCCGAGCTGAAGGCAGACGCTTAACGACTGAGCCACCCAGGCGCCCCCACAGCTGGGTTGTTTTACCTAATTACAGTAGTGAAACTTACTGTAAAAGTCAGACTTTATACAATATTTCAAAGCTTCTGGTCATCCTCCCACCCACAGATAACCACTATGTATAGGTTTTATGGTGTTTATTCTCTGGTTTGTCCCCTATATATTCATTTTGTTTCATTTTGTTTTTACAGAAATGGGATCATACTATATAGGTCTGGTACCAGACCAGCAGCTTGGACATGACCTGGAGTTTGTCAGAAATGTAGAATCTCTTGGGGCGCCTGGGTGGCTCAGTCGGTTAAGCCTTTGGGTCAGGTCATGATCCCAGAGTCCTGGGATCGAGCCCCGCATAGAGCCCTGCATCGAGTCCTGCTCCTCCCTCTCCCTCTACCCACAGCTCCCCCTGCTTGTGCTCTCTCTCTGTGTCAAATAAATAAATAAAATCTTAAAAAAAAAAAAAAAAGAGGGCTCCTGGGTGGCTCAGTCGGTTAATCGGCTGCCTTCGGCTCAGGTCATGATCCCAGGGTCCTGGGATCCAGCCCCATGTGGGGCTCCCTGCTCAGCAAGGAGCCTGCTTCTCCCTCTCCCTCTGCTGCTCCCCCTGCTTGTGCTTTCTCTCTCTCTCTGTCAAATAAATAAATAAAATTTTAAAAGAAAGAAAGGAAGTTGGGGCGCCTGGGTGGCTCAGTCGTTAAGCGTCTGCCTTCGGCTCAGGTCATGATCCCAGGGTCCTGGGATCGAGCCCCACATCGGGCTCCCTGCTTGGCGGGAAGCCTGCTTCTCCCTCTCCCACTCCCCCTGCTTGTGTTCCCTCTCTCACTGTGTCTCTCTCTGTTAAATAAATAAAATCTTTAAAAAAAAAAAAAAAAAGAAAGGAAGAAAGAAAGAAAAAGAAATGTAGAATCTCAGGCTCTGTTCATGGCCTGCTGGATCACAACCTACGTTTAACAAGAACCAAGAGCCCCAGGAGATTCCTATGCACATCAGAGTGGAAGAAGCTCTGATATATATTATTATATGCAACTTGAGATTTGGCAGGGGGTGGGGGGAGGGGTTTAACAAAATCATTCCACAATTCACCTGGAAAAAAATTTATTTTATTTTATTTTATTTATTTATTTGACAGAGAGAGACACAGCGAGAGAGGGAACACAAGCAGGAGGATCGGGAGAGGGAGAAGCAGGCTTCCCGCCGAGCAGGGAGCTCAATGCAGGGCTCGATCCCAGGACCCTGGGATCATGACCTGAGCCGAAGGCAGACGCTCAACGACTGAGCCACCCAGGCGCCCCTGGAAAAAAATTTTTTACACAATTGGGAACTGGCAAGAAATTTTTTTGTAAAGCATGATAATGTTGGGGGCTCGTGCTATCAGGAATTAAAATATATTTCCAAACTGTAATAATCACGCTCTGTGGTAGCATCAGGGGAAGAGACGGGTAGATTCCTGGAGCAGAATAGGTCTGGAACTGGATCTATATGAGCATAAGAGTTTATTAGGTGATAAAAGTGCAGCTCAAATTAGAGGCAAGTAAGAGGCCTCCAGGTGATGCTACAGCCTCAGACTTCATTTCAGATGCAAAGAGACAGGGCCTCCCTTCTCCCTCTGAGCATAGTCCATTGTGGGGCTTTGCCAGCAAGGGATTGGTTAAAAGCAATTAACATGAGTCTTGCCCTGAAAAGTGTCCCCAACGAGTTACCAGCCATTGTCTTGTCTGGTCTTCAAGGAGCCAGCACAAAGTTATATACATTCTAAAAAATGTTCCATTCCCTCCCCATGATAAAGTCATCCAAACCAATTACAGCAAATTAGAAAAAAGGAAAGAAAGTGAAAACCCCCCACGACCCACTACACACATATATTTATTTTTTCCGAAACCAGGATCATAATTGTGTATGCAATTTTGTGGCCTGCTGAGTTCACTTCACATCATATTGTGGGTGTTTACATAACCTTTGAAAGCATAATTTCTGATGGCTGTGTGCTACTCCTTAAGAGGCAGGCACCATGATTTACTTAGCTGTTCCCCTAAAGTTGATTACTTTCCAGGCAGCTATTATAAATAATGTTTCCATGAATGACCTGCTGGCTTTAAAAATTCTCCTTTCTGGTTATTTTCTTGGGCACATTTCCTACAAGAGGGGTTACCAGGTCAAAGGGCAGAACACGCTCGAGAATCTTTTTTTTTTTTTTTTAAGATTTTATTTATTTGAGGGGCGCATCAGTGGCTCAGATGGTTAAAAGTCTGCCTTCGGCTCAGATCATGATCCCAGGGTCCTGGGATCGAGCCCCGCATCGGGCTCCCTGCTCAGCGGGAAGCCTGCTTCTCCCCCTCCCTCTGCTTCTCCCCCTGCTCATATTCTCTCTCTCTGTATCTCTGTGTCTCGAATGAATAAATAAACCTTTAAAAAAAAGATTTTATTTATTTGAGAGAGAGAGAATGAAGGAGAGAGAGCACGAGAGGGGGGAGGGTCAGAGGGAGAAGCAGACTCCCTGCTGAGCAGGGAGCCCGATGCGGGACTCGATACTGGCACTGCAGGATCATGACCTGAGCCGAAGGCAGGCGCTTAACCAACTGAACCACCCAGGCGCCCCCCCGCTCAAGAATCTTGATAAAGAATTTGCAGATTGCTTTTCAGAAAGATGAATCAACACAGAATCACCAGCATGAGCCTTATTTTTAGTTTTCTTGTTTGTTTGTTTTTACTTTAGCAATTTTCTAAGCTCACTGTGTGCCAAGTGCTAGCGCTAAGCATTACGTAATATTATCCTCACACCCACCCTGGGAGGGAGCACCCATTTTATAGACGAAGAACCGGCTCGGAGAGGACTCCCCTGGGGGCTCGAGTCGCCTAGCCAGAAGGTTGTGGAGCCCGGATTCAACTTCTCCAACTTCTGCTAGCACCCAGACCAGGGTGTCAGCGTGCTTGGACCTGGTTGGAAGGAAGCCTAAGCGATCTTGACTCGGCCCCTTCTCTCCCTCCCCATTGGCTCCGTCTTGGTCCTCACCAAGTGAGTTTTCTAATCCGGGCGGCGGATGTGATGCTGTCATACACTTCCCTAGCGCTCCCTGCCCTTCAGGATAAATTATGCCCAAGGCCAGACCTTCAAAGCTCCCACGGTCCGGGCTGCCCTTCCACTCAAGGGCGCGACGTCCTACTGGCTCCGGCCCCTGCCTCGCGCTGTGGCCCACGCGGAGCCACTTTCGCGCCTCTAAATCCAGGCGGAATTAGGCACCGCTGCGGCCGCCCGGGGCTGCGGCGGAGCGGGTCCAGAGCCTTAGGGCAGCGCTTGTCACACGGCTGCAGGGATTGGTTGACTCCCTCGGGCCTCCGCGGCCGAGCGCGCGGGGCCGGCCTCCAATCTGCGCGCCTCTAGCGCCACCGTGCGCCGTGCCCCGCGCACAATCGGCGCTTCCCGCAAAAGAAGCCGATTGCCCCGGGTTGTTACCTTTAGGGACCGCTTTAGGTAACAGAAAAAGGAAAAGGGATCGCTACTAAGTACCCACGGGTTGTTTGGCTCAGTGACTCCATGTGGGGACCAAGGAGAGGGGCGCCGGGATGAGGGACCGAGTCGTCATTCAAGGGTCCTCGGGGCCGGACAACTTCAGGCTCAGGATGAGCGCTGTTTTTCATAATTTCATAATTGAGGACCAGTTTGCCCTCCTCACCCCGTCCTGAGTCAAATCGAAGCAACACCTCGAGACGGACCTTCTGTTCGCTGTGCCCGTCACCCTCTCGCAGGGTCTCGGTCCCCGAATGTGCCGCGGCCGGCTGCACGGCCCCTCCCACCCCAGCCCCGCGCGGGGCCCCTGGATCGCGGGACAGTGGCGGCCGCGGGGAGGTCGGTTGGGGACGGTCCTTCTCGAAGTCGCCCGCGATGTCCCCGCCAGACGACAGACCCCTCCGGGAGACATACGGACCTCGGGCTCGGAGCCGCCGGTTCCCGGGGCGGAGGACGCGGGGCGGAAGGCCTGCGCCGCCTCGGGCCCCCTCGCAGCCCCCAGCCGCGCCGGCCGCAGCCGAGGCGCCGGGTAAGCGGGCTCGGTCCAAGCAGCGAGACCTGAGCGCGGGACAGGACCTCGCGGCGCGGCTAGCGGCACCGGGTCCTCCGGTCCTCCAGAGGGCGCTGCGGCGGCCAGGCCCGCAGACCAGCCTTTCAAGCGGCCAGGCCCGGGCGGAGCCGCGAGTTCCAGCGGCCCAGTCGGCTCTGCCAGTGGAGGCGGGGCGATTGCGGCGGGGGCTCCGGGAAGCGAAGCGCGCGGGCCGAGCGCGACTGGGGGACGCACGCAAGGCTTAGGGGCCACTTGCACGGAGGCTGCGGGCGTCGCGGGCAGGTGGGGTGGCCGGATTTGATGTGTAATGCTGGCTGGATCTGCAGAGGAAGGGCTTAGCGGAGTGGGGGAGGGAAGCCTTCCTCCCACCTTGCTCAGAGGCCAAAGCGAAAGGTTGGGGGTGCTGTTATTGACAAAAGGGGCACGAGGGAGGGGTTGGGGTGTGGAGAGGGGCTGGCATCGGGGCGTGACGACGCGAGGAAGGCTAGGGGCGGGGAAGCTGCATTGGCGTCGGACGCCCCTGGAAGGACCGAGCCATGGGAGTGGGGGAGATGGCGGGCGGGGTTGGGCGTTTGAGGGAGGAGCTGTTGGCAGGATTTGCGGGAAAGTGGCGGGAGGGGGGGTTTATTGAAAGCATGGGGGTTCAAATGCGGCATGCTTTTGGCAGGACTGGAGTGTGGCCGTGAAGCTCAGCGGGCAGGTGTTTGAGGGCCACGGGCAGGAGCGGATAGGCGCGGACGCAGGGGTCCTGCCTTACTCCGCGTCCTTTCTTCAGCCACCATGTTCAACCAGCAGCAGCAGCTCCAGCAGCTTCAGCAGCAGCAGCTCCTGCAGCTGCTCCAGCAGTCCCCGCCGCAAGCCCCGCTGCCCATGGCCGTCAGCCGGTGAGTTCCCCTCCGGAGGGGTGGGCGGCTTCAGCCCTGCCACTCAGAGCCCTGTCGTGGAGACTCCATCCCAGCCCTTTCTCCCAGGGACCTCCCTGTTTCAGTCCTGGAAACCATCAGTTCCCACCTCACGAGGTTCCTCTGTCTGCGGTAGAGAGGGGCAGAGAGTGGAGGTGAGGGAAGAGGGAGGGTCTGACTCTCCCAGAGTCCTCTGACACCCCCTCCCAACACACAGGGGGCTTCCCCAGCAGCAGCCACAGCAACAGCTTCTGAATCTCCAAGGTGCCAGCTCCGCCTCCCTCCTCAACGGCTCAGTGCTACAGAGAGCTTTGCTTTTGCAGCAGTTGCAAGGTAGGACTGGCCCCTTCTCACTGCAACTCAGGGGTGGTGCCCTGGCATCCCCATTTGCACTCAATCTCACCAAATCCACACGCTAACTCTGAGAGGGAGCTACTCTCCGCGTCCTAGTTTGCAGATGCGAACTCTGAGGCTCCAGGAGGTGGAAGTTCCAAAGCTGCTCAGCTGGACGCAGCTCTGTCCGATGGCAGGGGCCTGCCCTTGGCCATGGTGCTGGCCTCTGTGGGCAGGACTCAGCACAGCTCCCTCCCATTCAGATTAGATGAGATGATGGAGGAAAAGATCTCTTTGGACCACTCTCTTCCACATCCCATTTGACAGATGAGGAAGCTGAGGTCCAGAGCTCGGGGAAGTCATTTGCCTTGGGTCACGCAGCTAGGTGAAGCCTGAGCCTTCTGACCCCCTGGATCTCTGTGTGGGTGCCTCTAGCCATATGTAGTAAGCCTGTGTCCTTGTCTCAGTGTCCCCACGTGGAGAGCAGTCTCTCAGCTCTTCCTTCTAAGATGCAGCTCCAGATACCAAGCCCCTTCAGTATTAATTTAGGAGCTCAGTGACCTGGGGCCAGCTCATGTTCAGACCCTGCCCCTCCCGCACGGTAGCTGTGGCTTGCTGTGTGGTCCTTCTGGGCCGTGCACTGTGCTGAGAGCTTTACAAACACAGTTCCTCGACTCTGCTGACAACTCTGGGGGTGGGGGGGGTGAGATACACTCATGCTCCCATTTTACAGATGAAAAAACTGAGGCCTAGAGAAGAATCATGTGCCTAGGGTCACACAGGGAGTAGGTGTGGATTAGAGGGAGAGTTAGAGCCCAGGTCTTGCTACAGAGCTGTGTTCTTAGGTACTAGGCTGTCCTGCCATCCAGCAGGTTATGCTGCCAGGTCAGAAGATGTGATGGCTGTCACTCTCAGCCCTGCCACATAGGCATGGAAGGTCCTGGAGTTGATTTACAAATGATCGATGGCAGTCGATCTATGGCAGGTGGAGAAACAAAAGCACACACGATGTATACATATGTATTTCCCCCTTTTTCTTTCCTATTTTAAAGGTCACACTCATCAAAGAAAAGTGAAAGAAAATTATTTTTAGAGGATAAGGAAACCCAAATTGTCATAGACTCACTGACCTCCTGAAGGAAAACAAAAACAAAACAAAAAACACCTGTCACGGTTTTGGTGTATTTCCTCCCATTTTTTCCCAGGCCCAAACTTGGGAATTTGTATATGATTGTGGTTGGTTATTGACATGGAAGTGAAAGGCTGTCTTTTACTTCTTTTTCACGGAATAGAACGGCATGATCATTTACCAGATGAGTTGACAGTGTCTGTGAAGATTATTTTTTAACAGCTGTTCGTATTCCACTGGAGGGCAAGCCCTCGCGTACCTAAACTCAGCTGCTTCCTTTTTCTCCCCACTCCGCTTTGTTTTTTCTTTTTTTTTTTCTCTCTGTTTTAAATAACACGGGCATGAATATCATGTTTGAGACGATTTTCTTAGAACATATTCCGAAAAGTAGAAAAGCTGCGTCGGGGGATGGATGTTTTATGGCTCTTGATAAGTGTTGCCAACTTGCTTTCCCAAAGGACTGGACCAGTTTGCAATACCACCAGCCTCGTATGACGGTACCGGTCTCACCATGCCCACGGCAACACTGGGTATTATATGCTTTTTATATATATATATATATACGTATATACACATGATTTACTAACTTGGTTGGCAAAAAGCGACATCATTAATGTTTTAGTTTACATTTCTTGGAGTGCTAGTTCAGTCGAACGTTTTTTATTTGTCTGTTAAACGTTCATATTTCTTTTTGTGACTTGTCCATGTCCTTTGTCCATTTTTCTTTTAGAGCTTTGAGATCTCTTGATCTTACTGTTTTTAATAGCCAGTTGGCATTCTCTCTGCACATATGTGTGCATGTATTTATTTTGTTTTAATGTTAACTGAACACTCATTGGATCCCAGGCACACTTGTATATCTCATTGAGTCCTCATAAAACAGTGAGTCAAGCGCTATTATTATCCCATTGTACAGATGAGGGAACTGGGGCTAAGAAGGGGGAATTGATTTGCTCAGGGTCACAGAGCTTGGGCTATAGGGCTTGAACTAGATATGAGAACACATTTCACCCATGTCCTCAACCCCTATGCTTCCCGTCCCAGCTTTGGAGCAAGGATTTGAATTGTCTCTTATGGTTCAAACACTGCCTGAGCACTAGGCCTCTGAGTTAGATGAGGCGCCTGCCCTTATAGGAGTTCCCAGGGTGGTTGGGTGGTGGGCAGTGGGAAGCAGACAAGGAAATTGTGCAGTTGGTCCTAGAACAGGGAAGCTGGCGCTTCTGGGGACACAGAGCGGTTCTGAGAAGGCCTCTCAGAGGATAAACACCTAAAGGGAGATCTGAAGGATGACCAGGAAGTAGTGGGGGCAGAATAGCCCAGGCAGAAGGAACAGCATATGCAAAGGCCCAGAGGCGGGAAGAAACCAGGCTTGTTGAGGGATACACAGAAGCATGGCTGGAGTATAGTGGGTGCATGTGTGGGGAGAATGGTAAGAAAGGAGGTCTGGGAGGAGGGCAGGGCCGGACCCCCGCAAGGTGAGGAATGAGCTCCTTTCCAAGCAGCAGGGAGCTATGGAAGGATTTAGGCAGGTGGAGAGGAGTGAAGGCAGAATAAGCAGAGACCTTGGGCAAGCTACACCTCCACTTTGTGTCTATTTTATCATTGGTAGACTCCATAGTACCTACCCTGATGGTGGCTGAGCCGAGTGACTGCGGCCATGCACGCAAAGGGCTTAGCAAGTGCTGGTTCCCAGTAGACTTTTGATGGGGGGGTAGGGGTGGGGGGTGGGATAGGACAGTGTCTTATTATTCCAGGGACCAGTCAGTCAACTTGCTGGTTCTCCCTATGGGGACTGTGCTGGGTCTTTCACACACCTTAAGGTGTGCCCTAAAGCGTGCCAGAGGGTGAGTGGGGTTGCACAAGCTGCTGATCAGGGTGTCCCTCTCCTCCTCAGCAGAAAACCAGCCCTAAAGCCCCCTCACTACCAATGCCCAAGGTAGGAGTGGGCCTTTGGCTCTCATCTCTCTCCTCTGGCTGCTGTGTGGGAAGCTTCCCCGTCAAAGTTATCTGTGTTGTTTCCGTGATGCTCTGGGGGGCTGACGCCTGACTCTGGCCTCTACCATCCAACCACACTGTAACCTCTCTTCTCCCTTCTTCCTGCCCGCAGGGAACCTCCGTGGCTACAACCTGGCAGCCCCAAACCTGACAGCCCCCAGCCTCACACCCCCCCAGCTGGCCACCCCAAATCTACAGCAGTTCTTCCCCCAGGCCACTCGGCAGTCCTTGCTGGGTCCCCCTCCTGTCGGGGTCCCCATGAACCCCTCCCAGATCAATCTTTCAGGGCGGACTCCCCAGAAACAGGCCCGCACCCCCTCCTCCACCCCCCCCCAGCGCAAGGTGAGTGGTGGCCGGGGGGCCGCGGGTGGGGATGGGAGTGGGAAGGTCATACCTGGGTATCAGCCCAGCTTCACCCACGTGGCTCACGCCAGGCCTTCGGGCAGGTCACGTCCCTTTTTGTCTTCAGTTTCCCCATCTGTAAAAAGAAGGGGGTAAGTTGGCCTTGTCTAGGGTTTCCCAAATTTCAGATATTCCTGAACGTCCGATGCGACTTTTTCCACATCCAAACACCACCAGTAATCTTACTGAGCGAATGTTTCTCTTTGCAAACACATGGAGGTATAAATGACATCGAGCACTGGAGTAGTTTGAGGTGTCCTGCAATGGTGCTCTGTAAATCCACGCTGCCCTGTAGAAAGAAAGTGTGAGCCGTATATGGAATTTAAATTGCTCTCGTAATCACATTAACAAAGGAAAAAGAAACTGGTGAAATTAATTTTATCAATAAATTTTAGTTAACCCAGTATGAAAAAAAAAATTAACATTTCAACCTTTAATCAGTATTTAAAAAATGAACGAGATATTTTACATTCCTTGGTCTTTTGTACCGAGTCTTCAAAATCTGGTGTGTATCTCAATTTGGCTGGCAACGTTTGGAGAGCTCAGAAGCCAGGCACCTGTGGCCAGGGCCTACTGTCTGCAGTAGCCTAGCTTTACATGAATTAGCTTCTTCTCAGTTACGTTTATTTAACAAGGAAACATTTTGTGACTATCTGAAATTTTAAAAACAATCTAAATTAATTGCTGTTGGTGCAAGTAAAAGAAAGGTAATGGGGTAAAACAGTGTTACAAAACCCTAAACTCTACACTGTTGCCATCCGAAGGTTCTGGAGCTGCATCCCCAGCTCCTTGTGCCTTGGGGGGGTGAAAGGTATCAGAGGAGGCTCTCCCTGACATAAGCAGAGAGAGTCAAGGAGACTTGCAAGGGGATAACTTCTCTGGGACTGTCCTTCCCTGAGTCCCAGCAGTTCCTCACACAGCATGCTCACGAGAACATTCCAGGGCAGGGGTGGCACCCCCCCCTCCTTTTCGGGCTGCTCTGAGGCCAGCCCACATCTGAAGGTGAGGCATGTCCCTCCAGAGAGGGGTCCCAGCCTTGAGCCTGCCAGTTGGGGCCTGTCCTCACATGACTGCTCCCTGCCACTCATTTTACATCTTGGGAAACTGAGCCTCAGGGAGTGGGGTGGAGGCCGCCCTGGGCCACACAGACCCAGAGCCCGAGCCTCCTGACTTACAGGCCAGCAGTGCCCGTGTCATGCGGGATGAGAGCCAGATAGTTTCTGAAGGGCTGAAGTCCTAATGTGGTGCACATTTCCGCTCGGTGCTAGTTCCTCGGGCTTAGGAGGAAGGAGGGAGGCTGCAGGCGGGCTCCTGGGGTAACTGGAATGCCCCCGACCAGCCGGAGCCGTGCATTTATTTAGCAAACATCTGTGAGGGGCCTGCGTGGTGCAGACAGTACATCTGGCCTGACCCTCCTGGAGCTCTTAGGCTGGGGAGGAGGGTCGTAGCGATGGTGAGACATTCATGCAAATAATGTTCCCACCAATTAATTAAGACTGTGGAAAATGCCACAAAAAGGAAGCCCAGGCTCCTCTGGGAACCCATATTAAGGGTCTACCCTGGGCTCAGGAGGGCTTCCCGTAAGAAGTGCCTTTGAGGCTCTGGGTGAAGGCCTGGGGCAGGATGAGGCCTAGGACTTTGGGGAACCAGAGAGAAGGCCAGTGTGGGCATAGAGAGGGTGAGGGGGAGAGTGGGGAAGCTGGCTGGAGGTGGGGGTGTGGGGGCAGAGGTCAGATGGGGTGGTGGTTTTGGGCTTGGGTAAGGAAGGAGGACTCTAGAGTCAGGAATACAGGAGGATTTCTGACTGAAAGAGGCAAAAGACATGGTCATGTTTGCATTTTAGTAGGATTCTTCCGGCTGCTTCGTGGAGAAGGCGCTTGGGGAGTCAGGAGGGCCCCTCAGTATCCCCCAAATCTGGGTTAACAGCCAGGCAGCTAGATGGACCTGCCTAGACACGATTCCTGGGGGTGCTTAGGATCATCTGTGGGAAGCTCTGGGCCAGGCCTCACCAGAGGTCGCCGGGTCCCTGGGCGCCTTCATCCCCTAGGGGACTGTCACAGCTGCTCTTGGGCCAGGGTGTACTTACATGGGTGGGCAGCAGATGTCAGAACCAGTTTCTGAAAGGAAGCAGGATTCTTCTTCTCAGACGATACCTGTGGAAGATGAGTCAGACCCCCCAGAGGGGTCTGAGGAAGCTGTTGAGTCCCGAACAAACACGCCAGAAGGTAAGAGAGGGAGGCTGCTGGCCCTTTGGAAGGGGCCATGGGTTGGGGCAGGTGGGTGCAGGGTCAGTGATGGAGGCAGACCTGGGGGGCAGGGCTCTTGGTGCAGGGGGGAGGGGGGTTGAGCCCAGACCCGGTCTCTCGGAGCTAGCTTGTGCTCTACACGGCATCGACATCGGCAGTCACTCATCTGTCCTCCGTTCCAGACCAAGATTCCCCACCCTGCCCGGATGACATCACTAAGGAGAAACGCACTCTAGCCCCTTTGCCCGAGTCTTGTGAGGCATCTGAACCACCAGCTAAGAGGTCAAAGAGGTAATGGATGCTGAAAACCCGCCGGGGCCCAGGGGCCCTGTAGCCTCATTCTTTCGAAGGCTAGGGGTGGGTGTAGGTGGGGGACTCAGAGAAGGACAGTCCCAGAGAAGTTATCCCCTTGCAAGTCTCCTTGACTCTCTCTGCTTATGTCAGGGAGAGCCTCCTCTGATACCTTTCACCCCCCCAAGGCACAAGGAGCTGGGGATGCAGCTCCAGAACCTTCGGATGGCAACAGTGTAGAGTTTAGGTAGGAAGAAGGAAAGGGCCTTGGCGTCCTGCTTGCAGGAAGGTCAAACCCAATTCTGCATCTTACTTGGGAGGGCCCCCAGCCAGAGAGTCTCCGGTGTCTTCCCTGGGACTGAGCCACCCGGAGGCAGGCTAGGTGGCCAGGTTGGAGAGGTGAACATGTGCATCTGGGACCTCAGAGTGGGCAGAGGGTGGGCGGCTTTACAGGGCCTTGGATACGTATTAGCAGATTGTGGGAGGTGGGGCTGAGTGATCCTCCCAAATTATTCAGGCGCGTCTGGGGCCCGCAGAGCGGCAGGCCCTTCCCGGAATGCCCAGCTTGTACGTGCTAGAACTAGGACTGAACGCGGATCTCGGTCTTTTTGAGGAGCCCCTGGGGTCAGCTGGGAGACACAGGAAGCTCTCTCTTGATCCTCCCTAGCTCAGAGTTGCCCACAGAGAAGGGGCCCCCCGGGCAGCTGCAGGCGAAGGTCCAGCCTCGGGCCCGCGCCACGGCCCCGAAGCAGACACAGACACCCGAGCTGCTGCCTGAGCCGCCGGAAGCCCGAGTGCTGCCACCGTTGCAGCCCCGGGTTCCGCAGATCCAGGCCCCGGTGCAGGCGCGGACGCAGCCGCTGACGCCCCCCGCCGACGGCCCGGGGCAGCGCAGGCTGCAGAGGCAGGCGCAGACCCAGACCTCCCCGGACCACGTGGGGCCGCAGCCGCCGCCGAAGGAGGCCGAGCTGCAGAGCCAGGTGCCGCCGCAGGCTCGTCCGCAGCCCCCGCGGCCGCCGCAGCCCCCGCGGCCGCCGCAGCCCCCGCAGCCCCCGCGGCCCCCGCGGCCCCCGCGGCCGCCGCAGAAGCAGGCACAGACGCAGACGTGTCCTGAGGCCCAGCCCCCGGGGCCGTCGCCAGGCCAGCCGCCTGACCAGACTGAGGGACAGCCTCAGCCCCCGCCACGGGTGTCGGTGCCGGCCTCCGAGCCAGCGCCGGTTCCGGATCATTCCGCGGTGCTCGAGACGCCGCCTGATAGGGGAGATACTGGAGCGGGTAAGCGAGCACTGGTTCCCAGCTGCCCCGTGATGGGACAGCCCTGCCCGGGTCCTTGGCTCCTCCCCTGGCGCCGTGCGGTCCTGACCAGGGCTCGGGGTTGTCCCCACCAGAGGCTTCAGGGTCCTGGCCGTGGGTAGAGAAGGGGGCTGTCAGGCCCAGGTCCCTCGGGGCCCGGTGGGAGATGGACCCATCTGTCGTTTCAGGCCTGGAGGAGCCCGGCGGCGCCCAGGTCAGCGTGGAGAGCCAGGAGGACTTGACCAGTGGCCTGGATGTGGGAGAATGTGAAAAACGAGCAAGAGAGATGCTAGGGGTGGGTGGGTCGACGTGCTGCTGGGGCTGCTCGCCTACCGCGGGGCCCAGCGGCGCGCCCCCACCCCTCGGGGCCCCTCACGTTTCCCCACCACCCCTGGGCCGTGGGCCGAGCAGACTGGGTTTGACTGTTTCACATACCTTTGCTCTGAAGAACTGGAGGCACTTTTGGCGACAAGTCCCTTCCAACCTGCCCATCCCCAAACTAGAGCCCTTGGTCCCCTCACAGGGGGAGCTTTGCTGTAGCGGAGAGAGCACAGAGCGAAAGCCTCTGCGTGCGGTTCGGGTTCCCGCCCCGCCTCCTAGTGGGACTGCGGCCAAACCCGCTCCCGTCTTCGTGCCTCTGTTTCTCCATCTCTCACGGGAGGGTGGGGCGGGGTGGACTTTACGGTTGGGTGGGCTTAGGTTTGAGTCCCGGCTGTCGTCCACCCCAGCTCTGTGAGCCTGGGCAGTCACCTACCAGCTCAGTGCCTCAGTTTCCCCATCTGCGAAGGGGGCTGTCAGGAGGGTCCAGGGAGACGCCACTCACAGGCGTTTGGCCCAGGGGCAGGCCCAGCACAGGTGCCCCGCCGGTGGTAGCTCTGCCCCTGCTCCCGGTGCAGGTGTGGGGTGCCGGGGGCTCCCTGAAGGTCACCATCCTGCAGAGCAGCGACAGCCGGGCCTTCAGCACCGTCCCCGTCACCCCCGTGCCGCGCGCTGGCGACTCTGCGCCTGCCGCCCCGGCCGCCGCCAGCACACCGTCTAAGCAGACCCTCCAGTTCTTCTGCTACCTTTGTAAGGCCAACTCCAGCAGCCAGCAGGTACCGCGGCCCGGGGCCCGGGCACGGGGGGCTCCGGGGGGCAGAGTGGGGGTGTCTGTCGGGCGTGCCCAGGCCTGGCCACCGTGAGCGCCGTCCACGCCGTCCACAGCAGCTGTGCACCTGCTCTGGAAACATTCCCTGAGCAGCCAAGAAGTTAGGATCTGCGAGTCCAGCAGGCCAGGTCTGAATCAGCCCTGACTAGCTGTGTAGACGCCGGAAGGCGAACTCCCCTCCTTATGCCTGTTTCCTCGTGCTTCAGATGAAGGAGCATTTAGAACCCACCTTGCTGGGAGGCTCCGAGGATCCGGTGACTTGACACTGAAATCACGAGCCCCCGGCCCAGCCCAGAGCGAGCGTAGTGCCTTAACAACGGCGTTCTGCTCGTATTGTTAGGGCCGTTTGCCGTCGCTGCCTGTGTCCTCCTGAGCAGAGCGGTGGGGTCTGGGCGTCAGTCGGACTGCTCCTGGTCTCCGAGGGGCTCACACGGTGTCCAGGAGGAACGGCAGGAGCTCTGGCTGCTGTGTGCTCGCTCACTTGGGGCCTCAGGTCACCATCCTCCTCTGGCCCCCACAGGGCTGTTCTGAGACAGATGGCCTCGGCGGCAGTGGCGACAGGGTGGCCATGAAGCTGAGGCCACAGGCCGCCTCCCCGGGCCCCGGCCTTGCCCGCTTCTCCAGGGCTCACTCTTCATCCCACTGCAGGAGTTCCAGAACCACATGTCGGGGGCCCAGCACCAGCAGCGGCTCGGGGAGATACAGCACATGAGCCAGGCCTGCCTCCTGTCCCTGCTGCCCGTGCCCCGGGATGTCCTGGAGAGAGAGGACGAGTGAGTGGGGGGGTCTCGGAGGCTCCGTGCTGGGGGGTAGACGGCCTTGCAGGCCAGGCAAGGCCGAGAGGGGCCCTGAGTCCGCCATCTGCAAGGTCTGCCTTTGGGTTAAGTATTGGTCGCTGCCAGAGGCCTTGTCACACGTTAACTGTGTACCCGTGGACCTCAGTTTTCCTCATCTGTAAGATGGCCTGGTGAAGGGTGCAGTGCAAGAGTTCATAAACTAGATAGTCTCTTAAGGTGCCATCCAGGCAGGAACAGTGTGACGACCCACATGGGAAGGATGTGGGTGGTGGCACAGACCCCTGCTTCCCTGGCATATGTGCTGACCCCACCCGGGGATTAGTCATCGTGTGGCTTGAAGTTACAGCTACCCTGCCTGTCCCCCTTTCATTGTCATGGGCGCGTCATTGATCCGAAATATGAGCCGTCCTGGAGTCCAGGACTAGCTCTTGGGCTGAGGAGGGCTGGTGGATGCTGGAAGAACTTTCACCACCCTGTGGGCAGTCACAGAGGCCTACGGGGAGGGGAGAAGCAGGTCAGCGCTGCCTCGGGCCGTGCTGGGGGGCCTGGGCTCTGTCTCACAGGACAGCTGCTCCTCAGCTCCAGGTCTCCTGATTGTTCTGGAGAATCGAGAAACCCAGCTTTGTATGTGAAATCTCCCAATTTCTTTTTTTTTTTTTTTTAAGATTTTATTTATTTATTTGAGAGAGAGAGAGAATGAGAGACAGAGAGCATGAGAGGGGGGAGGGTCAGAGGGAGAAGCAGACTCCCCGCCAAGCAGGGAGCCCGATGCGGGACTCGATCCCGGGACTCCAGGATCATGACCTGAGCCGAAGGCAGTCGCCTAACCAACTGAGCCACCCAGGCGCCCAAAATCTCCCAATTTCACAATGTTAGCAGCTAGCTCAGAATCAAAACGAAAGAAGCCTAGGGAGCGAGCCCGAATCCAGCCCCATCCCAGGCTGGGCAGTGGTTGGGGACTCTGCCGGGAGCGCTCACAGGGTCACAGCTCGGAGCTTGTTGCCTGCATGCCCTGGGTGATGGAGCGCTCTCTCCAGAGGCAGCGGCGTCTCTGTTAGGTGGTTCTCACTTTGAGAAGAACTTCCTGACGTGGTTGTGTAGCACGTTCTCGAGCCTTAAACCTCCCCTGCTCGAGGACCCAGGAATTATACTTAGGTGAAGTGATCATAAATACAGAAGAAAGGTGAAATCCAAAGAAGTTCCTTGCAGAGAACTGTCATGGTGAAAAAGTTTAATTGGAAACTGTTGAAAATCTCCACTCCTGTGGGATGAGTTAGCTCAGGCTCGTCCACTTGGTGGAATAGCTCATAAAAGACAATACCAAGGAGTTCATGAGACCGTGGAAACAGGTATGACGTCGGGTTAGAACAGGGTTCACATCTGCATTTGCAGAATGAGCTCGGTTATATAAAAACCTATCTTGTGGACACAAGAAAACTAGAAAGATGTAGCCCATCCTACGAGCAAGCTTTAGGTGCAGGAGATTCACTGAACCATCTCCCCTTGAAGCCTCACTGGGGCCCCTGAGGCCACACAGAGCATGGCAGTCCTTCCGATAGGCTGCCTGTCCTTCATCCAATGCAGTCAGAAACTTGGGGCCGATCCCGTGCCTGGCCCTGGGACTTTGGGAGTCCTGGCCTCCCAGAGCTCACCACGGTTCAGCGGGGGCAGAGAAAGGATCAGGTCCTCCCTGTCCGTTGTAGAAAATGCTGTGGTGGGCGCCTGGGTGGCTCAGTCGTTAAGCGTCTGCCTTCGGCTCGGGTCATGATCCCAGGGTCCTGGGATCGAGTCCCGCATCGGGCTCCCTGCTCAGCAGGAGGCCTGCTTCTCCCTCTCCCACTCCCCCTGCTTGTGTTCCTGCTCTCGCTCTCTCTCTCTCTGTCAAATAAATAAATAAAATCTTTAAAAAAAAAAAAAAAAATGCTGTGGTGATGGCCCTTTGGGGTGCCAGGGGCGAGTCTGGCTTACAGGTAGGGGGCAGGCCCAGGAGTAGGGGGCGGGGCAAGAACAGCTCCAGGAACTACAGGGCATCTAAACTGAAGGATAAAGAGTTTTCAGGGCCAGATATGCTCAGGTGTGTCACTGTCCTGCTGGCCTCCTGGGATCCCAGATGCTTCTAAATCTCCCCACACCCCACCAAGCTTCCTTGGTTATTATTCTTGTCTAAGTATTTTTCCAGATGCATCTCAGAACCGTTGTTAAGTTTCTAAAAACACATCGTGTTGGAGTTGCATTACATTTATGGAGCGTCTTGGGAGAGCAGCTGTCTTTCCAACAAGGGCAGTGTCACATTCCTTGTTCTAATTGTTACCATTCAGAGAGCCCCCGCCGAGGCGCTGGTGTAACACCTGCCAGGTCTACTACATGGGGGACCTGATCCAACACCGCAGGACGCAGGACCACAAGGTATGAGCTGCGAGGGCGCCCACACGTGCTGTCTCCCTGCCACGGGGCTTGTGGGGGTCCTCCTGGCAGCTCCTCTCTCTCCCCGCCCTGTCTCTGTCCTCCATTGCCACCTGCCGACATGTCTTGAAGCCCGTGGCACAGGGAGGGGCTGTGTGTGCCCATGTTCTGGGAAAGGGGCGGAGCACAGCCAGCTGATGACAGATTTGGAGGCCTGCAGGTGGGAGAGGAGGTGTCACTGGGCACAGCCTGGCTGCCCCTGGGGACACCGCCCGCCACCCACTTGGCCTGCCCTCCTTTCGTCAGATCGCCAAGCAATCCCTGCGACCTTTCTGCACTGTTTGCAACCGCTATTTCAAGACCCCCCGCAAGTTTGTGGAGCACGTGAAGTCCCAGGGGCACAAGGACAAAGCCAAGGAGGTAACCCCCAGCTCCCTCGGAGGACATGGGCCCAGAGAGGCACAGAGCCTGGGCCGAGGCCACACAGCGGGTTGAGGTTTATCCCAGCCTGAACTCGGCAGGTCTGGAGAGATTGGGACTCTCGGGGGTGGGGTGGCACCTCGTCTGCCCAGAGCTGACCTGAGCCCTGGCCCATTCCCCTGGGCAGCTGAAGATGCTCGAGAAGGAGATAGCCGGTCAGGATGAGGACCACTTCATCACGGTGGACGCTGTGGGCTGCTTTGAGGGCGATGAAGAGGAGGAGGAGGAGGAGGAGGATGAAGAAGAAGAGATCGAGGTTGAGGAGGAATTCTGCAAGCAGGTGCTTGGGGGGCAGAGGGGGCGTGGGAGGCAGGCTAGAGGCTGGACTCCCAGCCCAGGCGGGACCTCACCCCACCTCCCAGGGGCCAGGGGCCGCGGTGTTTACATTTGTAGGCACTAAGGCATGCCACGATTAGTGTGAACAGGACTGTATTCCCTATGACTAGGTGTAAATACACATCATGAGGACGGCAGGGTGGCCGGCAACAGGACCTCGAAGCCTGGCTGAAATCTTGACCTGTGTTGAGGGAGGGAAAGGGCGTCTTAGGCCAATAAGGGCATGGAGAGAACTATGCGGGGTACACAGAAGAGTCAGCACGAGATGAGGATGATGACGAAGTAGCAGCCAACACTTTCTGAGCATTTATTATATGCCAGGCATGTACCCAGCGCTTTCCTGGCTGAATCTCACCAACTTGGACGCCAGGAAGTGAGACTCCAGAGCCCGTGCTCCTAACGCCCCAGCTCCCTCCCACGAGCGAGGAGCTGGAGGAGCTTGGGTTCTCTTCGTGTCAGAAATGAAAAGCAGCTGCTCTGAGCCAGGCCCTGGTGCTGGACATGGGGATATGTGGGGGTCAAGGCCCCTGCCCGCCTGGAGCTTGCCCGTTGCCAGTCCGGAGTAGTGAGGGGCAGCCCCAGGGGCACGTGGAGGGGCTGTGGATGGAGGGGTGCGAGGGCGGTCCTCAGCCCTAAGCAGGTTTGGGGTGAGGCCACTTCGTTACATGCGATCAGTACTGGCCTGACCTCAGGCAAGCCCCTCAGCTTCTCTGAGCCCCAGTTGTTCTGCTTAGAAGTAACAGTCCCAGCTCAGGCTGTGAGGGTGGGCCAAAGCCCAGGGTGGCAAAGGGGAGTGGTTGTCGCCCTTGGAAGGCACATTTGCCTGGTAAGTGAGGAGGGCACTGCTAAGTGTGGTGGGGCTACCGTGGCTGGAGTCAGATGGCCTCGTCTGGAAGGGGCTCTCGTCCAGCAGGTGAGATGACGAGTCGTTGATCACCTGAAACCCAGCTCCCCTGGGACTGAGGTCACTGCAATATCAGGAATTCAGGGAGCTGGCAGGGGGGCTCGTGGTTAAGAGTGTAACCAGGGTTAGGGCTCACCAGGGTTAACTACTCTGCTCCTCTATAAACCCTGCGCAAGTGAGTTAATGTGCGTGGGCCTGTTTCCTCTTATGTAAGATGGGTGAACCTAGGAAGGTTGTTATGTGATTCAGAGAGGACACTCGTGATGCGTTGGGCACACCTGGCATGGATTATGGTCACTGTGGAAGCAGGAGGGCTTCCTGGAGAAGGGGACTGATTGAGCTGACCTCAAAAAGTATAGATTGGGAAGGGCAATCTGGCAGGATCAGCATGTGCAAATGCCACCCACAACCTCCTGGATATATTCCTCCTGGGCATCACGGGGGCGGTGTTGAAGAGTGTGGGTGGAAACCAGGCCCCACCTGCGTTTGGGAGGAGCTCAGGGGAAGCTTGAATCAAGGCCCACACTTGCGTATTTCTAGGTGAGGTCCAGAGATATATCCATAGAGGAGTGGAAAGGCTCAGAGACCTACAGCCCCAATACCGCATACGGTAAGACCCTAGCCCTGACCCCCCCCCGCAGGAGAGGCCAGGCAGCCTCTCCCCCTGTGCTCTTCTCTCCTCCCACCTGGAGGGTGGGCGAGCAAACAGGCCCCTAGAGGGGGAGGGCCACCGGGCTGGCATGGGGGTAAGTGCATGATGCTGCCGCCCCACAGGTGTGGACTTCCTGGTGCCCGTAATGGGCTACATTTGCCGCATCTGCCACAAGTTCTACCACAGCAACTCGGGGGCCCAGCTCTCCCACTGCAAGTCCTTGGCCCACTTCGAGAACCTGCAGGTGAGCCGGGCCTCCTGCCCCACCCGCCCACCCCAGCTGCCGGGCATGGCCAGCAGCCACCTCCCTCCTGGGTTTGGCCTCAGCCCACGGAGGGAACCTGAGCAGGGGTGGGGCCCCGCTCTTTGTGCTACTGTTCTGGGCGGAGCTGAGGGCCAGGCTGTTAGCTCCAGAGCTCTGGCCCCGGGAGGCTGAGTGCATCATACAGGGTCACACACACAGTCTCAGCCAGGCTGGGGAGGCAGCTGCTGGGAGGGGGCGTACCAGGTGGGCAGGACGCCCTGCCTCATCTGTACCTTCCGTGCCCAGAAATACAAGAAGGCCAAGGACCCCAGCCCTACCAGCAGGCCCGTGAGCCGCCGGTGTGCGATCAACGCCCGGAACGCCTTGACTGCTCTGTTCACTTCTGGCGGCCGCACACCCACCCAGCCCAGCACCCAGGACACAGCTAAAACCCCCGGCAAGGTGACAGCCCAACCCCCTCCGCCCCCACTGCCACGGCGCTCAACCCGCCTCAAAACCTAATAGCGGGAGCGCCTCAGGCCCACCCCGTCTGGGTCTAAGTCTGCTATGCTTTTTAGAAGTCTCATGTGGAAGTTCTGACATGGTTGGTGTTTTTACTGAAAATCTAATAAAAGAAGGTAGTTTGGCCGTACAGTGCCCACCAGCCCTTCTGTCTGGGTGGATAGGGGAAGGGGACACCCCAGCCCGCTCTCAGCCAACACCCACCCTCTTTAGGCATGGTGTGGTGGCCGAGCCGGAAGGCCACAGGCAGGCTCCCCAAGCAGGGCCTCTTTCTCACAGCCTGTTTCCCTCTTTAATGGGGTTATCAGGGCTAGGAGAGCACCTTCACCTTCAACTCAGACCTCATTTAATCCTCACAGGGACCCTAGGGGGCAGGTCTTATTGTGGTCCCCAAATTATAGGTGAAGAAACTGAGGCCTAGCAAGGTCAAGTGACTTGCTAGAGGTCATACATCTGATGAGTGGCCAGGATTTGCCCCAGGCCTGGGCTCTGGACCCCTGTGCTGGCCTGTCTCTCCAGCTGGACTCTGGAAACTGAAGTGTAGGCATAGGGGGCCTCCCTGTCCTCTGGTTCTGAGTTTGTGGTTCAATAGCAGGGGCCCGCCCTTCTTGTCAGGTGACCCTAAGATGAATCATCAGCGAATGGGGCCCAGGAGGAGTTGGTTCTTTAGTTCTGCTATTTCCCCATTTGAAAAAACTCTTAGAGGTAGACCAACCCTGTGATTGGTTAGCTGGGAAGACTGGGGCCTGGAGCAAGGTTACACAGCATGAACAGGAGTTGGCTGTCGTAGGGAAAGACCCTAGGACCCAGAGAAGCTGAGCGTATCCACAGGGTCACACAGCATGTCCCATGTTGTCTCAGCTGGGCTGGGGAATCTGCTGTCCAGGAGGGCACCAGGTAGGGAGGAAGCCCTGCCTCACCGGCTCCCTCTGTGTCCAGAAATACAAGAAGGCCAAGAACCCCTCCCCTACCAGCAGGCCCGTGAGGCCCAGCACACGATCAGTGCCTGGGATGCCTCCGCTGCCCTGCTCACCTGTGAGGGCTGGTGGAGTCCTCACCCAGGATACAGAGGAGAGGCACAGTGCTGTTGGAGACCCATTTAATATGGACGCTCAAGGCCTGGGCAGAGTGGGGAGTGCCCCGGAACTGGGCAGGCAGGCTAGGTGGGTGGGTCGTGGGCCCACGTCTGACCCCAGGAGGGGATGTCGGGTAGTGGCGGCTGGCCCAGGCATGCCAAGGGGAGTACCGGAAGGGTGACTTGAGGCAGGCAGACCCACCAGGGGACCTGCAGGCCAGCCCTTGAGAAGGTATCTAAGCCAGGTGGTGAGTGCCCAGGCCAGAGCCTAGCCCAGGGAGGCAGGGTTTGGGCTGGTTGGGGGCTCCCAGAATCTAGGGACTGGCATCACTAGGGGCCTCCCCGAGCTGCTGCTGGAACTCAAGGCGTGTCTGCCGGTTGGACTCAAGCAGCTCCTGGAGGCGGGCATGGAGGTGGTCGTTCTTCTCCTCTAGGTGGTCTAGACAGGAGTTGATCTGGTCCAACATGGAGTTGATGGCAGCATATTCTGGGAGGAAGGAAAAAGAGAGCCAAGGTTCCAGGTCTCCTCAGGGCTTAGACACCTTCCCTCACACAGTCCCCTGGCCTGCAGGACAAAAGGGCTTTGGGCAAGTCCCTACTCCTTTCGGACCCTTTGTGTCATCATCTGGAAAATGGGTGGATACCAAAACTGAAAGGCTTTGGAGAAATAATACCTTAGTGCACCATCCTTTATTCTAGGGTTAAGGTGGTCAGGGGGAGGTCAGCCAGACAGTGTCCTGCCCGGTGCCAAGTCTCCTCTCCACTTCCTTCATCAGCTGCCCGGAGGCCAGAGCCCACCTTCCTGAGTCAGGCAATCAAGGCCTCTGTCCCCAGGCAGGCCCTACTCTCCAGCCCTTCTGAGGTTCCCCCTGCCGGAACGGAAAAGCACCACCCGGACTCCCAAGGCCCTGCCCCCTCTCTAGCCCCACCTCCCATGCCCTTTCCTTTCCTTTCCCCAGCCTCTACCCACCTCTACCCACCTCGGGCCCCCTGAACATGCTGCTGCCTCTGTCTGCAATGCGTCCTCCTTCCGTCTTCCCTCCTCCTCTCCTGGATGAGTCCCTCTCATCCTTCAAGTCTCAGCATGGATGTTGCCACAGGGAGCTTTCCCAATCCTTGCCCTCCACACACCTCCACGGTCCTTACCCCACCAGACTATAGAGCTCATGAGACAGGGAATGTTCTTGTGTTCACTGCTGTCTCCCTGGTGCCCTCATTGTCACACAATAAGCACTAGTTGAATGAATGGATGGACGGATGGGTGAGTGAAGCCTCTGACTTTCTAGCCTTTCTGCCTTTACTCACTTGTCTCTGCCGCTCAGAATGCCTCAACCACGACAGTTATTCAAGGACCAGCTCAAAACGCCTCCTCTTCTAAGAAGCCTTCCCTGGTCTCCACCAGAAACCATCACTCCCTCCTCCATGGCCACTCCTGACCTGCCTTTCAGCAGCACAGTGTCCCTTAGGATCCAAGGTCTGGGCCTGTGCCCGCTGCGGACCCGGTTCTGAGCCAGCCCATGACTCAGATACACTCAGCTGCCAGCCTGGGACAAAAGGGGAAGCGGCTGACAGTGTTTGGGAAAGGCCAGGGCTGGAGGAGTGTGTCTGGGATATGGGCGCAAGTGTGTCTGCATTCTGGGGGAAGAGCACCATCGGCCAGAGCTGGCACACCTCACAGAGGACAGAGTCCTGGAAGGTCCCTGCTGGATCTTAGAGTCCAACCCCCTTGTGGTACCGATGGGAAAACTGAGGCCCAAGAAGGAAGGGACCTACCCAGGATCCTCCAGCTGGTTGGTGGCACAGCCAAGATTCAGAGGGAGCAGGGGCACTTGGCTTTCAGTCCCAGCTCCGCTGCACCCCAGCACGTGACTGTGTCTTTTGGGAAGGGAATAAAGATCGGGTGGTTGTGAGGATTCCAATATATTAAGAACTCAGACAGGGTCTGGCCACAGCAAGCACTTAGTAGACGGTCATTATTATCAACACTGCACATTCTGTGTCATGAGACACAGGCCCGAAGCAGGATGGGGGAGGCGGGTGGTGTCTCCACACCACTGGGGGCCAGACTTGATCTGTGTCAAGGGCACTTCCTAGTGCTAAGCCTCTGCCTTCTGCCTGGGACAGCCACCTGCCCACTGCACTAAGTCCTGTGAATCTGCCAACATCCACTCAGTGTGACACCGGAGTGGCTTTTCCTGATTGCTCTCCCTGCCACTGCGGGCTTCCTTACACACGTCTGGCTACTGTTCCCCTGCGGTGCCCAGGGCAAACCGGCCAGCCTACCACTTACCACCCTGTGGGAGGTCCTCTACCTCTTTATTAAATGCAGACCCCGGTGATGGAAGTGTTCTGAAACTACTGTGAGGGATGCACAACTCTGAGTATCCTAAAACCCACTGACATGTACAATTTAAATGGATACATTGTATAGTATGTGAATTATAGCTCAATAAAGCTGTTACCCGAACAAAACAAAAAGCAGACTCCATACTTCTCTCATATTTACTAAGTCCTGCCCTCCGACTTGAGAAATCAATCTTTATTACACTAAAGAGAAAAATAACCACTCACCGAACACCTGCATGCTTTGAACCTATTAAATATTTTCCGTTTGTTTTTTCTTCATTTAACCCTGACACATCTCAAGGCAGGAACACTAATCATTATTCTTATTTTACAGATATGGAAACTGAGGCTCCCCAAGGTGAGAGGGGAGCTGATGGTTCTCTCTCCACCCCCAACCCCCCGCAGTGTTGTGCAGGCAACAGGCTGCTCTGTAAGCAGGTCACATTCGCCAAGGCTCCGGGTCACACCAGCAAAGGTGGCAGGAGATGCTGACTCAGCAGGGCGAGTTCGCCCACCCAGACAGCCCCTCCTGCTAAGCCGAGACGGCCCACCCGCCCCACCCCCTCAGGAGCCCCCGGCTCCACAGGGGCTGCAGGAAGTGGCTGCAGCAAATGCCAAAAGGCGAGTGATCCCGAAGCGGCCTCAGTTTCCCCATCTGTAAAACGGGGCCGGTTGGCCGCAGCTCTCCGATGCTGCGGTTTCCAGGGACCCACTCGCAGGTGCTCGCCCTGAATCCTCGGCCGGCGCCTGCAGCCGCAACGCACCCAGGGGCGAGGGGTGGGAGGGCTCTGCGGTCCCTTCCAAGCCCCCAGCCCGGCCCCGCTTCCCCTTCCCAGGAGGGCAGCCCTAAGAAAGCAAAGGGCGCTTCAGCAGCCTCCCTGGGTCACCTGCTTCCCCGAAGCCGTCGTCCTCGCCTTCCGCGCCCGCCTCCACCGGCACGCCCAGGTCACCGTTGGGGCCCGACATTGCGGGCTCGGGCGCCGCCAAGGCGGCGCGACGGTAGAACCCAGCGACCCTCGCGCCGACAGCCGGCGCCGGGCGGAAGGTGGAGGCGCCGGATGGAACGCGAGGCCGGAAGAGTGGAATGCCGCGGCGGAACGCGGCAGGGCGGCCGGGGCCCCGCCCCCAAGGCCGGAACCCCGCGGCGCGAGCTCCGCCCCGCCCCACCGCCAGAGCTCCGTCCCCGCCCGCCGTCAGACTCCGCCCCCACGGCCCGAGCCCCGCCCACTCCCTGCCTCACAGTCGCGCCCCGCCCCTAGCCCCGCCCCCGCCCGGCTGCCGGGCGGGGTCATCCGCGGCTGGCCCTCCAGAAGCCCAGGTCGTGAAGCCCTGGGCACTCTGCCAGGACTCGCGAGCCCCGCGGAGGGACGGGGGCTGCCTGGCGCCTCCACTCCGCCCGTCCTGCCGCTGGGGACCTGCGGGTCGGCGAGCCGGCGCCTCCGCGTGGGCGAAATCTGAAACGCGTTTTCTCTAAGGCTCCCTATGGCTTCGGAAGATTTAGGTTCACAGCCTCAGTGAGAGTCACGGTCTGTGTGGCACAGTGCTGCGTGTGGCTTCAGGATTAGGTTGGCCCAGCTGCCATCATCCCCCCACCCCTTTTACCAGCTGGGAAAGGGAGGCCTGCCCAAAGTCACCCGCCAAGCCACTGTCGCTCCTGAGCTGGACCCAGAAGTATCATCCTGGCCAGGAGTCCGGCTGAGTTAGGCTCACTCACTGGGAGTCCCGTAGCTGTAGCTGCCAGGGAGCCCCATGGCTGCAGCAGCCCCGTGCTGGTCTCACACGGGTGCTTCCTGTGGGCAGGACATCCTTGCGATCGGGGTCAGACCTGGGTATATCCCAACAGGCCCGCGTTCCATCGGGTGCCCCCACCTTCCACCATGGTCGCTGCATTCAACGGTGACACGGCCCTCCGGGGCCGAGCCGGCAATGGCGGACCTGGGTATGCCCCAAATGATGACAATGGGGAGGGATCGTCTGTGTCCCCAAAACTATCCCACCATCTCACCTGAGGAAGGTGGAGTCCGCAGCCTGCAATCAGAGCCACCACTGCCTTGCATATTGGCAGCCCTGCCTTCTCCTCCCTGAATCGGGTGGAATGGAGGTGAGGCCTGCATTGAACCAGTGAGCAGGGCTGAGAAAGAAAGAGGCCTGTGCATCCACCTTCTGCTGATGGGTTAGAGGCCCTCCATAGGAGCGCAGCATCTCACCAACCAAGAAAGCAAAGCCCCATGAGCCCTGACTGGCATAGAAACACCCGTACCCGAGTGTGAACCCCAGATCTGCAGAGACACGGCAGAAACACAGGTCACCTGTGTGGATGTGCTGACATAATCCAAATCCCTTTAAGCACGAGACACCCAAACAAAAACACAGACACATGTTTTTCTCTTAAATGTGAAATCACACATGAGATCAATAGGATCTGACTATACGTCTAGACCAGAGGAGAAACATGCAGACTCCAGGGCACAGGAGGAGGGGCAAACAAACCCTCAGAAAGTCACGTAGGTTCTCAGAAACAAGCCTTGGCATGCACAGATCTGCATACCACAGGGACGCAGCAGGTGCATGCAAATGCTCGTGGGTGGAGCCTGCAGCTGCCCCCAGGCACGCTCCTCGTTGGTGAAATGCTGTGGTCCCAGAGAGGGCCTCTCCCTCTGCCCACCTCACTCCAGTGGTCAGGGCCCATAAACCAGACCACAGGACAAAACAGCCACCTACTCCATCCAGCCCTGACGGGTGGAAGGGAATATGCCTTAGTGCTGTCCTGCCTCTGGAGTCCTTGTCCCCCTCTCTCTCCCCATCTCATTAGCTCTGCCATGATTCCTTCTCCAAACCCAGTGTAGTGGTCTGCCCCCAAAGATATCTGGATCCTAATCTTTGGAACCTGAGAACAGTACCTTATCTGGAAAAAGGGCCCGAGCAGATGTGATTACAGGAAGTATTTTGAGGTGGGGAGATTACCTTGGATTATCCAGGTGGGCCCTAAATGTAATCATAAGTGTCCCTATAAAGAGGAAGGCCAAGGGAAATTTGACTGCAAACAAGAGAGGAAGCCATGTGAGGACATCAGCAGAGAGAGAGAGATTTGGAGATGCCACACTGCTATCTTTGAAGAAGGAAGAAAGAACCCCAAGGCAAAGACGGGGATTCTCCCCAAGAGCCTCTGGAGGAAGCACAGCCATGCTGACACTTTGATTTTAGCTAGTGAAAGTGATTTTAGCTAGTGAAAGTGACTTTATTTTATTTTTAAAGATTTTATTTATTTATTTGCCAGAGAAAGAGAGTGCACACAAGCAGGGGGTGCGGCAGACAGAGGGAGAAGCAGACTCCCCACTGAGCAGGGAGCCCGATGCGGAACTCGATCCCAGGACCCTGGGATCATGACCAAAGCCGAAGGCAGACGCTCCCGACTGAGCCACCCAGGTGCCGGAAAGTGATTTTAGCTAGTAAAAGTGATTTCAGAATTTTGCCCTTCAGAACTGTAAAAGAATAAATGTGTGTTTTCTTAAGATGCCAGGGTGCGCTAATTTATTATAGCAGCAATAGGAAACTAATAAAACCCAGTGACCCTGGGAAGAAACACAAAGCCCATTTGTGGCCTAAGAGTTTGCTCCTGGAAGACCTGGCAAGCCCAGGTGGCGCCAGGAAGCTGCATGGCTTGGGCCAAAGCAAAGAAACTGTCTCTGTTGTCCGAGGTGGAGCCCAAGCACCAGGCATGCTGGGTGCAGCTTCCCACCCCCTCGGCCAGCTAGTGATGCCCTGGCCCACAGTCCCTTGGGTGCCCTTCTCAGTGTGGGTCTTTCTGGGCTTGGGCAGAGCCTCCATCCTTCTTCCCTCAGCCCATGTTGCAGCAAGCTGATCTCCTCCTGGAACCTGACCCAGACCACCTTTTTTTTTTTTTTTTGAGAGGGAGATTGAACACAGAGGGAGGGGGAAAAGCAGACTCCCCACTGAGCAGAGAGCCCAGATGTGGGGCTCTATGCGGGGCTCATCCCAGGAATCTGGGATCATGACCTGAGTCGAAGGCAGCCGATTAACCAACTGAGCCACCAGGCGCCCCCTGATCCAGACTTCTAAGGCTGCAGCCTATCTGGTGGCCCTGGGTCGCAGGCTTGTCCTGCCCCCTCAGGGCTGAGGCTAGGGACTGCTCAGAGCTCCAGTATCTTCCCACTATCCCACCCTCTCCCAATGCCCCCCCCCCCCCGCCCCACCACCTGAGGGTAAGTGTGCAAGTCTCTGGGGTGGATAAGCCTGGGTTTCTTCAGAACCTCGCCCCCTCTGGCCTCTGACCTTGCAAGGGGAGAAGAGGCCAGGGAGGGAGTTCAAGTGTACAATGATGTGTGATACAGTTCAAGGTGTGTGATGCAGACACAGAGGGGTGGACAGGGGCTGGTCAGGCCCCACACACAGGCGGTGGGTATAGGCCTGGAGCCCTCAAGTCTTCTGGAATCTGGATTCCTGGCAGCATGTTCTCCTCTTTGCCTCCCCTGGCCCTGCCCCCCTGGTGATCCAGAGGTCATCACAGAGGAGAGACGTGGGTGAGGGACAGAACTCAGAATGGGGTCAATGTGGACGCTGCCACCCACCAGTGGACCCACAGGGGGCTGGCAGAGAGAAAGGGGACCACCTCCGGTGGCCCTCTGTGCCTGGCACAGCCTCAAGCTGGACATGCTTCTGTCCCACCCACTGTGCACCCCTCTTGCCCTGGCTGCAGTCTTCCAGGATCTACAGGGTCCTGGTGAAGTGTGGATGACAGTACCTCAGCCCCCCCAAGCCCCTCCAGCTCCCTGGCCCTGCTGCATGGGGCTGAACGTGGGTGTCAGTTCATCAGTGTGCTAGGAGGTGGGGGCCAGTGAGGGCTGCTGCTGGTCTGGGGCTGGGCCTGGAGTGGGGAGCCACAAGTGTTCAGTCAGAGCTGGACTCTGCTTCTGCAGCCTCCATCCCTCTCTGGGGGCCATGTCCCTGGGAGTGATGCTAATAGGAGCCCGCCCTTTGCTCTTCTCCCTCTGAGGGCCCAGGGGTCAAGGAGCACAGACTGAAGACCTGGGGGCATGTGTTTATTTAGCAAGCAAGGAGGGGTTCCATCAGAAGGGCAGCCTGGGAAGCAGCTGGTGGGCTGTGTGGTGAGAAGGGTCTCCGGGCTCTCTCCTGGTGTCCGGGTCGGTGGAACAGCTGGGCGGTGCCCTGGGCAGAGGTCAGCGTGAGGGTGATGGGGTGGAGAGAGACAGGGGACACCTAAAAGAGAGTCAGAGGAATAAAGAGGGCAGCAGTGCTGGGCAGGGGGGACAAAGGCAGGCCTGGGACCCCCTCCCACTGCACTCTAGCTCCCATCAGCCCCTTCCTGGGCCATACTCACCGCATACTCATTCACTTATCATCGATGCACTGGTCTGTGGGGGACAGAGTGGTCAGCATGGGCAGGAGTGTGTGTGGGGGGATCCCTGACCTCCAGGGCCCCTGTGCAGCCCCTGGGCTGCCCTGGGCCCCAGCCTGGCCAGCCGCAGAAGATTTGGGGGTTCCCTTCAGGGATGATGCAGCAGAGGGGTGGATGATGGGGGCAGGGGATGGGGAGAGAAGCCAGAGGACAAGCAGAGCTGGGTGACACCCATTCTCCAGAGGAGGCAGATGAGGCCCAGCCACGTGCCTACTTGGGCACCAGGCCTTCTGCCTGTTTCCCTGCTGAGTCCTGACAGCCCCGGCAGCCTTGGGGAGGCACCTGCCAAGGCCAGGCCAGGCCACCTGAGCACCTCCCAAGTCAGTGGTGAGCAAGCCCCAGGGCAAAATGGGTGCTAGCCCAGGACAAGCAGACCTGGGTAGAGGGGAACATGGCCAGGCAACTAGATGGGAAACTTGGACCCGGGCTCTCTGTCAGGGAGGAATCCTTGGGGCCCACATTGCTGGGTACCCCGCAGACCCCTGGGTGAGTCAGGGTCTTCTTGAACCCAAAGTGGCTCCCAGGGGCTCCAGTGACTGCAGTAGGGGCCTGAGTCTCCCCTCTCCCCCTTTCCCTCGTGAGGCAACATCAGGCCCGGACAGTCCCCATGTCCCCTTCTCCTCTCCGTCGCTGGCAGTTACCAGTGGGGACAGGGAAGATGATGTGGTCATCGGTGAGGCCCAGGGATTTGGCAAAGCTGGTGAAGTATTCCTTCAGAGCAGTGGGCAGCTGCTTGGTCCTCCCTATGGTCAAGATGGTCAGTGAGTGGGCAGGCGAATGTTCCATAAATATTGTTGAACATGGGAACGAGGCCTCAGAGCCCTTCCTCGTGACGGGGGTGGGGGTGGGGATGGACCTGCGGGAAGACACCTCACCCACCTCCCAGGGGCTCAGAGTAAAGGGGACCTTGGGGGCTGGGTGGGATGGGCCTCTTTTCCCCCAGCGTGAGCAGGAGCCGGGTCCCAGAGGCGGTAGGTGAGGACCCACCATAGAGGGTGATCTTGAAGTACTCCTGGTTTTTGTAAACTTTCTTGAAGAACACCATGGCAAACTGGTTGTAGTCGGTGGCCATCACCCGCACGGTGTAGCTCTGCACTCCGACGTAACCTGCAGGGTGGCCGGTGAGGGGTCAGCCCACCCTGGCCCGGTGCGGGAAACAGTTTTTTCCTCCCCAGCCCCCACAGGTCGGCATCTATGCCCCCTGGAGACCCGCCCCACTCAGGACTCACGCTTAATGTTGCCCAGGGTGAACTGGCCAGGCAGGGAACTTGGGACAAAAGTTCTGATCCAGTGGTCACAGCGCTCGTTCCTGTGGAAGCAAATGATGGGTGGGTAAGAGGGTGACCGTCCAGCAGTGCCCGGGTGGCTCAGTCGGTTAAGTGTCTGACTCTTGATTTTGGCTCAGGTCCTGATCTCAGGGTCCTGGGATCGAGCCCCGAGTCAGGCTCTGTGCTCAGCACATCGGCTTGAGATTCTCTCTCCCTCTCCCTCTGCCCCTGCGCCAGCTCGGGCGTGCACACACACACACACACACACACACTCTCTCTCTCTCTAATAAATAAATAAAATATTTTTTAAAAAAAGGTGACAGCCCAGGGCGCCTGGGTGGCTCAGTGGTTGGGCGTCTGCCTTCGGCTCAGGTCATGATTCCGGGGTCCTGGGATCGAGTCCTGCATCGGGCTCCCTGCTCCACAGGAGGCCTGCTTCTCCCTCTCCCACTCCCCCTGCTTGTGTTCCCTCTCTTGCTGTGTCTCTGTCAAATAAATAAATAAAATCTTTAAAAAAAAAAAAAAAAGGTGACAGCCCACCCTGCTCCGATGGGTCTGGCTTTTCCCCATTGAACCCATCCCTGCCTGTCCCTGCCTGCTCTGTCCTGAGCCACCTGACTCTCCTTCCAGCACCTTACTGTCCTTCCCTCTTCGGGGTCCCCCCCCACCCCAGGGATTTATCCCCTACCCTTATCTTGTGGCTTCCTGCTATAACCTCTCCTGTGGGGTTCACCCTCCAAGGCTCCAGTCTGCTCAATGCCAGGGACTTCCTTAGCTCTTGGGCCAACCCTGACCTCTCACGTGCATCCTATCTGATCTCCCCAAACCTGCCCTTCTTCTGTTCCTTGCACCACAAATGCTCTAGCCTCATCCCCCAAGTGACAGAGTCAGAAACCCATAGGAGCTCGGTAATCCTTGGCTCTCCTCTCTAGGTCCTCATCTGCCCCGACCCTGGTCATCTCCCACCTGGGACTGACCAGCCTCCCTCTTTCCTCTCCCTGCTGCAGCCAGACCCGCTCGTCACCAGATCCCTTTGGTACTGGTGTCTGAGGACCCTGCCCCTGTGGCCACTGCCCCCCTCTGGGCTGTTCATCAGCCCCTGCTCAGGGCACCCATGTGATGGTTTCCTGAAGGAGTTGGCTCCCTCCTCAAGGCCCAGCCTAGAGACCACCTCTCTGGAAGCCCTTGACGAAGCCTTGGGTGGGATTCCAGGCTGGATCCAGTGACCCTCCTCCCACTCTAGCACACCCCTGCTCTCTCCATCTCGTTCCCCTAGGACTGTCTGTGTGTCTGCGCTGAAGTTACCGATATATGTGGAGCTAGCGAGCGACGGAAGGGATAAATGCCGGGGGATCTGGTACCCAGCAAAAGGATGAATGTCCACCTCAGCTTCAGTCACCCCTCGGCTTTGACATCAGTCTGCCTCTCGGACCCCCAGGACGGTCCCCCCACCCGGACCCCCATGCCCTCCCCAGGAGGTGGTGGCTCTCACCTGATCAGGGTGGAGGTGACATTGTAGCTGTGGTTGTCTTTCAGCTTGTAGGTGGTGGTGTACATCTTCAACTGGGCTCGTTTTTCTGTATTAATTGAATTCCCTGCTACACCTATGACGTACCATTTTCCCTGGAACTACAGGGGGGGGGCCGATGATAGGCGGAGCCCAGGAACGGCCCCTGGGGGCCCCTACTGCTCCGTCCCTGCAGGTACCTCTAGGCAGCCTGACCAGGAACCAGGAGCTCCTCTAACCGGGCAGCAGGGACCCCGACTGGCCACACAGGCCTACGCTGATGCGGCCGCAGGAGCTGGGGGCCACCAGGCCAGGAGAGAGCCCTGAGTCTGGTAGGGACAGGATGACCCTCGGCAAGTGGCCAGCTGAAGTCCCTGATCCTGTTTCCTCATCATGCAGGAGGCCTGAAGATGTTCCCACCTTGCAAGAACTGTGGGGATTATGGAAGGGATTGTGGACCTGGGAAGTTCTGCTCAAGTGACCTTCTTGTCAGCAAAGTTGGGGTGGAGATGGGGCCATGGGGTGTGCTTTCCATCAGGGGACCCAGGGACAGGCTGAGCTGAAGCCTGAGCCCATCCTGCCCTGACACTCTCCCTAAAACTCTGTCTCTCCCACCCTCTGTTCATACTCTGCCCCTCCAGGCCCCTTACCTGGTCATCCTGGAAGTCAGGCTGCAGGGGGATCTTGATCAGAAATGGGGCTGGGATCAACTCTGGGGGAGAGTCCTGGGCCTGAGCCTGCAGGGCCCCCAGCAGGACAAGGCCCAGCCACAGGAGACCTCGGGCCATGACTTCAGGGCTTAGGAAAACTGGTGTGCCAGATGGCAGCTGAAGAGGAGAAGCTAGTGAGAAGGCTGCCCCTGGGGGACCCTATTTATGGTCCCCTGGCCAATGGCTCACTCCAGGGTGGAGCGAATTTATCCTTTGCCAAATCCAGGAAAGGTGAGGCAATTGCCAGCAACTCAGGCTGAAACATTTGGCAAGCTCTCGGTCCCTTTCCCCCAGGTCAGGATTATGCAAGATGAGGGGCCCGAAGGCCAGGGAGGGGGGGAGGGGGCATTCCCCAGACCTCCACATCTCTGGCAGGGACAAGGACTCCTTTGTGTGTGGTCCATCGTCTCCAATCTGGACAAGTTGTCATCCCTGACCTCTAGGAGCCTCTGCTCAGCCCAAGCCCAGGGTGGGGTAAATGCGAGAGGCCCCCTTCCTGCACCCGATGAAGGCAGACAACGCTTCGCACCAACAGAGTATGGGCTACTGATGAGGGGACAGAAGGCAAGCTGAGGACAAGGCAGAAGCTGACACCCCACAACCCCCCCCCCCCACGGGATATATGTGACTTTCCTCAGGCACTCCTGGCTGCCCTAAAGCTAAGGAAAGGAAAAACAAATACTTAACTTCTAGAGATCACAATCCTGCAAGACACGAGTCTCCCTCAGTTTACAAATGTCTTAGCAATCTACAAGAACAAAGCATTTCTATCAATAACCTAGCTTCCAGAAGGAAATGTAGATACAATTAAATGTCCTTATAACTGTTATAACCAGTTATAAGGCTCGGTCGGTTAAGCGTCTGCCTTCGCTCAGGTCATGGTCCCGGAGTCCTGGGATCGAGCCCCGCGTCGGGCTCCCTGCTCAGGCGGGAGGCCTGCTTCTCCCTCTCCCACTCCCCCTGCTCGTGTTCCCTCTCTTGCTGTGTCTCTCTCTGTCAAATAAATAAATAAAATCTTAAAAAAAAAAAAAAAAAATTCTTTCTTGGTCGTCAGCTCTGGACCTCACCCCACCGAACCTCACTTATTCCAAAACCTCATCACTACCTCCTGGTTCCCTCCAGGAAAGGGGAGGCAGCTGAAAGTGGACCTTCCTGGCAGGGAAGGACAGAGTATGTGCCCTGGGCTCATAGAGCCCAGATCCTGGCCTCCACCCAGGGACCCCACACCAGGCCCTGGCCCAGGGTGAGATACCCTTCCCCCAGTGAAGGCCTATCGGCAGTGTTCCTCCCCTCCTCCACAGCCCACCAGCAGGGGTGGACCCAGACCTCAGCTGACCCCTAAGGGACTCGGCCCCTCCTGTGGGCCCCGTGGACAGAGACCCCAAGCTGGGCCTCCCAGCCACAAATGAGACAGTTTGACAAATCAGAGCTCTGAGTACGCAGTCCCAGCTCCATCCTGGTCGGGAGACAATGAAGGACATGCCCCATGCACTGGGTGAAGCAGGCTGGGGGGCTGGGGCCTAAAGGGGGGCTCTCTACCCTGCTGCTCTGGACACCAGGTACTTTGGGTCACAGTGAGTGCAAGGACTCAGCCTCATCCATGAGGCAGCATTGACACCATTTGCTGTGTCTGGCCACAGTCTTGGGCTGTGGAGCCCAGCGGCCTAGACCTGGGCCCCCGGAAGTGTTTCCGTCATGGCTGATCCCAGCTTTGTCCTGGAGGGAAGCAATTTCCTCATGGGAGCCTGGTTGTCCACGGGAGGCAGTGAAGGGTCCCAGCCCCTGGGCAGTGTCTCCTCGAAGTCACCAGGAGAGCCGCCTGACCTGAGGCGGAACTGAGGGCTCACTGGCCTCTGATGACTTCCGGGGCCTCATTGGCTCTTCTACTTGCTACAGGGAACCAGCTCCCCTCATCTGGGCTTTGGGAGGTAGGCAGGCCCTGAGGGAAGGGACTCTGGGGGTCCTGAGATGGGGGGTGGGGGCAGCCTCTACCTCCCTGACGCCAGGAAGTCCCCCAGAGGACCCCCGCCCTCTCAGGCCTGTCAGGGTGATGAAAGAGCAGGAAGTGAGGATGAGCAAACTTTGGAGGAATGATGTTGCCACCAAAGCCCACGTGCCCTCTGAAGGTGCCAGTGACCACCTCTCACCCCTCTCATCGCCACTCACAGCCCCAGGAGCTCCACCTCTGCTTCCCTCTCTGACCTTAAAAGGTATCTTTGAGTTTGCAGTGACTGCTGGATAGGAGGGTGACTGACAGAGGGAGCCCCAGTAGGGACGGAGCAGCGTCCCTAACTAGGGAGAGGCAGTGCCTCTCTGTCACTGGACAGAATATTCTAGACTTGAACAGTCATGAGGTAGAGTGGCCAATGCTCCCTTGGTATGAACCCCCCAACCCCTGCTCACCAGGGTACGGAGTGGGGAGGAATTAGGGCCAGGTCTGCAGCCTGAGAAAACCAGGGCCAGTTGCAAGAAGGGAGAAGGCCTGGCTCAGGGGCCCTCAGTAGAATCCTGACCCCCGAGGTGCCGCCCACCCTTGCCCAGCCCAGCCCACCCCACCCCTGCCAGTTTTCCCTTCTGTAAAGATAGCTGCGTTGCAGATGCTGTGAGGTGTTGAAAAGAAAACCACAGGCCCAAAATGGATTCACTTATGTTAAGGGCCCTACAACAGCAAGCCAAAACCTAACGTCTACCCCAATTGCAGTTTCGGGCCCCCTGCACTGCCCTCCCCCAATGTAACCTTTGACCAGCCCACATGGAATTTCTGGGTCAGCACCACGAAATTTACGGAGAGACCCCTTCCATTTCCCTTAGAAGGGTGACCTTGGGGGCACCTGGGTGGCTCAGGTGGTTGAGCGTCTGCCTTTGGCTCGGGTCAAGGTCCCAGGGTCCTAGGATCGAGCCCCGCGTCGGGCTCCCTGCTCGGCGGGAGGCCTGCTTCTCCCCCTCCCACTCCCCCTGCTTGTGTTCCCTCTCTCGCTGTGTGTCCCTCTGTCAAATAAATCAATAAAATCTTTAAAAAAAAAAAAAAAAGCGTGACCTTGCCTAAAACAATGGACTCTTTGATAATAGTTTCCTTTTTCCTGTTCCTTCTCTACCTTCAAAAACCTTTCCTTTTCTGCAGCTCAACAAAGCTCCGTTCTATTTGCTAGATGGGACGCTGCCTGATTCATGACTCGTTCAATAAATCCAATTTGATGTTTTAAATTACTCAGCTGAATTTGTGTTAACAGAGGCCAGGCACACACAGGGGGCGGCGTCTCTACCTGAGGCCATCTCGGAGTTTCTGAGCAAACCCAGTCTTCTTGTGGTGCTGACTCCAGGCCTGTCTCGGGCCCACCGGCCTTATCTGTCTGTTCTTATCTTTGTGTGGGCTCAGCCTCAGCTGACAGCTGGTGATGGCCACCTCATTGCCCCTTCCTTACCTAGCTGCCTCGCCCCTCTGCTGACCCAGCCCAGGAGCCGAGGGAGGGGTCAGAGTGAAGGGGACGAGGCCTGTCCACGGATTTGAGGCTAAGCAGCGTGCTGTGTCCCAGCCATACTTTGTGGGGATCCAAGGACGGTCATGGCCATGGCTACTGCAGAGATCAGGCCAAGCTGTGGCCAATCCTAGCCAACAAGATGTGGGTGCTGGGCTGGTTGGAGCCGGAGGGGAGGGGACCAGCTGGGTGTGCCCGCTGCATTGGGCCTTAGGAAGGGAGGAGTTCTTGCAGGGCTGTGGGGGGAGGGTAAGGTCAAGATGTCCACCCACTTCATGCAAGCTGAGATTCAGCACTCAGGGACCATAGGGGAGTTCTCCTGGCTTCCTGCCACAGAGAAACACAGGTGTGGATGCCTTTTCAGTTTCCGCCATTGCTCCAGAGACCCAGAGCAGGACTTGGAAGGCCCAGCCCTGGCTTCTCCCAGGAGGGACTTGGCCCCAAGGCTTCTATGTGACGTGTTGTGGACTCACATGAGTGAGCAATGTGGCCTTCAGGGTCCTGTCTACCCTGGAGCCCTTGGATTTGGCCAGAGTCCAGACAGAAGGTCCACACCATGGTCCCCCTGAGTGCTGGGGAGATGCCCCCAGGAGACCAGTCACAGCCTCAGCAACTCAGTGTCCAGAGATGAGCCTTCCTTAGCCACTGCGGGTCCAAACACCCTGGAAGGGGAAGGCCTGCTCCTCCAGAGCCTTGGCTTGAGTTTCTGGTTTCCAGAAGCAGCTTTCCAATCCCCAGACCCCATTTGTCATGTGAGGGCTCACCAGGGAGCCTCAAGGATCTCCTGGCTCCTGTCCCTTCCACCTGGCAGGGACCCTGCCTATGGAACGGCTCTGAAAGGCAGCCCCTCCCTACACCTCCCACAAACACCCACTGAGTTCCTCCCTATGCAAAGGTCCTTTGGGCCCACTGGGCAGGGGCCTGCAGGCCCTGCCATATGAGGTCTGGGCCCAGGGCTGCCTCCTCAGTCTGGCCCTCAGGTACCTGGCCCAAGCATGCCTCCTAGCTGGATGCTCCTGCCTCTCTCTCTGGGGCCTGGACTCCCATGCAGGCTAGAGGGTCCATGATGACCACAGTGGGGACTGGAGGCCACTGCTCTGGGCAGGGCCTGCAGTGGGCACCAGGCATCTAGCAGGTGGTGGGTAGACACTGGGTTCCTGTGGAGCTGGGCAGGAGGCACCTCTTCCTGGCAGGGTCCTGGCGCTGGCCAAGACCCGGCTCCTCCCAGCTCTGCACCCTTCCTGCCTGGGCTGCAGCCCCAAGCACCCCAGGAAAGAGCATCTCCACCTTGGCCACTCCGGGGTCACCCCCATGCTTCCTGCCTGCCAGGCCCTTGGCTGGGGCCTCTGCAGGACAGCATCCAAGGTAGTTTGTGTGAGAAGTCTGGCTCTCCCAAAAGGCAGATTCTCCTTTGTACCCCGAGAGCCCAGGACCCACCAAGAGGGTGCCCAGCCCAGGGGGCAGGGGAATGGGTTCTGGAAGGGTGAAAAGAGTACAAATGTCTGAGAGGTACTCAGGCTCCTTCGAGGTCCTACTGGGAGCTCAGGGGGTAGGGCTCCAGCCCTTCTGCCCCTCCCCACTCATCCCAGGTTGAGGAAGGTCGGGGTCACAGTGGTTCCTCCTCACACTCCGTGCTTATGTCACATGTGGTAGGGTCTGTGGCTGGGCCTTTCCCTCTGGAGGAGGGGGTCATGAGACAGGTGTGACAGGTGAAGGACGAGGTCAGGCCCCAAAGGGAGAGCATGTCCAGCTTCATGAGAAGGTGCCAACTGGGACCAGTGGAGAGTGAGGTAAGGGGCCAGGAGGCTGGTGCGGGGGTGGAGGAAATGCCGAGAACATGCACCAAACCCTCTGCAGAGGCCAGAGGACACAGGGCACAGGTCTGGGTGGCTCTCTCTGGGCCCAGGGTCCTTCAGGTTTTGGGTGGGCACTGGCCGCCCCCCCAGGTCAGTGCAGCTGCAAGGGTCCCTCCCTAATTGCTTAGCCGGGTCTGCCAGGACTGGACTGTCCCATGGCTCCTTGTTCTCTGCCCATACACCTTGGTCCCTGAGCCCTGGCCTGAATGCTTGTGTCATACCCGCCCCCCATTCCTATGTTGAAAGCTGATCCTCATGCAGTAGGATTTGGAGGGGGGGACCTTTGGGAGGTGATTGGATAAGGAGGGTGCAGCCCTTGTGAATGGGATTAGTGCCTTTATAAGAGACCCCGGAGACCTCCCTCACCCTTTCCACCACGTAAGGACAGTGAGAAGGCAGCCACCTATGAACCAGGAATCAGGCGCTCACCAGACACTGAATCTGCTAGTGCCTTGACCCTGGACATCCCAGCCTCCAGAACTGTGAGAAATAAATTAAAACAATTCTTTTTTATTTGAGTATAGTTGACACACAATGTTACATGAGTTTCAGGTGTACGACATAGTGATTCAACTTCTAGTGATGCTTTGCCTCCCACAAGTGTATCTACCTTCTGTCGCGTGCGATATCATGGACTATATTCCCCAAGATGCACATGAGAAATAAATTTCTGTTGTTTATAAGCCATCTAGTCTGTGGTATTCTGTTATAGACTGAGATAGCTACCTCCCCACACTGCTGGATCCCCCCATCCTGGGCCACCTCCCCCTCCCCCACCCCTCTGGAGACCCCTGTCTTGGGCCACCTCTTCCTCCACGTCCTTAGGTCCCTTGACTCAGCCATACCCTTGACCTCTCCAGAGCATCCTCTCCGAACAGTGAATTTCCTACTTTTAGCATCTTCTGGATAGGCTGATTATTTCCCAGATCATCAAATTACTGCAACAAATCACCACAAACCTTTGGCTTAAATTAACACATTCTGAAGGCCAAAAGTCAAAAATCAGAAGTTCACTGTGCCAAAATCAAGGTGTGGGCAAGGCCACACTCCCTCCGGATGTTCTAGGTGATTGTTCCTCGCCTCTCCTAGCTTCTGGTGGCTGCTGGCATTCCTTGGCTTGTGGCCCCACTGCTCCAACATCTGCCTTCACCTTCCCTTCTCCTCTGTGTGTGTGTGATCTCACACTTGTGATGACACGCACAGCCCACCCGGGTAATCTGGGATGCCCTCCTCCTGTTGAAATCGCAACTCACTTAAAAGGTGGAATAACAAGAGGCAAAGAAAGGAGAGAAAAAAAAGGAGAAGAAAACGAAGGGAAAGACCAATCACTAGTTTTGAATATTTGCCTTCTACTATTAAAATACTGGTGAGTTGTGAGAATAATTTTCTTCTTCTCTTAGAAATTTGAAAACCAAATGCACTCTGTCAGATAATGAATCAGGAATTAGAACGTTGTCAGTCTTCAAGAAAGGAAAAAAATCTGGGCCATACCAAGAAAAAAATAGCTTGTTCTGTCTGCTTTTGGAGAGAGTAATGTACACATTTAATTTATACACTTTGAAAATCAGACATTAGTACATTAACCATTAAGACATTTTTAAGGGCGCCTGGGTGGCTCAGTTCGTTAAGCGACTGCCTTCAGCTCAGGTCATGATCCTGGAGTCCCTGGATCGAGTCCCGCATCGGGCTCCCTGCTCGGCAGGGAGTCTGCTTCTCCCTCTGACCCTCTCCCCTCTCATGTGCTCTCTTTCTCATTCTCTCTCTCTCAAATAAATAAATAAATAAAACCTTTAAAAAAAAAAAAGACATTTTTAAAAAGTAGTAATAAGGACAAAAAAATCTTTAACTTAATCACATCTGCGAAAACTCCTTTTCCCAATAAAGCTGTATTTACAGGTTCCAGGAACTAGGACATGCATATATCTTTGGGGGGGCCATTTTTCAGTCTGCCATAGTCCCCTCGATCCATACAGACCCTTTCTTCCCACACCCGGGGCCCCACCTGTTGTGTGCCCCACACCACAGATCTGCTCACAAAGGGACGTGGGTTCATTTCAGGAGGGGCCCAGGGTTCTGGGTGGCCTGGCCTGTGTGGGCAGCTGCAGCCGGGCTGCTCAGAGAGCTCCTAGCCTCCCCAGGGGAGGGTTATCAAAGCTCTGCTCTGTCCCAGGCAGGGCTTCTGGGTGCCCTGGAAGGTACTGTGGCTGCGTGTGGAAGCCTTGGCCTTCTCCTGGTGTCTCCTCCTTGTCCTGCCTCATGATGCTCCCCTTCTTGCATGGCTGAGGCTCCCCACAGGCTCCCAAGTGCACACCAAGCGGTCCCTGTTGGGGGGGGGGGGCGGGAGGCTTGTGCCATATTAGGAGCAGTGGGAAAGAGGCCTCCCAAAGGGTCTTGCCAAGTATTCAAGGGCCTTGGGGTCCTTCCCTTCCCTGACCAGAGCCTCTCCCCTTCTATCTATGAATTATCCCCCCTAAGAGCAGAGTGGGAGGGAGCTGCTTCCTCCAGCTCCTGCCCAGGGAAGCCTATTTTAGAGTCATGGGGAAGGTGGAGGGCTGACTTCTGAACCTTGGAGATTATAGACTAGAGTCAGACTACTGCCAAGAAAAGTTAAGGGGCTGGCTGACTCAGCCCCTGCTGGAGAGCAGAGAGGGGGCTGCCGCCCCACAAGGGTGGCAAGGAGGGGTGACTGGTCTTCCTGTGATCTCCCTGTAGCCCGAGTGGACTTTGAGCAGGATCTATTTGAAAAGCAAAGCAATCTCGTGGGGCACCTGGGTGGCTCAGGTCATGGTCTCAGGGTCCTGGGATCCAGCCCCAGGTTGGGCTTTCTGCTCAGTGGGGAGTCTGCTTCTCCCTCTCCCTCTCTCTCAAATAAATAAATAAAATCTTAAAAAAAAAAAAAGCAATCCTGGCTGAACAGCAGCCTGGACACTTTTTTTTTTTAAAGATTTTATTTATTTATTTGACAGAGAGAGAGACACAGCAAGAGAGGGAACACAAGAGGGGGAGTGGGAAAGGGAGAAGCAGGCTTCCCACCAAGCAGGGAGCCCGATGCGGGGCTCGATTCCAGGACCCTGAGATCATGACCTGAGCCGAGGGCAGTCGCTTAACCAACTGAGCCACCCAGGTGCCCCCAGCCTAGACATTTTGAAGAGCGCTCCCTCTGCAAGACAACCAGATGTAGAGTGAAGCACACATTGAATATCTGGCTGGGCTCACAACAAACAAGGCCCATGCGTAGTCTTAAGTGTGTGCTTTAGAATAGGGAAAGGCTGCAAAGGCATGAGCAAAGTGTCCTGAGTAAAAGTTTAGAAAAGAAACCATAGAATAAATGCAAAGAAAACAGAATGAGAAGGGGAAGAGCAGAAATTAAGAAAATAGAAACAAAGATACAAACGGAATATCAAAGTCAAAAGCTGAAGTCCCCTGGGCATTAAGCAGGGCTCTTTGCTCAATGCTGGCCAGAAAGAGGAGGCCCCCCGCTGTAATGAATGAAGAAAGAAGCAGTGTAGGAACCAAGGGCAGTGAGCCTGCCCTAATATCCTGCTTAATCTTGACCAAGAGGACCAAAGGAAAATTCTGCCAAGTATTTCAGTGGAGGTGCTGGTCATTGGGTTTCCATTCTATGTTTGAAAGGTGGGGCAGTTGCCAGGTGCACAAAAAATAGGAGTCTCTAGGGCACAAGCCTCTCTAGCCTCCAGCTTCTCCCCATTCATTAATTTCCCCCCAAATCCTGACACATCTCAATGCAGGACACACTAATCATTATTCTTATTTTACAGATATGGAAACAGGCTGGAAAAGGTGAAAAACAGCTGATGGTTCTCTCTCCACATCCCTCCCTTCGACACCTACTCCCACCCCCCGAAGTGCTGGGCAGGCAACAGGCTGCTCTGTAAGCAGGTCACATTCGCCAAGGCTCCGGGTCACACCAGCAAAGGTGGGAGGAGATGCTGACTCAGCAGGGCGGGTTCGCCCACCCAGACAGCCCCTCCTGCTAAGCCGAGACAGCCCACCCGCCCCACCCCCTCAGGAGCCCCCATCTCCACAGGGGCTGCAGGAAGTGGCTGCAGCAAATGCCAAAAGGCGAGTGATCCCGAAGCGGCCTCAGTTTCCCCATCTGTAAAACGGGGCCGGTTGGCCGCAGCTCTCCGATGCTGCGGTTTCCAGGGACCCACTCGCAGGTGCTCGCCCTGAATCCCCGGCCGGCGCCTGCAGCCGCAACGCACCCAGGGGCGAGGGGTGGGAGGGCTCTGCGGTCCCTTCCAAGCCCCCAGCCCGACTCCGCTTCCCCTTCCCAGGAGGGCAGCCCTAAGAAAGCAAAGGGCGCTTCAGCAGCCCCTCTGGGTCACCTGCTTCCCCGAAGCCGTCGTCCTCGCCTTCCGCGACCCCCTCCACCGGCACGCCCAAGTCCCCGTTGGGGCCCGACATTGCGGGCTCGGGCGCCGCGAGGGCCGAGCGACGATGCAACGCGGCGACCGTCGCACTGACAGCGGGCGCCGGGAGGAAGGTGGAGGCGGCGGACAGAACGCGGGGCGAGCGGAGCGGCACCGAGAGGAAGAACGCCAGGAGACCGCCGGGTCCGCCGGACGCAAGCCCCGCCCCCACCCGTGAGGCCCCGCCCACCACGCCCGGAGCTCCGTCCCTACCGTAGTCCAGCTCTCGCGCTCTCTCCCGCGAGCCCAGCTCTGTCCCCGCCCCGCCGTCAGACTCCGCCTCTCCCCGCCCACAACCTGACCCGTCTTTGAATCTCCGCCTACTACTCGAGCCCCGCTCCTTTCCCGGCCTCCGGGAGGGGCCATCCGGGGCTGCCCGCCGAGAAGCCTAGGTGTTGGGGGCCTGTGTCCTCAGCTACGGCGAGCAAGCCCGGCAGAGGGGCGGGACAGCCTGGCACCTCCGCTCTGCGCATCCTGCCGCTGGACACTGCGGGTCAGCGTGCCGGCGCCACCGCGTGGGCGAAATCTGCGACACGTGGTCTCTAAGACCCCGGTGTGTGTATGGAAAATTTTATGGTTCGGGACACAGAAGAAACAGTGCAGCGGCGCGGGAGGGCAGAAAGAGCCCGAGTCGCTGGCAGCAGCGGTGGTACGGCTGTTTCCGCGGCCCTCCTCACCCGATGCTATGACCCTTTTTCTGACGCTCTGAAGGGCTCAATCTCTTTCGATTGGTTGCATGAGATAGAAGTTAATAAACACACATTTCGGACGACGCTGGGACCCAAAGTCAACACGACGAGTTCCCGCATTCGGCCCGGGTCACCGCCGAGAACGGTTATAGCTCATGTTCAGAAGCCGGGCATTTAAAAAGCGACTCCCAGACATCCCAGAGTGTGTTTCTGTGGCTCTCAACGGGTGCGTGGAAACCGGGCGCCCGGGACGCACGCCCAGTCCCTCCAGGGCTGTTCCTTTCCCCCCTCGGCGTCACTGTCACCCCTAGCAACCCTCCGGAGATGGAGACCCGCCCCTTTAAGGGGAGCCCGATCCCCGGCCGTCTTCGTTTCGCGCGCCCGCCCGCAGCGCCGGCGGAGCGAACATGGCCCAGGCTGCGCGGGCGCTGTGGCCGGTCGGGCACGCTCTGGCCTGGAGGCTGGGCGGTCGCCTCCCGTCGGGGCTCCCCGCGCAGAGTCGGGTCGGCTTCGCGGGAGCCGCGGGGGGCCCGGGCCCCGCGGCCACCGCCCGCAAGGGGAGCCCGCGGCTGCTGGGGGCGGCGGCGCTGGCCCTGGGGGGCGTCCTGGGGCTGTACCACACCGCGCGGTGGCACCTGCGCGCCCAGGACCTCCGCGCCCAGCGCTCTGCCGCGCAGGTAAGCCCGGGCCGCACCCAGCCGCGGGTAGGGGTGCTGGGGTCAGCGCCGAACTTCGGGACTTCTGGCGGGGTCAGGTACCACCTCTTCCGTCCGTTCGGCAGTGACCTTGGGCAAGTGACTTGGTTTTAAGTATCTGAGCACTTAGCGTCCTCATCTGGGCAATGGGGTCGCCACTGTTGCCTGCTACCTAGAATTGTTGTCTTCGTCTTAGGGTCGTTTTCTAACGTGTTTTTAGACTTTTCTAATGAAAAGATTTGGAGATTACAAGAAAGGGAAAGAAAGCCTCCTTCAGAGTTTATTACTTTGTAAACATTTTGTCGTCTGGGAAATAATGAACTTTCCGTAAACCCTCCCACCGTCTTCAGATCATAAGGTTGTGTATTTGTTTATTAGTGTTAGTATTTTTAGGGAACCGATGACCCTTAGATTCCAGGCCCTGAGACAGAGAGGGGCAGGGAGGTGTCCCCTAGCCCAGTGATGGCAAAGGTGCCGCCTTCCTGGGCTCAGGGGAACAGGGTGGTAGGAGGGGAGTGGAGTTCTCTGTCTCTGCCCACCCCGGTGGTCCAGCTTCAGCATCCCATCTGAATAGTGAGGGAGGTGGACTGCCGCTGTGGCTTTTAAACATGAATATGCAGCGAGCTTACCTGGGGCTCACCTACTGAACTCGCAGATCCAGGCCCAAGGCCCAGATACAACCCTCCCCCCTTGGAGATTTGAGGTAGACCCCACTCTGGCAAATGCTGGGCTCTGCCCCCTCATCCAGAGGGTCCCTTGGGTTGAGGGAGTTTGGGTGGCACACCTGAGGGGGGTTGTGATGTCCTCTTGGGACAGGAGGGAGAGGAGAGGTGTCTGATGTTGAACAGAGACCGGAAGATTCATCCTACCCATACTTCCTGCCTGAGGAGGGTGTTGTATGGGCTCTTAAGGATGGACTGTCCACTGCACGAGCCTGCTCCCCACCTCCCTGTGTCTCCCTTTCTCTCTGCCACCTACCCCCCTTCCTCCTGATGTTCTCAGGATCATCCCAGAAGACTCCCTTGGGAGAAGTTTGCTCGGGGGTGGGGCCGGGCACCAGGCCTCAGAAGCCCCCCTCCCTCTGCTCCCCGCCCAGCTCTCCCTGTCCAGCCGCCTGCAGCTGACCCTCTACCAGTACAAAACGTGTCCCTTCTGCAGCAAGGTCCGCGCCTTCCTCGACTTCCACGCCCTGCCCTACCAGGTGGTAGAAGTGAACCCTGTGCGCAGGGCCGAGATCAAGTTCTCCTCCTACAGGAAGGTGCCCATCCTGCTGGCCCAGGAAGGAGAGAGCTTGGTGAGCCTCAGGGAGCAACCCCCCACGTCCTGGGTTGCCTGTGGTACCCCGAGGCAGGCCCTGCAACTCTGAACAATGTGGGCGCTTTGGACCTTGCTGAGGATTATGAACCAGCTGGGCCCAAGGGAGGCAGAGCATCACAGAGCTCAACGGTGTGAGCTCTGAAATCAGGGTGGTCCAGGCTCAAGGTGGGGCTCTGCCACTCACTGGTTACATGACTTGGGGCCAATCACTTAGCCTCTCTGGGCTTGCTTCTTCATTAGTCAACAGAGGGCTATACTCTCCAGTGGCAGGAAATGCTTGGCCCAGTCCTTGGCTCCTAGCGTGTAGCTTCTGGAGTCCACCCTGCCCCCGCCAATGCTTGGGAGGCCAGGCAGGTGAGTGGGCAGGGCCCAGAACTTAGGTCCTCCCCACACCCTCCTTCGCATTAGCCACACTTGGGTCTCCCTTACTCAGGATGGGCCTGAGCCAGGAGACTAGGTTCTGTGGGGCGGGGAGAGCTCCGTGGGCATCGATTTTGGGGATGAACCCCCAGCGATGGACAAACAATGCCAGGGTTCCACCGGACCAGTTTCCTCGAATGCCTGGGTGTTTATTTTTAAAGAACTCTGGTGATCCTGCTGGTGGCTCCAGGACCCACTCCCCCAATTTAAACCACCCTCTCGTCCTCCAGCAACAACTGAACGATTCCTCTGTCATCATCAGCGCCCTCAAGACCTACCTGGTGTCCGGGTAAGGAGCCCCTAGAGGCCCAGGCTGGTACTGCATTTTGTCCCTTTTATCTCCCAGGAGGCCTCCCCCAGGTTCCTCCAGGGGAGCAGGGTGGGCATTGTACTCTGAAATACCCCCTTCCTCTCCTCTGCACATCTCCCTCTGTCACGGAGATGCTTCTGTGTTTGCCCCAAGTCCCTCTTTCAGGACCTCCTCTGGCACCCACAAGAGGCCAGAAAGCTTTCGTGGGTTGGTCGTGGTTCCCCTCCGGAGCTGGGTCAGGTCGGGGTAGACATCCACCCCAAGCAGGCGACGGCTCAGCCTCCCACAGGAAGAACTAGTTGGGGTGAGACTCTGGCTGTCTCCCAAAGGCAGCCCCTGGAACACATCATCACCTACTATCCACCCATGAAGGCTGTGAACGACCAGGGGAAGGAGGTGACCGAATTCTGCAACAAGTACTGGCTCATGCTGGATGAGAAGGAGGCCCAGCGCATGTATGGTGGGAAGGAGGCCAGGACGTAAGTGAGGCTGGGGCAGGTGCCTGGAGGCGGCAAGGGCAGCGTCTTTCCGGGGGTTGGGGGAGAGGCTGAGCGAGACCCTGTGAAGGGGGACCAGTGTGGGAGACCAGGAGGGCTGGGGCCACGGCCAGGGCTGAGTCCACTTCAGGAACTCCTACTCAAGCCTCAGTTTCCCACCCATACGCTGTGCGGTCTAGACAGTGCACCTGCTCCCACACCTCCCGGGCCCCGACTTCAGCAGCCCACCTGGCCTGCCCTCTGTCCCCCCCTTGTCCACAGGGAGGAGATGAAGTGGCGGCAGTGGGCGGATGACTGGTTGGTGCACCTGATCTCCCCCAACGTGTACCGCACTCCTGCCGAGGCCCTGGCCTCCTTCGACTACATCGTCAGGGAGGGCAAGTTCGGGGCATTGGAAGGTGCCGTGGCCAAGTACATGGGTGCAGCGGCCATGTACCTCATCAGCAAGCGGCTCAAGAGCAGGTGACGATGCTTGTGTGTGCGTGTGTGTGTGCACCTGGGGGCCTGCTCTCCCCAAGCCCCTAGTCTAAAGCCACGCCGGGGGCTCAAGGTCAGAACTCCAATTGCCTCCAGCACCCCAGGGGGAGCGGACTGGCCTGGGTGTCTGCTCTACGCCTTCTTCTGTTGCTTTCTCGTGGTCAGGTCTCTTGTCCTTCTTTGGCCATGGCCTCCCTGTCTGGGGCAGATGATAACTGATTTTTGCAAGTGTGATGCCCCTGGGGGAGCAGCCCTGGCCCCCTGGCCTTCCTGTTTTCCCCACCTGGGAGGAGGGTTCCCCCGATGGACTTCCCCCTTCCCCACCAGGCACCACCTCCAGGATGACGTCCGTGAGGACCTCTATGAGGCTGCCGACAAGTGGGTGGCAGCCGTGGGCAAAGACCGGCCCTTCATGGGGGGTGAGAAGCCGAACCTGGCTGATCTGGTGAGTCTGGTGGGGGCAGGGGGTGCCCAGACTTGAGGGGCCTGTCTGGGCAGAGGAAGCCCACATGTAGGCAATACCTACATCTCCCAGCTTTCCCGCTCTGGAGGCACCTGGCTCCATCCAAGGAACTGTCTTGGTTCACATCACTGACGGGTTCAGGGGAGGGGTTGGCTTCAGGCCCAGCTGGATCCAGGGGCCCAAGTGGCAGTACCAGGGCTCGGCCTCACCTGTTGCATCTCAACCCCTTGGAGTTGCTTGCACCCAGCGAAAGTCCTGGGACAGTGTCTTGTTGGCCTGGCTTAAATGCCAAGCCTTGAAGCAATCCCTCAAGCCGGGGTGGAATATGTTGATCGCCAGGTCTGGGTCTTAGAGCTGGTGGGGTTCCCCTTTTCTCAAATCTCAGGACCTGAGAGTGGGGCAGGACGTTTTCCCAAAGGAAATTCTGGAGGTGGAGTTTGTTGCCCAGACAGGTCGGGGGTGCAGGGCAGGCAAAACCTACAGAAATCCCACACACTTCACTCAGAGCCCCAAGTGCAAAATTGGCCGTTTAGTGAGCTCTCTCAGAGAGGAGAGGTGACGGGCCCCAGGGCACACAACCCGTGGAGGACAGGGCAGGAATGGACCCCCCTCTGACCCCTCCCCCAGGCGGTGTATGGCGTGCTGCGCGTGATGGAGGGCCTGGAGGCTTTCGATGACCTGATGCGTCACTCCCGCATCCAGCCCTGGTACCTGCGGATGGAGAAAGCCATCGCTGAGGCCCCCCAGTGACCTGAGTGTCCCAGGAGGGGTGGAAGACAGCAGAAGACGCTGGCTGCCGGGGACCAGGACCGCTGGGTCAGCACTTGATGCTGTGCAGTGGGGGACGGGACCGTTCTGCCTCCCGCCTGCCCCCACCCCTCCAGCCTCCCCCCGCTCCAGCTTCTAGCACTGGACACCTGCTGAGGCCCTGGGACGCTGGGGGACAAAAGCCAGGCTTGATTTGTGTTCACAGCCCCCCTGAGGGGCACAGGAGGCTACCCCTCAGCCCCAGGTGGCTGACCCACCCCTGCCCCCTGTCCTGGGCCTCCCTGCGCTTCAGCTGTTCTCTGGGACTCTCAGTGGCCTCTCTGTCCACACCCTGGGGGTGGGAATCGGGTCAGGCTCCTGCCCTGGACAGGGGAAGTAGGAATAATCTGGTTTATGAGGGATCTCATCCCTGGCTCCTCCTGGTTCCGGCTCTTCCCACTGCCCCCGGGACTGGGTGTCATGTTCGCAATAAAGAAAAGGTTTGCTGCTCCCTTGGAGGCTGTCGTGGGGTGAGTGCTGTGTGTGCTTGCTGGTTAGCAAAGGCTTCCGAGCGAGGCCACGCCCGGCCCTGCTGGTAACTACTGTTTGGCCAGTGCTTACTGGGTGTCAGGCCTGGGGTGAAGGACTTCACAGGCTTTGTGTCACAGGGACCCCGGGACACCACCACAGGATAAGCATCAGGGAGGCCTGAGGTGTCCCAGGATTCGGGTCCAGTTGTGCCCCTCGCTGTCCGTGGGACTCTGGGCAGTGATGTCCCTCTCTGAGCCTCCATATCCTCATCCGTCAAATGGGCATAACGATAGCCTCCACTTCAAGGGGAAATGGCGAGGGTCTGAGCGTGAGATGCGGGTCAAGTGTGGAGAAGGACGCCCAGCTCAGAGCAGGGGCTGGAGTGGTTCCAGTCCTGCTCTACACGCCGGGGGAGCAGGGTTCCGAGAACCTCTGAACCTCTGAAGCAGGTGGGCACCAGGGCTTCGGTCTCAGGCCTGGGGAGGGGGCCCCGGGACAGGGAAAAGCCAGCTCTGGGAGCGAGTGGGCGCTGTGAGTGGAGCCCCGTTCAGAGCAGAGCCCCCAGGGTCGGGGTCCCCGTTCCCCTGGTTCCCATAGATGAAGAGCACAGTGGCCTCCGGAGGCCCAAGAGGTGGCCACTGAGCTGAACTCTACTGGCTGGACTCTCCCATTCCCCCAGGCCTCTCGAGAAAGTCTTAAATTTTTATTTTGTTAATTTTTTTAAAAACATAAAAATAATTCATGCTCCTTGTGATGGTAAGCATTCAAATAAGGTAGAGGCCTGGCGAGCCCTCTGGAGGCCAACAGCCTAACGTTTGGAAGCAGCGGCCTCCGTTTCTCCCGCGGAGCCGGTGGGCTACCTGCTCGTTCTCGTCCCCGTCACGGGTGCCTGTCCGCGTGGGCACATGTCACGCTGGCTCGTTCTTCACGGCTGCGGAGTGCTCGGCTGCGTGCATGCGCCAGGGCCCACCGGCCAGGCCGAGGGAGCACCAGCGTGTCCGGAATGCTGTTCCCCGAATCAGTCAGGCCTTAAGTCCTGAAGGGCCTTTGCTCCAGGGACCTGGGGTGGCCTGTGGATCCCAGAGCGTGCCTCAGCAGGAGAGGCACCCGCCTGCACCCTCTACACCCTCTCCTCCACCGAAGGGTCTCCTTGAAGAAAGTCCAAGGACTATACTAGCTAGACCTGCTCCCCGTGACTGGGGCTGGAGAATGGCTAGTCAACCCAAGGCCCAGGGGACACCGACCGAGCGTGCTGCTTTCACTGAGTATCCCCCCTCTTCCATCCCAGAGGACAACCCTGCCTCAGTTTCCCCAAATGTTCCTGGGGCAGCCCCTGGGTGTATTTTCCCACAACCACTAGAGGGCAGTAGAGAATGTGAAACAAGGCCTCATGCTGCCACCTTGTAACCAACTTAAGCATTGCATCTTATCGGGACAATCTTTGTTCTTTAAGGACTCTATTTGCCCACCGGTAAAATGGGTTTAGCAGGTGAGGGGTCCGAAAATGGGCAGGCAGGGAAAGTCACACCTCTCGGCGGAAAGGGCCCCAAGGCAATAACCTCTGCCCCATCTTTGGTCACGCTCAGATCGGGGCATGTGCCTGTGGCCTTGATGGCTGTAGAAGGCCGGATGGGGGAACCCTGCCAACACCTGCTGTGGCCTTGGGCAAGCCCCATCTTTGCTCATCCTTGGGCCAGCCCTTGAAAGTCAGTTAACCTTCACGGGTTGGCGTGGTCAGAGATGGAAAGACTGCACAGAGTCGATGCGCACAGTTGACGTGTGGGGGGCGTTTTATGCAGCCAGTGGGGTCTGCTGTCCTCAGAACACGCTCCCTGCTCTGTTCCCAGCCGGGATCCCGAAGCTCATGGTCAAGAGCTCCAGGAAGCAAGAAGAGAGGAGTCGTGAGAACAGCGAGATCCTTCTGCCCTGGGAGTGAGGGAGGTCTCCCTCGGGAGGGCAAGCCACAGCTGGGACTCCAAGAATCGGGAGGATTCCACTTTGCTTTTTTCTGTTTGTTGGATTGTTAAATTTTTAAGATTTCACTTTGATTATGCAAATAATTCATGTTTATTGGACATGAATAAAACTTTCAGGTAAGCAAAAAAATGATGCCAATTATTTACAATCCCACCAACCTAGAGATAGGACCACTTAAAAATTTTTGGAATATGGCCTTCTAGATTATTTTTTATGCAGCTTTATAGTGCACATACGTGTGCATGTATATATGTATTTTTATAAATAATATATGTATATCAGATGGGGCCTACTTTATGGCAAGCATTGTTTTAAGCACTCTATATTTTACCTTATTTAATCTTTGCAACCCCATTTTACAAATGAGCAAACAGCCATCAGAGAGGTTAAATGACTTGCCCAGGGTCACACAGCTAGTAAGTGGCAGACGTGGGATCTGAACCCAGATCTGGCTTCAGCATCTGCAGCTTAACACAGTGTCTTATTGCTCCTCTCTCTCTCTCTAGGCAAGTTTTTCCTTTGTTTAAGTAAAAATTTGGATTGTATGGGACGCCTGGGTGGCTCAGTCGGTTAAGTGTCTCTCTTCGGCTCAGGTCATGATTCCGGGGTCCTGGTATTGAGTCCCCGCCTCAGGCTCCCTGCTCAACGGGGAGCCTGCTTCTCCTGCTCCCCCCTGCTCGTGCTCTCTTTCTCTCAAATAAATAAAATCTTAAAAAAAAAAACCCAACATAATCACAATCCCTTGTAAGAGGGAGGTGTGACTCCAGAAGAGAAGATGAGAAGCAGAGGCTGGGGGGATTCGAGAAAGGGCCAAGGAATGCTGACGCCTCCAGAACCCAGAGGGGCAAGGAGATGGCCTCTCCTCAGGGGCCTCCAGAAGGACCCAGCCCTGCGCACACCGTGATCTCAGCTCAGTGAAATTGAGTTCAGACTTCCAGCTTCTAGCACCGGAAGAGAACAGATTTGTCTTAAGACCCCACGTTTGTGGCACTTGGGAACACCTGCCATAGGACACTAATTCACTTGACCTAAGCCAGTGTGGTCGGGGAAGAGAGTCGGCTACAGGGGGTCTAGTGACCTCCGGCAAGCCCCTTGTCCTGTCAGTTTCCTCCTCTGGAAAATGAGGGGGGGGCCGGGCTCTTTGGGGCGGAGGGGGTGCCCCGCCCTGGCCAGCGAGGGTGGAGTTAGCCCCCTCTCTCGACAGCATCTCCCACTGCTGTGGGGAGATAAGAGACCAATGGCCTAAAGAGATGGCTGGCGGCTGTCCAGCCAACGGCCGTTCCAGGAAGCTGCGAGCCGGAGGCCCAGGTCTGTCTCGCCCCCTCGGGGGGACAGGCCTCTGGCCCTCCCTGCCCCCAGTTTACTCATCCTGGGTTCTTGCCTGGCCTACCCCATTGTAGCCGGCCCTGGCCAGTCTTTCCAGCCACTGTGACCGGGCCTCGCTGGTTTGCTCCAGCTTCCTCATCAGCCCCAGAAGGCAGGGACCAATGTTCACAGCTGGGCAGCTGGGCCCAGCACACCGGTGCTCCCCTCTCCCTTCCCCTACATTCCAACCTGCTCAGACCAATGAGATTGGGATTGGGGGCGGCCCAGTTGGGAGCCAAGGTTGAGAATATGGCTTCAGAGTCAACAAAGCTGGTTTGAATCTCAGTTCAACATTTACTTAGCCTTTGTATGAACCCAGACAAGTCCCTTCCTCCTCTGAGCTGTCAGGAAGGTACTGTGCCCACCTTGAGGAGGCTCAGAGATGCATGAGATTTGCCCAAGATCACACAGCCAAGTGCCAGGATTCAAGCACAGGTCTGCCCAACGCTTCCCAGGCTCTCTGTGGCCTCCCAGCCCAGGAGAGTAGCCAGAAACTGGGTGCCACCTGTCTGAGGCGAGGCAAAGAGTTCCTGCTCCTGGGTGAAAGTCCCCACAGGTGGGTTGAAGCATGGTCCCCATCTCCTGGGCCTCCTGGTGGGCAGCCCCAGCAAAGCCCAGGGGTCTGCTGACCTGCAACTCAGGCCCTGTCACGTACTCATGCTGAGGCCCTGGACAAGTCACTTTTCCCCCAGCCTTACTTTCCTCATCTATAAAATGGGGTCATGGTGGCAGGAACACGTCCTTGAACCTCTGAGGGCTAAGTCCTGTGTGTGCCCCAGCCGGTGGTGCCCCTCAGGATTAGACGTGGAAGGGCCTAGCTTCAGGATGGAGACACGAAGAGAATTCGCCAGATCCTGTGGCACAAAGGGCTCCCCCACCGCACCCCCAGGTTGGCTATCTTCAGATGCCAGAGACCCGAGGCGCGCACGAGCCTTCTGACCCTGGAGGCTGGAATGACAAGCACTGAGGGTGAAATTATTGTGTGTTTGGAATCCTGGATGGGAAAGGGGAGCTGGGTTTTAAGCACCAGTCCTTTCAATTTCCAGTCTCATTTCAACATTTTTTTTGTTTTTTTGTTTTTTGTTTTTTTTAAAGATTATTTATTTATTTATTTATTTGAAAGAGAGAGAGATAGCGAGCAGGAACACAAGCAGGGGGAGTGGGAGAGGGAGAAGCAGGCTTCCCGCAGAGCAGGGAGCCCGATGCGGGGCTCGATCCCAGGACCCTGGGATCATGACCTGAGCCGAAGGCAGACGCCCAACGACTGAGCCACCCAGGTGCCCCTCAACATTTTTTTTTTAAATTATTATTTTTTAAATTTGAGTAGAGTTGACACACAATGTTATATTTCATTCCAATTTTTTTTTTAAAGATTTTTATTTATTTATTTGAGAGAGAGAATGAGAGAGAGCGAGTACATGAGAAGGGGGAGGGTCAGAGGGAGAAGCAGACTCCCTGCCGAGCAGGGAGCCCGATGCGGGACTCGATCCAGGGACTCCAGGATCATGACCTGAGCCGAAGGCAGTCGCTTAACCAACTGAGCCACCCAGGCGCCCCTCATTCCAATTTTTTAAAAATAATTTATGCTTCACATTTTTTTTTAAGATTTTATTTATTTGAGAGAGAGAGAGCGTGTGCGCATGGGAGTGGGGGAGAGGCAAGCAGACTCACACTGAGCTCAGAGCCCGATGTGGGGCTCGAGCTCATAACCCTGAGACCATGACCTGAGCTGAAATCAAGAGTTGGATGCTTAACGGACTGAGCCACCCAGGCACCCCACATTCTTCTTTTCTTTTTTTAAGATTTTATTTTTAAGTAATCTCTACACCCAACATGGGGCTCAAACTCAGTACCCCGAGATCAAGAGTCACAGGATCCATCGACCGAGCCAGCCAGGGGCGCCTCATTCCGACTTTCTTTTTTTTTTTTTTTAAAGATTTTATTTATTTATTTGAGAGAGAGAGAATGAGAGATAGAGAGCACGAGAGGGAAGAGGGTCAGAGGGAGAAGCAGGCTCCCTGCTGAGCAGGGAGCCCGATGTGGGACTCGATCCCGGGACTCAAGGATCATGACCTGAGCCGAAGGTAGTCGCTTAACCAACTGAGCCACCCAGGCGCCCTCATTCCGACTTTCTAACAGCCCTCCCAGGCAAGTCTTATTCTCTCTTCGTCTAATGGACAAACAGGCTCAGAGAAGTGGTGTGACTTGCCGAAGGCCACACCTCAGCCACAGTGGGGCAGGGATTTCCAGTGTCCCAGTGTCTAGCCATGGAAAGTCAGACAGGCTTTCTGCAGCTCCCACGGCCCCCATTCCCCAGACTGCTCCAGGCTCTGACCTCAGAGGATGAGGCTGGATGCCATCTGCAAAGAGCTGAGGGCCTGAGAGGGTCCCACGGTGCTTGGCTTCCTGGAGGAGCAGGAGGGGTCAGCCGGGGCTTCAGGGCCAGCCGCCCACTCAGATGGGCCAGGGGCTGGGCCAGAGCCCATCCCATCCTGGATCTTGAGACACGCCTCCTCCGCACTATTCCCCGCATCCCCCACCCCCAAGGTGCCCGCTGGTCAAATACCCCAACCCAGGGGGAGGCTCTTCTCAGCCAAGATGAAGGAAGGGCAGAGCTAAAAAGGTGTGTTTGTTTCCTGCTGCAGGTGTAACATATTAGCACAGACACAGTGACTGAACCAATATGGGAAATTATCTCACAGTGCTGGAGGTCAGAAGCCTGACATGCGTCTTACTAGGCTAAAATCAAAGTGTCAGCAGGGCCGTGTTCCTCCTGGAGACGCTCGGTGGAGAATCCACTCCTCATCTCTTCCAGCTCCTAGGGGCCGCCCACATCCCTGTGACTTGTGGCCCCTTCATCCATCTTCAGAGCCAGTGACCTCGGGCTGAGTCCTTCCCGTGCCTTCTCCCTGCTCTTCCTGCTCCGTCTCCCCCACTGAAGGACCCATGTGATTACATGGGGCCCACGGGGATAATCCAGGATAATCTCCCTATTTGAAGGTCAGCTGATTAGCAAGCTTGATTGCCCTGTGCCGTGTAACCTAATCCACAAGTTCTGGGGATTAGGACAGGGACATCTTTGGGAGGGGACATAATTCTGCCTACCGTACTACAGAACATTTGCTTGGGAGAGCAGGCTCAGGGTAAAGGGGTCCACTTGCCACACCTGATCGTTGGGAAATGGTTTCTGCGTGTTACCCTGGCAACGAACAGCTGAAGCGGGTGGCATATTAGTTTCCCCGGACGGCCGTTAACAAATCACCACAAACTTAGATGACCCCAAACAACAAAACTTCATTCTCTCATAGTTCAGGAGGCCCAGAGTCCGGAATCCATGTGTTGGTGGCGTTGGGCCCTTCTGGACAATCTGCGGGAGAAACTTCTTGCCACTCCCCTTGCTTTGGGCAGCCCTCTGCAATCCTTGGCATTTCCTGGCTTGTAGATGCAAGCCCCGTGGTCACATGGCCTTTTCCCTCTCTTCTGGGCATGTTCTGTCCAAAGTCCCGTGTTCTAGGACACCACTCATTGGACTTGGGGCTCACTGTAATCCAGTGTGACCTCACTTTAACTTGATTACATCTGTAAAAGCCCTATTTCCAAGTGAAGCAACATTCTGAGGTTCCCAGGGGACATGAGTTTTGAGGGGATGCTCTTCGACCCAGTACACGTGGTATATACCAGTTTCAAACCTGGGCACACTTCTGGGCCTCCCTACAGCCTCTGAATGCCACAGCCCCCTGGTGGGTTCCCCAAGCCGCTTCCTACTCTCCCCTGCTGCCCTGACCTGTGGTACTTGGGGCCATCAGGGGACAGAGTGTAGATAGTCATTTAATGAAAGCAGCACCCCGCACTGTCTTAAGTGCCGGAGATACACCGCAAATGTATTCATTGCCCCAGAGGCCTCACCTTCTCCCAGGGAGACAGGCAGAAAGCAGATCAAGAATGTCAGGTGCGGGGCGGGGGGGGGGGGGGGGGGGAGGGAGGGCGGGAACGCCTGGGTGGCTCAGTCGTTAAGCGTCTGCCTTCGGCTCAGGTCATGATCCCAGAGTCCTGGGATGGAGTCCGAATTGGGCTCCCTGCTCAGCAGGGTGTCTGCTTCTCCCTCTGCCTCTGCCCCTCCCCCACCACTCATGTGCTCTTGTTCTCTCTCTCAAATAAATAAAATCTTTTAAAAACAAAACAAGAACGCCAGGCGGGGGGCCCTGCAACATCCCTAAGTGTGCAAGTGTGCACCGGGGAGGCTGGGGAGGGGCAGCCCGGGAATGGACAGCACACAGCCTCTGCAGAGGCCTCAGGGGTAGGGAGTGATCAGCTCCACCCAAGACAGACTCAACTGGAGGAGGGCTGAGGAAGAACCATTGGGCTCACAACTCAGGGGGGCTCTGGCGATCTGGGCAGAGCACCCCAAATCCTACAAATATCTACTTTCAAGAGGGAGTGCTTCTGAGAAGCCCAGAGGGGCTAGCTTTCTCATTTTCTCTGTTGACAAACATGGATTCATCTTCTAACATGCAAACGCCCCCTCCCCCACCACCCAAGCCCATATCAGATAAATCATGGCTCCGTCATCAGCTTTGAAACAACTTTATTAGAAGGCTGTTTGAAGTGACAACTTCCAATTCTTTGCTTTTTCACAAATTCCAGTTATCGCTAGACTGATATATAACAATAATTTTTGCATTGATCTTTGCATCCTATTTGCATTGTCCTCACTAGGTCATTATGGTGGAATGGAAATGCGACCTCGAGTCGCAAGTTGACCAGCATTGCTGAGCAGGGGTGGCGGCGGCGGGCGAGGGGCCTGGGAGGGAGGGAGGGAGCCCACTTCACAGGCAGGGGCGGGGTACTGGCCGCCCTCTCCTGGAGCTCCCACCCCAAACTCACAGTGATAGGCCCCTCAGCGCCTTGTCATTCGAAAGGATAAAATAAAGAGATCCTCCCAGCCCAAGAAATGGTTTGGACTTTCATTTTCAGTGGAATTGAGATTTCTGCCACTCTTCCTGCCCCTTATTGAACCCTCAGATCCTAAGGCTTCCTGGGTGCGAGCCCTGTCCCAGCCTGCCCAAGGTCATCCCCCCTGACCAGGGCCCCTCCCCCCCGACCTTTTATCTGTTGCCAGTTCCCAGGAATTTCTTTGGACAGACTTGACGTCAGCGTGGCCAGTGGCAGGAAAGGTCACTCCCACGGCCCCTCCTTCCTCTCCCCACCCCACCTGGAGGGTGTTGGGAAGGTACAATCAACCATGAACATAAATATGAATACAAAATGAACTTGAAAATGACAGGCTATTAATTAAACAAATCTATAAAAATAGTTAGGACATAACTCTGTTCAAATAAATACGAAATAAATAGGCTCCAAGCAGTGACACCCTGCATCAGTGGAATGTGAGGCTGGTCCCACTCTGCCCCGATTGGGATTGGACACGAATCCCCAGAGGCTCGGAAACAGACTTTAATGAAGTCAGCCAGGCTCTCTACCCCCTTTGTCTTCCCTCGGGAAGCACAGAACGTACACATTTGTCCAGCTTGTCCTTCTGAACAAAACCCTTTGCCCAACAATACATAATTAAGGCCTTGAACACCTTTTCCTCCTCTCATCAGGGTGCACAGACGCGGGGCAGGGGCTGCCCTTCCTGCAGCTCCGTGGTGCCCACCCGGCTCTCATTCCAGAGCGGGGACAGGGAGGTGGTTCTGAGCCGGCGCCAGTCCTGATGGAGTCTGGGGCCAGCTCAGAGCACCAGGACACCCCTGGTGGCAGGAGCAGCAAGGCCCTCTGCGTTGCGGGAGCCAGCCCTTGCCTTCCGTGAAGCCATGCACTGGGAGGCCAGGCGGGCAGCCAATGCAGGGGCTTGGCCCTGCCCCCTGCATGCATACGCACATCCAGGGGCCCATCTGTTGGGGAGCTCAGAGGCCAACAGCGGGGCTCAGATGAGGGTGAGCACAGAAGCCGGACTCCTCCCTCTCCCCCTGCACAACCTAGCCAGAGGGGAACCCGTAGGCCAGGAAGCCAGGGCGTGAGGCCCCCACGGACCGAGGGGAGAGGAGCGAGCGCTAACACGGGGAGAGGGCTGGTGGCCCTCCTCCTACCATACTAACACAGCAGCGAGGAAGGAAGCAAGGTGGGCACGGGGTAGGCGCCCAGCAGGCCAGAGGGCAGGGCCTGCGGCTGGTGGTCTGGCAGCGAGATGGAAGAACGAAGCCGGCTCTGGGCCCCACTGTCCGGCAGGCACCGCGGGAAATGTCCGGTCCCCGCGTGCGTGCGTGTGCCCGTGTCCTGCTGGCCCCTGGAAAGGATGTGCCGGCCAGCCAGGGTCAGCAGGACACAGCCCGTGGGCCTGCTGGGCCTTGCCCCACTGCCTTGCGGGCGCATCCCAGGCTTTTCACAGCTTGGCTTCAGTCAGCTTAGTGTTGGCACATTCACAGAATGGATGGCTACATATCCCGGGGCTGCGGGCCCAGGATCTGGGAGTCCGCCGCGCGAGGCGGGGCTGCCCCCCCTGCCCCCACCGTCCCATCACCGCGACTGCACGCCCAGGGTGATCTTCAGGTTCTCGTATACCACGTAGCTGATGCTCACGGCTGGGATCACCTTCATGAAGTTGGGGGCCAGCCCCCGGTACAGGCCAAAGGCCCCCTCGGTCCGCAGGATCTGTCTGAAGAGGCTGCTCATGGTCACCTCTGGAGCGCCCTCAATGGAGGCTGTCGTGAGAGAGGCACCCATCAGGGCTTTACCAGCTCCTTCCTCGAGCCCAACGTGCCCGGGGAGATGGGTCCCTGGGGACTGGCCCAGCACCAGCATTACCTTGGGCTTGCATCCGGGTCCTGACCAGGGCCAGTGGGTAGCTGGCCAGCTGGCCGCAGGTGCTAGACATGGTGCCGCAGGCCAGGAGCACAAACACACCAGGGTCCGCGCTGTTCACGGCGTAGCGCTGTAGCCAGGCGTTCTTGAGCGTCTGGCAGGGGCAAGGGGGACAGGGATGAGGCAAAGTGCCCGTGAGCCCCAGAAAAAGCTTATGAGGCAAGAAGAGACAAGGGTCTGGGGGTGGGGGTGTAGTTATTGGATCCGCACAGGAGGCATTTCCTTGTCATATGGGATCCTCGAGGCTACTGTAACCTGATTCGCTTGGCCTGCCTGCCCTTTGTTTCTGCTGTCACTGGGGATTCCTGGATAGGACAGGGAGTGGGGATGAGGCGGGGCAACAGCCACCTCCCCACCCAGAGAGTCTGACTTCTGTGGTCGGAAGTCTGCTGGGGGCCCAGTGAGCTCTCCTGGCGTCATAGTCCGGTGATCTGCCCACTTGAGTCCCTGAGGCTGCAGAACCTGGGGGCTGCCAGGGGCAGGCAGTGTGACAGGAGACCCTTGCAGAGAACAGAGGAGTCTGGAAGGAGACACGCTTGGTTCCTTGTTGCAGCCATCCCCCAGTGTCTATCATGGAGCGAGAACAGGCAGGGACCTGGGTGGGAGGGGTTTCTGAATCTCTGCTACTTGGTCAAGGAGCCTGAGCCCGCTAGGGCCTCACCTCGTAGACGGCTAGGTCTATCCCAGCGTAGGGGATGATCCCCAGCATGTTGGGAACATAGCCTTTGTAGAAGGCAGCCATTCCCTCTCTGGCCAGGATCTTCCTGGCACAGTCCAGCATGCCTGAGTACTGGCCTGTCTTGCGCAAGGCCATCCGGGTCTTCAGAACCTGGAGAAGCCAAAAGGAGCGATGGGAGCGTGAGCACGGCCCACTCCTCACCCTCACCCCATGCGCGCTGCCCACTCTAGGACCAAGGCAGCCCTCACCTCCATCGGGTAGATGCTGCTCTGGGCGATGGCCCCGGCCAAGGACCCTGCCACAAGTCTCTCGTGAATCCTCAGGGTCTCCTGGTCACTCCCCACGAGACGCTTGATCTAGAAGAGAGAGCAAATGAACGGATATACGCCCGAGACCAGCTCAGCTGCCCCTGCCCCAGGGTTCCTCCCAGAGCCAAGACCGGGTGTTCCTGGCACATCTGACACTGTCCAGAAATAGAAGGAACTGGCCCATGCTGGGGCTGGCAGCAGAGTGGGGGCCGGACCCAGCCACCTGCCTCTCCCTGCTGTCCCCTGGGTACAGTGACTGGCTCCAGCTTCCAGGGCATCAGCAGGGCAGGGACCTCGGCCCAGGGAAGCTCAGGAAACAGCTGACGACAGGCGCCCCGCCTGGGGAAGCGAGGTCCTCACCTGCTCGTAGGCCATGAATTTGATGGCCGACTCGGGGGCAATTTTGAGGACGTTGATGCCGTTGCCCCGCCAGAGGGATTTGGCCCCACCTTCTCGAATCATCTGGGTGAACCCGCCCACGATGCACATGTTGTTGCTGCGGGAGGCGTGGACCTGAGGAGGGAAGGACGAGTGGTCAGAAAGAAGCCCGTGGCCAGGGGGCAGCCATCATGGGACAGAGAGCCTCTCCCGCAGGCCCGCACATCGGGGTCAGCAGGCAGCTCTCTCCGGGCCGGGTTCTGAAGGCCAACTCGGCACCGGGAGAATCCCACATGGCTACCCTCGTTCTTCACGGGCCACCTCCTGGGTGCCAACATTGTGCTAAACACCCCGCGGCCACTACCTTAACCACATTTTTTCAATTGAGCTTTTTACTATGGAAAAATTTCAAACACGTACATTAGTGCCGAGAGTCATATACTGGGCTTTCCCGAACCCATAACCAGCTTCAACCATCATAAAACCATGGATCACTGTAAGGCCCATCCCAGGTACTGGGGAGACAATTTGTTCAAGCCCCTTGGGTTTTACAGAGGAATGGAAGTCCAGGCACTGGAGTGAGGAAGCAGGTCACGAGGTCACATAGCTGTGAAGGTGGGACCCCGGTCAGGTTTCATTCCCCAGAGCTTTTCTCCCCAAACCATTCCACCCTCCCACCCCCCACTTCTGCAAGAGAAGGGAGTCATGTTTAACAGCCTTCAAAACAACGCAGGCTCAGGAGGGCAAGATGGGGAGGAAAGGATGGCACCTTTTTTTCTTCCTTTCTTTTCTTTTTAAAACAATTTTAGGTAGTGGGACGCCTGGGTGGCTCAGTCGGTTAGGCTTCTGCCTTTGGCTCAGGTCATGATCCCAGGGTCCTGGGATCGAGCCCCGCATCAGGCTCCTTGCTCAATAGGGAGCCTGCTTCTCCCTCTGCCTGCCGCTCCCACTGCTTATGCTCTCTCTCTGACATGTAAATAAAATCTTCCACAAAAAATAAAATAAATAAAAAATTTTAGGTAGTTAACGTACAGTGTAATCTTGGTCTCTGGAGTAGAACTCAGTGATTGATCACTTCCATACAAGACCCAGTGCTCATCATCCCAAGAGGATGGCACCTTTTCTGAGCAGGGCTCAGAAACACCAGCACTTGCACACAAGCAAAGGGCCGGGGGGGTGCGGGGGGGGGGGGCCAGACACGTTCAGGCGACACTGAAGTCCGACAGGGCATCCTTGTGCAGGCCAATTTCGCAAGCCTGTCCCTGACGTGGACCTAGCTTATCTCTGCCCTGCGGACGTGGAGTTGGGCGCCCGGCCAAGGTAAAGGTGTCTGGGCCAGGTGGGGGTCTGCTCGCATCCACCCCGTGTGCTGCCTACACAAGATGTGCCCAGGGCAACAGGTTCCTGCCACCCCGGTTCTCACTGGCTTCACATGCCCACATTTCAGCCCTGTAATGTGACCCCTGGCTTTTGTGCCCCGGATAAGATGAAATAAACTACATGCAAAAGGGCACTTAGACCTGGATCTTCTGTTGCCCTTGTCTGAGCAATAATTCCAATCTAATTTATTGGGTTAGAAAAGTATGAGCCCAAAGAGCAAAAGACAAAGGAGGAGAAAACCGACTCACTGAGGACCCACGGGGTGGAAACCGGGTGGTCTGAGGCCCGTTTTCCCACGTACCTGCATGAGCACCTTGAGTCTGTCCAGGGGCGCCGTGCAAGTTCTGGATACAGCCCCGGCCCCGCCTCCAGCCACCAGGTGTCTCCACCACATCCCCGTCTGCCTCTCCTCCACGGTGAATTCATCGGGGACCGTCAGATTCTCACCCACATCAAAGATCTGCAAGGAAGACCAGCAGAGATAAAACAAGCAGGCTCCTGATGCTCGTGGCCAAGCTGCTGGCAGACAGCCAGGTCCGTAACCTGGCACCGTCCAGAATGGCCGGGCCCCAGGGGCCACACAGATGGTGACAATGCCCCAGGCCCAGGGTGGGGGTACGAGTGTGCCCCTTCCCGTTCACCGTGTGGAGGTGGTATAGCTCCGACCCCGGTGTGAGCCCTGCAGAGGCCCAGGGAGAGAATCTGAGAGCGAGGCTGGAAGAAAGCGGTTATAAAACCATTTGGACAGCCTTGCAGAGACTTGCCCCTGGCTCTTGCAAGAACGGCTTACAAAGGCATTTTAGCTGAGGATCACCAGACTGCCTGTACTGAAAGGGTCAAGTCAGGGGTAAAAATTCTGAAACCCGATGTGGAACCAGATCACGCCGGCAGAACATTGCACAGGGCCTCGGCAAATATCAGAGACGGCAATGCCTACAGAAGAGCCGCTCTCCTGGGTGGCATCCCGCCTGGTCAGAGCCAGCTCTGCTCCCATCAGCCAACTGGAGAGCCAGAGGTGCCCTGAGGGTGAGACCCTGCCCTGGGCACTGCGGGAGACAGACCAGAGGCGCGCCCCCGGCCTCCCCTCCCAGAGCGGACAGTCTGGGGTAGCTAAGACGGCAGATGGGGCGGGCGTACCCCAAAAGAAGGGGCTCGCAGGTGGGGGGTCAACACGGCCACAACCAGGGAGGTGTGATGGGTCTTTCTGAACAGCAGTGCTGACAGGGGTGACAGAGTAGCATGTACAGGACATTTTCTTTGACAGAGAGAAAGGACACAAAAAATGGGGTGCTGGGGGAAGAAACTTAATGGCTCTATTTGTTCTAGTATTGTCCCCGCTGCCCCAGGCGCACGCGAGCTTTGGGAGAACGAGCAGGATTGGGGAAGCGGTGTCTGGAGCAGACCCTGAAGGACAGGCAGCATGTGGGGCGGGAGGGCATCCGGGGCAGAGGGAACCCCGTGTCTGGGTGGTCAGGGCTGGCGTGGGGGAATGGAGGGCACACGTGGAGGGCTCTGTGGGGCTGGCAGAGGAGTGGAGTCTTGTGCTAAAGAAGAGGCAAGCCGAAAACCCCACTCTCACCCCCACACTGGGATGGGGGCTGACGCCTCGAGAGCGGACGCGTGAATGCAGGAGGGAGAAAGTGCCTTCACGGCCCGGGGCACGGGACTCACCGTGGAATGCTTCCAGTACAGGATGATCTCGGGGATGTTTTCCACGGGGTGCAGAAGGTGGTAGTCTCTCCACTCGTTCCAGTCGATGGTCATCGTGCCATTTTTATCCATGCTGCAAGACAGGCGCATGGTCGGTTGCCCCCGGGGTAAACAGGCCCATACGTGAGCTGCACTTCCCCCCCTCCAGGCGAGCCCAGGGGAGGCGCTGGGCCACTGAGGAAACCACGGGAGGTGCCTCGGCCCCAGTGAAGAGGCGAGGTGGTTCCACACCCCACTTTGCACGGAAACGGGAATACAATGACCCACAAGAACCCTGTTCTGATCAGGCACAGAGGTCCAGGAGGGAGGGGGTCACCAGGGTGACACGGATACTTACTAGGTTACAGGGCCCCAGAAGTGGCCCGTTCGTATTCTGACAGACAGACAAAGGAGGATGCAGAGGAGAGAGGAGAAACACAGATAAGTGCTCTGAGCAGATGTTAGCGAAGCAGGCACATAGCATGGCACAACGTCCAGGGAGCCGGACGAGAGGCAGCTGTCCCTGACCAGCCGCTTCCGGCCCCGGGGATCTGGAAAGGCGCGGGCAGCAGGGGCAGCGCTCCTAAGGCCAATCTGCGCGATTTCCCGCCACGGCCACTACATATGCTTTCCCCCCAGGACCAGGGCTCCCCTGGGAGCTGTCTCGGGGCAGCACGTCTGATTACAGGGGGGAGAAAAGTCAGCATTCTCGGGGAGAAGTCCACCGTACGCAGACTGCTGCCACCCGAGCCCCTTCCTGTCCCCACCAGGCAGAGAGAGCGGTCCTTGCTTGCCTTTCACCCACTTGAAATCCCCCCAACTGGTCTTTTCTCTTCACGGGTCACCGGTGAGCGGGCACACTTCCAGGTGATTTGTGACTCTGGCCTGGAACTCAGGGAGCGGCTGCTCCTGGGGAGGGGCTACCTACTCATGGCGTCAAACCACCAGAAGCCGAAGTTCAGAGAAACGGGGTCAATACAGTGAAGGGCGCCACGGGGTTGGTCCAAGAACGTTTCTTTCATCATGCATTTGTTAAACCAGATACAGAGGCTGACAAAGTTCTCACCTCTTGAGAATCTTTTCGGCCTGCTGTTCGGATATCTTGACTCCCAGGTCCCGCAGGGACTGCATGATCTCCTGAGCGTCGATCCGTCCTGCAACAACAAAGGCTTCAGCCAGGGGCCAGGCCCGCAAGAGGCCTGAGACCCGGGCGGCCACTGGTTCTGGAGGCAACGCTCACCATCATTCTTCTTGTCCAAACTCTTGAACACCAGCCTCAGCTTCTTCTCGTGATCTTGGAGATAATGGACAAACTCTTCAAAGTCGAGCTGCCCATCGAGGTCTTTATCTCCAGCTTGCACAATTTTCTATTAAAAAAAAGTTAAAGTTTCCTCCTTGAGCTCAGGCCCCAGCTTTTCCTTGTTCCTCGTGGCGGCCCGTCCCCAGGAAACAACTGTGCTAACCCATGCACAGAGGTGGCCTCAAGGACCTGAGATGCTTCCTCGGCTCTATTCCCAATGCCACCACTTGGATCCCCAAGGCCTAGCCAGAACCCAAGCAAAAGCCCACCTTGCTTCCCCTCACAAGCAAACGGAAAAAGGCACCCCTGGGAGGCGCCCTTCAGACACAGGCCAGCAAGCGGCCGGCTTGGCACTTTCTCATTCCAAGTGTCCTGAAGACTAACTTATTGTACAACCAAGGTCAGCTGTGTGTTCCCCTGCAGCAGGGTCCCTGGCGCCCGGCCTCAGCCCGCATGCTCTCTGCCCAAATGTGGGGATGGCCTCGGGCGCTCCAGATGTCACGAGGAATGCTGCAGCTTGCTCTTTTTATCCCTAACAGTGGCACTGGCCCAAGAACAAATGGGTGACCAGCGTAAAGGTATGGGGGCAGAGCTGGCCCCTGCCGATGCCTGCGTGGCAGAAACATGGCCAGGGGACCCTGGTAGGAGCCAAGGGGGACTATTCTTGGGTGCGGGCATGGGCTTGATGGCACTGCCGGCCTCTGATCCCAGGGCAGCCAGATGACATAACCAGGTACTGAAAAGCAGGCCAGCTCTTAGTAGTTTCCTGACCCAAGAAGGCTTGAAGAGACCCCTTGAACAGAACTCTGTGCCTGCCCCTAGAGGTGAGCTTTGATCAGCAGCTGCAGTTGTGCATGCTCAGCCCCTGGAAATTCTCCCCAAACGAGCGAGCCCTTGGCCTGTGCCACAGGGCCCGCTAAATGCTTTACCCCTAGTACCCTGCTGAACCCTCTCAAGCAGCTCTGGGAGGCAGGTACTGTCATTCCCCCCATTTTTTTACAGAGAAGGAAACAAGCTCAGAGAGGTTAATTTATCCAAGGTTACACAGCCAGGGAAGTGGTGGGCGAGATTCAGGCTGGGCCTGTTAAGACTCCAGAGCCACCTCCCTGGAGATCCCGCTGCCGCCCTAAAAGTTAATCTCAAGAAGGTGGGTGACACACATGAGTCACTGCAACCTAGCAACACCCCAAAATCTGGACCAAGAACCTCCTAAGGAAAATGGTCATAGTCTTCCTGTGTTGCCCAATTCTCTCGGTGAGAAACAGGCTCACTAGTCACAAACCAATCTGGCTTTAGAAGTCTCTGAGCCAGTGGGTTTCGGAATGGATGGACCATTGGCTAGCTGGTGCTCTCCCATGATTAAGATCATGGTTACTCTCTGAACCACCTGATGGCCCTTTGTGACTGCTCAGCCACTGAGGGTACTAGGAGGAGGCCTGGACAGATACCATGTCACCTAACACGATCCAAAGAACAACACAGGGGGTGTGGCAGGAACGTGAGACAGAGGCTGGCATATATTGCATCTGCTATCTGGAGTTAACTTCCTGCAGACATCTGTGCTCTCGGCTAAGAATGGTACAAATTACATATATGGTTATCATTCTAGATTTATGGCAGGAGCGGAAATAGAATCTAGGAGGCGAATGTGAGGCACAGAGCTTTTCAGTTTCTGGGCTTCTCTGCCACCAACACGATCCATGTGCCTCAGTGGGGGCGGGTGTGCGGTAATACAGAGAACCCAAGGATGTGTTCACTGCAGGGGATTTCAAGACATTCTCAAAGTCCTTGCTTCTACCTCAGAACCACCGGGCCTACTTTCTGTCTCCTTCCTAGGATATGCTAATTCCCATCCCCAGCACACCATCTGACCTCCACTGCCATCATGAGCAGTGGGAGACTGCATGAGATCTGATTAACAGAGAAGTCAAGGTGCTCCTTTAGGAGGCAAGGGGCTCCCCACAAGCTCTGGAGCCATTTCCCCATCTTCAAAATGTCACGATTTTTGCTGCTCCCAAAGGAAGTCTTGGGAGGGCTCCCCCTCCCGAGGACACAGCCCTGCCAGCTCCAGCCTCCGCAGCTCCAGTTCCAACTCTAGGCCTCCAACAGGAGCTTCTCTGCCTCTCCCTCCCCCAGCTCTGAGAAACGGCCCCACAGTGGCTGGGCTGTGTCCCCCTTCGCGGCCCTGTGTTTCTCTGGAACTCCCCACCCGCCCCCCATCCCCAGTAAAGAATTCCTTTCTATTTCCCACAGGTATCTCCCCAGTAATTCCGGCCTTCCTTGGAAGTCATATGAAAGAAAGCCAGTCATTCCCGTGACGTGACATAACCCTTTCCCGGCTACAGCCACATGACAACTGGGGAAAGAACTTGCACATTTCACACATTCTTTCCCTTCCATGGGCGAGGCCGGGGCGGGGGGGGGGGGGGTGAGTTCGCGCATGCGCACCCTCTACCACCACTCATGCATTCACTCGGCCGCCCCGGGCAGGCGCCCGCCGCCGCTCCAGACCTGCTTCCACTGGCGGTAGGTGGAGAACTCCTGGGAGGGGATGAAGACGCTGAGTTTGAAGATGGACTTCAGCTCGGCGGGAAGGCCCTTGGACTCGAAGTACTGGAACTCGGTCTGGGTCTCCCCGATGAGCGGCACATACAGGCACAGGCAGAGCATGCTGACGGGGAGCCGGGCGCGCGGGCCGCCGCGGAGCCAGGGAATGCTGCCCGGGCCGCACGCTCGCTCCAGATAAGCCGGGGCGCAGCTGTCATTGGCTGCTCAGGCCCTGCCCTTTTACTTAATTGAGAAAAGCCGGCCCAGGGGAAGTCCTGCCCACAGCCAATGAGCGCCGGCCCCCGCGAGGAGGCAGCGATTGCTCAAGTGGAGGGGTGTAAAGATCAGGACTGACGTCACGGGCGCCCCGAGTTAACTCTTCGGAAGCTGGCCGAGGGAGAGTGCTGCCCCAACGAACCTTCACCCTCCGCTGCCAAGCCCTCCAGATGAACAAACAGCCCTCAGCATGTTTTTCCACAAGGTCCCCAAACGCGTCACCCAATACAATGGTTTTCTCCCCTTAGGAAATCATTCCCAACAGAAAAATCAGTGGATGTACAGACTGAGTCGATGCTCCCTAGAAAGGGGCCCAGTTTAGCTGTGAGGGTACAAGTCGGCAGGGGCTGCCTGGGAGCCGGGTGCCCAGCCATCCTGGAAGTGGCCCCACGTCGGCGGGCTCTGGCTCATTCATCCGCCAGGGAGCTGTCCCGGGGTTGGCTGAGCCCTGGACTTGGCCTTCCAGCTGGCGCCAGTGACCTTTTTCCAGGCCACTCTGCAATGTGATCACCTCAGAAGCAACCCATTCCCCTGTAGGCTTCCCCTGGGGGTCCTGCAAGCACCCAGGAGCTGACACCATGGGGGCAGAAAGGACCCTCACTAAAGGTGGTTGTGGGGAGGGACTCCCCAGAAGCATTACTCTGGGGTCAGCTGGGCCCTCACATAAGACTCCAGATAGCCTTCAGAGCCCACTCTCAGAACACTTCAAAGTTTGGTATAGTGCAAGCTTTCTGGCCTAGGTCTGTGCTATTCAGGAGGGAAGTTTTAAATTTTAAATTAATTAAATGAAATTAAAAATTCAGGTCCTGAGTTGTGTGACCACATTTCAGGTACTCCACAGCCACATGGACTCACTGAACATTTCCATCACCCATAAAGTTCTATCGGGCAACACGGCTTCAGAACACCCCTTTGACGTGAGGATAAGAGAAAAATCTCAGGTCCTGGAAAGTCAGGTTTGGGTCATCACCTAAGGGTGAGCCTCTCCAGCCCAGCCTACCATCTCCACATCATCCCTTCCCCACGGGAAATGTCAGGAGATTCGTGCTGCGGAGGCAGACCGCGTCACAAAGACGTCCCTTCTATAGTGCCCCACTTCCTAATATAGACTAAGTCTCACTACCAGGATGGATAAAAATGGATGGTTATAATTTGGAAATCACCAAAAGTAAAATGGATTTCTTAATTCGCTAAAAAGCTTTTTGTTAAGAACTAGAAAAAAGGATTTTAAAATAAGGTGTTGGGTGGGGCGCCTGGGTGGCTCAGTCAGTTAAGCATCTGCCTTCAGCTCAGATCATGATCCCAGGGACATGAGCCCCGCATTGGGCTCCCTGGTTCTGCTTCTCCCTTTCTCTCCCCCTCTGCCTCTCCCCCTGCTCGCGCTCGCTCTCTCAAATAAATAAAATCTTAAAAAAAAAAAAAAAAGATGTTGATGCTTAAATACAGCATTATGAAACATTTATTGACTTACATGACATTTCAGCCCTTCCAAAAGAGATTTGATGATGAGTCTGTAAAGACAGGTCTTGGGCTACACTGGGGAGGATCCGATGAGGAATCCGGAGACAGCTTGGATTATCCCGATTTCTGCTCAGCCTCCACCTAAGTCCATGACAGTCATCTATCTCTTCAACTGCCCCCATCCAGAATTTCTGGTTCAGGGCTGTGTTCATGTACAACTTATCTCTGCTACTGGGGTCCTTGAAGGCAGGAGGCTATGGTTTTGAACCTTTGTACCCTGACTTGGTCACGGAGGGTGCGGATATAAATAGCCTCTGAATGAGTGAAGCCAGTGGCAGGCCTTTAAGACCCCAGGAAACAAACACGACCACTCTTGAAGACCTAAAGTATGTTTTTCTGAGTGTCTGCACTCGTCAGAGTATTTTATCCACCTCAACAAGATCATGTACTATTATTTTTATTTTAAAGGAGGTTTATATTTAGGGGCACCTGGGTGGCTCAGTCGATTTAAGCGTCTGCCTTCAGCTCAGGCCATGATCTCAGGGCTCTCTGCTCAGTGGGGAGCCTGTTTCTGTCACTCTCCCTCTCCGTCTGTGCTCTCCCCATCTCTCAAATAAGTAAATAAAATCTTAGGAAAAAAAAAAGTAGGTTCACATTTATAGGGGCACCTGGCTGGCTCAGTCGGTAGAGCAAGCAACTCTTGATCTCGGGGTCGTGAGTTTGAGCCCCATGTTGGGTGGAGAGATTACTTAAAAATAAAATTAAAAGGGCGCGTGGGTGGCTCAGTTGGTTAAGCGACTGCCTTTGGCTCCAGTCATGATCCCGGGATCCTGGGATCAAGTCCCACATCAGGCTTCCCCGGGGAGCCTGCTTCTCCCTCTCCCTCTGCCTGCCACCCCCCCTGCTTGTGCTCTCTCTCTCTCTGTCAAATAAAATCTTTAAAAAATAAAATTTTAAAAAAGGAGGTTCACATTTATAAATAAAAGAGCTACATTCTGAAATGCTGATCTTCCTTTGTTAAATTATTCATATTTGCATCTGAAACGAAAATAAGAGAGATGCTGAAGTATCTCATTTCAGTGATGACTGCAGTCATTCTAATACAGTATGGCAAACATTTTGACTGAAAAAAATAAGTTGTTTAACTTGGAGATGTTTGTTTCCTAATAAAGTGCATTTTTCAAATAATTTTGGTAAACATAACTGTACCACTGAATTTTTCTCTGTGTACTATTGAGTTTTCTGATGTATTTATAGAACTAACACAAGAAGAGGTTCGAAGACAATACCAAATAAAGTGAAACCTACATTCTATACTTTGTGGGAAACTTACTAAAGCATTATCAGATGGGGCGCCTGGGTGGCTCAGTCGGTTAAGCGTCTGCCTTCGGCTCAGGTCATGATCCCAGGGTCCTGGGATTGAGCCCCACATCGGGCTCCCTGCTCCTCAGGAAGTCTGCTTCTCCCTCTCCCACTCCCCCTGCTTGTGTTCCTTCTCTCTCTCTCTGTCAAATAAATAAAATCTTAAAAAAAAAAAAAAAAAAGCATTATCAGATAAGAGCAACTGTTTTCTAGAAAAAAACAGGATGAAATCCTGATTATAACAAAGCTCATTACTCCACAGACCAATGGTATCATGGGGTCAAGAAACGTCCTCCGAAAAGCCCTGCGTGTGCTTGTCAAAATATTATTTTACAATGCTAACGTTAGTTCTATTCCAACGTTAATTTTAAGGGTTCCAACGTATTTGTATTGTGCAACTGAGATGGAGTCCAACAGAATGTCTTCATTGGACAAACCGGAATTGGTGTTTGCTTATTTATTTAAACCACCCCCTCCCTCCTGAGTCTCACAGGTCATGTGGAATTCCACTTGCACAAAGAAACTGGAAATTCTGTCCAAGTGAGCCAACCTCTAGGCACCTGGGATCCGCGGTAAGTGCTGTATCCCTGGGGTTATAGACAGTGGGGCCCAGAGGGGCTCCTCGGGTCGCCCTTTAATCTGAGATGAGCAAACAGACTTGGAGAGGTGACCTGGTTCGCCCAGGCCCCAGAACCTGTTGGCAGCAGGGCTGAGCCTCACCCAGGACCCAGCTCTTGTTACATCCATGTAAAATGGCACCCAAACCTGATACTGCCAATAAGATTTTAGAACTCGGTTTCCAAAGAAAGCCTGTAAGCCTGACCCGGAGAATTACAATAAGCAATACTTCATATTGAAAGGTGGCAGGTGTGTGGGAAAGGTGTGACCCGAACAGGTTCAGGCCCAGGCTTAGCTAGAAAACAACACAAAAGCCGATCTGTGTTACAGCTTCTGACCATGCAGAGGGGAAACACCAGTAAGAAAGATTAAAGCAAGGTTCGCGTTCGGTTCCTCACGATTCACACCAGCTCACGGTGTCCTGTGTTGTCCCTCTCCTCATCCTGCCGGCTACCATTCTTTTCTGCTCTTTTTGCTTATTCTAATTTTGTGACCCAGATCTACTTTCGCTGCTCTCTTCTGATGTCCGTTCCTGTGACAACTGCATGCAGAAGCAATGACAGCAACTCTAGATCCCTGAGGATCTAGTGCTATCGGATTCCATTTCCTCCGTTAAGGTAGAAGTTCCTCTTCCAGGCAGCATCCTGTCCCCCTCAAATCCCCCAATGCCACCACAAGTCGTCCCCATTCTACCAGGCTGGCTCATGCTCCAGAACAGGTGCTTCCCGTAAGTGCCGAATACCATGAGTAAGAACAGGGCAGGTAGAGTACCTTTGGGAGTGAAACATTAAGTCATAAGGTATCTCCCCCCTCCCCTGCAATGACTCAGACCAAGCCAAAAATATTAATATGTGAAGGAGCCCTGCCAGCATCCGGCTCTTCTAGCCCCACCCACCTGGAAGGCTCTCGAACCTCACTGGCTGCTGCAGCCGGGGTGTCCTTTGATGATCGGGTTGCCATGACAGCCCAGGGCAGCCGGTTCCGATGAAACCTGCCTACACTTGGCAATTAGACACACAATGAGCAAAATTCTCTGAGCTTCTGAGAAGACGGCCCCTCAGGATTTGAGAGCTTGAATGCTGCTGAGGGCGCCTCTTACTCCACACTAAGGCTTTCGTCTCCAACTGCAGATTAACTGTAAGACAAAGGTAAAGGGGAACACTGGAACAGTTCCTAGAATCAAAGCCTGCAGGAACCTGACTCACTAGCAGACGTATTTCAACGGGGGAAATGAGAGCAAAACAAAGTAGTGCGGCTGGAGAACTGGGAAGCTGAGGACCAAGGGGGATGTGTCTATAAGGTTTCCGCAGCGTTCTCCTGAGGGAGACAGCGAGGCCAGGTCCCCTTGGCCAGGGGTCACAAACGCCAAACCCCCCTCTCAGTCACTGCAGCCGGCAGGCAAGGCCACATGCTGCGAAAACACGCTATTCCGACTGTCAGTTTATCCATAGAAATGCTCCTGCTAGTCCCAGGTCTCGTTTGTTTGTTTGTTTGTTTAAAGATTTTATTTATTTATTTGACAGAGCGAGAGAGCACAAGCAGAGGGCAAGGGAGAAGCAGGTTCCTCGCTGAGCAGGGAGCCCGATGCGGGGCTCCAGCCCAGGACCCTGGGATCATGACCTGAGCCGAAGGCAGATGCTTAACCATCTGAGCCCCCCAGGCGCCCCCAGGTCTTGGTTTATCTGCTTTTAAAGAGTCCACACGGCCCAGATGTGCTTGCTTTCTTGCTTCAAACCGAACCGGCTGATCTGTCTCCCTCCTGGGGCTGCCCCCTCCACTCCCCCTCTAGCTGATCTCTCCCTCTCTTGGGGAGAGCAGGTTAGTGAAAGCTGTGGGTCTCTGGCTCAGCCCCATGGCCCCTAACTGGCAGGCCAGGAGGGAAGCTGTTCAGAACAGAAAGTCCTGATGTGAGGCCACCCCCGGGGAGGGCTGGCAAGAGGTGCCAGGATGAGTTTGGGAAATGGAGCAGTTTAATTATTAAAGTCCAAAGTAGGTGAATTTAAAAGGGAGCCAGCCAATCCCTTGATCCCTGAAGCAGGTCTGGAAATCAGAAAGCTCCTCACAAAGGAGAGCACCATTGCCATTTCTGAGCTCATCCCAAGATGACAGAAAGGTAGAAAGTGACATAGCTTGAAGCACACCTCAGAACACAGACTCTGAGATCCATGCTGACCAGGATGAGCAGGGGGTGGGGTGGGGGGGATGTGGGGGAACAGATGGTCAGACAGACAGACACACACGGACACTGAGGCTTCTCCTCAACCTCACACCTAAACGCCCACAGAAGCCGAGGCATCAAAAGTCCCTCCCACTCAGCAAAGGATAACCAAACATTTATTATTTGATGCAGCAATTCAATTCAAGCAACATTTTGGGGGAATCTACAATGTGCCAGACACAGGGCAGAACCTCTTTCCCTCTTCTAGTTGATTTTTATCCCGAGGAGAATAGATTCAAAATAACCCAAACTCAGGACGTCAGCAAGGTCGCTCCTAGCGCAGGCAGGAGAAATCCCGGACAAACTGCGCTTTCCATTCTAATCCCAAGAACGCGACAGGTCCCGTTAAAACTGCTTTCTTAAGGTAAAGTGAGGCAGGTACAGGGCAAAGTTCCACACAGATTAGGGGTGAAATCTCACCTCTACCCTCCATAACTGTTTAATTCCTGGGCAAATTACTCAACCTTTCTGCACCTGTTTCCTCATCCATGAAATGGGGGTGTTACCACTTACCTTGGCTCTCGGGAAGATGAGGTGAGATAACCCACACTCAGAGCATGAGATGAACGGAAGGCTCTGGCACTCAGCAGACCCGCAGACCCACGAGGGGTACCGGCCTCTGCACCTTGAGACTCCACCCTTTCCTCTGACTCCTCCTCCCACTGCCTTCCTTGCAGACCCGAAGGCAAGGGGTCTGACCTTAGGGATGCAGGACAGGCTGGCCCTCCGCAGCTCCAGGCGGCTGGGTTCAACTTTGAAGATCCTCCCTGCATTGTTCAGACAGGCTAAGACCTAAGACACACTTATCGTTTGTCTCTTCCTTTCAACTGGCTCTCTGGGGTCAAACTGACAAATCCTAAGGTAAATCCTCTATTGCCTTCAACCTTCCTTCCCCAAATGGCCACACTGAAGCAGTCATGGTAGGGTGATAAAGCTTTTACCGTGGCCACAGGAAGATTCTAGATTGACGACTTGGGCTTCTTCATTGTCTAACACTTCTGCCCTCCAGCCTCCAATACCAAACTGATTGATTTCTAAGTCCTCTCTTCCTCCCCACACTCCAGTTTTTTCCAGGAAACCGATCCTAGACCAGCCCCTAAAGTAGGAGGTCCTCTTGAGGTTACCATTACCTTAGGAAACTGCTCTGCAGGTCCAACCACCAGCAAAATGGTGGGTCTCTTTTCCGTGGCCTCAGCCCTTCCGTCCTGTTTCCCCAAAAAGCTTGACATCTGGTCTCCCCGAGCTGGAGCCGGGGTGCCTCTGACTTCATTATTGTTCCCCTCTCTGGAGCCTTGGCACCCAGCCCTAGGGAGAAAGCTAGACAGAAAATGCCACAGCATCTGCAGCATCACGGCTTCCTCCCAACGTCGCCGGCGGTGACTGTCACTTTTGAGGAGGGATGTGACCACAATACCAAGGATCTCTGGCTACACGGATGCTCGGAAGGCTAGCCTGGGGAGTTGTAAAGCTGGAAGCTCTGCATGCAGTGGCTGTTTCCTGCTTTTTCCAATTTGCTAGCACTGCTGTCCTGCCTGGCCTGAGAAGTAGCTCACTCTCCGAGAGCCCCCGCGGCCAGGGCTGCTGGCAATGAGAGCAGCTGGAGCTTCTTCAGTAAAAACTCACTTTTGCAGGTGGACGGTGATCAAATGTGTGGCTTTTTTCAAAAAGGAAAAAGCAATAGCCCAACTGATCTCTCCTGGAGGCAGAAGCAACTTGGAGCTCCCAATTATTCAGCAGTCCTCGCTCCACTAATGATCATCACACCAGCGAGGACCCGAGCACCCCGACCGCATTCTCACTGCAGCAGGGCGCGGCCAATCACCTCGGCCGACACTACGGAGTTCATTATCCCAACCAGCAACGTCCCTCCAATCACAGGCGGCCGATCCCCTGCATGCAGCCGACGGTTCTGCAGGGAGGTGCTGATGGCAACCTCCAGCGAGCCTCCTAGCTCACAGAATCCTCCCTGCACTGCAGCCGCACAGGAGCCCCACTTCCTCCTCTCCGCCTGCTTGTTTCCGGGACAACGTTCACCATCAAGGTTAACCTGATCAAGAGACCCTGGCAACACTTCCTAGCACATCTAGCAACACTCTTCTTTGCTCCATTATCCCATTCTCTCCAACTGTGCGGAACACAATGCACGCCAGACCAGCTACTCATTCTCCCGTCTTCCTCTACACCATGAGCTGCTTGGGGACGGGGACCAAGTCACACATCTTTCTACCGCAAGGACCCAGAACCAGGCACAGATGAAGTCTGTAGACTGGACTGAGTTGATGATCATGAATAAAAGGGAATTAAGCTTTGGTCTTCTGTTTCTTGATTTACTAGCTGACAATGCAGTGACCAGTATCCCTCACAAAAGTAACCCTTTGATACGGTGTTCACAGCCATTATTTTAAAAACACAAACATTGGGGGCGCCTGGGTGGCACAGTCAGTTGAGCATCCCGACTCTTGGTTTCGGTTCAGGTGGTGATCTCAGGGTCGTGAGATCGAGCCCTGCAACAGGCTCTGTGCTCGGTGCGGAGTGAGGCTTGGGACTCTCTCTCCCTCTGCCCGTCCCTGCCCAAAATAAATAAATAAATAAATCTTAAAACACACACACACACACACACACACACACACACACACACAAGCATGAGACAAGTTTCAAAACATGTGTTGGAGAGAGTGGAGGGAAACCTGCACCCTCACACTCTGCTATGAGAGCATATATCAGTACAACCTCTCCAAAGTGTCAGTCAGTCCCGGCTTTCCAACATGTTAAAAGCACAAACAAAGCCTTTGACACAGCAATTCCACTTTTAGCAATTTATCCTGCAGATATGTTTGCACACGTGGGAAATCACATATACATTTATATGATACATATGTGATAAAATATAAGGATATTACATTTTATCAAGCAGCCTTGCTTATAATAGTGCAAGTCTGCAAACAACTTCAAGCCCTTTACAAGGGAAGTGGGGAAGATTCTGGCACACCCATACAGTGGAACCCTAGAATGAGGCATCTCTATCTACTGTTATGGAATGACTTGAAAAATGTCTTTTTAAGGATGCCTGGGTGGCTCAGTCGTTAAGCGTCTGCCTTCGGCTCAGGTCATGATCCCAGCATCCTGGGATCGAGTCCCGCATCTGGCCCCCTCCTCGGCAGGGAGTCTGCTTCTCCCTCTGCCTGCCGCTCCCCCTGCTTGTGCACGCGCTCTCTCTCTCTCACAAATAAATAAAATCTTTAAAAATATATGTATATCTTTTTAAATGAGAAAAGCAAGGTGCAGAAGAAAGGGCACAATATGCTGCCATTGATTTCTCAGTGTGTATGTGACAGATATCTCTGGAAAGACACACTAAAAATTGAAGAGATGGTTTGGGGCCCTTGGCAGTTTGAGGGGAGAAAGGCAGGTGGGAGATTTATTTTCAATGAATAGCCTTAGATCTTGTGAAACTGAATCATGCGCATGTATGACCAGGGACGCATACCTATGTACATACATACACTTACTTAAAAAGAAAACATGAGAAGTGAAAGCAAGATGGCCAAGCTTGGTCTGAAAGCTGAGGGGCCAGTGTCAGTTGCCCTCTCACTGGGCAAAGAATGACCTCATCTCGAAGCAGTTCTGTGCGTTGACTAGATGTATAGTCTTTAGAGTCGGAGCCCAGGTTTAAATCCTGGCCATCACTTACTCGTTTTGTGAATGATCTTGATCAAGTTATTTCAGTTCTCTGTGCTTTAATATCTGTATGTGCAAAATGGGGATAGTAAAAGAACTGTATTGTTACTTCATAGAATTGGTTAAAGACTAAATTAGGTAATTCCCTCCCTCTGCCTCTCCCCGCACTGTCTCTCTCTCTAATAAATAAATAAATGTTAAGAAAAAGGAGAACAGTACATATTAGTTATTTTATTTTTTAAAAGATTTTTATTTTAAGTAATCTCTACACCCAACATAGGGCTTGAACTCACAATCCAGAGATCAAGAGTTGCATGCTCCACTGACTGAGCCAACCAGGCGCCCCCATACTAGCTATTTTATTACCATTATCTAGAAAATGATTGTGAGTTCATGCAATTAAGTAGTTTTAATACCAAAGAAGAGTCAGCCCAGAGCCCCAAACCCTAAACAAGTAATCCTTTCATGAAGATGGATCTTGTTTTTAGACCCTGAGGGTCTGGTGAATTGGGCACGGTGGTGTTTTGGGCTCCCATCTGCAAACACAAGAGAAATCCCTTAGGTAGTAGATTACTGGCGTTTCATTTAATGGACTCTTCCACCCCACAGAACTGAGTAAAATCTCGGGGGCTTCCAGCCGAGATGGAATAACAGGGACTGATTCCCCTTTCTGCCCACAGGGAACAAAAGACAGTGACTCCAGAGAGATCCACGCAAATGAGGCAGGCCCTGCAACTGCCCCAGCTCCCTGGCTGGTTTCTCCAGGCTACGGCACAGGGAGTGGGTACCCAGGCAGAGCCCAGCAGTCCCCTCATGCTGAAGGCAAGGGGCTTGGTGGGCCAGGGAGGCCAGGGCAGCCAGAGCAGGACCAACTACCGGGGAGGAAGGAACTGCACAGACAGCAAGCTCTGAGGAGCCGCTGAAGGTGCCCTAGAATCATGATGCATGCATGTGAGGCAATTGCCCGATGGTGGCAAAACAACCAGCCAAAGGCATCCTGTTCCCACCAGCCAGAGAGGAAAAACCTCATCATCTAGGGAGGGTCAGGAACGGTTTGTAGGGGGCTTTGCCTCAGTAGTGAGGCAAAACTGGACCTAGGCTAAATGCTGTTCTGGCCCCACAAATAAAGCTTTAAGCAGCAAGCCCTGAAAGGGTCAGATGGTTTCCAAATAACGGCATTCTAGAAAAAAACCTCAAGAATATTCATAGGAATATGAGAATATCTAGCACCCAGCAAGACAAAATCCAATAAAAAAAATTAACAGGAATGCAAAGAAGCAGGAAATGACCCATAATGAGGACAGAAATCAAGCAGCTGAAACTGACCCAGAAATGACATGCATTGGATGCCTGGGTGGGTCAATCGGTTAAGCGTCTGCCTTTGGCTCAGGTCATGATCCCAGGGTCCTGGGATTGAGTCCTGCAACAGGCTCCTTGCTCAGCTCCCCCAGCTTGTGTTCTCTCTCTCTCTCTCTGACAAATATATAAATAAAATCGTGTAAAAAAAAAAAAAAGGAAATGACGTGTATAATAGAATATTAAAAGTCATAATGGTATTCCACATACTCAAGAGCTAACAGAAAGCTCTAACACGTTAAATAGATACACTGCAGATACTCTAGATGAAAATTACAATGTCTGAGATGAAAAACACACTGGCAAACTAGACAATGCAAAAGAAAAAAATTGGGCGCCTGGGTGGCTCAGTTGGTTAAGCGACTGCCTTCGGCTCAGGTCATGATCCTGGAGTCCCGGGATCGAGTCCCGCATCGGGCTCCCTGCTCGGCAGGGAGTCTGCTTCTCCCTCTCCCACTCCCCCCTCTTGTGCTCTCTCTCTCTCTCACTCTCTCTCTCAAATAAAAAAAAAAAAAAAAAAAAGAAAAAAATTGATGAACTTGAAGACAAAGCAATAGAAACTTTCCAAAATGAATGAGAGAAAAAACAAAGCAAAACAAAATAATGAACAGAGCATTAGTGAGCCGTGGGACAACCGCTAACACGTTAATACGAACTAGAGCTCATGAAGGTAGGGACAGAAAAAACATTTAAAGACATAATAGCTAGATTTTTTTCCCCCAAATTCATTAAAAACTACAAATCCACAGATCCAAGAAACTCAACAAACCCCAAGCATAAGAAATATAAAACAAACTACATCAAGTTAAATTTCCGAAAACCAGTGATAAAGAGGAATATCTTAAAATCAGATAGAGAAAAAAGACCCACTACATTCAGAGGAACAAAGGTAAGAATGACAGGGGACTTCCCATCAGAAACTGTTACCCCAGAAAAACACCTTCCACAAGGAAGGCAAAATAAAAACTTTTCAGGCTTATGAAAGCTGAAATTATTTATCACTAGCAGATTTGCATTACAAGAAATGCTAAAGGAGTCCTTCAGGTAGAAGGAAAATCTAGATTTACACAAGGAATGATGAGCACCAGAGATGGTAACTGTGTAGGTAAATATAAAGGACTTTTTTCTTGTTATTTAAATCTCTTTAAAAGATAATTAAAGCAAAACAATGTATTGTGGGTTTATGACATATGTAGAAGTAAAAATGTATGAGAACTATAGCACAAAAGCTGGGAAAGTATGAAAGTACAAAAGCCGTACAAAAGTACAGTTGGGGGGCACTTGGGTGGCTCAGATGGTTAAGCGTCTGCCTTCCACTCAGGTCATGATCCCAGGGTCCTGGGATCAAGTCCCGTATTGGGCTCCTTGCTCAGCAGGGAGCCTGCTTCTCCCTCTGCCTGCCGTTCCCCCTGCTTGTGCTCTCTCTGACAAATAAAATCTTAAAAAAAGAGAGAGAGAATAGAAACGAAAGTACAGTTGGGGGGTGCCTTGGTGGCTCAGAAGGTGGAAGCGTCTGCCTTCGGCTCAGGTCATGATCTCCAGGTCCTGGGATGAACCCCATGTGGGGCTCCCAGTTCAGCGGGGAGTCTGCTTCTCCCTCTGCCTCTCTCCCCTGCTCCTGCTGTCTCTCTCTCTCAAATGAATAAATAAAATCTTTAAAAATATTTTAAAAAGAAAGTACAGTTGGTCCTTGAACAACGCAGAAGGTTGAGGCACCAACCTCTAACAGTAAAAAATCCACTTCTGATTCCCCAAAACTTAATAGCCTACTGCTGACCAGAAGCTTTACCAGTAAGTAACATCAACAGTTGATCAACACATATTTTGGATGATATATGTATCATATACTGTAGTGTTACAATAAAGCTAGAGAAAAGCAAATGTTACTAAGAAAATCACAGGGCGGTGCCTGGGTGGCTCAGATGGCTGGGCATCTGCCTTTGGCTCCGGGTAGTGATCTCTGGGTCCTGGGATTGAGCCCCACATTGGGCTCCTGGCTGGCTCGGCAGGGAGCCTGCTTCTCCCTCTCCCTCTGCCTTTCCATGTGCTTGTGTGCTCTCTCAAATGAATGAATAAAATCTTAAAAAAAAAGAAAAAAGAAAAAAGAAACAAAAACGAAAATCATAAGGAAGAGAAAATACATTTATAGTACCGTATTGTATTTATTTTTTTCAAAAAAAAATCCACGTAGAACTGGACCTGCGCAATTCAAACCCATCTTGTTCAAGGGTCAACTGTATACTAAGATTCTTAAACTATTTAATATAGTACCAGTTAAGGAAGGCTGTGATAAGTTAAAGATTTGTGTGTGTGTGTGTGTGTGTATATATATATATATATATTATAATCCCTAAAGCTACCATAGGAGAGAGAGAGTTGGCTTGTAAGCCAAGGAAAGAGACAAAATGGAATCATCAGTCATACTCAACTGACCCAAAAGAAGGCAGAAAGAAAGGGAACAAAGAATAGATGAGACACATAGAAAACAAACAGCCAATTAAAAAACAAATAGCAAGATGGTAGATTCAAACCCAACCGTATCAATAACAACAGTATAGATAAGTGGTCTAACATCCCATTTAAAAGGTAGAGAATGTCAGATTGGATTAAAAAGGTTAAGATCTAGCTCTATGTTGCCTAGAAACATATTTTATTTTTTTTAAAAGATTTTATTTATTTATTTGAGAGAGAGAGAGAGCACATGAGAGGGGGGAGGGTCAGAGGGAGAAGCAGACTCCCTGCTGAGCAGGGAGCCCGATGCGGGACTCGATCCGGGACTCCAGGATCATGACCTGAGCCGAAGGCAGTCGCTTAACCAACTGAGCCACCCAGGCGCCCAAGAAACATATTTTATTTTATTTTTTATTTTTTTATTTTTTTAAAGATTTTATTTATTTATTTGACAGAGAGACACAGCGAGAGAGAGAACACAAGCAGGGGCAGAGGGAGAGGGAGAAGCAGGCTTCCCGCAGAGCAGGGAGCCCGATGCGGGACTCGATCCCAGGACCCCAGGACCATGACCTGAGCCGAAGGCAGACGCCTAATGACTGAGCCACCCAGGCGCCCCCCAAGAAACATATTTTAAATATAGAGGTACCAATAGGTTAAAAATAAAAGAAAGGACAAAGATATACCATGTTCCTATTAATCCAAAGAAAAGTAGAGTGGCATATGATATCAGACAAAGTAGATTTCAGAGCAAAGAATGTTATCACGGGCATTTCATAATGATAAAAGGGTCAATGCATCCAGCGGACATAACAATCCTAAATGTTTTCGTACCACATTACAGAGCCTTAAAAATACACAAAGCAAAACCAACAATCCTGCAAGGAAAAGGAGACAAATCCACAATTACAGTCAGGGATCCTAACGCCCTTCTCTGAATAACTGGTAGGACAAGAAGACAGAAAGTCAGTAAGGACACAGAAGACTTGGGCAACATCATCAACCACCTTGACCTACCTGGCAATTCTAAAGCGCTCTCTCCATGAGGACCAGAATGCGCATTTTTTTCAAGTACACACAGAACAGATTCTGGCTCCCAAAACAAGTCTCACTAAATTTAAAAGGATTCAATGTGTGCAGAATCTGGTTTTTGACCACAATGGAATTAAATTAGAAATCAATGACAGAAAGATACCCGGAAAATAGTGAAATGTCTGGAAACTAAATAACCCAACTCTAAATAATCCATGCGTCAAAGAAGAACTCAGAAGAGAAATTAGAAAGTATGTCGAATGGTGTGAAAGCAGAACGCGTAAAAAGTTGTGGCTTGCAGCCGAAGCAGTATGTAGAAGGGAAAGCCCGTATTAGAAAAAACCTCAAATCTATGCCTTCAACTTCCCCCTCAAGAAAGCAGAAAAGAACAAAGTAAACCCAGACTAAGCAGAAGAAAGGAAATAAATGAGGCAAGGGAGTGACCAAGCCTTATTTATCTTAAAATCTGCACCGAAGACCAAGATCCATGAAAACTTGTTCAATTGCATACTTTGCCGATACTATTATTTTGAAGTACCTTCTCTTGTATCTTTGATTTCCTTGTGGCTTAATGTAGTATACCTCTCCTTCCTTATATCACACCATCACCTAAACCAGTGATTATCTGGGGGACCATTAGTTTCTTTTGCGTTACAAGCAATTCCTATAATACAACTCTCCCACACTTTTTCTGGCTATGAAAGATTGCCCGTAGCCAGAGACCAGGAAGGCAAGGGTAACCCTCCTGCAGCTGTTGCTTGTACACATCAACAGAACCTGGTTAAGATAGGATAATGGCCAGCCGAAGTCACCCACTCTTCCAAGAATCCAGGAAACTGACTTGCTGGATCAAGCAGGATCTCTGGTCCTTCGCAGAGAAAACTCGAGATTCTAATGGAATGGCCGCCCAGCGGGAGCCCATTCCAAATTATCCTGAGGAATTGCCCAGGGTGCAAAAGCCCCAGGGCAGCGCACAGAAGGACAATTGGAAATTCCTGAGGAGTCTTATGACAACAAGGTAGAAAGATCTCCCGTGACTGACTCCAAGGCGATGATCCATGACTCATGTCTATCAGTCTAATTACCTACTACCTATCTTAGAATTAATACCGTTCAGAAGAGCTGTAGTCAAAGGGAAGACTATTAACACTTCTTAAAAATAAATAATTTATTTATATATTTATATATTTATTGATTGATTGACTGACTGACTACACAGGGGGTGGGTTAGAGGGAGAAGAATCTCAAGCAGACTCCAAGCTGAACGCCAAGCCCGATCTCGCAACCCTATCATGACCTGAGCCGAAACCAAGAGTTGGATGCTTAACCGACTGAGCCACCCAAGCACCCCAACACTTCTATTTTTTAACTGAAAAATGATGCTAGATTTTCTTTGACAGAAAGCCAGACTGATCTGCTTTGAAATGAGGACTGGCTGGGCCAAGTAGGTTATATGGAGACAAGGAGACGGAGCCAGGCACATCGGTTGGCAGCAATGAAACCAAGGCTTCGAAGATGACCATTCTACAATGATGAAGGTGAAATCCCCCAGTTTATTTCCATTTTAGGAAGTAGAACCAAAAAAAACCTAGCTTCAGCAAAAAGTCCCCAAAGGAAACTCCTCTGACTGTGGGAAAGAGAAGTGCGCTTTGGAGAAAACTCTTGGGAGGGCTTCTGTCTACTCCTGGTGAACAGCCAGTCCCCATCAAAGCCCAGGTTCAAGGTCAATGCCTACTAAGATGTCTTTCTCTTTTCTCTAAAAGAAAGGTAGGAGCATACAAAATTAACCCAAGTGTGGGATTTTGAGATGCGACACGTAATTTAAAGGTCTGCAGAAGCACTACGCCGCGTAGAAACATGGCATGATTTTTGTGTGTGTGCTCTTAGAAGCGCATGATTCTCCTTCAGACCAGACGGGTGCCTAGCGTTAAGGGGGAGGGAAAGAATGTGGTATTGAGGCCAGCAGGTAAAAACCCAATCACCTAAAATGATCACAAATTTCTCAACCAATCCAAAATTGACCAGGGGGAGCCAAACCCATTGGCACACATTGAGCCTACTTCTGCAGCCACTTTATCCTTATTCACACTTTCCCTTCTCCCCCTCGAAAAGGCAAGCCAGCAGATTTATTATTAAAGCAACACTAAACGTTTTCAGTTTCTTTTTTTTTTAAATGTTTTATTTATTTATTCATGAGAGTCAGAGAGAGAGAGAGAGAGAGGCAGAGGCAGAGGGAGAGGGAGAAGCAGGCTCCCCGCCTAGCAGGGAGCCCGATGCGGGACTCGATCCCAGGACCCTAGGATCATGATCTGAGCCGAAGGCAGACGCTTAACCATCTGAGCCACCCAGGCGCTCTGTTTTCAGTTTCTTAAAGCTGGTTTCAGGATCACAGTCTACAACTGAGATCGAATGAACAGTGCAAAAATAGCTCTCCCCTGCTGCTTGCTCTGTGCTGAGGGGACTGCAGAGAAGAGCCAGGACAGGGGTGTGAAACCCACCCTTCAGCTGCCTTAGCAAAGCGCATCAGAGCTGCTGAGGGTGTGAAGGGCAGCCCCGAGAACTGTGTGTGAGCATAACTGGTTTATATCAAGGTAGTTCTTAGAAACAATTCCGAAAGGGCGTTTTTTTTTTTTTTAGCTATAGATTTATTAGATGCTATCTTTACTCCTTATGCAGGCTAAAGAAGAGCCTCCAGCAAAAGAATATACCCCCGATGTGATTGAAAAAAGGAAGTTAACTGTGTCCATAAATGCGTCGCTACGGGGTGCTCCAGGGGCCTTACCTTCCCCCCTCTAGTGCATCTGCAGGACCCTGGACAAGTCGTTTTAGCCTCTCTGGGCTGCCAAGCGGGGAGACTGAACTGGACAAACCTTGGAAACCTTTCCAGCTCTAACATCATATAAATTCAGACTCAGCCTCGAGGCAGTAACCAAAAAAATGACAGCAGCAGCGTTTTGCATATGCGGGACGGAAAAGGCCAAGAGCTGAATGAAGGTGGGTGCTGTGGCTGGCGGGTTTTAACCCATAGCACTATTCAATTGTGCCACACCTATAGTCAAGATTGCAGTTTGTGCTCCTAAACTCTCCTCTGCCCACCCCCCCCTTTCACCATTGGCATTTCAATGGTTTTTTTGAGAGTTTTCCCACACAATATAGGTGGTTTTCTTTGTGTTTTGGTAAGAGTCACATCAGACTCCAGCCGAGGAGGGATGGCTGGAGGAGAGAAGGCACGAGGCCAGGGTTGACAGTAAGAGCTAGAAAGGCTTTACAAAGCAACATCAGGAACAGGGACAGCCACCATCTCCAGTTTACCCTTTGGCCCTAGAAAATGAGTCATGACTCCACCTCCTTTCCAAGCTTCCTGGCCTAGAGTTTAAAGCAGATAAAGAAGCTCCTTGGGCTCTACCTTTGTTGTTCATTTATTTACCTTAAAGGAAGGTGCACCTTTAAGACAACTTTGTTTTTGTTTTTGTTTTAGGTATTGTGTTGAGTCTTTTATATCCCATATTTGGGAAGGGTGTGCCTATCATTTGAGTCACTGCTTCCTGAGCACCATCAGGGGTCCTGAAATGCTGAGCTGGTGTTATACACATGTAAGTCAATGTCATAAACTGTGAAAATAAAAGTTGCAAAGTCTTGAGGGCTGATGAAGTATCTACAGCCATAGAAGCAAGGAGGCAGGGTATGCTGAGCTAAATCGGGCAGAGTCAAAATCCTGGGCTCGGCTACTGCCTTTGCCTCCAGCCAGCCTGACTTCTGGGTCTCAGTTGCGCTTCTGCAAAATAACGAGGCTGGTGAGCTCATCTCCGAAGGTTTGAAGTCAGCTCCACTTGAAGCTTCCATTTTCACAACTTCAAAGTGAGCTTCAGATTTGAGAAAAGGCCATCCATGGCTCACGAAATGGGCAACAGGCTTGTGAGAGCCCACAAGGGCCTGGTTCCGTCCAGGGAAACATTTGGGCCAAAGACATCCTTTTTTTTTTTTTTTTTTTAGATTGAGGGACAAGCTGACTCCGGGCTGAGCACAGAGCCCGGGGCGGGGAGCCGGTGGCCTCGATCCCATGACCCTGAGATCATGACCTGAGCCCAAGTCGGACAATTAACTAACTGAGCCGCCCAGGCGCTCCGGGCCAAAACATCCTCCGGTGTAGAGTGACTACTCCTTCAGTAACTTTTCAGAGATCTCCTGCTAACAGGGTTTCTTTGTTTCCATCTTCCTAATGTCTGTAGGGCACAGACTTTCCACAATCTAAACTTGTCCTCCCAAACTGCCGAAGGCCCTCCCAGCTGACAGGAGACTGCCCTACCTGGGTGCTACACAACCTTTATCACCCAGGCCTGCCCGACATTCTCCTTCCTTCTGTTCCACTCTTCACTCAAACCATCTGGGGAAAAACTGTAGATGATTAGAACCAATTCTGGGCATCTTATTTCGAAGACTCCGTGGGCGTAAAAGTCACTTTGTGTTGAACACCTAGGTGTCAGACACTGTGCTAGGCTCTTTATATACTTTGTCTAATTTAATCCCACAGCCACCTTAGGAAGCAGTTATTCATACCGCCATGTTTCTGATAAGGAAACTAAGGCGTGGAGAGGTTGAGTAACGTGCTCAAGGTCACATGGCTGGCAAGCAGCAGAAATAGTATTGGAACCCAGGTTTATACCACAGATCCTGTACTGGGGTTTTTGTTGTCGTTTTTAAGTTAATTAATTTATTTAAGTAATCTCTACACTCAACAGGGGGCTCCAACTCATGAGCCCAAGGTCAAGAGTCGCATGCTCTTCTGACTGAGCCAGCCAGGCGCCCCTGTATTGGGTTTTTTGAAAACGGTTTTGTTGAGATAAAATCCACACCCATACAAATCACCCATTTATACAACTCAATGGCTTTTAGTATACTCACAGATACATGCGACCATCATCATGGTCAACTGTAGACCATTTTCTCACCTCAAAGAGAAACCCCAAGCCCTTCAGTTATCATCTTCCCATCTCCTACCCGCCCCTCCCAGGCCTAAGCAACCAACCACTAGTCTACTTTGTCTTTACAGCTTTCCCTATTCTGGACTTCCATATAAATGGATCATGTAATACTTGGTCTTTGTGACTGACTTCTTTGACTTAGTGTAATGTTTCCAAGGGAAGTCTATACTCCCTGGACATCCTGCCTCAGATGAGGGACCCCAAAAGGTATGGACAGCATATCATGGGAGAAATGCATGATGAAACCTGTTTTGAGCAGCAGCAGAGATTATAGGAAGCTAAGATAGCAGTTTTCAGATACTGTCTGACATAAGAAAGAGTTCACAATGACCCCAACTAGGTCCACAATGGAATGGTCTATGAAGGAAGTCACAGGAGGAAAGCTCCCCACGCTAGGTGTGAGGCTGGCCTATGACGGCCGCTGACCCTTGCAAGACTAAATTCTTTGATTCTGCCAAGTTCCCATTAGTATAAGAAGAAATGGTTAAAAATGAAAAGTCTGCCCAGACTTAGTTTAACGAGACTAGTCCTATATGGATAAGGACAGTTTTGTTCATTAGATTTATCCTGGGGCTGTACTCAGCAGGACTAGAAATGAATACCAGCAAGTTTTTGTTTCTCTCAATCCCCTGCGATTTCTGTGAGGCTTCAACAATTAATGACTCCTTTAACATCAAAGGAATCCATCCAGCTGAAGCTCCAGATCAGGCCCACTCTGGTACATTCCCACTTACCATTTCGTCTTAGGATCGGGGAACCTGATTCCACCTTTCCAAATACCAATTAATTTAAAAAACCCTTCTAGCTGACTTGACAATTCTTCAAGCCAGGAACCAACTTCGCAACAATAAAACACTATTAGTTTAATATATGAATTCAATCCAATCTGCGAATAGCATTTTTCTTTTTTCTAATAGGCCATTATATTTTACCAAATGTTGTCTATCCCTTTTCTACGAAAAGGCTCTTTGTTCTGCAGATGATCTTACCTAAGTCTGGCTATTTAGGTAAGCACCTTCCCCACAAATGGCCAGACATTTAAAAAGTATAGAGTTCAACAGCACTGTCTGATTAAGCAATACCAACTTGACATTAATGATCTTCTATTCTATTCAGTTATTTCAAGTTAACAGAGATTGCCTCACGTATAGGCCAAGGAGAATTAGGGCAGGGTGGATTCTCGTTCTTTGATAAAATAATCTCCAGATAATCTTGAAATCTATTTTGGGAATAACAGATGTGGTTCTAACTGGATCTTTCTCAAGTTCTTCCCAAAGCCCAGGCTGGAACTCTGCGTGTCCCTCGGAAACTATACAACTGGTGTAGTTATAGAGTGGAGCAGGAATCAGTTCTGGTTGCTCCTCTGGTGTAATTCCTTAGTGGCCAAATGAGTTTTGAGGCTGTTTTACTGTCTTTCTGGACCTCTGCTCCTTCCTCCGTAAAATGGGGGTGAAAAAGGTCTTGCTTCCTTCATAAAGTTATTGTGGAGCTCAAATTCAATGGCACAGGTGCAAGTCTCTGAAGGAGCAAACTCGACCGTCTTCTAGAATCCTCACCTGCATTAAACACCAGTCCTGTAAGAGGGCCCATGAGCCTCAGCTAAAAGGACAACTGTTCACATGTCATACAGCTTGTGTTCTTTCTCTAATTGGCCGCCCGAGTTCTAGCCTAGGTTTTAAACTTGTTTTAAAACAAAGATTGAGTTTGGTCACATGAAACTGCCTTAAATAGTCAATCTATAATTAGCTCCAGCTGAAGCCTCAACTCCCAAAGTCACCACCGGTGTCGTCATCTCTTTTCTTTCTTTAATAAGCCCTGCCCCTCTTTTGTCCCAGGACGGGCTTCTGGCTCACGTGCCCTTCACAAAGAAAATTTCCCTGACTGGCTGCCTTGGGTTTCTCTGCCCACTTCCATTTTAAGTAAATTTTCCTCAACTGTCCCAATTTCTTCCAAAAGAAAGGCAGGTGCCCTAAACTGCTGGTTCATGTCTAAAGAAAACCTGCCTTGACCTGTTGTAGGCCAGCCAGAGGATATGTGTGGTCACATGGCCTGGGTTCACACCACCCACCGATAAGCACTCACAGTGGGTTCCTGCGCAAACCCCAGCATCTCGGACTGGTCCTCTGGGTCTCAGGAAGCAGCTACCAAAGTTTGATGCTGTGTTTTTCAATGCCCATTCCCACGGCAGATGACCCATTTCAAACCGAAGGGCCCCCACATTCCCTTTTGGCTTTGTTAGTTCTGCAAAACTGTAGCACTGCTTTTTCTGTGTGTAGCTAATACTGATAGAATTTCAACAGGAAGTGGTATGGGGGGTTCATGAGGGAGGGTGTCTTCCTGTGGCCCAGTTATTTACAAAAGGCAGGTTCACTAATACTTCAACGACATTTGCCACAGGACTAGCTTGTGTATAAATGAATAAAATGGATCATCCCCAATTTCTCTCAAGCTGTACAATAATTTAACTTATTTTTAAAAGCCGAGTTGTAGAAATCAAATCCACACTAACTCCACACACCAAAAGAATGATAAAGAATTGTTTCATATCACAGAACTGAGATCAGTCACAGAGTCAAGGATTTTAGAGCCAATGTGACCCCAAGGGGCAAAGCTCCCTTTGGTTAATTAAAAAACTTCCTTTTAACACTGGAAAGAAAAATGATCACTTTCTCCTTATTTGCCCTTATAGATTTACTGCAAAAAAAAAAAAAAAAAAAAGGATGAGCATCAATATCAGATGTTATCACGAATCACAGTTGAGGCACAAAGCATGTATAAATACTGAATAACACCTGCAGCCAAATGCCCTTGATGTGTCTGGCAGCATGTCAAGTGGGTGGGTTCACAAAAGCAGAAAGGTTCACCTAGGCTCACACTTCACTGAGCCCCTAAAGCACAGACCCTCTGAGTTTAGCCATCTTATCTTTCCAGGCGACTTATTCATCAGATATGTATGGAAAAAGATCTAGGGGTGCCTGGGTGGCTCAGACAGTTTAGTGTCTGCCTTCCACTCAGGTCATGATCTCTGGGTCCTAGGATAGAGCCCTACCTTGGGCTCCCTGCTCAGCCGGGAGTCTGCTTCTCCCTCTGCCTCTCCCCCCTGCTCGTGCTCTCTCTCTCAGATGAATAATAAAATCTTTAAAAAGAACATCTAGCTCACAACACTTATTTTGTGTAAAATGCAGAAAAAAAAAAATCTTAAACTTGTCTCTAAGCCTCTTGGACTTGGCCAAAGATTCTATCTTACATAGTGTTACTCTTGGTCTTCTAGGCTGATCGCAAGTTAAATACTTTAGATGTTGATCAAATATACTGTGGGCAGGAGTTAAAAACACCTGAGACACATCCACCTGACCAACAAATGGGTTCAAATTCAGTGGTGTTTGATCAGATTCTTCTCATACTTGGCTATGAGAGATTCTCTAACTGTTCTATGTTTAAATGAACCAAACAAACTCAGAAGAGAAACAGGTTACTAGGTAAAGTACTCGGAAGTTCTAGCCCAGGCTGGAAATCAAGTTAAGCCACAATAAATGAAATATTTGGGAAGGGTACCTGCAGCTAGCAAGCCGGGCTGGGGAAACAGCAGGGGAGACGGAAGGGGAAGGGATAAGCCTCTGCTTCAGGTTCTTATAAAGAAAGGACAGCACTTCCCTTTCTGGCAGACCTAGGTGGCCATTCTCTGTCCCCCCCATCCCTCTTGGCCAAAGCCCACTCCAGGATAGGAGTAACAATATCCCTTCCTAGGTGTGCAACACTTTCCCGTTTAGGAAGAATTTCCCCCCTGGCTTCTTTCACTTTAGATCACGATCCCATCTTCTGGATAAGCATGTTAATGGGGATGAGCCTAAACCATGAGAACTGTCAGTCCTCACCCACTTCCTCACAGATCTGCCTGCAACCCCAGTTCCCATTTTTTCTACTCCCACATGCTTCTCAGAGGAACAGATCAGGGCCCACGGCTGGCATGGAAACAAGAAGGGAAGGGAGGGGTGCCGCTGAAGAATGGATGAAAGTCATTGCGGGGTAGGGGAGGGCATCGAGTTCAGCTTGGACGTCAGGAGGTGACAAAAGGCAACTCCCGAGACTTGGCCTTCTACTTTGGGGAAAGCCTGAGCAAAAAAGGGCTATTCGCCCACCAGACAGCCCTAGAGAGTGCCCACCTGTGCCTACGAAGAGCCTTTTCCCCCCAGACCAAGCGCCCAGAGGTCAAAAAGCAGCTCCACCCCCACCAGGGCATACATGGGGTGTCCCTCCCAGTCCAAGAGGCCGTCCACCACACCTGCCACGCTCCAAGGGGCTGCTCAAGAAGCCGGGTCGTTCAGACCTATCACCAAGCAGCCCAGACCTGTCACCCGGACCGCCCGGAGGAGCTGGGGCGCGAAGGGGCCCCCTCCCAGCCCGCGCGGACTGTGCGCGCCGCCTACCCGGAGCTCGCCCTCGGTGCGGTGCAGTCCCAGGCGCCGCAGCCCCACGGCCAAGTCGTTGACACACAGGCCGCCGTCGCGGTTGACGTCGAGAGTCTGGAAGAGGCTCCACAGGCGCAGCCGGTGGTCCGGGCCCCCGCAGACGGCGCCTCCGCACGGGTCCACGGACGCCGGCGACGAGGCGGACGACGAGGCGGCGGCGGCTGCGTCCGGCGGCGGGGAAGCCACGCAGCGGCACAACACACTGCTCACCATCGGGCGCGAGGCAGGGGCGCCGGGCGCGGGGCGGGGGCGGCTGGCCGGCGGGGAGAACGCGGAAGACACGCGGGAGTCCCCAGACGGCGAGCGCGGGCTGCGAGAAGCCGGCAAGTTGGCGGGAGGGGCCGCTTCCGGGAGCCCCGCCCCGCCGGCCGCCGCCTCGTTGGCCACGCCCCCATGGGGGCCGCCAGCCAGTCACAGGCCTGGACGGCCACCCGGCCGGGGCGGAGCCTCCTCGAGGACCGCCCACACCGCCCCGGGCGGCTTGTGTCAATGGAGAAGGCGGGGCGATCCCTGCTCAGTCTGCGGCCGATTCAAACTGAAGGAGGCGGGGATTGGCTGAGCTGGGCCGGAGAGAGGAAATCACGCCGCGATAGGCAGAAGTTCTGTGATTAGCAGGCGGAAGGCCCCGTGTCCAGTTTCCATTGAGAAACGCTGTTTAGACTGAGGAATCGTAAGGATGGGAGGAGCGGTCCTGTACAGAGACATCGTAGTCTCCGGTGGGAAATAGGATTTGTGTGAGGAGCAACTGTGAGCTGCGGCTGTGATGCAGCGTTTGCTCCCGTGAGTGGAATTAAAAATTAATTGGCCAATGGCTCAAGGCCGAAAGCACTCAGGTATCCTCAGGAGGCCAGGTTTTGGTACTCTTAACTCCCTTAACTACCAATAAAATAGCTGAATTTAACGGCGTAATACTTGTAATGCTGACGATTGAAGGACAGAACAGTTTCCCAATGGAAGTGAATAAAGGCAGGTGGGCGCCGCGCTCTGAAGCGACAGACACACTTTTAGACCAATGACCAGGCCAATTCCAGTGAGTAGGCGTGCTCTTTAGTTGAACGACAGATCAAAAGAACCAGTGATCGACGTGACGTTTGAGCCCCGACCAACCAGGAGGGCGGGTTCCTCTGGAGAAGCTCTGGGAGGCGGGAAGAGGGGAAGTGGGCGGATCTCCGCACACCCCGGCGGAAGAGGCAGATTCAGGAAGCCATTACGCAGCTGGCTGGCAGCGGCCGGGCCGGTCGGGGCTGGGCCCTACGCACTTTGCGTAGCGAGGGGGGTTACCAAAGGCCTGGTGCTTGGCCTGGGGCAAGCCCGGCCTATCCCCTGTAGGGGGGTGGGTGAGGGGAGAGGCTGGGGAAGAAGAGAGGGGGAATTGGGGCGTTTGAGGGGATTATAATTTCTTTAAAAAGGGGGGTGGGGAGAGGCCATGGCCGTCCCAGCCAAGAAAAGGAAGATGAACTTCTCTGAGCGAGAGGTGGAGATCATCGTGGAGGAGCTGGAACTGAAGAAGCACCTGCTGGTGAACCACTTCAATGCCGGGGTTCCTCTGGCTGCCAAGAGTGCGGCCTGGCACGGCATCTTGAGAAGGGTCAACGCTGTGGCCACCTGCCGCAGGGAGTTGCCTGAGGTCAAGAAGAAGTGGTCTGACCTCAAGACCGAGGTCCGTCGCAAGGTTGCCCAGGTCCGGGCAGCGGTGGAGGGTGGCGAGGCCCCAGGGCCCACTGAGGAGGATGGAGCCGGAGGGCCTGGGACAGGTGGTGGCAGTGGCGGCGGTGGCCCAGCTGTAGCCCCCGTCCTGCTCACCCCCATGCAACAGCGCATCTGCAACCTGCTGGGCGAGGCCACCATCATCAGCTTGCCCAGTACCACAGAGATTCACCCCGTGGCCCTCGGACCCACAGCCACTGCAGCTGCAGCCACGGTCACCCTGACACAGAGTGAGTGACCTCTCCCACCCAGTCTGTCGTGCATAAATGGGAAGGGCCAGCCAAGAGCTGGGGCAGTCTGGGGAAGGTTGGCTGCCAAGGGTCAAAGGTCAGATGGGAGTCTTGGAAGACCATGAGGCCTTCCAGGAGCTCCCCAGACAGAAGTGATCCTGTTCTCTTTGGGACTTCCTCAGCACGCAGTCTGGGCTTCTGATGAGCTGGATTGCTCTCAACTGTTTTGCCACCATTCATGTCCATGACTGAACTATGTGGTCCTTGAAGACAGAGACCTGTCTGTATTCCCACAAGACTTATCGCAGGGCCTGGCACATTGTAGGCAGTCAGGACATACTTGTCGAATGAACAGATAGCTGGGAATAATAATACCCAAGTAAGACATCTATTCTGGACAAAGACGTTCTGGGTATTCAGTGCGGCGAACATTCATCAGGCCCTGCTCAGAAACCTCATGGTTCCTTGTGTTAATCTATTCATTCCTTCACTTCTCAGACACTAGTGCTTATTCCTTCCACATCAGACCCTGTGCTTGGCACTGGGATTACCAAGGTGTTTAAAATACAGGCCAGCTTTATTCTAGTAGGACAGATAAGACACACACATGAATAACTGCACTGTCAGGAGAATCTAAGGACTCAGGAGAGGAAGGGGCTTCCTGGTTGGGGTGGGGACTCAGAGCTGATGTTGGCATTGAAGGGTGGAGAAAATTGACGTTTCCCACAAGCGTGGAGGCCCAAACAGTCCACCCAGAATTCCTTTCAAAGGTTTTCAGTTATGAACGACAATGGTTTGGTTGGACTTTTTAGTTCAGATAAGGGTTTGTACCAGTGACTATTAACTGCTCGTTTGTGCTGGGCTATGATTCGTATCAATCAGTAATTCTCAGTGGGGCTTGGGGAAATTGGGTGTATGTGTGAGTGCCATCCCCCTGCAGTCGTATTTTCTAAGGATATCAAGGTGGGAAAAGAGGATCAAACACTGGTCTAAATCAGCTGCTGTTCTAGAACAGGAAGGACCTGTGACTTGTAGGTATTCCACTGGGCAAGGTGATCAAAGAGACGGGAGGCATTTATTGGGCACTTACGCAACTGCTGTCCCACTCCCACCTCCTTTTCCGCTTGGCCGTAAAAGGAGAGAGATAGGACTAGTGTGGCTACAAACAGTTCAGGTAGAGTCCCACCCAAGATGGCTGCTGCGTGCTGGCCCTGCAGGGAGCATGTGGCCCTGCCTTGATTAGCTGGAAGCATCCCACTGGGGTGGTTACAAGCAAGTTGGACTCGTGTTAGGGAGACCTGAGTTTGCTTCCTGGACCTGCTAAATAAACTGTGTGACCTTAGGCAAGTCACTGCATATTTTTGAGTCCGTTTCCTCATCTCCGAAAATGAACATGACAGTACCTGCCTCTTGGTGTCATCGTGAGGATGCATCGAGCTAACGAGTGCGAAGGGCTTGGCACAGTGCCTGACACATGGTGCTCTAAATCTTTTGCCAGTGTTGTATTGTTATTAGCGGCTTTGCTTTTGCCGGATCTGGGGCCGGCCCTTTGGTTACCAAGTAGATTCTAAATGCTTTAGACTCTAGATTTATAGCGAGAATAGCTATAAAGCCAGAGGAGACCTGAATTCCCCCCTGAATAGGGCTTGATGGCCTCCTCTCTACCCGATGTGGCCAGCTCCATTCTTTCTAGAAGGTGACCTGCCACTGCCTTTGCTCTTTCTCCCCCGCAGTCCCCACGGAGACCACCTATCACACGCTTGAGGAGGGTGTGGTAGAGTACTGCACGGCGGAGGCCCCCCCGCCCCTGCCAGCCGAGGCCCCCGTGGAGATGATGCCCCAGCATGCTGACACCTCGGTCAAACCCCAAGCGCTCAAGAGCCGCATAGCCCTCAACTCAGCCAAGCTGATCCAGGAGCAGCGGGTCACCAATCTGCACGTGAAGGAGATTGCCCAGCACCTGGAGCAGCAGAATGACCTGCTACAGATGATCCGCCGCTCCCAGGAGGTGCAGGCCTGCGCCCAGGAGCGCCAGGCCCAGGCCATGGAGGGCACCCAGGCAGCGCTGAGCGTCCTCATCCAGGTCCTCCGGCCCATGATCAAAGATTTCCGCCGTTACCTGCAGAGCAACACGCCCAACCCCACGCCTGCCTCGGAGCCTGGACAGGTGGCCCAGAACGGGCAGCCGGACAGCATCATCCAGTGAGGGCACGGGTTGCGCCAGCCTTGTGCTGTGATCGGATGACACCACTGTGGTCTTGTAAGTGGCTTCTGTGACTGGCCTTAGGCTAGGGCTAGCCACGTGGCCGGCTCTCTCTTTGATCGACTGTTAGGGGTCCACTGTTTCTGAGAAGTGAAGGAGACTGCGAACTCGTTGGGCTCCTGGGACCCGAACTGTCTTACCCCCACCACGTGAGCTGCCTTGCTAAGGGCCTGAAGATTGGCTAGGTGGGGGTTGGGCGCCGGTCATACGCCCCGTGGTGTCACGAGCCAGGGCTTGCGACATGACCCAGACTCTGTCTAGGACACCTGGAGCGGAGGTTCTCACCGGGAGCCATCTCAGAGTCGGGGGCCTGTGCTGAAATGCTCCCGCAGCCCGCAGTGTCATCCCGTTGAATGAGACCATGTCCGTGGTGCTGGCGCTCCTCCCTCGGGAGGCAGAGTCACTGGGCCTGAGGAGGAAGCTTCACCCTTTTCTCCTTCCCACTGTGCCTCCGTTCTCAGGGGACTCTAGTCCATCTGCGCTCTCCCCACACCCCACCCCACAACGGGCCTGGCAGGGGCCCTTGGTAGACCCCCAGCTGCCTCTGCAGTACACCCAGGATGCGGCCTGCTGGGCTCAGGGATGCTGGGCGTGCTGGGGATAGCCTGGCCACCCTCCGGTCTTCCATTGCATCCCGGGGCAGCCCTCTCGTGGTTTGTCCTGACAGCTTTTGACTCAGGGCAAGCATTAGGCTTTGGGTGCTGTAAATCTGCGAGAAAACAGACCAGCGTGGAACCCCGTTGCTCCGCTGCAGTGGGTCTAAGGTGACCAGCTGGCTTCTTCCAGAAGGCTTGCTTCAAGCCAGTTGTCTTTATTCTGTATGCCTACCCCTCCTGGGAAGGGGTGGGCAGCTCTGGCCACACTCTTCCTCCTCTCCTGTCTACTGACTGCACGATTCTGACACTCAGTGTGGGGAAAAAAGAAAAAAAAAAGTGTGTGTGTGGGGGGAAAAGGGCATCACACCCTGGACTCCCTCTCACATTATTCAGCGCCTCGTGCGTGTTCTTGCGAGACCCCCACTGACTGGCTAGGTGCATCTGAAGGCCTGATTGGCCCCGAATGTTTGAGGTGGGAGAGCCGAAGCTGACCTAAGAATCGGGACCTTGACTTCTGTTCTCGGGGAAGAGCAGAGCTGACCTCGGAGCGCCGAGGGAGGTAGTGTTCCCTGTTCCGTCTTGACACTCTCTCCCCTTTTGTAGGGAGTTTACCCAGATAGCATTTATCTGGTTCATTTTCAGAATCACCCTCGATCACTGAGACCCTTGCGTCTTCCCAGATCATTCCCCAGGATTGCCATTTTGCTGCCGTGCCTTGGCTACACGTGACCAGTGGTGACAACGCGAGGCTCCGGATCTCAGCTAAACAATCAAGGTGCTGCCCTTCTGGGCAATGTATGTTTAGAATTGCTCGCTCCACTGTTCCCATCACAGGAAGATGCCCTCGAAGACGGTTGGGATGTGACTGCCGTCCCACCGGCCTCTGTGGAGGACAGGTGCAGCGCTAGCTAGGGAGCCGTGGAGAGGAATCAGGCTGGTGAGGGGGTGGGTGACGGAGGGAGAGCTCCCCAGTGGGGCTGGAAAGCAGCAGCCCCTGGCAGCCCGGGGCCCCCTCCCTCCATGGAGCCTGATGCCCCTGGCAGGGAAGCTGTGGGGCCTTCCTGAGGCTTTGCCGCTTGGTTTGGCTTTTCTCTGGGGTTGGCAATCTGAGCCAATATTGCATCTGTTCCAATTGGGTATAAAGAGGAGGCCTGGATCACTTAAACGGACTGCTTCTTTCCAGGTCATAATTTTAAATTAAAAAATATATCACTTTTTTACACGTCTGTGTCTTTATTGGTTCTATATAGAAGAGATATGGACTGGCAGCGATCAGGGGCTGGCACACGATGGCCCACAGGTCAAAACCAGCCACCCACCTGTCTTTGTAAATAAAGTTTTATCGGAACACAGCCACACCCCTTCATTTACTTAAAGTCTGTGGCTGTTCATGTGCTACAGTAGCAGAGTTGAGTAATTGTGACAGAGACCTCTGGTCCACAAAGCCAAAGGTATTTACTCTGGCCCTTTACAGAAAAGCCCGCCTATTCCGGGCTTAGAGCAATTCTTTCAGACTGGATGAGAATTACCTGGGCTGTCTGGTAAACATACCCCAAACCCAGCCACCTAAAACCTAGAAGAGACTCCTGGAAGGAGAGCTGTAAGAATTTGCTTTGTAAACAAGCTTTCTGGGTGATTCTGGTATTTCCTAAAGGTTACGAACTTTGGCTTAGAGGCTGGAAGACTTAAACTCAGCTGGAATCATGCATCATGGAAGCATAGATCATACCCCATTGAGGACTGGTTCTCAGGAATTGCTTCTGACAGTTGAGGAGTCGTGCCCAGCAAAGATTCTCACTTAAGATTGGCCTTCATTCTGAAGGGATCCCAACCTTCCTGGACATAGTTATCACTCTCTCCCATAGTTAATAATAATACAAGCTGAGAATGATAAAGCACCTGCTCTGTCTAGGCCTTATAAGCATTACCTCATTTACTCCTTGCAACAGCCCCATGAATTAGGTAATGATATTGTTCTCAGTTTGCAGATGAGGATATTGAGGATCCGAGAGGTTAAGCAATTTGCCTAAAATCACACAGCTACCTTATTCTCTGGGGTGGCCTATGCTCTTAACTCCTGTTTTTTTGTTTTTTTTTTTTAAGATTTTATTTATTTATTTGACAGAGAGAGAGAACTCAGCAGGGGGAGAAGCAGGCTTTCTGCTGAGCAGGAGCCCAATGTGGGGCTCGATCCCAGGACCCTGGGATCATGACCTCTGCCAAAGGCAGACGCCCAACCGACTGAGCCACCCAGGTGTCCCTTAACTCCTGTTCTTAACAATGCTGACCTTGCTACCAGTTAGATGTGAAATCACCTAGAGACAATTTGAAGCTGGCCTTGAGTTTCTAGATCAAATGAGGCGGCCTAGGAGGCACTTGAAAGGGAAACACAGTGACCTCTCCAACTCTCTGCAGGCTTTGGACATTCCTGTTAAGAGGGAAAAGGGTGGCTTAACAGAATTGAACCCCCCCCCCTCCTTGTTGGTGCTACTGAAGAACTGTCCCTTACGTTGGGGTGACTTTTTGGGAGTCCTTCCTGAAATGTGGGACTTTACATAAAGGAGATCCTCCAAGCCACTGAAGCTTATTGCTTCAGGTAGTGAAGCCTTTTACATTTTAAACCATTTTGATGGAAATCTTTCACAAAGGGATCCTTTGTGAACCGTATTTTGCCCAGCTGTTCCTTACTCTATAGAGTTTGCCCAGCAGAGGCTAGGAAAGCCCCTGGGCTCAGGCAGGTTTGGGCTTGAGCTGCGTTCCATCCTTTATTCACTGTATCTCTTAACTTGGCCGGACCTCAGTTTTCTCAATTCTAAAATGGGGAAGAAAGGGGCGCTTGGCTGATTCAGTCTGTGGAGCTTGCGACTCTTGATCTCAGGGTTGTGAGTTCAAGCCCCACTTTGGGGGTAGAGATTACTTAAAAATGAAAAAAAAATCTTTTTTTTAAGATTTATTTATGTATTTGAGAGCGCGCGATAGCAAGTGGGGGAAGGGCAGAGGGAGAGAATTGCGGACTCCCTGTTGAGTGCAGGGCCGATGCATGGGGTTCCATCTCATGACCCCGAGATCATGACCTGAGCCAAAATCAAGAGTCGGACACTGAACCAACTGAGCTACCCTGGCGCCCCCCAAAATGAAAAAAATTTAAGTAAAAAATAAAAAAAATAAAAATAAAGTGGGGATGTAACAGTCCCTACTTCCTAGGGGTGTCACGAGGTGTTAATCAGTGGAAATAGCTACCATTTATTGAGCACTGACCTCTTGATTGAAGTGTAGCTCTGACAAATGGGGAGGAGAGGAACTGAGGGCGACCATCTCTGGAATCAAGCTAACTTGCTTTTATTATAAGTTGGGGTCAGGACTCCTGACCCGTGAAAGACTGCGTCTCCTCCACATTCCTGCATTCCATCAATCAGGAGGGACGGGAGCTCCCCGAAGTTTGAAACAGAACTTATTGAACCTACTTTCCATTTCTTGTAGCTTTGAGTTCAGAGATTAGAATGCAAAAAAACCTCAGCAGAGTGGGGACTAACTTTGGATCCTTCTGCTCTGGAAATCTGCACATTAGAAAGGGGCCCATCTGTGCAGACCCACTTGTAACTCTCCCTGGAAGAGACTTCCTGACCCCTGGGGAAATTCCAGACAATTGGTCAGGGCTGGACAGGGTGGCAAGGTGGTGGCTGATAGGAACAGGCAGGGACAAACCCACTCTTTTAATTAGAGAAGATGAGGTAAACTTGGCATGGATATTTGCAAAGGGGGATGTGGCTCTCAAAATGGCCTGTCTGGTGGGTGCCTGGGTGGCTCAGTCGTTGGGCATCTGCCTTCGGCTCAGGTCATGGTCCCGGGGTCCTGGGATCGAGTCCCGCATCGGGCTCCCTGCTCGGCGGGAAGCCCGCTTCTCCCTCTCCCACTCCCCCTGCTTGTGTTCCTGCTCTCGCTGTCTCTCTGTCAAATAAATACATAAAATCTTTAAAAAAAAAAAAAAATGGCCTGTCTGGTGAGAGAGGTGTAGACGCTGTGCTGGATTGTGCTGGTTCTCTGTCAAATTGGGGCCCTCACTTTGTGTCCCAACCCCCTTTCCCTGGCCGGCCTGGGCTGGGCGGCCCTTGGGGCTCAGCCTACATATTACTTCCTCAAGAGGCCCTTCCCAGCCCCCCACGCGCCAGGGTAAGCTCTCCCCTGTTGTGCACCCCCATCGCGCTCCCCACACCGTCCCCCTAACTCATGTCCAAGTGGACTTGCTTGTTTTCCAACTGATCCCCTCACTGGGAGCCACGTGGTTTCTGCAGCCTTGTCCACCGTGTTCCTGGCTCTAGCCAAGCTCTGAGAGTGGCCCCCCCACGTCCCAGTTGCCCAAGCTGGAAGGCCAGGTGACATCCTTGTTTCTTCTCACTGCCTCACCCCTGCATCCTCTTGTTGTTAAAGCTCCCAATATCCCTCAAATCTATCCGCCTCTCTCTCACCTGGGTTACCCACAGCAGCCCCCTTGCCGGCCTCCCTGCCTCCAGGCCCTTCGGAGGAGGGTCTTCAGAAGCAAATCTAACCAGGCCACTCCCTGTTCTATCTTTTCAGTGACTTCCCTCCCCTCTCAGGCTGAAGTATAAGCTCCTGAATGTGACCTACAGGGACCTTTCATGGTCTGATTCTGCCTCCCATCTTGCACTTCATTCCAGCCACAATGAATGTTTACTTCCTTATCGTTTGATTATATCTGAGTAAACTACAAGAAAAAAAATTTACTTCCTTAGAAATGTCAGGCTTGGGGCGCCTGGGTGGCTTGGTTGGTTAAGTGTCTGGCTCTTTATTTTGGCTCAGGTCATGATCTCAGGGTCCTGGGATGGAGCACCGCAGCAGGCTCTGCGCTCAGTGGGGAGTCTGCCTGTCTCCCTCGCCCTCTGCCCCTCCCCCTGCTCAGGTGGTTGCACGAGGGCACTCTTTTTCTAGCAAATAAACCTTAAAAAAAAAAAAAAAAAAGTCAGGCTCTTTCTACCCTCCGAACCTTTCTGTTTACTGTTCATCTTACTCAGAACAATCTTCTTCCTCATCACTTTCCTAACTTCTATTCATCCTTCACATTCAGCGTGGGCGTCACTTCCTCCAGGCAGTCTTCTTGGGTCACACGGTGTGCTTCCTTTCTCCCCTGTTTATCACACCGTACTGCAATAGCATGTTTAAATATCTGGGTCCTGCTTTAGGAGAGTTTCTCAATCTCAGCACGATTATTTTTTTGGACTGGATCATTCCTTGGGTGGGGGGCGGGGCACTGGCCTATGTGTTGAGGAAGTTTGCGGCCTCCTGAGCGGCACACGGTAGATGCCAGTAACACATCTCAGCCAGCAGTGATGATGGGAACTGTATCCAGACACTGCGGAATGCCCCCGACCCCGTAAGAACCACTGTCCTACAGCAACAACAGCCGTCTTATTTGTAGTTACTTTTCAAGCACATGGCACAGCCCCCCCAACGGGTATTTGATACCCTTTTTGTTGCAGTGTAAGATGTTTTGCATTTCCCTCATTTGACAGATAGAGACTGAAGCAAGACTCACCTGATGGCATAATCTGTAAGTGGCGGAGCTGGGAGATCACCCCAGGTGCGCCTAGCCACACAGCCCCTTCTTTGTGAGTCAACCTCCCGTGAGCGCGTGAGCATGAATCAGCCTTCCAGCGCTGCGGCCTGGATCCTGGACCTGTGACAGGTACATCAGGAGCTCCGCCCTGAGAGGCCCTGCCTCACCTGAGGGCTGTGACCTTGGGCAGGTCCCATCACCCCACCGGCGCTGTGAGGCTTCTTCTCCTGCGCAGCCCCTGCCTCTGAGGGGTAAGGAGAGGATTCAGTGATGACAATGAAGTGGATGAATCACATGAGGGCAGTGCACGGGTGACAAGGAGCCCCACGGCTCCGCACAGGGCCTGGCTTGCAGCGGGTAAAGGATATAAAGAGATGAGAAGGCAGGAAGGGGCCCACCTGAAGACCCCTCACTACATGTTCTCCAAGATTCTGCTAGTCCCGGGCTCACAAACTCCTGCCTACAGCCACTCAGATAAGAGTCCCTTGGCTCAGATAACACATCCCCTGCCTGCATAAGGTTGGCTGGCTGGAGGCAGAACTCAGCTTCAGGCAAGCCTGACAGTCAGGAATGTGGGCCCATCTTGCCAGAGATTTCCTTTTTACAAAAACAGCCAGAAATCTGGGCTTTTATGTGAAATCTCCCAATTTAAACATATTGACTATTAAATATTTGTAAACCCTGTACAAGCCAAACAAAACACACCTGTGGACTAGAGTCAGCCCACAGAAAGCAGCTTGTGAGCTCTGTACTTAACCCTTTGGGGGCCAGCTTGTACCCCTTGGGAGGAACCATAGGAAGGCAGCTGGAGGCAGATGTTGGTAAGCAAGAGGCCTGGGTACCAGATCCCTGTTTCTCTTGCCCCTCAGTCTCCCCATCCATATGATGGGGTTGCCGATCCTAGCTGGAATGGTCCCCAGTGGGAACACCCCTCCTGGACACCCCTCCTTTGCCCAGGCTGGGCCTGACTCACTGGGAGGATCTGGGTTGGGCTCTTTGCTTTGCTGGAAGCTGAGTCAGTCTTGATTTGTGGTGATGATATTCACATGCCACTCACCTGTCAAGAACCAAGCACAAATGGGGACTGGCCATTGCAGGGGACCACCGCTGAGGCTGAGGCTGGCAGAAACAGTTTCCAGGCAGGCCTCCAAGAGAGTCCTGTCCAGATGGGAGGTTGGGCCAATAGACATCCATGATGTCTTCTGGCTGTTTTTAGAGCCTGCTCAGCACCCAGGGCTCCTTCTGGCTGGGGCACTCTGGTTTTGTTCTGACAAACCATCCCTCTTCCACTTTGAGTTCGGGCAATATGAGGGAGGGATCCTAATTCTGGCTTCAGTGGTAAGGCTGTGGCCCAGGTCTGGTCCATGAGAGTAATGCATCCCTCTGTCCACCGTGATTAGTTAAGGGTGAACACATGCCCCAACAGGACCTATGAGAGTCTGCCCTGGGGGGGGGGGTCACCCCATGGAGACAACCTACCTATGAATGAAACCAACCCCAGAAAGGCTAAGCAGCGGATGGAGAAGGATTTCGGCTGGGGTTTCAGTACTTCGATCCAGCAGTTCCTGAAACTGCGTCTGCTCTCCAGTATCCAGGAGCCGTACCTGCAAATCTCCAGTTTTGCTTCCATCAATTTAAACTGGCGTTTGTTATGAGCAGCTGAGAGTCCTCAGGGTCCCACCCTAAGGGTCTGCGATTCAGATTCCAGGTCAAAATACCTTCACAACATCTGCCTAGACTAGCTGTTCCTCAAGTGGTAACCCGAGGAGCTTTAGCTTTAGGCTCATTAGCTGTTAATGCACATTTCTGAGCCCCCATCCCGACCAACTGAAACAGATCCCGGGGTGTTGGCCGGGTGAGGAGTCTTAACAAGCTCCCAGCTGGTTTGAGAACACCCGGCAACCTCTGCTCTTCGTTTCCTCCCTCCCCCCCGCTCCCCCCTCCCGCTCCCCGGGCTGAACCACGTGATCCCGCCCGTCTGGCCACCGCTGATTGGATGAAGAGAGGATACCTGGTCCAAACGGAGCCAATCAGCTTGCTTTCCCCCAAATTTGGAATTGGGATTCAGGGACCCACTCAGTCTGTGGCTGTTTGAACCTCCCTCCGCCTCCCACTGCAAGATATAGAAAAGGTTGCTCAGCAGAGGGAGAGGAAAGAGGGAACAAGCCCGAAGAGGCAGGGCTGAGAATCTGCCATAAGTGACCAAGGTTCCATACTGTTCCTCATCCTGATCCCCACCCCGCGAGTCCCCCTTGCCCATTGTCTGCGGGGCCCCTGTGTTTTTACAGCCCCTTCCACTTTCTGCGGTGGGTAACTAACTCGGGTGATGTCTGTTACTTGTAGCCAAGAGACCTTTACTTGAGAATTCGCTTACTTCTCAAGGTCTCAGTTTCCTTATCTGTAAAATGACCAACATTTTGTGATTCTGGACACCCTCTCTCCATATGCAGCAGGTCCTCACCGAAGACGCCCCGCTTAAACGACTCCTTCTCTCAGGAGAGGTCTTGGTAACGTGGGGTGTAGGTAGCAGAAGGATTTTGCTACGGCAGCGCCTTTCAAACTCTGGGGTGCATTGAAATGATCTGGAATCTGTCTAAAATGCAGATTCCTGAACCCCACATGTGTAATCTGTAATCACTGGGTAGGTCTGGTAGGGCCCACTTAGCTGTTTGTTTGTTTGTTTTACAGATTTCTTGAGTTACAATTGACATACAATGAACTCCATATATTTAACAATTTTTTAAGTTCATTTTTAATTTTTTAATTTTTAATTTAATTTAATTTAATTTTTTAGTAATCTCTACACCCAACGCGGGGCTCGAATTCAGGGCCCCAAGATCAAGAGTCACAACGCTCTTCCCACTGAGCCAGCCAGGGGCCCCTAACAATTTGATGACTATGTATGTGTATCTGTGAAACCATCACCATAATTAAGACAATTACCGTGAAAATTCCCATCACTACCAAGTTTCTTGGTACCTCTTTATAATCATCCCTTCTTCCCTGCTCCCTCCCACCACTTCCTCCAGCAACCACTGGTTGACTTTCTGTCACTATAAATAGTGTGCATTTTCCAGATTTTTACCTAAATGAAATCGTGCAGCATGTACTCCGCCTTTGTCTGGTTTTTTTCACTCAGCCTAATTATTTTGACATGCATCCACGTTGACGTGTTTATCCATAGCTCACTCTCTTATTGCTGACTAGGTTATACCATAATTGATCTATCTAATCACATACTAATGGACATTTTAGTTGTTTCCAATATTCAACTATCACAAATAAAGCTGCCATGAACCCTTGTGTACAAGTCTTTGTAGATACAAACGCTTTCGTTCCCTTGGATCAATACCTAGGAGTGGAATGGCTGGATCATATCGTTGGTGTATGTTTCACGTTTTAAGTAGCTGCCAAACTGTTTTTCAAAGTGAATGCATCATTTTACATTCCCCTCAACAGTGTCTGACAGTTTCCAGGGCTCCATATTCTTGCCAACATTTGGTGGCATTTTAATTTTAACCATTCTAGTAGGTGTGAAGTGGTATGTCATTGTGGTCTTCGTTTGCATTTCTCTAAGACCAATGGTGTGGTTACTTGCCATCTGTAGATCTTCCTTGATGGGGTGTCTATTCTATTTAAATAGTCTTCTTAATTAATAATTGTTTAGAATTCTTTTTTTTTTAAAAAGATTTTATTTATTTATTTGACAGAGAGAGAGCACAAGCAGGGCGAGTGAGAGAGGGAGAAGCAGGCTTCCCGCTGAGCAGGGAGCCCGATGTGGGACTTGATCCCAGGACCCTGGGATCATGACCTGAGCCGAAGGCAGACGCTTAACGACTGAGCCACCCAGGCACCCTGCTAACTCTATTTTTGCAAATATTTTCTCCCACTCTGTGCATGCCTTTTCATTTTCATAACAAATGCCATAGGTTACTTTGATACACATGAAGTCTGAGAACCTCTCTTCAATGACAAACAGTGCAAATTCAAATAGTAACGAAATTCAAACAGTAATGAGAGGGGCTCGACTATCCAAATGGCAAAAATAAAAAAGAGAGCCCTCAGGCATTACTGGTGACGGACAATGGAGCACACTCTTCGGTCTCTGCTACAAAGAGTGGACATTGGTGCAAAATCCTAGGAGGACTATTTGCTGATTGTTCATCAAAATCTTTAAATGCAGGTTTCTTTGACTCAGCAAGTTCAGTTCTAGAAATTTTTCCTGCAAAAAATAAACAATCAAAAGCAGTAAATTGTCCCAGGATCTTCGGTCCAGGGATTGTGCTGACAGGTGGGGCTGTTGACATGCCTGGCTGGTCGGCCCCGTATCTTGGTACTGTGCCCCCATGTGCTCAGAGCCCTTTTGCTGTCAAGCCTGGGTGGGAGGTCAGTGGGATTGGAGTTTGACCCATCCCTGGCAGGGTGGCCAGAGGAAAGTGCAGTGCAGGTCTCACTCGATTGCATCAGGAGTCTGGGCCCACTGAGAGCCTGGCGTGGCCTTGGAAGCTCCAGGACTCAGGTTCTAACCAACCACCACCAGCGCAAACTGGGAAATGGGGACACATGGTTGACAAAGCTACCTGGGGCCTAAGAAGAGACAGCCCTTTGCTCTCCATGCACCAGTAGTTTCCCCAGGACTGGGGGAGATGGGGCCTTGGCTAAGGCAGGGTCAGGACAGCTGGAGCTGGGTGTGAGAAGGAAGCTGGGGGCCTGGAGATCTGGATTCTAGATTAGTCCCTGTCTTACTGTGCCACTTAGGTAGGGCCAGCCTGTTCCCCTTCCTAGGCCCCACTCTCCTCAGCTGGACAGTGAGGAGGTGGATCAGATAGTCCCCTCTGGCCCCTCCAGCAAGGATTGAAAGCATGGGTGCTGGAAACAGCCAGACCTGAGTTCCACTTCGGTCTCCAACACTTTCTGTGACTTGGCATGTTAGTTAGCCTCTTTGAACCTCAGTTTCTATCTCAATGTAAAGCCCTGCAACAGCTTCCCATTGTGCTTTGGAAAAAGACCCTCATGATCTGCCCCTTTCCACCTCTCAGCTCCAGTTCCCTCCACTCCCCCCCCCTTATTTGTCACACTCCAGCCACACTGGAGCCCCTAAACTCCTCCTCCTGACCCCAGGGTCTTTACCCTGCTGCCTCTGCCTTGCATGTCTTTGGCCTCTCTCCCTAGCTAGGTCCTATTCCTTTATCAGAGCTCAGATGCCATTTCCTCAAGGAAGCCCTCCCTGACCCCAGACCACAGTCACTCCTGCTGCTTATCCCTTTCATAGCACAACTGTGGTCATTAAACAATTATGTCTGCATGATTATTTGTCTGATGTCTGTCTCCCAGTGGCATCGCGAGCTCCCCGAGAGCAGAAACGAGACAGTCTTGTTTGGGTCCCTTGTGCAGGCCTGGCATTGGGTAGGCACCGCTGTAATTTTGTTGAACATGTAATGAGGACACCAAACTTCATCCATTCTAAGATGTGTTTCCCCCCAAATTTGAACATCTCTGAAGTCAGAATATATTTTACAGCTGCAGGGACAAGGTAGCAACCGTGATGTATTCGTCAATACCTATGCCCATGCATCGAAACTTGCAGCTTGCAAGGACATCCCTAGACAAGAGTAGCATACTCTGAAGAAAATTGGTGTTGCCCATGCTCTTGATGACACAGGACAATAATGTCTGGAACAACACAGACCTCAAGGACTCTGAAGGAAAAGGTGCTGCAGAAAAGTGAGACCCTGCATGTGCAAAAGTTTCAGGAATATCTTCACTAAATTATTTTGATCGTATATGTATGCACAATATTGATACATGATTTTAAAAAGTCTGTTTAAAAGAGCACCATCAATAAATATAAAGTGAAATTTCTAAGTGATAAATGCTGTGTCATATTTTACTTGTTAGTGCTTTTTTCTTTTAGAGTGGCACAGAAGTCAATGCTGAATCTTTCTACCGAAGCCGTCTCCGATTTGATTCAATAGGGATTGTGGGGCAATTCCGGAGAGACCGGAGGAGGGCGCAGGGCTCTGGGTGGCCACTGGGGGCGCTCTGCTCCCAGGCGCCTTCCCATCCCAAAGTTAGGAATCTGGGCTCGGAGGAGCCGGGCGGCGTGTGGTTATCCATGTGCCCTATAGATGGCGCTAGAGAACCACAGTCAGGCGCAGCCCAGAGAGTTCTAGGCTGAAGGGAGGCCTCAGGAGTGTCCTGTCCTGGCAAGAAGTAGCTCTCTTGCTACCCCGGGGACAGCCCTCTCCTTGTCTGACCTTGCCACCTCCCCCTGAGGTGACGATGTTTCCCTTCTCCCTGGATTGGGGGAAAAGATTCAGTGACTTTCCCAAGACTACAGAACTGTGAGTGGTTGGAGCCAGGAGTAAAAGCTGGATCAGCTTGCTGCTTCCACCATGTGCATCTGACGTCCTGTGATAGAAGGGGATGCAAAGCAAGGTGGGAGTGAGTTTCCCACCAAAGAAAGGAGCTAAGAGAAGTTCTTTGGCAAGATGATGGATCAATCATACATGCCTAATTTCTCTCCCTACTAAAACCACAGTAAAGAGATTTAAAAAAAAAATCTCAGAAGGGACACAGAAAACATAAACTATAAAAGGAAAACTTGATAAATGACACTCTATCAAAATGTAAAACTTGCTTTTCAAAAGTCATCGTTAAGAGTATGAACAGGCAAGATACACACTGGGAGAAAAATATTTGCAATACATATCTCTGACAAAGGACTTGTATCCAGAATATACAAACAACGTTTACAACTCAATAATAAGGGGCGCCTGGGTGGCTCAGTTGGTTAAGCGTCTGCCTTCGGCTCAGGTCATGATCCCAGGGTCCTGGGATCGAGCCCCGCATCGGGCTCCCTGCTCGGCGGGGAGCCTGCTTCTCCCTCTCTCTCTGCTGCTCCCCCTGCTTGTGCTCTATCCCTCTCTCTCTCTCAAATAAATAATAAAATCTTAAAAAAAAAAAAAACAAAAAACAAAAAAACAACTCAATAATAAGACAGCTCAACTTAAAAATGGGCAAAATATTTGAACCGCTACTTCACAAAAGAAGATATCCGAATGGCCAAAAAGCACATAAGAAGATGCTTAACCTCATTAGTCATAAGGGAAGTACAAATTAAAACCACAATGAGATACCTCCACATGCCTACTTGATTGTCTGTACTTAAAAAGACCGATAATTCCAAGTGTTGGTGAGGGTGTAGAACAACTGGGACTCTCATATCTTGCCGGTGGAAATGTAAAATGGAACACAACTTTATTTTATTTATTTAAAAAAATTTTTTTTAAGATTTTATTTATTTATTTGAAAGAGAGAGAAAGAGCACAAGCGGGAGGGGCAGAGGGCAAAGCAGACTCCCCGCTGAGCAGGGAGCCCTACGAGGGCATCCCAGGACCCTGGGATCATGACCTGAGCTGAAGGTAGATGCTTAACCAACTGAGCCACCCAGGTTCCCTGGAACACCACTTTAGAAAACAAATTTGCAGTTCTTACAAAATTAAACCTACGCTTCCTACACACCCAGAAAATCCACTCTTAGGTATTTACCCAAAAGGAATGAAAACATTTGTCTGTCCAAAGGCTTGTTCAGGAAATTCATAGCAGCATTATTCACAACAGGCAGAAGCTAAATATATTCAGTGAGTTGTGTAAAAAAGTGTACAAATCTAGGCGCCTGGCTGGCTCAGTTAGAAGAGTGCGTGACTCTTGATCTCAGGGTTGTGAGTTCAGGCCCCATGTTGGGTGTAGAGATGACTTAAATAAATAAGTAAACTTAAAAAAAAAAAAAAACGAAGTGTACAAATCTGAAGTGTGATTGGTGATTTAACCCGGAACTGCAGCATTACTTCCACAGTGGAGGGTAGAGGAGAGGAAATGGGGGGAGGGGTGATGCAGGAGGGACTAAGTCCTTCATCCTAACAGGTAGTCAGTAGGCAGTGTAGGGTAGACAGGGAGACGGGTGTAGGTGGTAGATAACGGTTAAAATTAATGTATCAAAAGATAGCCATATGTGCTTGTGACTTAGAAATAGGAGATGTGTAAGTGCGGGGAAAAATCAGCTGAGAGAGTCAACAGTGGTTGCTTTTGGGGAGATGGGGTGGGGAGACAAGGAGGGGCAGACAGGAAACCGCTGTCTTCTTTTTTTTTTATAAAGATTTTATTTATTTATTTGACAGAGAAAGACACAGCAAGAGAGGGAACACAAGCAGGGGGAGTGGGAGAGGGAGAAGCAGGCTTCCCGCAGAGCAGGGAGCCTGATGCGGGGCTCGATCCCAGGACCCTGGGATCATGACCTGAGCCGAAGGCAGACGCTTAATGACTGAGCCACCCAGGCGCCCCCTTTTTTTTTTTTTAAGATTTTATTTATTTATTTGACAGAGAGAGACACAACGAGAGAGGGAACACAAGCAGGGGGAGTGGGAGAGGGAGAAGCAGGCTTCCCGCGGAGCAGGGAGCCCGATGCGGGGCTCGATCCCAGGACCCTGGGATCATGACCTGAGCCGAAGGCAGACGCTTAACGACTGAGCCACCCAGGCGCCCCGAAACCGCTGTCTTCTTATCCCCCTTCAGCACACGCTGATTTTGCTTTCTGTGCACACGCCATATCTCATCGAGGCTGATGCCTATTTATTCACCTTTTAACATCTTTAAAATCAAGAGACAATTTCTCACAGTCAATGGTGTGCCTGACAACTATAATTGGCGGTGGTTTTTCTTGATGGTGCATAAGAAATGGTGCACATTACAGAAGGTGATGTCTTGGCTTCACTGAAGTATGGCGTTATTTTTATTTTTATTTATTTGTTTATTTATTTATGCATTTTTAGGTAATTTCTACACCCAATGTGGGGCTCAAACTCACAACCCCAGGATCAAGAGTCACATGCTCTATTGACTAAGCCAGTCTGGCATTCTTTTCATAAAATAATTATTTATTTATTATTATTTTTTGAAGATTTTTATTTATTTATTTGAGAGAGAGAGAGAGAGAGAGAACATGAGAGGGGGGAGGGTCAGAAGGAGAAGCAGACTCCCTGCTGAGCTGGGAGCCCGATGCAGGACTTGATCCTGGGACTCCAGGATCATGACCTGGGCCAAAGGCAGTCGCTTAACCAACTGAGCTACCCAGGCGCCCCATAAAATAATTATTTAAAAGAAAAAATGAGCCAGTTGAAACAGCTGCTGTTTATTGAGCTCCTACCATGGGTCAAGCACTGTGCTTCCTGTCCATATTTTTATTTAATATTCTAAACAACCTTGCCTTATAACTCAAATTTTTGAGAAGAGGAAATAGGGGCTCAGAGAGGTGAAGTGACTTCCTTAATGTCACCCAGCGAGTAAGTGATAGATACAAGTCAAAAACTGGGGGCTATCTAACTCCTGAGTATGTTGCCTCTGTTTTGATTAGTTTGAAAGAGCTCCATCTGTCATCCCCCTGGTTGTATGGCCCAGAGAGAGACAGGGGCTTGCTCAAAATCACACAGCAAGGCTAAGGCTGAGTTGGGCCTAGACTTGGGCCTTTAATCCTCAATCCAGCATCCTCTCTTCAACCTGGTCTCTCCCTTCCTTACTGTCACCCCAATGCTCAGGATACCATCGAGAGCTCAGATTGCAGCTCCTAAATGCAGGCAACACTTATGGGGCCCAGCAGAGGCCCGGGAGGTGGGCTCTGGGTGGGCAGGGCCGAGCCTGGTGCCTGGTGGGGCTCAGGCCTGTGTTATATGGACACAGCCGTGAGCCCCTGAATCAGCAGTTGAGCAAGACTGGCCTCAGGACAGGAAAGCCCACCAGGAGGAGCCTGGGGACAAGTTTGTAGGGGGGGAATGGTGAGGAGAGACCAGGGGCTTGTTTGGAAGCTATATTCGCCCAGTGAGCTCACTATTTTATGTAATGGTATCTTTGGGGTGGCTGGGGCAGTCTGTGGGCTTTGCCTCCCCATTTACAGAGCATCTTACCCACCCTCCTAACAGAGGCCCAGAGACATCAAGCCATGCACCTGCAGTCACACGGCCAGGAGCCTGTCTGACTCCAGAGCCCCGGCTGTCCCCCTTAGCAGCACTGCTTCTTCCCTAGTGTTTACGTCTGATAGTTCCTGTCTATCTGGGGCACCAGCACCTTAAAGGGAAACCCACATCCTGTTTCCGGTTCTGCCTCAAAGCGATGAATTTTTGATAATGGGGCATCAGGAGCTAATCTCTCACGTACAACCCTGCATCCTCGTTCCTTCCTCTCTCCCCAGCCCCCGACCTGCACATGGCCATGGCCTGCCTGTGGCTTTTGCAGCATTTCCACACCTCGTGTCTCAGAGCCTCACTTTCCTTTTCTGTCAAATGAGAGGAAGAATAAAGCTGACTCTAGGGCGCCTGGGTGGCTCAGATGGTTAAGCGTCTGCCTTCGGCTCAGGTCATGATCTCAGGGTCCTGGGATCGAGCCCCGCATCAGGCTCCCTGCTCCTTGGGAGCCTGCTTCTCCCTCTTCCTCTCTCTCTCTCTCTCTTTGTCTCTCATGAATAAATAAATAAAATCTTAAAAAAAAAAAAAAAGCTGACTCTATAGGGTTCTTTGGAGATTGGATGAGCTGACGTGTGTTCTGTGCCTGGCACTACGCCTAGCGGGAGTCTGGGAGGAGAGCCTGGGAGTCGGGGGACATGGATTCTGCCACTGACCAGCTGTGCAACTGGAGGCAAGTCCCTACCACTCTGCACCTCGGTTTTCTCATCTGTATGATGGGGGGCGGTGGCCCTGACCCACCTTTCATTTACCTAAAGCAGGTTCCGGGTGAGACTGACGTTACTGTGGTTCATGGTCATCTTCACTGCTCAGCTTCATTGATCCTCTTCTCCCATCAGAAAAGCCCATCTAGAAAGCTCATATGAAGACTCCTCTGTTCCTGAGGGTGCCAAGAATCTTCACGAGATCCAGCCGAGGGGCCCCTGTGATCCTCAGTTTCTTCATCTGCAAAGTGGACACCAAGACCACATATGCCTCAGTGCAGTGCAGTGAGAATTCAGTGAGCGAGGCACCTAGATTGTCCAGGTGAGCTCATCTGGCAGAAGACCTCCTTTCCACAAGTGTGCATGGGGAGGTGAGCAAGGATGTTCACTGCAGCAGGATTTGCAATGGAGGAAAGGGGAAATTGCCTCATTCCCCTGTAGGCAGCTACGGTGGCAGCTCCCAAGAGAGCCCGATGCTCCTCCATGCCTGGTATTCATGGCCTGGGAAGCCCCTCGTACACGTACCAGAGTTGGTCTGAGTGACCAGTGATGGAGTGGCCTGCCATTGTGAATGTCACGTCTGTGATTGGGTTATGAAAGACTGCCACTTCTTTCTTGGGCTCTCTCATTACTCACTCCGGGGAAGCAGTTGTCACATCATGGGGACACTCAGACACCCGTGGAGAGGCCCACAGAACCAGAGTCTCCAACTACAGGCAGCGAGGCACTGAGGCCTGTGATGGTCACAGGAGAGAGCCTGGATGCTGATTCTCCAGCCCCATTCAGAAGCCTTAGCCAAAAGCTTTCTGCAACCCAGAGACCCAGAGACCCAGAGACCCAGAGACCCAGAGCCAGAGCGACCCAGCTGAACCACTCCCGGAATCCTGACCCTCAGAATCTCTCACATGATAAATGTTTGTTTCTCGAAGCTGCTAACTTTCGGGGTAATTTGTTATACAGCAGTAAATAACGAATCCAGGGCCCCATTAAATGCATTTATACATGTGTTCCGGAAGGCCAGACCAGTGTTAAAAAGAATAAGGTAGATCCCTCTATCCAAACATGGAAAGATAGCCAAGGTCTGCTGCTAAGCGAAAGGGAATCTTGCAGAACAATATATATCAAATGATGCTTTTTGTATAAAAAGACGCTGTTATGGCACAGCCAAAAAAAATCTGGAAGAACATATCTAAACTGTTAATTGTAGTTATTTCTCCTTAAAGGGCGGGGAGGGGGCACAGAGGACCTTCATTCATTTCTGTGATATTTGAGCTTTTTACCATGTCTTACTTTGGTAAACCAGTGGAAAAATACAAAAATTTTTAAAAGATTTGCCTAAGATGGGCCTAATAGAAAAGCATAATAAATTGGCTTAAATAACCAATAACCCTTGAAATCTCAGTGTTTAACAGATTAGGAGTTAATTTCTTTGTCTTGTGAAGTTCAGTCAGCAGCTGAGAGGGAAGGGGGGATGTCCATGGGAAGGACTCTCCTCCATGGAGCCATCGAGAGATCTGGCTGATGGGGACTTTGCTATTGCCCTGTCTTAACACGGGGCTTCCTAGGCTTATCTAGGCCCTGGAAAAAGGTAGACATCTAGCTGGCAGACGGGGGAAGCGAGAGGGTAGAGGATGAAGTGAAAGATTTTTTTGTGGGACAGGTCTGAAATGATGCTCAATCACATTTGCTCACATTCCATTTGGCCAAAATTCAGTCACCCTCTGGTCATGGCTCCTGCGTGATGATCTCAGGACCATCTACCCCTTCTTGCCCACCAGCCAGCACCTCCTCCCAGGTTGGCTGTCCATTTTCATTGTGTTCTCCTATCTGAGAGCCTTTTTTCTTCCCAAGATTTTATTTTTAAGTCATCTCTACACCCAATGTGGGGCTTGAACTCATAGCCCCAAGATCAAGAGTCACATGCTCTACCGACTGAGCCAGCCAGACACCCCGTATCTGAGAGCCTTAGCCACAGGAATATTAAGGCAAGGCCCTCCTGCTCCTCCAGATGCAGCTAGCTACCCAGAGGGAGGAAGCGCTGATGCAGTACATTCTGGAAGTGTTAACTCTGCTGAGGGTGGCTCAGCCTGTCCAGTGTGGTCTTTCAGTCAGGAACACAGCCTTTGACCTGCTGCCCCTCCCACCTCCCCCTCCCAAGGGCAGGGCCCTGTCACCTAGGGTGGAGCTGTTTGGGGATGAACCCAGGGTCACAGAGCCCCAGGAATTGTTTGCAAACTGCCCTGTGCATCCGCGTGAATTTGCAAGCCAACAATGCCAAGGTCAAGAGGTAGGATGACTGGTGCTCCCCGTGCTGCGCCCTACACCAAGCACTGTGCTGAGGGCCTGCCCCGCAGGAGTGTGTGGGACCCTCCAAGCTACTTTCTGAGGAGCCCCTAGATGGGGAAACTGAGGCTCTGAGAGGTGACATCATTTACCCAAGGTTACACAGCTCCTAAGGAGTAAGGCTGGGAAGAGAGTGTAGGCAGGTCTGCGTGACTCCAAAGCCAGTGTTTCTTTTTTCTTTTTTGTTTTAAGTAAGTTCTACACCCAATGTGGGTCTCAAACTCACGACCCCAAGATCAGGATTCCCATGTTCTCCTGAATGAGCCAGCCCGTCACCCCCCAAAGCCAGGGTTTCTAATCCTTACTCCATGTGGGCAATCAGAGCCAATGTCTAGCAGTTGGTGACATTTGAACTGAGGCCTCAATGATTAGGAGCCAGCAGCAATGGGAAGATGTGGGGGAAGACATACCAGGCAGAGAACATGGCATGTGCAAATGCCCTGAGGCAGGCACAGGCCGGGACAGGGAGGCTGGTATGATCAGGGGTCTAGAAAACAAGGGGAAGGGGAAACATGGAACGTGAGCTCAGAGAGTGGGTGGGGGACACCCTGAGGGCCTTGCAAACCACAGTAAGGATTTTGGATTCTGCTTGAAGAATAGTGAGACACTCTTGGAGGATTGAAGCAAGGGAGTGATATTTTCCAAACTGTGGTCCTGAGCATTTTCAAGTTTTGAACTATCTCAATATTCCAGTAAAACTGCGAGCCCCCATACTGGACCATGTGGAGCCTGGCCTGTGTTAGCATTTCTGCTTGTGGCCGAGTCAAGTAGGGCTATGTCAAGGACCCCAGGCCAGTGAGAAAATAACAAAGATGAGAAGGCAACTATATTACTTATTTATTGCTGTCTAATTATTAACCCCCCAAACTCAGCACCGTCAAACAACAAACATTTACCATCCCACAGTTTCTATGGGTCAGGAGTCTTCGGCTTAGGGTCTCTCACAGAACTGCAATCGAGGTATCCGCAGGGGCTGGGGACCCATCTTAAGGCTTAAATGGGGAAGGATTTGCTTCCAACCTCACCCACTTGATCGTCAGCAGCATTCGGTTCCTTCAGGCTGTTGGTCAGAGGCCTTCCTCAGTCCCTCGCCTTGTGGGCCTTGTCACAGGGCAGCTCACAACATGGCAGGGGACTCCATCAGAACCAGCAAGTAAGAAATCCAGAGGGCACAAGCAAGATGGAAGACGGCGTCTTCTTGTACCTAACGGCAGAAGTGACATCCCATCACTTTTTTCTTAATAAGCTTTAAAAAAATTTTTTGGAATAATATTATTATTTACAGAAAAATGACAAAGAGAATGCAGAGGGTTTCTGTACTTCCCCACCCCGCCCAGTTTTCCCGAACATTATCATCTTCATTTACCAGGGAACATTTGTCAAGAGAAACCAACTCTGCTACATAATTAGGGACCAGATTCCAATGTCTATTCGTATTTCACTCATGTCTATACTAATGTCTTTTCTCGGTACCTGGATCCGACTGAGGATACCACATGGCGTTCTGTCATGTCCCCTTGATTTTCTTCTGGTCTCTGACAGTTTCCCAGTCTTTGCTTGTTCTTCATGACTTTGAGTTTTGAGGAGCACTGGCCAAGGATATTGTAGAATGTCCCTCAATTTGGGTTTGGCTCCGTCTTTCCCACAATTGTGTTAGGGTTATGGATTTAGGAGTAGGATACCACAGAATTGGACGAAATGCCCTCCCCATTCCATTATATTGGGGGCACATGCTACGCATGTGAAATCACCTATGAGATTAATATTCACTTTTTTTCTTTTTCTTTTTTACTTTCCCCTCTTTCTCTTTGCCCCCAAAGATTTTATTTATTTATTTGACAGAGAGAGAGAGAGAGAACAGAAGCAGGGGGAGCGGTAGGCAGAGGTAGAGGGAGAAACAGACTCCCCACTGAGCAGGGAGCCCTGGACCCAGGGATTGTGACCTGCGCCGAAGGCAGATGCTTATCCGACTGAGCCACTCAGGTGCCCCGTGGTCGCTGGGTCTTAGGGGCCTGTTGCTGCTAGACTGTCACGGCTTCTAGGCCCTCTCAGCCATCCTGTGACTTTCGCTGAGTCTCTTCATCAAAAGCTGATCCCTGGACCCAGCCTACTCCCTGGGGGAAGGGATGACAGCAAGGCATGACTACCAGGAGGTGGGCATCACTGGGGGCCATCTTCGAGGCTGCTTCCTGCAATTACTAATGCCAACACAGGGAACTGTGAAGGTCAGGAGCAACCCTCATGTGCACGGGCAGAGGATAGGCCGGGACACAACGCACATTCACACAACGTGAACAGGAATGAGGAAGCCCTTTCTTGTCCACATGAAGTGATCTCCAAGATCCTCTGTTTGGTGGAACTAGCAGGGAGCAGAGGCACGGATGTGGAGACTTTCCCCTTTTTAATGAGAGAAAACAGAATATATACTCTCTGGAAAGACACACAAGAGGCTCATAACCCTGACTCCTAGGGAAGAAGGGTCGGAAGTGTATCCAGATTTCTCTCATCTATTTATCTAGTATCTCTCTATCTAATGTTTAAAAAAATTCTGGAACAATGTGAAAGTAGTTAGTGTTCCAGAAATTAAAGTAAAAATGAAAAAAGGTGCTGTTATGCCAAGTGAAGGACAAAAGCTGATGATTTCCCTGTGGTTTGGAAAGCGAGCAGTACTAGGCAGGCCAAGGCCCCCTGGGGAACACACGGGCTGAACTCAGCAGTGTTCAGGGGGCAACCTCATTCCCGCGAAACATCATCGCCTGTCAACAACAACATCACATGCAGTTTGTGCGGCAGTTTCAATGTTGTTCTTGTAGATTGGTTTGTGTTTAATTTGTAGCTGTGTGTGCAGCGGCCAAGCGGGCAGGACCCGGGAGCCTGACTGTGTGTGTCTAAATCCCAGCTCTGCCACTTCCCAGCTGGGTGACCATGGGCAAACAACGCATCTCTCCGAGCCTCAGTTTCCTCTTCTGTAAAATGGGGACAATAATAGTCCCTAAAGGGGACTGACATGAGTTAATACATGTCAGGTGCACGAAGCAGGGGCTCAATAAATGTGAGCTGCTAGGGTTACCAAGTGCAAGCTCATACATATTTAGGAAACAGAAGGATTGAAATAATCTATGTCACCTCTGGAGCTCTGAGGGATTTTTCCTTTTTAGACAAGTGCTTTGTGAGTCTAGCTGGAGGCACATTGGGCTCTCCGACCCGCCTATGGCCCATGCCCAGCCCAGCACTGTTCACACACGGACTGGCACCGTCTGCCCACTCCCCAGTTCCCTCTCCTCCCCCAGCCCAGACTGAGATGTGAGCTGGGCAGGGCAGGGAGGGTCCGTTCACTCTGGTATCCCTGCTGTTCAGCCTGGTGCCTGGCATAGAAAAGCGTCTCTGTAACCATTTGGTGAATACATGAACGCACAAAGTCCTGAGTGAATGGAAACTCTGGCAGTGTCCATGTCACCGTGTTACTGAACTTCCCCTCAGGTGATCAGGGAAGGCTTCCAGGAGGAAATGGGGGAGAGGGGATTGTGGCGAGGGGCTGTTCTAGGCAGAGGGGACAGCATGTACAAAGGTTCATCGACTAGGCAGGGTTCTAGTCCTTCGAGGAACTGAAAACAGGTTAATCCAGGTGAAGTCAGAGGCCGAGGGCAGGAAGTGGCAAGGGAGGGGTGGGTGGGCAGGCAAGCAGGGCCCAGATCACTCACTGTCCTGAGAAGGTTGGTCTTTCCCCTGAGGGGAAGGGTGGAGGGGAGACAGGGCCTGGCAGGGAGCTTGGAGATATGATGGGCAGTGAAGGAGCCCCTGGCTGAGTTGGTCCTCCTGGGCTGCCTGTGATTCTGTGGGCCTTGGGCCAGTTGCTTCCTCTTTTTTGGGTCTCAGTTCTCTTGTCTGTGAAATGGGTACTGGGTTCTTAGCAGGGTGGACACAAGATGGGCCCACACTGTGCCCCTCGAGCCTGCTAGGTGGAATGGGAGAATCCGTCTGTCGGTCAGCAGGACAACCTGGCAGAAGGTGTTACATCCTTCAAATGTTCCTAACCTTCAATTTAGCAATTCCTTTCCTCAGAACTTGTCCTGAGATAATAATTGAGGACTTGTGAGCAAGTTGGCTCGGAGGATGTTCATCAGAACACGGCCTACAAAGGAGAACAATGGGAAGCAGCCTAAATGCCCAGCATCAGCTGAATGAGAGCTGCCCTGGCAAGAGTCGTGCTGAAAATTGCTGATGACTGCAAAGATTTTCACAGCACATTCACACACATTTTATTGCAAAAGTAATACATCTCAGGGCGCCTGGGTGGCTCAGTTGGTTAAGCGTCTGCCTTCTGCTCAGGTCATGGTCTTAGGGTCCTGGGATTAAGGTCCACGTTGGGCTCTCTGCTCAATGGGAAGTCTGTTTCTCTTTCTCCTTCTGCCCCTCCCCCTGCTTGTTCTCTCTCTCTCTCAAATAAATAAATAAAATCTTTAAGAAAAAATAACACATCTCACTTTTAAAATATTCAAACCCTAAAGAAAAGTATAAAGTAAAAACCAAAAGGTCCCCGTTTATCTGCCCATTTCTACTCCTGGAAGTTAAACACTGCTAGCAGTTTCTTGAACTGTCTTTCAGCTCTACATCAATGCACATACAAACATATAAACATATGTACATACACATATGTATTATCCAACATATATGTGAGATGATATTTTATTAAGGACATGCACAGTTTCTTAATAAAATATTATTGAATTACATGTATGGTGCTAGATTGTTACTGTATTGGCCCCCAATGCATCTTGCCTCCCAGCATCCATGCCCTGGCATGGGCCCCTCTCACACTGACTTTGGAACTGGCCACGTGACTTGCCTTGGGCAAGGGGACATGAGCAAAGCATGATGCATGCTGGGGCTTGGTAAGTACTTGCACTTGGAAGCTTAGCCTCTTGAAATACTCTTGGGATCCAGCCGCCCTGCTCTATGGCAGCTCAGGCTAGACCACAGAACGATTAGGGGCCACATGGACAGGGCTTGGTGGATGAGAGGCCATCTTGGAAGCTCCAGCCCAGCCAAGCTCCCAGGTGAATGCAATCATATGAGTGAGTCCTGCTGATGCTTTGTGGAACTGAAGAATGGCCAGTTTCTGGATGGTGTGTTACTGAGCAATAGATAATGGAAACATAGATTGTTTGGCAACTTAAAAAAAATCTTAGTACATACATATATCGTGAACATCCTCCTATGTCAGTTTGTATGGATGAGGGAATCCTTTTAGTGGCTGCATAATTTCCGTGGAAGGTCCATGAAACATAATTTTCTTACCCGTCTCCTACCGATGGAAGTTCTTGGCCATAACAAACAGTGCTACCTCCTTGTGTGAAGATCACGGCCAACTGACATGAGAGTAGCTTTAGGATAAATTCCCAGAAGTGGAATTGCAGGGTCAGAGGATACACATTTTTTTTTTTTTTAAAGATTTTATTTATTTATTTTACAGAGAGATAGACAGAAGAGCACAAGCAGAGGGAGTGGCAGAGGGAGAGGGAGAAGCAGGCTCTGCACTGAGCAGGGAACCCGATGCGGGACTCGATCCCAGGACCCTGAGATCATGACCTGAGCCGAAGGCAGACGCTTAACCATCTGAGCCACCCAGGCGCCCACAGAGGATACACATTTTAAAAGGTTGCACAGGTAGTGTTAAGTCACCCCCCAAAACAGTTGTAGCAATTTTTTTTTTTTTCAGTCGTAGCAATTTATACTCCAGCCTGCAGTAGGTAAGTGGGTCAGGCCTCCAACCCTTGTCCACGCCTGGTGTGATCCAGCTTGAAAAACCAGATAAAGAGCAACATTAGACAGAGTGAGCGTGTGAAAGTATTACAGAAGTGGCAGGGCGGGGTGGGGGTTGGCGGAGGTCTGGACCGTGGGGCAGATCTGCTGTGGTTGCAGGGAGTAGAATCTGGGGCCAGCGCACACCCCCTTCCCCCCACCACCTCCCGCCAGTTCCTTCCTCTTCTGCTGAGGCAGCTGTGCTCAGCACATCCTCTTTCAGTGCTGCCCTTGAAGACGCTTCCCCAGCAGACCTGCCTCATGGTAGGCCCAAGTTCCTCCAGCCTTGACCCCTACTCGCGGTGACCCTTTGGCTCAGATGGGCCCTGTCCCCAGCCCCCGCCTCCTGCAAAGAGAGGAGCCTTTCGGGTTCACCTTTTGACTTTGGGTAAACCCTTGATCTTCTCTTGATGAGGCTGATAACCATACCAACCTTTGGGCTCTGTTGTTTATTCCCACAACAAATGGTAATTTATTGATTTGTTCCTTCGGGAAACTGATATTTCTTTACTCATTCATTCATTCATCACTTAAAGCAACACTTATTTGTTAATTCGTTCTTTCTTTCCTTCCTTCTTCCTTTCAGCAAACATTTACCATTCTGGCCTCTTGGCCCCCATGGTCCAGGGGGAGGAATGGGTAACTACATAGGTATGTACTTTTATGTACTTGTATATGGGGCCATGTCATCTGAAATCAAGTGCAAGTACGCAGGAACCTGATTTAGCTGGAAGGTGGGGCAACTAGACCGCCATTTTGAGATGGGAGAAAGGAGGAGCCAAGAGGGTGGAGGGCAGGATTGCTGCATTCCTGGTGGGTGGAATGGCTTGTGTAAAGACCCTGAAGTGCAAGGTGCATGTCCCATTCGTTTCTGGGACAGAGAGAAACTGAGTGCACGGTGAAGGGGAGAGAGGTCTGAGATGAGGCCCCAGAGGTGAGCAGGACCACACGGGCAGGGCCTTGTGGGTCACAGTGCTGACCTTTAACCTAAGAGCACTGGGGAGTCGACAGGATGGTAAGAAGATTAAATGAGATTCATTACATGAAGTTCTTTTTTTTTTTTTTTAAGATTTTATTTATTTATTTGAGAGAGAGAGAGAGAGAGAGAAACAGCATGAGAGGGAAGAGGGTCAGAGGGAGAAGCAGGCTCCCCGCCGAGCCGGGAACCTGATGTGGGACTCGATCCCAGGATTTGGGGATCATGACCTGAGCTGAAAGCAGTCACTCAACCAACTGAGCCACCCAGGCACCCTCATTATGTGAAAGTCTTAACCTATGGTTAGTGCTCAATGCATGTTGCTTTATTATTATTATTGTTATTGTTATTTTAAACTTTCTCTACCCTCTGGGTATTAGGCCAGAGAATTCCCTTTGATCCCAAGAGGCCCTGACTGGTCTGGGCCAGCTGTGTTCCTTGACTGGGAAGGACTCCAGAAATAGCCCCAGTGTTTTTAGGAAATGGAATCCAAATCTAGAGATCATTAGTAACTTGCCCCAACGTTGCCTGGGGAGGCAATGCTGGGATTTGAACCCAGTTCTCTGACTCCAAGCCCAGTGCTCTTTCACCCCATCCCTACTGCTAAAAGCAAGTTCTCTTCGTCTCCTTGCCCTGCCTGAAACCCTCAACGGCCCCATACTGCCTCCAGAATACCCACAGTCTGGCCTTCAAGGCCCCCTGCACGGGGTTACCTCCCTCTGTCACCTGCCATTAATCCATACCAAAGCAAGAAACATTGTTCAATGTTCCCCAGAGGACACAAGGAAGCCTGCTGCTACCGCTTTGCTGGTGCCACTCCCCACTGAGGAATTCGGGAAGTGGGGGCACTCCAATCCTTTCTCCAGGCATTCTGCTCCCGATGGACCCACCTGTCCTCCTGGATTAGTTTCCTATGGCTACTGTAACAACTTACCACAAATTTAGTAGCTTAAAACAACATAAACCTTTTTATCTTACAGTTCTGGAGGTTAGAAGTCTGAACTGGGTCTCACTGGGCTAAAATCAAGGTGTCCCCAGGACTGCATTCTTCTGGAGGCTCTAGGAAAGAATCCATTTCCTTATCTTTTCCAGCTTCTAGAAGCTTCCTGCATTCCTTGCTTCATGGCCCCTTCCTCCATCTTCAAAGCCAACCACAAGACATGGTCCTTCCCATGCTGCCATCTGTTTTTTCTTCAGTCTCTTTCACATTGAGGGACCCTTGTGATTACATTGAGCCCACCTAGATAATCCTGGATAATCTCCCTATTTTAAGGTCAGCTGATTAGCAATCTTAATTCTACCTGCTGCCTTAATCCCCTTTGCCATGTAACCTAACATATTCACAGTAATCCCTGGATGTGAATGTGGACACCTCTGGGTGGGGGTGGGAGGGAATCATCATTGTGCCCACCACACTCTTCCTCCCTCCCTCGCCAGGTCCTGCCCTCCCTCAACAGGCAGCTGTCATTCAGGTAGGAACCCAGGAGGAAGTGTGTCCTGCCCACATTTCTGGAGAGGAAACAAAGGCTCCTCACAACACACCTTTGTGGAATGTTTTGACTTTGTAAAGGGCTCTCACATTCTTGGGGTTACTATCATTTGTTTTATTCCACATCTGAGAAAACCGTGGTTAGAAAGGTCAAGTGGCTGTCCCAAGGTCACAGGTCAGGAGTGAATATAGCTGGGCTCACACCCAAGCCTGACCCCAGCTTCTCCCCTCCTTCCCAGACCATCCCTGAACAGCCGCCCCTCCCCAGACCATCTTAATGATTTTCCAAGGGCACACCAAAGGAGTCCTGTGGCCATCGGACCTTATTTCTGGCTTCTGGCCAGAAGTCATGGGGTCATACTTGAAAGACTTCCTCAAACCCTGCAAGTCATCGCTCTGGAGGCTTCTGCCTGAATTAGAAGCAGGGACTGTTTCCTCCATGCTGTCAATGAGGCGGGCTGTAATGGGTGCAGGTTTCCAGGGGAGCTATTTATCAATGTGTTTCAAAAGCCTTAAAAGCGTGACTTCCTTTTACCCACCAAGGCCACATGATGGAAATAGACAAATACGCAGAAATGTACATACAAGGTTGTATACCGAGGCGTTACATGGAGCAGCAAAATATCAAAGCCAACCAAGATGTCCACCGGTAGGGTCTTGATGAAATAAAAAGATGGATCCAATGTGGTAGGACTACACAGTCATTAAGAATAATGTAGATCTCCATTTAGCCATATACAAAGACAGCCTCAAATAAGCATATGAAAGAAGTCCCACTCCATAGTCACCAGGGATGCACAAAATAAAGCCATCATTAGATGCCACTACACACCTATTAGAATACCTGAAATTAAAAAGAGTGACCATATTAAATATTTCCAAAGATGTAGAGTCACTGGAAATCACATACAGTGTTTGTGGGGCGGTATAATGATTTTAGACAACAGTTTGGTAGTTTCTTAAACAGTTAAACATACACTCACCATGTGATTCAGCCATTCCACTCCAAGGTATTTAGCCAGGAGAAGTAATAGCACAGGTCCATACAAAAACTGGTATATAAATGTTTACAGCAGCTTTACATCTAACAGCCCCAAACTGGAAACAACCCAAAGGTCCATCACCAGGTGAACAGATAAACAAAACGGTATATCCACACAGTGGAATACTACTTACCAATAAAAAGAAAGGAACTATCAATCCACACAACATGTATGGATCTCAAAATAAAAGAAGCCATAGTGTATGATTCCATTTATATCGCATTCTAGAAAATACAAACTAACCTGTAGGACAAAAAAGCAGGATCAGTGTTTGCTGGTGTGTGTGTGTGTGTGTGTGTGTTTGGGGTGGCAGGAGGGGTTCCAAAACGGCATAAGGAAACTTTTGGAGGTGATAGATAAGCTCGTCCTCGGTGAATGTGGTGATGGACTCGTGGGGGTACACATATGTTGAAACCCATACACTTTAAATATGTACAGTTTATTGCATGTCAATCATACTCCAATAAAGCTATATTTTAGGAAAGATGGCCTCTTAAAAAAAAAAAGAAGCAGTTTCCAACTGTGTATACAGTCTGATTTCCTTTCCGGGGGAGTGGGGGGGGAGGGGCTTTGTGTGTGTGCATTTTCTGGGTGACGGATCGGACGTGAAGCAGACTTTTTTCTTTAAACTCTTCTGTGCGTACAACCACACGTCCGAATTTATAAAACAATTTCCATTTCGCAAAAGGAAAACTAAACAAGCGCCCTAAGCAGGGCCTAGCTCCTCCCCCTGCCTGGTCCTCTTCAGCCAGAGCGGAGGCATGAGTTGACCCAGACTCCAGGGCTTCCTGCGAACTGGTCCCCACGCACGGCGGCCCCCAGGGCAGTGACGAGAACAGCCCTGCAGATGCTTCCCGGAAGGCCGAGGGGTCAGCCTGAGCTAGACCAGTAAATCAGCCGCGGAAGGGGCCGCAGGGTTTCCTCCGCAGAGGCAGGGCAAGTGTCGCGGGGAAAGGCAAGCTGGGGTGGGTGAAGGAAGGGGCGCCCACCCACGCTTGGCTCTAAGGGGGTAAGGCCTTTAGTATATGGAGAGAGAGGAAGCAGCGCTGTCCCGCTTGCTAGGGACCAGATCGGAGACCCGGGAAACCAGCAGGCCACTCCTGAGTTCTTAGGGCCAACGGCCACCTGTCCCGTCGCCTGTTTCTCTGGGCAGGCGACTACACCGTGGCAGGTAGTTCACGTGCCAGCGGAGACTAGTTCAGAGGCAATTTGCCAAGCTAGAATCTGATTGGCCCATCTTGCGTCACGTGAGTGAGCCAGTCAGCCAATGGGGTGGGGTCCTGCAGGATGCGGTGCTTTGTAAGGGGTTCACAAGGGTTTCTCAGAGGAGGGGCGGGCAGGGGCTGGGCTGCTCCCTAAAGGCTGTGCACTTTGTTCTGCAAGCAGAGACAATCTGACGGCGTGACTGAGTCCCCAGATAGCATGGTGCCTCCCTACGGTGCAGCTGTCCTGAGCGGCCCAAGCACTAGAAAACCAGCCCGGTTCGAGCCCCCTCCCATGGAGTGGTTCCCCACCCTCTACCACAGCACCGTCCCTGGTGACAGCTGCTCGGGCCCCTGCCCCAGGGCAGCAAAGCTCTGCCCCAACAAGGTCGTGGCAAAGTCCTCTGAGGAATCTGAACGAGGTTATGCAGAGGAAGGTCAGGCTTTGTCAGGAGTGTCAGGGGTGGAGAGATACACACGGAGTGAGCAGAGGAGGCAGAATAACGTGACTCGGAGGGGCTTTTCATCACTGTCACCAGAGTTGCAGTCATATGGCTCAACCCTGACACAACCACCACCCCCACCACAAAAAGCCCAATATAAGGTATGCTTGCAACATGCTAAGCAATTTCCCTGCAGGACGGTGCTGAGTAGCAGACCCCAGTGCAGATAGAACCTTGGAGAACCTTGTCCAACCGCTAGTGTTTAAGGCTAACATTAACACTGATTTGCATCTTCTACAGACCAGGCACCCATTCCAAGCACCTCACTTGTATCCGCTCATGTAATGGGGTAAGTGCTATTATCCCCATTTTACAGATGGGCAAACTAAGGCACAAAGAGGTTCAGTAACTTGCCCTAGTTCACAGAGGCAGGATTCCAACCTGGGCAGCCTGGCTCTGACGTCATGCCTGTAACCACTGCCCACTAGGCACTGATAGGCACCTCTTCCGGGCACTGAGATACAGACCAAGACACATACCCTACTTTGTGGGCCTCCCTGCCTGGGTGGGGAGAGACATAAATAGCAATGACCCACATAATGAGCGGACACTGTTGTTTTAAATGCTACAAAGCTTGGAACTCTAAGAGTATCTAGAAAGGGGCCGTCCTTGCCTGGAGGGATCAGCAAGGGCTTCCCCGCCGAAGTGACGCTGATGCTGAGGTCTATAGAGTGACAAGGAGCGAGCCAGGCAAAGCAGTGAGGGCTGAGTGTGTGGCAGGAAGAGGTCCAGGTAAGAGGGAACAGAATGCACAGTGTGCCTCACATTAGGCAAGCGCTTTGCTTAAAGTTACCCCAGGCAAAGGTTACAGGGCATGATAAGGACCCTGCCCTGGCCTCCAGGTGACTGGCCACTCTCCCTGTGACTCTGCACCCCCCCCGCCCCGCATCCCCCCGCCACTGGCAATCATAGTTGACTGCCTGCAACTCTCGGAGGTGGCAGCCGGAGAAACCCATGAATATTTTGGGGGGAAATATTTGCTACCAAGTGGCCCGGAAGGACGCTGATCACTTCAGCGCTCAGGTTGCGGGAGTCATGATGATTCAGGGGAAAAAGCCACTAGCTGGATTCTGGAGGGAATTCAGCCTGCCCAGCTGCACATGTGTGGAGATGCTTATCAGAGGCCAGCCTAGGCACCACTCGCCCCGACACTGGGGCTCTGGCAGTTTGCGCCGGGCAGCCCTGGCCTCTCTTCAATGGCTTATTTCGGACACTGCTGGCGTTCCTAAATGAGCGAAAAAACAAACCCTGGGGTTTTTGAGAAAGTGCTCCAGTCTCAGCCATCCGATGGATAGTCCTGACAAGAATGGTCAGTTTCTGGACCCTACTGGGTAGCAACGGGACTGTCATCACAAGAGGCTGGGTCACTCTCGAGCGTGAGGCTCGGCAGGGCAAGACAACAATTGGATCTCATACAGGCCAGCTGGGCAAAGATGACAGTAGGGACGGTGAGGGGAGGGGACACAACTCTCTCCTACTCTCTAGGGAAAGCTGGCTTCGCCTTCTAGGAGGGAACCTTAAAAACGTTCTTGTCCTTTGGCCCAGAGATTCTGCTTCTGGGAATTATTGGCCAAGACGCCTCCCACCAGCACACAGGGGCACTTACGAGGGTGCTCACGCAGAGTGGCTGGAAATAGTTAAAAACTGCCAACACCCCCAGACGTATCCTGATGGAACTGGCTGAATCTAGTGTGGATATCCTTGTCCCGGACAACTGCAGCCCCTGAAGAGAATGTTCCAGCAAGGCACAGCCTCCAAGAGTCACTGTTAAGTACAACAAAACAAAACATGAAAGTGACAAAACAATGTATATTCTATTATTTCCTTTTTGCTTTTTTTTTTAATGATAATATTCCTGCAAGGTTGAGAAAACAAACAAACGAACAAACAACGATCTGAAGCATCTATACCACACTGTTAAACAGAGGTTATCTCCAGGGAGGAACATCATGGGAGTCTTCCATTTTTTAAACTTTTGCTTTCTATAGCATACAATCATGCAACGCTTGAATTTTTACTTTTGCTTTCAGATCTTTCTTTTCTAATGTAAGCATTTACTGCTATAAACTTCCCTCTTAGTCCCGCGTGTGCTGCATCCCAGAGATTTTGGCATGTTGTGTTTTCGTTTTCATTCGTTCTCGAGACATTTGCTAAGTTCCCTTGCGATTTCTTCCTGACTCACTAGTTGCTTAAGAGTGTGTTGTATAATTTCCACATACTTGTGAATTTTCCAGTTTTTCTTCTGCTATTGATTTCTAGTCTCTTCCCATTGCAGGGTACATGCTATGTTTGAAGTCAGAGGAGCAGGGGTGAAAAGAGAAGGAGAATGTCTCCGCAGCACAGTGGGTAGGAGCTCAGGCGTGGGATCCACACTGTCTGGATTTGAAGTCAGCTCCATCATTTACTGACTACCCACGTGACCCTGGGTGTGGTATCATTGCTCTGTGCCTCAGCTTCCTCATCTGTGAAATGGGACATACATCATGGGGTCTTGTGAGGATTAAAAGAGTTCACATGAAGAAAACCTAAGGTCAGTGCCTGGGGCACACACAGTAAGTGTTTAGGGAAGCATCACCTGTGGTGATGGAAGAGGAAGTCAGGACACCGGCAATTGCCCAGTCTGGGGATGTCTCCACCGAGCCCAGGGTGGTGGCCACAAGCACATACGTTTGCACTCCCTGCCCTCCAGGACCCAATGGGCCCCTGACCCCTGACCCGTGGAAGGGTTGCTATCAGCCTGTCCTCTTGTTCATTCGTTCCTTTCCTCCTGCATTCAGCACTCACTCACTGTCCCCCTGCCCGATGTGCTAGGTCCTGGGGCCAGTGGGGATGGGGAGGGGGACAGACATAAACTCTTCTGTGAAATGGGGATGATGATTATCTAAGCCTGCTTGGGCTGCTTTAACAAAATACCACAGACTGGGTGGTTTATAAACAACAGAAATTTATTTCTTACAGTTCTGGAGGCTGGAAGTCCAAGGTCAAGGCGCTAGTAGATTTGGTGTCTGGCAAGAGCCCGCTCCCTGGTTCACAGACAGCCATCTTCGGGTGGTGTCCTCACATGGTGCAATGTGGGAGGGAACTCCTGGGGTCCCTTCATAAGGGCACTGTTCCATTCATGAAGGCTATGCTCTTATGACCCAATCACTTCTGAGAGGCCCCACACCCTAATACCATCACCTTGGGGGTTAGGATTTCAACATATGAATTTTGCAATGATATCTATCTCTATCTATCTATCTATCTATCTATCTATCTATCTATCTATCTATCTATCATCTAGCTACCTCTATAGCAATGATAGAACCTCCTGCTGCAGGCTGTGGGCATTTGAGGGGATCTTAGGAGCACAGTGCTTAGCCCAGGGCATGGGCCCCCAGGGTGAGGTCAAGAAACAGAAGCTGTTGTTTAGAGAGAGAAGGATAGTATCAAGGCCCTTTTATCTACCTATCTATCTTTTTAAGATTTTATTTATTTATTTGAGAGAGATAGAGAGAGAGTGGGGAGAGGAGCAGAGGGAAAGGAACAAGCAGACTCCGAGCTGAGCTCAGAGCTCTACATAGGGCTCGATCCCATGACCCTGAGATCACGACCTGAGACAAAATCAACAGTGGGACAATTAACCAACTAAGCCACATAGGCGCCCTTCTATCTATTTATTTTTAAAGTGAGCTCTGTGCCCTCCGTGGGGCTCAAAGTCACGACCCCAAGATCAAGAGTTGTATGCTCTATGGACTGAGTCAACCAGGAGCCCCCATCAAGGCCCTTTTTAAGGCCAACCCCCTTGCAGGAGAATAGTCAACACCACCCCGCCTTGGGGCTCATCATTGGCGTTGATTTCTAGCCAAGCTCCCACCTCCAAAATCCTCACTGAGGTCAGAACTCTTGTCTGGTTGTGCACACTTGTGTCCCGGGACTTACATCAGTGCCTGGCAGTGTGGGCACTCAGTTTTTGTTCTGGTCAAACAAGCACTATTCTGAGCACTTTACAAATACTCATTCTACTCAGAACACTTCTGAGAAATGGGTAATATATTCCCCTTTTAGAGATCAGGAAGTTGAGGCACAGAGAGGTTTCATAACTTGTCCAAGGTCACACAGCCAAAAAGTGGCAGAGTTGGAGCGTGAATCCTGGGTGATGTTTGCTGAAGGAAGGAAGGAGAGGGTGAGGCGCCGACTCTGGTGTCTATAGTTCTGAAATGCAGAATCAGAGAGCAGGGCCTTTAGCAAACATTGATCTCCACCCTCATCCCCGCGTTGTTCCGCAAGTGGGAAGTGGGGACTAGGGTCTGTGAAGGTGGGACCCCAAATTTTAAACAGGAGATTAAAATTTGGGATTCCCAGCTTGCAGCCCTGTGATCCTTGGCAGTCAGGAGTTCGGGATGTGTCAGGAAATCTCAAGTGTTAAATTCCCTACTGTCACTGGAGAGAGGTTCATAATGAGTTGAGTAGAAAGGACAGGTTACAAAACATGGTGTGATGTTGGTAGCTAACCCTCGAGGAGCACTTCCCAGGTGCCAGGTAATTTGCAAAATCCTTTGTATACATTATTCCCTCGTTGAATCCTCAAAAGAATTTCATGAGGTAAGTATGGCCACTAAACCCATTTTACAGCTGTTAAAACTGAGGCTAAGAGACTCCAAGCGACTGGCTCCAGATCATTGAGCTAAGAGGAGGAGGAGTCTAGGACTCATACCCTGGTCCGGTCTCTTGTCCCTGCTGTAGCCCTTGTCCCCCACTGCTCCTCCAATGCCTCACCGTTAAATGGCGCCAGGGGTGACTTTCACATTCAAAAATCATAGCTGTTGGGGCGTCTGGGTGGCTCAGTTGGTTAAGCATCTGCCTTTGGCTCAGGTCATGATCCCAGGGTCCTGGGATCGAGCCCCGCATCGGGCTCCTTGGTCAGCGGGGAGCCTGCTTCTCCCTCTGCCTGCCACTCCCCCTGCTTGTGCTCTCTCTCTCTGACAAATAAATAAATAAATAAATAAATAAATAAATAAAATCTTTACAAAAATAAAATAAAAATCATAGCTGTTGCTGACAGTAACATTGGGGAGTGTAAGAATTCTGAAAATAAGCAGAGCTCAGCAAGGGCTGAGGGGCCGTGTGTGTGCCTAGGAGGACCGGGAGGTGACCTGGAAACACCTCTTCTCGGTAAACATGGCCCTGATCACTGGGTGAAAGGTGTCGGACTCCTGATCGGTTATGTAAGCTGTGTTCACCTGCCGACTCCTGGCCCACTGGGTGGGGTCTAAGAAAGTCCAGAAGTCTAGCTCCAGGGGGTCGGGGAAGGGGTGGGGGGAGTTCTCATTTGAGCTCACCTCCCATACAGTCGGGCTGTCCGGACAAGGCCTCAGCCAACCATACCTTCCGCCGTGCTTAGGCCCAGCAGGGCTACAGGGCCACTTTCCAGAAATGGAACTTTTGCCTGCTCTTTGGGATGCCCCCTCAAGCCCCCCTCCACGGCTTCAGTTTGACTTTGCACAGAAGGAATTCAACTGGACTCTTTTCCCTAAGTGGCTCTATGCCATGCACTTTCCCCTCATACTTTGTGTAATTGTGCAAAGGGATCATTATCTCCATTTTATGGGTGAGGACACTGAAGGTGAAAGAGCTTAATAATTTGCTTGAAGCGATAGGGCCAGGGAGTGGCAGGGCTGGCATTTGAACCCAGGTCCCTTCAGGCAGAAGGAAGGCTCTGGGAACTGTGTGCTCAAGAAATATCTTGAGATCCAGGTGACAGGCAGAGAAAGGAGAGTTAAATTCCTGACTCCCACAGGTAGACAAAGACTATGTAGGGAGCTGGCCTGGGATCATCACATCACCCTCTCTCTAACACCTTCCATGGTTCCCCATTGCCTTTAGGATAAAGCACAACATCATTATCATTGCCTGCCAGGCCCTCCTGTGGGATGGGGTCTGCCTACTTTTCTAGGCTTGCCCTCGCCTCTCACAGATTCTAGGCTCCTCCATCTTCTCGGCTTAGACTTTCCACCAACTCCCCTCTCTCCTGGCTGACTTCTGCCCATTCATCAGACTTGGCCTTACATGCCTGTCCCACTCGGGAAGGCCTGCCCAGGTCATACACACCAGGTCAGGCCCACTCTGCATTCCCACCACTCCCCAAACTCTCCTTGACCCCCCAGGCATACCCCAGCTCTCATCGCTTGAGCCACATACACCTGCGTGCTCCTCCCTTCCCCCTCTGCAGCCTCAGTCCCAGAGCAGATGGTGTGATAAACACCTGTGAATGAAACATGGAGGAATGAAGTGCTTGGCAGACCTCGGCAGGCTGGAGACCTCGGAGGCAGGAAGAGCAAGGTGGTGAGGCTGCTGGGCTGCCCTGCAGGTGGTACTAAGACAGGACTCTCAGAGCAGGGCCAGTGGTCAGAGCCCGGAACACAGGCTAGAGTTTGGACTTTATCGGGTTAGTGATTTGGGGTTCTGGGCTTGAGGCGAGAAGGCATGGTTTAAGAAGGTAAGGCTGTCCTCAAAGCCATAGGGAAAGACAGGTAGGTCTGGGGAAAGCCACCTACGGGTCTCTGGATACAGTGGACACAATGGAAATGGGGTAGACACATGGTCATGTTTCAGCCTGGGAATCTGGCCTGATTTCACACAGTGTCAGGTCAGGCACTGGGCCTCGGCCTTCACATACTCACTGATCAGATCTCCTCAACAACCCCAGGAGGCAGCGACTGCTGTGGGCCCCACTGCACAGATGGGGAAACTGAGGTTCAGAGAGGTGGAGTGACCTGCCCCGAGTCACACAGGGACTCTCTATCCCTGCCTTAATTGTCACTGTGTATATTGCATCACGCTCAGAGGTCAGGGGGATCTGGACCTACACTGTCCAATATGTTCGTCCTTAGCCACCTGTGGTGATTTAAATTTTAAATTTAAATTAAATGGTGTTTAAAATCCAGTCCATGGGGCACCTGGTGGCTCAGTTGTTAAGCATCTGTCTTCGGCTCAGGTCATGATTCCAGGGTCCTGAGTTCGAGCCCCGCATTGGGCTCCCTGCTCGGTGGGAAGCCTGTTTCTCCCTCTCCCACTCCCCTTGCTTGTGTTCCCTCTCTCGCTGTGTCTCTCTCTCTGTCAAATAAATAAATAAATAAAACTTAAAAAAAAAATTCAGTTCCATAAATAAATAAATAAAATAAAAATAATAAAATAAAAATCAGTTCCTCAGTCACACTAGCCACATTTTAAGTGCTCAATAGCCACATGTAGCTGGTGGTCATCATATTGGATAGTGCAGATATGGAACATTTCCACCACTGCAGAAAGTTCTATTAATAATGCCGGTCTAGACCGTGAAGGTGGACATGTCCTCAAACACCATTTAATTCAATACTCTTATTTAACGGATAAAGAGAGATCAGGGACTGGTTCAAAGTCACACAGTGAGTCAGTGATAGGGGTGGAACTCAAAACCTGGGCTCCCAACTCCCAGCCTGGGCTCTCTCCCCTGAAGGACATTGACTCCTGTCTCTTAGCTGGGGCTTCATAAGGGGCTTCTGTGAGGCAAAAAGACATTATAAACAAAGTCTAAAGACAGTTGATTAAGTGGAAGTAATACTTTAATGTTGAAGTATAACAGAGGTTAATATCCATAATATGTAATAAGCTATCACAAATAAATAACAAAAAGATGACTACTCCAATTGGAAAAAAAGGACAAGGATAGGCCAGGCAATTTACGGAAGAAATGAAAATTGCCAAAAAGAGTCTGGTGAAAGAAATGTACAGTAGTATAGCTTTTTTTTTTTTTTTTTTGTCAAACAGATTGGTAAAGATGGAGAAAATGTGGGAATGGGTGCTATCTTGTACTCTTGGTGGGAGTATAAATGGATCCAACCTTTTTGGAAGGCCGTTTGGCCACATTTTTCTCTTCTTTTCTTTTTTTTTTATTTGAGAGAGAGAGAGAATGAGAGAGAGCACATGAGAGGGAGGAAGGTCAGAGGGAGAAACAGACTCACTGCCGAGCAGGGAGCCCGATGCGGTACTCGATCCAGGGACTCCAGGATCATGACCTGAGCCGAAGGCAGTCGCTTAACCAACTGAGCCACCCAGGTGCCCTCTTTTTTTTTTTTAATTTTTTTTTTTAAGATTTTATTTATTTATTTGACACAGAGAGAGCACACGTAGGTAGAGCGGCAGGCAGAGGGAGAGGGAGAAGCAGGCTCCTTGCTGAGCAGGGAGCCCGATGCGGGGCTCGATCCCAGGACCCTGGGATCATGACCTGAGCTGAAGGTAGAAGCTTAACCGACTGAACCACCCAGGCGCCCCTGGCCACATTTTTCAACAGTAAATATGTAAATTCTCTTTGAATCAGTAATCCCTGGGCTAGAACCCAAGGCCGCCTGACTCTGGGTCTCGTGTCCTGAACCATGACTTCTCTCCATGAGTGATGGTCAGGCTTAGGTTGGAAAGGGCAGAATCACTGGTCAATGGGGAGACTTGTGGACTTGGCTGTGGGAGGTTTAAGCAGGATGCATCTCTGTGGGCGAGTTCTTTGGAGCCTTTATCTTCTTGTGTGACTGGCTCTGATATTAGCGAGGGGCCCAGCACCAATCAATACGCGCTTGGTCAGCTGCTGCGGTGGCTCAGCTACCATTCCAGTTCTGCAAATAATCGGAGCCCAGTCACCGGTGAATCAGCACCGACCGCCCTTGGCAAGCAAGGCTGGGAAGGCGGCTTGGCGTGGCACTCTGCGCTGCGTGTCAGGTGACAGAGAGCAGGCCAGCTGGGCAGCTGCCCGGAGGGTGATTTGGGCAAGTGACATTCTCCACCCCACTTCAGTTTCCCCTTTCTTGCCCTGTCTCTTTTCCTTTCTTTTCTTTTCTCCTCTCTTCTCTCCTCCCTCCCTCCCAGCCTCCCTTCCAGTGAGTGCCAGGTCTGCACCACTTATTGTGACAGCAAACAGAAGCAGAACTCTTGTTTTGTCTGCACACGGATGTCTGGTAACTTGGGGGCACAGAGCAGGGAAAGAGAATTGTGCCTGACATGGGGGGATGGAGTGGGAGAAGATGCTTGAGCTGAAGCTTGACACTTGGTAGGTGTCACCAGGTGGGCAGGGGACAAGGCCAGAATCTTGGGCCAGGCCTGTAGCGGCCTGAGGGAGGCGGGCAGTGAGAGGCTGAGCGGTTCCAGAGCATCTTGAGTGCCAGGCTAAGGACCTTTGATTTTATCCAGAGGGTGATGGAGAAATGTGGCAAGGCTTTTGTTTGTAATATCCTTATAATGACATACTACTAAATTACAAAATAAATTCATCATATTACAAAAAACAAACAATACCCCAAATACCCATTAAAATAAAGGAAAAATTTCCCTCTAAACTCTCTCCCCAGATGGAAGCCTCTGGTAACAGTTTAGGGTGTAGTCTTCAAGATTCTTTCCTATGCATACATAAATGTATCCATTCTTCTAGACAAAAATAAGCTCGCTCTTTATATACTGGTCTGTGACCTGATTTGCCACAGCAGGCTGGACATTTCCCACCTTGGCACACACACATCTCCTACAGCCTTCTCAGCAGCCATGTGGCATCTCATCGATGACACTTGCCCTCATTTGACAAATACTGACTGAACTCCGTTGTGTACCGGGCACTGTTCTGGGTGCCGAAGATGGAGCAGAGAACAAAATGCAGTTTTGCCCTCAAGGCTTCCCTCTTCCTATTGCCAGACATCAGATGCTTCAATATTTTTGTATAACATGAGAGTGCAGGGACCATCTTGCATATGTACCTTTGCATGCATGCGTGAGTGCTGCTATTGGGTAATTTACTTTAAAAGGAATTGTGCTCTGGGCGCCTGGGTGGCTCAGTCGTTAAGCGTCTGCCTTCAGCTCGGGTCATGATCTCAGGGTCCTGAGATTGAGCCCCACGTCGGGCTCCCTGCTCGGTGGGAAGCCTGCTTCTCCCTCTCCCACTCCCCCTGCTTGTGTTCCCTCTCTCGCTGTGTCTCTCTCTGTCAAATAAAATATTTAAAAAAAAATAATAATAATAAAAATAAAAGGAACTGTGCTCTGGGCGCCTGCGTGGCTCAGTCAGTTAAGCGGCCGACCCTTGATTTTGGCTCAGGTCATGATCTCAGGGTCCTGGGGTTGAGCCCTGCATTGGGCTCCACGCTCAGCAGGGAGTCTGCTTGAGGATCAGTCTCTCTCTCTCCCTCTGCCCCTCCCCCTGCTCACATACCTGTGCATGGGTGCGTGCACTCTCTCTCAAATAAATAAATCTTTTTTTAAAAAAGGAATTATGCAGGGCGCCTGGGTGGCTCAGTTGGTTGGGCAACTGCCTTCAGCTCAGGTCATGATCCTGGAGTCCCGGGATCGAGTCCCGCATCGGGCTCCCTGCTCAGCAGGGAGTCTGCTTCTCCCTCTGACCCTCCCCCCTCTCATGCTCTCTCTATCTCATTCTCTCTCTCAAATAAATAAATAAAACCTTTAAAAAAAAAAAGGAATTATGCAAATTGAATTTTGGTAGTTCCTGGCAACACTGAGGAGTTTTCGAGTAGGAGGTGATGTGGTTATATCTACAGTTACCCACCCACCTGTCCATCCACCCATCTATCCATTTACCCAGCCATCCATGCACACGTGCATATATACACACATACATCATGTGTGCATCTGGGCATCTGTCCCTTGGGCAGTCATTTATGGAGTGTCTATTGTGTGGCGGGCCCTGAAATGGACATCCAGACACCATGGGTGAGGTGTCGGACCCTGTGAAGCTCGTGCTCTAATGGGGGAGAGAGAGAGGTAAACAGTATCACGAGAGTTTGTCCAGGGCCAGACAAGGGTGAGGATTGTCTCAGGCCTCCCAGTTTCTGCAGCTGTGATTCTATTCTCGAGGCTGCAGTCCCACTAAATTCCTCTGTTCCCTCTACTCCTTTCCCACACCTATTCCAGTGCCTGTGCTCACTTACGCCCCAACTTCAGGAGCCAGGTGGCATCCAGTCAAATTCAGAACCCTGGGGATATTCAAAAAGCTCTACTTGAGAAACTACTACGTTGCTCAGGAAGTGCTGAGCTCTTCCTCTGCCACGTGTCCCCCTCCCCTTCCCAGTGCTCTGGCTCCACGCTAGTCTGAGCTACCAGTCTCCTGTTGGCACGGCTGTATTAGCCCCCTCACCTGTCTGCCTGGCCTTGTTCTTGCCCACTGGTAACCAATCCATTCTCCACATCGCCAGAAAGGACTTTGAAAGAGGAATTTTGGATCTTGTCACTAACCTGCTTACATCCTCCGGGGGTGTCCCTTTGGGGGGATCTAAACTCCTTGGGGTGGCTCAGTCGTTAAGTGTCTGCCTTTGGCTCAGGTCATGATCCCAGGGTCCTGGGATCGAGCCCCGCATCGGGCTCCCTGCTCAGCGGGAAGCCTGCTTCTCCCTCTCCCACTCCCCCTGCTTGTGTTCCCTCTCTTGCTGTGTCTCTCTCTCTCTGTCAAATAAATAAATAAAATCTTTAAACAAAACAAAACAAAACAAAAACAATGTCCTCCCAAGCTCACAGAGCCTATGTCAGCAGGCTCCTGCCTGACCCCATGCCTCTCTCAGCTCCTCCTACCCACTCCCCTCCAGTCACACACAGTTCTCCAAACACGCCAGTCCCTGCCTCTGCCCACAGAGCTTCCTATGCTTGGGTCTTCCTTATTATTGTTTTGTTTTAAAGACTTTTTTAAAAATTTATTTGTCAGAGAGAGAGAGAGCACGAGCGCACAAGCAGGGGGAGCGGCAGGCAGAGGAAGAGGTAGACCCCCCACTGAGCAAGGAGCCCGATGCGGGACTCGATCCCAGGACCCTAAGATCACGACCTGAGCCGAAGGCAGATGCTTAACCGACTGAGCCACCTAGGGGTCCCAAGGGTCCTCCTTATTATGTAGGTCTGGGCTGAGATAATCCCTCACGCAGCCCAGGAACCCCAATCCAATCATCCTCTCTCACATTTCCCTGGATTTCCCTCTCCAGACCACTTGTCTGAATTATCTTGTTAGGCACTGCTTTCTTTATGTCTGCTCAGGGCCTCAAGCAGGTAGGACAGGCTATGCTTGGGAATTTGGGAGTGCTGGAGAAGTGTGGACATGCTGGCCTGGAGCTCTGTTCTAACCACTCGCTCAGATCTCCGGCCTAAGCCATTTGCAGGTGTGGCCTCTTGAAGTCTTCACAACATTCTGAAAAGGTTGGTATTGTTTCTTTCTTTCTTTCTTTTTTTTTTAATTTTTAAGTAAGCTCTATGCCCAGTGTGGGGCTTGAACTCATGGCTCTGAGATCAAGAATCTCATGCTCTACCGACTGAGCCAGCCAGCGCCCCAGGTTGGTATTCTTATTCCCCTTTTACAGGTGAAAAACTATGACTCAGAGATTTAAAAAAAAAAAAAAAAGTTTACTGTGTATCCTTCCAGATTCCTTTCTACGCATGCAAAGTACACCCAAAGCTTGTGTGACACAGGTGGTCAGTGTTGAGTCAGCTGGATTTTGAATCCTTCTCTGATGGCTTCAGAGCAAGTGGTCTTAGCCATATCACACTGACCCCCATCTCTATGTGGAGTCCCCAAGCCTCAGTGTCCCAAACCAAGGCCAAACTGCCAATGTGCAGCAGAGCCAGGATTCTAACACGGGGTTTATCTCACCCCAAATGGAGCATCCTGAACTGGCACCAGGCTCTCTCCCTTCTCCAGGCACCATCTGGGAAATGAGGAAAGGGAAACTTCCTGGGCTCCCAGCCCTGAGGCTACAGAGAGATAAATATCCGACCGAGCTAAGTCTGGTGGCCAGGCCCACCCTGCTTCCTGTTAGAGCAGTTTGGGGTTACTCGTGGTCATAGCTGAGGAGCCAGCCAGGCCTTGAGACCTCCTTGGCTGGTCCTCTCCTCTGAAATCCCCTCCTGGGGTCAGGTGGGCCTGGGCCCTTCCTCTGTGGAGCAGGCCCAGCTAGGATGAGTGAGGAGAACACACCCCACAGAGTAGGTAGCTTAGCTTAGCCCTCTAGTGCCTGTGCTCCAAGTTCAAGACCCCATTCCAATGATCTAAACTCTCTAGGCCTCAGATACCCTAGCTATACATGGGGGTACATAATAGCAGTGGGAGCTGCTCTTACCATTTTTCACCTATCTGGCTTAATTGTGTTTTCTAAATTATGGGACCAACTGGAGGGAAGTAGAGGTCATCACCTCATTTTATGGCTGGGAGGCAGAAAGAAATCAGAAATCTGAGGCCTCAGTTACATGTCTGGACCTAACTCAGCCCCAAGTCCAATCCATTTCTGTCTCTCAAATGCCTCTCAAATCCATCCTCTTCGCTTTGTCTCAGCTCAGAGGTTCTGCCTTCATCATTTCTTGCCTGGATGCACAAGGTCCCTCAGCCCTGTTTCCCATATTCTCTCCTCCACACTACAGGCTGCCAGAGCCAGCTTCTTACAACAAAAAACAAATCTGGGTCATCCTCCTGTTCAAAATGTGTGAGTGGCTCCCCTCCTTACTCTGCTCTACAAGACTCTGTAAGATCCAACCACTACTGGCCTTCCAGCTCTTGCCCCCTGCCTCTCTCGAATCTCAATGCAGCCAGATGGAAGTACTCACGGCTTCTGTGGGTACCACATTCTCTGTCCTCCAGGCCTCTAGAGGCTCCCTCTGCATGGCCCCTGCCTAACTCAGGGCATGATGCATCCTGCCTCTAGCGAGCCTCTCCAGTCGCTGTCACAGTCCTCATCTACCAGATTTGTTGCTGCCTGTGTCCCTGTCTGCTCCTTCCTCCACCTGATCTTGGGCTTAGATGGAGGCTGGAGAGGGGAGGGCCACCAGGAACTCACTGCTGGGTCCGAGCCTGGTTTCAAGCAGATTGCCCCTTAACATTTGGGGACTGAATGAATGAACTACAGTGTGTCCAGGGTCTGGGAGGTACGAAGCTCTGGAAGCGGTCTCTGTACCCAGGGCAGTTAATGTAGTCAGAGAGACTAGCAATAACTAGCTAAGAAGCTAACCGACAACAAAAGGCTTGGAAAGCAGCTTGGGGGAGAAGCTGGGTCTAGCACAGGTTGCGTGAACTGCTCCAAGTCACTCCCTCGGCGAAGCCTTTGCAGACACTTCCTTCTCAGTGCTCAGAACTAGAGATTCCCAGGCGGAAGACCTGCTTGGTCTAGTTCTGGCCACCTCTCTGGGTCTTTTTGGAAAAATGGGACTCACTGCCTCTGGGCCTGATTTAGTGGCTAACCCAAGTCTGGGGGTACACTGGAGGGCCGTTATAGCCAGTGTTCATATTGTTTCTTCTCTTCATTGTTTCTTCTTTTCTTCTGCTCGCGCCCTCCTCCTTGCCGGACCAGCCCGGGCTTCCCGCCCCGCGACCTCCCACTGCCTTCTCGGGGCCCCTCTCCCTTTCCCTCCGCTCCGCCCCGACCGAGGAGGCGGGTCCAGCCGCGCGACACACCAATCCAAGCGTCCTGAGCCCCCTCTGCCTCTCGCGAGTCCCGCCCCACGCCGCCGTCCGCCAATCGCGCTCCGCGCCTGCCCCGCCAGGCCGCCCAATTGCAGGCAGGCTGGGCCGCCGGCGCCCCGCCCCTCCCGCGCTCGGCGGCGGCTCCGCGGGCGGCCGCGCTGGGCCTCAGCATTCTCCCAGCGGCGCCGCGTAGCGTCGGGCTCGGGCGGCTGCGTCCGGCGCGCAGGGGGCGGCGCTGCTGCTCGCGGGGTGCTGGGCAGAGGCGGCGAGCGAGGCGGGTGCCACCGGCCGGCCGGAAAGGCGCCTTAGCTCCGCCGGGGCCCGCGGTGCGGGACCCAGGACTGAAGAGGAGGCGGCGCCCCGACTGCCCGGGCCCGGTGCCCGCCCGGAGGGGGCCGTGGCCGGCCGTTCCCGGCCCGGACTGTCCTCGCCGCGCCTCCCGGAGAGGCCCCCCAGAGCTCCCGGTCGCCCCCTGGGGGTGCCCTCAGCCGCCCCGGACTCACCTGCGCGGGCCGCCGGGCACCCAGGTGCGGGGGCGTGTGCGCGGCTAGGGCGCCTCCCCCGGCCGCCAGCGGGGCGGGGGCGGGGTCGCCCGCCGCCCTCGGCCTCACCGGTCCGCCAGCCGCGCCCGGTAGCGCGGCGAGAGCTCCCCGGTGACCGCGGTGCGGGATGCTGCCTGCCAGCCCGGCCGCTCGCGCGCCCTCCGCCACCCCTGCCCCTGCCTCTTGGGCCATGCCCCGCTGTTTACATGCCCCGCTGTTTACATGCCGGTGAAGCCCCCGGCCACTCCGAGCCGCTCCGAGCCCCGGCTCCCCGACGGTGAAGCCAGCCGGCCCGCGAACTGGACTGGTCGCTCAGACCTGGGCCCTCCGGACTTAGATCCCCGCCTGCTCGGCCGCCTTCGCCACCATCTGGGCGGGATCCGGCTCTGATGTTTTGAGGAGGGGGTGTGGTGTAGGGAAAGGAATCCTGGGGATTTCTGGCTTCCCCCCCTTTTTTGGCCTTCGGGGCTTCAGACTCAGGGAACTCGCTCATGGCTTTCTTGATGAAGAAGAAGAAATTCAAATTCCAAACCACTTTCACCCTGGAGGAGCTGACTGCGGTCCCCTTCGTGAACGGAGTCCTCTTCTGCAAGGTCCGGCTGCTGGATGGCGGGGATTTTGTCAGCCTGTCGTCAAGGTAGGAGCTGGGGCAGTCGCGCCTGCGGGCGGGGGGTGGGGGGGGGAGGATGAGTTAGATCTAGCCACTTGGCACGTGGAAGCGCCCCTGTGGGCCCAGAGAGTCCTGGGGATTATGTGTGTCTGGGGCAGGTTTGCACAAGGCAGGGCTGAGTGATCTGGGAGGTCTGGGCCTGAGGAAACTGGCAGGGTGCTGGGCTGCAGGTGACCAGCTGGATAGGTGGGGGTTCGTTCTTTCAGGCCCCTCGTGGGGCCTTGCACACATGCCCATTCCTCAGACTTGCACAAAGAGCCCACCAGCGTTTGTGCCTGGAGGGGCTGAGACGGGGAGGCGTATTCCTGGCCACCTTGCACCCAGCTGGCCGCTTGGGCTGTCATATGATTTAGAGCCTGGGCCAGCCACAGGTTCCCAGACACCCCCGGCCTGGCTGGAGGGAGGTGGCTGGATTTTGTCCTGCCCAGCCCTCTCTGAGTGTCCGTCCTCTTCTGGCTGTGGCTGGGCTGCTTTGCATTGCAAATGCCCTTGTCAAGGAGGCTGCCACCCTCTCTGAAAGAGGCTCAGTCCAGTTTGGTTTATGGATTCTTCCCCATCCTGCAGGTCCAGCTGTCCAGCTCATTGCCGAGGGTGACTGAGTTCCTGAGCTGCACCCGCTGACTGTGCCCACCTGGGGTCACATGGTTGGGGCTTGCTGGGGGGAGAGTGTCTTGGAGTCTGACAGATGGGGGTTCAAGTCCTAGCTCTGTCACTTTCTGGGCCCAATACAGGTCTCTGTCAGAGTTGTGGAGAAGTTTCAGTAGATAGAATGCAGTACAGGGCCTCGCCCAGTGCCTAGGACATGCTGGTTCCCTTCCCTGGTCTGTCCGTTTGCTCCTCAGGCCTCCTTGTGGGCCAGTTAGCTGGAGCTGCCTCACAGTTCTGAGTTGGAGAAACTGAGGCCCAGAAAGAGGAAGTAAGTGGCTCTCCAGGAACCTCACAGGAGGCAGTTGTCAACAGAACTTGGCCTATTTGGAGACCTGTTGGATGAATCTGGTGGTCTGGGAGGACGCCGGCAAGGGGGTGGGGGGTAGGTGGGCATACAGCCTAACCCAGATTTAGGAATCTCTGGTGCAGACAGGGTGGGGTGCCTTTTCTCTGCACTTGGGCCCACTCAGGCCTGGAGGCTCCCCAGTCTGCCGGGAACTGCTTATCTGAGGAATTCAGAGAAAGGCTGCCCTTTGCTGTGGGGGCTGGTGGCAGTCCTCCGTTGCCTGGGAAGGCTGCGATCCCGAGCCCATGGCCACCCACAGAGCTGCCCAAGGTTTTGGGGAAAGGTTGTGCTCAGAGCTAGGGTCTGGAGTCAGCCACTCACTGACTGGGTGACCTTGGGCAAGTTACCTAACCTCTTGGATTCCAAGAACCAGCGACTGTTGGTGAGGTGCTTCCCATTTTACTAGCACTTCTTCCTTAATTCCTGGACTATGCCATGGAGTGGGGTGGAGGTGGCGGGGGGCGGGAACTGTAGGATTATTATCCCCATTTTACAGAGGGGAAAACTGAGGCTCAGGGAGGGAGTGATTTGCATGAGCTAATACAGCAGAGCCCAGATTCCCTCAGGGTGTGCTTTTAACCACTATCCTGTTCCACCTTTGAGCCTTCGTTTCCTTGTCTGTGAAATGGGAGAAGTCATACCTGCCCCTAGAGTTGTGAGGAGAATGGATAACGGCTGTGCCACGTCTGACTCAGGCAAATTGTGCAGCAGTTGTGGTTACTATGGCAGAGGGGTCCAGGCCCCAGGCCTCCCACTTCTTGGAGGGACCAGTCAGAGTCAGCAGAGGGCCCACACGTGAGCTAGGGGTGGAACAGGGTCTTAGATCCCACTGAGGAATCCGTATCTAGCCCCAGACTGAGGCCTCCTCCCAGGCACGGGGGCCACTGTCACCCTACCTGTCAGCCTTTCCATTGCCCTAAACCTGCCCCCTCATCTGGGAAAGTCTGGAAAGTTCCAGGTTTCGGCCCACAGTGGATTTCACCTTTGCCTCCCCTTCTTCCCTCCTGGCAAGGGGCCATGGATTCCCTGAACCCAGCTGAGCCCAAACAGCCTTTCCCAGCCCTCATCCTGGTTGAAACCTGACAGGGTTGTGGAGGGAGGAGCTGATATTGAGCCCCCAAGGCTGGGCACTTAGTGGGCTCTGGGTACCTGTCAGCTGCTGGGCAGGTGTGGCTGGAGGGAGCACACAGGGACACTGGGACCTGAGGCTGCTTTAGAGCTGCTTTGGCTTTTGCCCAGGAGATAGGGGTTCCTGGGCTCCTACCTCCTCCACGCCCATCCCGCCCATCCTGTTCTGCAGCCTGGGAGCCTCGCCTCACAGCCCACCCCTCCAGATGGCCAAGGCCCCATTGTTTTGGAGTTGGGGTAGGGTCAGGGGTGATGACACCTGCTTAGACCTTGGGCCCAGAGCCAGTAGCATACTCTTCCCAACCCCAGGGATCCCTGGGACGGCCCAGGGACTGCTGGTGGCCACATGGGTGTTGTCTGAGTAAAGCAGGCCTGAGGCCCCACCCCTGCAGCACCCGCCTTCCTAGCTGGAGTGTTTCCCTGTGTTGGGTGCCATGGCAACAGCCGGGTACACAGCTCCAGCCTGACCCAATTTGAGCAGGTAAAACAGGTGGTATATCGCGCTGTTCCCCAGCCTCATCTTTCTGAGGCCTCCTTACAAACCATAATCCTCACAGCTACCGTGTTCCGAGGGCCCACGCTCTGTGCCAGGGTTTTGCAAGTGGTGTATCCATTAATCCTCTTGGCCCTGGGGATGGGGGATGGTGGGGGGGGGCGCGCCGAAGCCAGAGAGGTGAAGCCATATGCCAGACGTCACCGAGCTGGTAATGTAATTTGGAAGATAACCTTTTTATCATTAGGGTTTAAACTGCCTTGATGTGCACTTCCTGAATGCTAGGGACCTGCCGAGCACCTCGGACTTGTGATCAGTTGAGCCCTGGAACCACTCCATGAGCTGATGAGGACACTGGGCTCAGAAGAGTTGAAGCAATGGGCCCATTTCTCTCAGCTAGGGAGTGGCAGGGCTGTGATTTAAACTGGGCAGGCCTAGCTCCAAAGTCCTGCCTTGCCTTGGTGGCAGAGGGCTGGAAGCAGCTACAGCCCCATGGGATGCCCCAGACATTTGAAGAAGGTTCTTTTTATTGGGTGGGGTGGTGCAGGAAAGTCCAGATTTGAATACTTTGGAGGCATCAGGCTAGATCCTGAGACAAAGGGGCCTTAGGGCCACAGGTGGGGGTGAAGCTGAAATCACTCCCGGGGATTTGGGGCCAGGCACAGGCTGGCCCGGGGGTACATGGCGTTTGCCAAGGTCCCTGCTTGGGGGCCCTCCAGGCACATGCATCCACATGGCATCTGGGAGGCTTTCCCAGGGGTCCTGGGAGGGAGGCAGACGTCCCAGCCAAGTCTGGTGAATTGGGAGGCAGCAGGCCGGGCATTAGTCTCTCAGGGCAGGCTGGGTGCAAGCTTCCAGCTCTGAGCCAATCTATCCTTCAGGCAAGAAGAATCCCAAACATCCCAAGAGGTCTCTGTGCCCCACTGGCACGAGTCCTGTGGCCTGGCCCATGCACGTGCTGGTGGTGCCAGAGGAGGGAGTGAGAGAGAGGCGTTGATGTACCTTCTAGCAAGTCCTCTCAGGAGGAGACTGGCGGCCAGGGCGGTAGGGAGGGACTGGTGCAAATGAAGATGGGGGCTGGCCAGGCCGGACCCTTCCTGGCCTTGGGGGCCCAGCTGAGGGGCTGGGGGGCAGTGTGGCCTGGTTTGCCCATTAGGAGGATGGCTCTTGGCTGCTGAGTGGAGAAGAGGCAGGGGGGCCTGACCAGCACCCCGTAAGGGACAGTGGGAGTCGGCTGGGTGGGTTTTGCCGGCGTGGCTGCGCGGTGACAGGCAGAGGGAGAAGAGCGGGCAGCCTGGAGAGAAGGCTGGCAGGCAGAGTGCGCAGGTGGGTTTCCCGGTCCTGACGCGCCTGGCACCACACCTAGTGCTTAGTGGCTGCCAGAAGATGGAGGTTCACTGGGTGCACAGTGGCCAAATGTAGCGAGGATTTTGCTGCCCCATACTGTGCTCTAATAGTTTTTGACAGAATAAAAATCTAGACTTTTGGTTTCTTTTAGACTGGGTATCCGGCAGCAGTGCACGTGGCAGCGTTTGGCCCCAGGGGCTTTGCAGCTGCCTTCTCCGCGGGATGCCCGCTCTGGCTCCTGACCCCGCTGCACACCTCTGGATCTCCGCCACAGTCTGCCTCCCTCGTTTTCCCAGGTCCTGCCTGGTCCCTGGGGCCCCTGTGGGACGCCTTCCGCGTGCAGGCTGAGCAGACAGGCAGCCGTGCAGAGAAGTCCTGCTGGCAAGCCGCAGAGGCCACCGCAGGCAGCCAGGGGGGCACCAGGCCAGCCGCTGGGTCCCTGTGCGGTCAGACTGTGCTGCTAGTGCCCGTGGTGAAGCCTGAAGCTGCCCAGCCTGGGCCTGGCCTTGATGTCTGCTCCTTGGACCTGGCCTTTGCCGCCAGCTGGCCACACCTTTGGCAGATGCCACCCTGGCAGGCCCTGCCACCTGTCTGCCAGCCTACCAGTGGCAGAGCCCTGACCTGAGGTGATCTGGTTCTGTGGAGCCAAGGCTATTCCCTGAGGCCTGTTCCTCCCGTTGAGCTCTGTCCTGGGAGCCACTCTGGCCACAGGTTCTCAGCAGCAATGACATCGTGTGTGTGAGCGCCCTGAGTGCCCTTGAACTCTGCTTGCTCAGTGCCCGGAAGTCCCGACTCACATTCGGGAAGCCGTGCTGAGCCTTGTGACGGCTGCTAGTTGTCTGCTCTCGTGTCTCGGGAGCCTGGGGACTGTGTGTGTGCAGTCTAGTGACTGCCGTGTGGTGACCCTGCGGTCACCTGCCTGTTGCTGGGGATGGGCAGTCTAACACCGTGGCAGCCAGGGGAGGTTTATCTTCATCCTGCCAGACAGCTACGGCGAGGTTTGAGCAGGGGAGGAACGTCAGACTTGCTCAGAAAGAGACCTGGCTGGGGGCAGTGGGAGGCATCTCTCTCCATTATCCAACTTGTCTGGCAAGTGCTTCTGGTCGTGGGCACACCAGGCCAGCCCCCATGGCTTCAGATGTGCTCTGTGACCTGAAGTCTGTCATCCCCTGGGCCTCTGGCTCTCCGTAGGTCACACTAGCCAGTGGTGGCCTTGGTGAGACCTGAAACTGCGCATTATGTGCCTGCTAGTGGTGTCTGTTTAGGGCTGTGCTTGCAAACCCTTGGTCTCTACTCTGAGCCTCTTTTGGCACCTGGGGCTTGGAATAGCTCTCACATGCAGGCTTGGAGCCGCCGACCCCTGACCCTGCCCAGATGTCAACCGAGAGCCGCCAGCCAGCAGCCCCCTCCAGCCAACTTGGTTCAGCAGTTGGGAGGAGGCAGCTCTGTTGGAGGACTCGCTGCCTAGTTGGTCAGGCTGGTGCCCTGCCCCGGCCATAGGACTGGGAAGGACGTTCCCTCCTGCTTCTTGCTCCCTGTGTGACTTTGGGCAAGGAACTTAGTCCCTTAGATCCTACTAAGGGGGGCTGGTGGTGCTTGCCTCGCAGTGTCCTTGGGAGGACACAGTGAGATAATGCCTGTCAAACGTCCAGCGTGGCTTCTGGGACATGCTAGAAGCACAGTACACACTGCAGTCCATCCTCCCGTCCCGGCGCTGAGTCACAGCGGTAGGCTGGGTGGCGCACCTCAGCTCCCCCCGACCCCCCACCTGTCCCATGGCAGCTGGTACTTCTCTGTGGGCCAAGACCGACTGTGGGGTGCTGTCCCTCTCTCCCGTGATTCTGTGGGGTGCTGTGGGGAGAGGGCATTTTCCCCACGGGGCTCTCTGCCCTTCAGAGGGGTGGGAATGGGCCAGGAGCACACTTATTGTCTAAGGGGACTGTTACCTTGCTGGAGCACAGGGTCCCCAGTGGGTCTCTGTGCTTTTTTTGCCCCCACTGCTTTGAAACTGCCCCACCTTGGCGTGCTTGGCCCTGAGCCAGTGCAGTCTGGGGCACTCTCCCCAGGAGGGCCTGGGCTGGGGGTGGGGGGGTGAGGTCTGCCTCTCCACAGCCAGCTTTAGGACCCACTCTGACAGGCCGACAGTAGCCCCCCCACTCGAGGTGGAGGGACCCAGTGTCAGACTCTGCTGGGGACAGGGGGGTGGAAGCCAGGGGCCCCTCAGTGGGTGGGAGGCCCCTGCCTCTCCTGGTGCTCCCCTTGCTTGCACCACACCTTACTCTTCTGGTTGTTTGCTTCTGCAGTTACCTCGACCTCAAGCTCCCTTCCCCCACTGCTTCACTTGGCTAAACTCCTGCTCAGCCCAAGAGTTGCCTCCTCTGGGAAGACTTCCCTGGACTCTTTTGCCCTCTCTACCCACTGTGGGCCCTCATGTCAGGACACTACAGTCTCTGTCCCTGCCTCTTAGCTCCTTCCCCAGACCGTGGGCAGGAGTGGCCTCCGTTGCATCTTAGTCCTGGGGCTTCTGCTGCCGGTTGGTGGTGGCACGGGGCTGGGACTTCTCTGCCCTGGCACTGAACCAGTGTGGGCACTGGTGGTGCTGGATCGTGTGCCGGATGGTGTGCTGGCCACAGCCAGCTGCCTGGGTCCGGCCCCTCCCCACCCTGGGGCCAGAGGTATCAGTCCGTGTCAGGAGCAGCCCTCACCCGCGCGCCAGGCAGCTGGGCACCGCTGTGGGCTCAGAGGCCGTGACTGAGAGGCAGCTGGGGGCACCGATGGCTTGTGTGGGGTGGACCCTCTGTGGGAGGTGGGGATGCTCCTGGTGGGATGGGGAGGAGGAGGGGGCTGGGGCTCACCCCGGGCTCTGCTGTTGGGCCTTGGCAGCTGCTCGCTGGCTCTCTGACAGTGGCCAGAGGCCTTGTCCTCTCAGCCTTGGCTTCTTCCTCCATCAGATGGTGTGGGGGTGCTCATGTGAGGGTGGGAGGGGTACCTGTTCAGCACAGGGCCTCACACCTGGCAGCTGAAAGCAGACCAGACTTGCTGAGCGGGGAGAAAGTGCATAGCGCAGTGCTGGGGAGCGTTCTGGGGAAGGCAGGCAGGGCATCCTCTCCTGCCACCACTTCCTCTCTGAGAGCAGACATGCGGGGGCAGAGCACACCTGCGGCTCCCAGGCCCGCAGGGGACAATTTCCTGAACACCTTCCGTGTAGGGGGCCTGTGGTGGCTCCTGGGGGCAAAGCCCTGCCATCACAGGACCCCTCCCCAGGAAGCAGTGCTGGGTTTGGTCCCAGTGAGGAGTGGGCAGGTGGTGGGGAGAAGAGCACCCTGGGGCAGAGGGAGGGCAAGGGCGAGAGGGGCTGAGCAGGGAGGAGCCCAGCGGCCCCAGGGGGCCTGGAGTGGCAGGAGGCCATGGGGAGGGGTTTGGACCTTTTGGAGGGGGGAGCCCCAGAAGGGTCAAATTTGTATTTTAGGACCACCAAGGGCAGCCATGGGGTTGTCTCCTTGGGGCTCCAGTTTGCAGAAGGGGAGGTGGCTGTCAGCTATCATCATGGAATGGTTCCAAACAGGCTCGAGCCTCCTCTGCAGTGGGAATGAACAAGCCACTGCTACTCACAACCAGGACGGGCGTCACAAACAACGTGAAGGGAAGGAAGCAGACGAGCATGCTGTGTGATGTTGTTGATATAAAGTTCAAAAGCAATCTGATTCAAAAAACCCACCCTAATATGAGTCAGGATGATGGTATCTCTGTTGGGGTGGCAGTCATGCCTGCAAGGGGCTTCTGGGGCCTGTCCTGCTTCTGAGGGGCTGGTTATGGGTTCTGAGAATCTGTGAGCTGAACACTGACAACGTGTGCACACGTGTGTATCAGCAACAGCCGTGAGACATCCGACGCCTCTGGGAGTGCTGGGCACCTCTAGACAAAAATGAGGCGCTTCCTTGGCTGCCTGGAAGTCTGGAGGAGGTCCTGTCTTCCCAGGGTCTTGCTGGTGGGGCAGTGTGAACCGTCCTGACCTGATAAGCGTCGCTCCTGTTTAGGAGGCTGTAACTCATCTTGGCAGCTGCCAACCGTCTTCTCCGGCAGCAGATTTTCCTTCTGCTGCTTGCGAAAACCCCAGCAGGGGCTGCTGGCCTGTGGGGCTTGGCAGTTCAGAGGGAGGATGGGCTCCTGAGGCTGCCAGACTGGAGATCTCTCTGAGCCGTGCTTTCCTCATCTGTGGAATGGGGTGGTAAGCTGCTTGGTGTTTGGATTAAGTGGATTAACACCGGTTATGTACCCACCGTAGCCCCCGGCACAGAGTAAGTGCTCAGCGACGGCTAGCAGTGATTGGTATTAATCCAGGACAGTTACTGGAGGGAACCCAGGGGCAGGAGCAGAAGGGAAAGGTCCATGTTCCTCTGTCTCTCCTTTCAATTGTTTCTCTTCTCTCTTCCTGCGGTTCACCCAGTCAGCAAACATTTGTGATGAGAGCCAGGCTGCTGCCCTGGCCTTGCATTGGGCACTGGGCCCAGCAATGACCAAGACAGCCATGGTCCCTGACCTGGGGCCCATGAGCAGGGGGAGGAGGGAAGGGGAGGAAGCGGGGTATACACCATTAGCTGCATCCGCTCTCAGAGTTCTGAGCACCATGGCGGAGGGGAGGCATTGGCTTCTCCCACCTGCTCTGGCCCTGACCCCTCTCTTTGGGAGTGACTGACTGGGTACTCTCCCTGAATGCCAAGAGGAAGCTCCAGCACCTCCTAAAGGTTTTGAGTTGGCTAAAGAGGAATCACATGGACCTGAATGAGAATGGCCACATGCATTTTGGATGCAGACAAGACAGGCCCTGGCTTATTCTGGATGTATCTCCAGGGTCCTCCTTGGGCCTGGCTCAGTGTAGTAAATGCTCAGTTAATATGTGTGGCATGAGTGAATGATGGAGGCAGTGATTGGCCCAGGGTCTGCCTGAGTCTGTAGGAGAATCAGGCATGGAGGAGGAGGTAGAGATTGGTGAGTCAGGGCCTCATGGTCCCACCTGACCCTGAGCCCTTTGTCCTGCGGTTGGAATCTTGGGGAGATGCTGAAGATGGCTGGAAAAACACATCTGAGTCTGTGAGGAGATGTGACTCTGAATGAGCGGTCTCTGAGTATCCCTCAGTCACCTCAGAAGACCAGGGAGCCATGTGGGGGGCAGTGGGAACATCTGGGGACAGATCAGAGGTGGCAGGAACCCTTGACCCCTTGGACTGTACAGAGAGCCAGAGGACGTGGCGCAACCATAGCTGGAAGGCCCCTTTCCTGGAGAGGGAAGAGCTTTGTAAGAAGGCCTGTAGCAGCCCTTGTTGGGAGCAGGGCTGTGCAGGTCACTAATTTAATCAGACACTTCCTGAGTACCTACTGTGTGCCAGGTGCCATCCTCAGGACTCAGAAGCAGCAGTGAGCGAGACAAGGGCCCTGCCTCTAGGAGCTCCACGCTCTGAGACACGGGAGCCTTGTTCTTTTCTCGCCATACCTAAGACCCAGGCCCAGAAAAGGAAGTGATTTGTCTAGCTGCAGTAGTTGGGGGAAGAGTGCTTTCTGGAAAGGCCTAATGGGGTTGAGGAGGGGCTCAGAGGATAGGGACATCACCCTGACTCGCTTAAGACCAGCCATTCAAGGAACAGGGCTCTGAGGATGGGATTCACTCCCGCCTGTCTCTGCTTCCTTGGATGATTCAAATGCCACCCAGATGTGAGTCAGCCAGGAGCGGCCCAGGCAGGCCTGCCTGGGATAGCCCAGCCAGGTTCAAGGCTGGGGGAAACATTCAGATATGTGGTCTTGGGGTGGGGAAGGGAGGGCTTCATTAGGGGCCTGGCGTGCCTGGCTTCCCACTGGACCATCTGAGTTACTTCTGATGGTTGCAGCCACATCCTCCATTCAACGTGAGTGCCCTCTGGGGGTGGGCTCCTGAGGTAGGGCTTGGGAGGACAGATCAGCACCTCATGTATGACCAATGGACTTCTTGCGAGTTTGCTCATCTGTGAAGTAGGCGGTGGTCATGCCTACAGAGTTAATGCCTGATGTATGGGCCAGGATGCCTAGGAAACAGGAGCCCCGCTGGGACACACTGGGTACTGGGGGCATCTTTGTCCAGGTGCATGGGATTGGACCAGCACTTGGTCAAAGCTAGAAGTTTACTTTGGATCCTTTCAATGGCCTGCTCTCCTCTCGGGCTATACGAGCAAGAGGGAGTGGCCCGTTGTTGTCAACTGAGAAGAGCATCCACAGGCCTCCCCTGGGTGGTGGGGAAGCCTCGTCCGTGGCCTGACTGGGTACGGAAGGCCGAGCAGGGAGGCGATGTAAAATGGGGAAGCTGGCACCTGCCTACTGTGGGTTTTCTGATCCAGCTCAAGCTTTGGGCTGGTGAGTGGCAGGATTCAAACTCAGCTGCATCTGACTCCAGAATCCTTACTCCTGACCCTGATGCTTCCCCACCAAGCCTGAGTGATTGGTTGGCCCCCTACTCCTTTTTCTTTTCTTTTTTTTTCTTTTAAAGATTTTATTTATTTATTTGAGAGAGAGAATGAGATAGAGAGAGCATGAGAGGGGGGAGGGTCAGAGAGAGAAGCAGACTCCCTGCTGAGCAGGGAGCCCGATGTGGGACTCCATCCCGGGACTCCAGGATCATGACCTGAGCCGAAGGCAGTCGCTTAACCAACTGAGCCACCCAGGCGCTCCCTACTCCTTTTTCAATCTGGAGTTGCTGCAGCCCCCAGTGGACTGTCCACTCTGTACTTCCACGGGTCACTCGCTGATGCCAGGAGCAGGGGAGCAGAGACGGGGTCTTGGGCGGCTGGTGACACCGCCCCCCCAGCACTCCCATGTCAGCACAGAGTGGCCGGCTTCTAGGAACCGACTGCTGCCTCATCCTGTTGCAGGAGGAGTGGTGGCTGTGTCAGAGCCGCAGCAAGCTGCTTCCCTCGCGCGCAGCCCTGAATTCCTGGCAGGAGCCAGATGCTGCTGGGCTGCCACGTTGGCCACGTCGCTGGGATGGAAGCTCTTACCGCTCCACAGCCCCTGGATGGACGCCTTGGCTGGTCCCCGGGGTGGGCCCCTCCCTAGGCGGCTGTACTCTCTTCTCTTCGGGGAAGCACAGGCAGATGTTGTCGATTTAAATTGTTTCCTTATTAGACTTGCCTCTCCCGGCCTGGGCTGGGTTTCATCAGCCCAGAACCTTGGCTGCATCGCTGCGACCGACTGCTCGCTCCGCCAGGAACCCAGCCAAGGACTGGAGATCATGGAGTGGGCGTGGCTGAGGAGGCACTGGCTGGGCTCTGTGACTGCCCCCTTGCCCCCCAGGGCTGCTGGACCAGCTGGGAGGGACTTAGGTGATGCAGCCTCGCTCTGGTTACCTGTCATTGTAGGGGCCGGATGGGAAGAATCCCGGGACCAGCCCTCTCAGGAACCCAGGAGCACAGCTGGGGCTGGGAGGTCCCTGGGGTCCCCCTCAGTGCTCCTGGGTATGCCCCTCTTTTAGCTGGGGGCCCACCTCCTGCATCAGAATCCCAGGTGAGCTTGTTTAAGAAGTTTGGCCCATGGGGCATCTGGGTGGCTCAGTCGGTTAAGCGTCCTACTCTGATTTCATGCTCAGGATGCCCCCCAGGACCCCCAGAATTTCCATCTCCAAATGTCAGTAGCACTAAGGTTGAGAGAGACACCCTGCCCTGTAGTCTAGTTCTGGCAGCGCCTGGGAATCTGTGTGATGAGCCAAGGGTTTTTCAGTGTTCCCTCGAGTCTGAGAAGCCCTGTTCTGCCGGGCCTTGCTTGTGGCCATGACTGAGCTGCTCCCGGCCGGACCGGGGCTCCGTGCTGGGCAGTGGTGGTAACGAGACCGGCGTGCAGACGAGGCCATTCGGCTGGGAGGGTGAAGTGCAGACGTGGGTGTGGGGTCGCGCTGGAGCCCGTTCCAGGGGCTGCCCCACTAACACCCTGGGTTCCCTTCTCCTAACTTTCTGTTCCTCTGATGACTGCGGGCCATGCTGCGTCTTCACTCCGACTCCAGGGAGAGGCACCAAATGGCCTGTTTGGTCCCTGTTTGCAGGGACCCTGTGGATGTGGCAGCCTGTGGCCAGGAGGTGGCTCCCACTTGCACTGACCCCTTGTCACCTGAGTGATGGAGACCCTGGGGGTGCTAAGGCTCTGGGATCTTATTGCACTTTCCGGGTGGTGATGCCGGTCTGGGCCAGGCACTGGGGATGTGGCAGTGGGCTGACCTTGGGGAACCATGGACTCTGGGGTGGCTGCTGCCGGGGATCCTGAATTTCTGACCAGCCTCTCAATGTGAGAGGCTGAGGATGGTGGCTCACGTCAACCTGACCTGCCACCCTTCACAGGCTCTTCGGTTGCTGGGGCCTGGGAAGAAGCATTTCCCTTCTCCCAAGTGCCCACTTACCTTCCTGCTTTTGAGGGGAACTGACACGGGGAAGAAGTGAAGATGTGGCCTTGGTGTCAGGTCAGCATCCAACCCTGTTCTGTGACTTGGGGCCTATCCTGTCTTCTCTAGATCTCAGTTTCTTCATCTGTAAAATGGGAATGATAATGGCACACATCTCATAGGATTGTGGTAGAATTCAGTTGGTCATATATATGAAACATGTATCCTGTAGCACGAGCTCAATGAATAGGACCCGCTTTTACTATTAATTAATTAAAGATGAGCCTGGGGGGCAGGGAAGGTGGTCTAGAGTGAGAGTCCCACTCTTCAGCTCTGTCCTGGGCTCTAGGGAGACAGTGGTGACAGAGGAGATGCCGTCTTCATCTGTGGGGCTCCAGTGGTGGCCAGCTGCCTTCCTTGGTCTCTGACACACGGCAAAGCAGATACTAGGAAGACGTGGCCACACACACTGTGTTGGCAGAATTCTCTGTGTTCCCCATCCAGCTGAGCAGGAGGGAGAAACCAGACACAGCACCACGGAGTTATCCTGACAGCCTCAGGTGATGGGCAGTGATGAAGAAGTCAGGGCTCCCTGAGATGGACCTCCTGGGGTCACTCGCCAGCCTGATCCACCCCCCCCCCCCCCGGGCCTTCTCTCACCTCTTCCTGGGCCCCACCTCCTTCCCTCGGGGTCTTCTTGGGCTGTTCCCATTGCCTGGGACATCCCATCTGATCTGTCCCTGGCCAGCCTCACCCTGAGGTCCCAGCTCTGGTGTCGCTGCCCAGACCAGGTCAGGCCCCTGTCTGCACTCTCGGAGGCTGGTGGCAGTTATCAGTCACTTGTGAAGTGTCTGTCTCCCCCACTCAACTGGGGCCTACTCCAGGAAGTCTGCCCCTGCCATGTCCCCACACCCACCTGGGCCCCGTGCCAAGCCAGCACCCACAGTAAGTCTCTGTGGATGCGTAATAGAGGCCTTGGTTGGGATTTGGGGCCAGGGACGCTCTGAGGGAGTTCCGCTGGCCTGAGGACACCAGCCTCCTGTGGTGTTGCTCTGCCCTATTTTAGGACAACCCAGAAATAACTGAATTCTGCTGCTGGGCTGGCCACAGTGGGCTGTGGTGGGTGGAGGGCTCGCCCTGTCTCTCTGGGGTTCGGACGTCTAATTGTATATCTTAAAGCTAAAAACAAAACTCCCCTGAAAACGTAGTCTCTGTAATTACCTCTCCCTGGCAGCATGGAGCTGGGGACTCATGCCCGAAACCCCAGGCTGGGGCGCCCTGAGGTCCTCATCACCATTTTCTGGGGGTGGTGCCTGGTCCTGCGGGAGGGGGAGTCTGGGCCCAGGCCTTGAATCAGGGAGATGAGGGGCCACACCCCCTTTTGCTTTTGACCAGCCCTTCTAACCTCACACCCTTTACTCATTTTTCAGTTTAAATTTCGATTATAGAAATGATTCTTGGTGGGCGCCTGGGTGGCTCAGTTGGTTAGGCGACTGCCTTCGGCTCAGGTCATGATCCTGGAGTCCCGGGATCAAGTCCCGCATCGGGCTCCCTGCTCAGCGGGGAGCCTGCTTCTCCCTCTGACCCTCCCCCCTCTCATGTGCTCTCTCTCTCCTCTCATCCTCTCTCTCAAATAAATAAATAAAATCTTTAAAAAAAAAAAAAAAAAAAGAAATGATTCTTGGACAGAAATGAAGATGGCCCTGGTGCCCCTCATCACCCTAGCCAGGCCTGCTGTGAGCTCCCTCCTTCCTTTGACCATTGTCCCCTCATGCCAGCGTGCCGATGAACAAGCCCCTCGCCTGGGAGCCCGGGCTCCAGGGTTCTGGATGCCTCCTCTCTGGGCTTGGCTACGTCATCTTTACGGTTCTGCTTTCCATCCTGGCCTGAGCCACATCGGCAGGGCGAACCGTGGGGACACCCAGTCCTGTGTTTTCTTAACAAACGTCTTATTTATGATTTTTCTTCATAGATGCTCATTGGTTTTAATTCTTTGACACTTCCTCTCTTCCTAAGACAGGCGCTCACTGTGCCTCCTGTCATTGCAGATGGACGTGAAGGCTGAGGGTGCCCAGGCAGGCCGGGTCGCTGTCCCCTGGGCCCACGGTCCATCGAGGTCACAGTGGTGTGAGGTGGCACTTGGCTTTCAGGGTCCTAGTCACCCTTCAGGTGGGCATGGGGCCGCTGCTATTCCTGGGGGTCGTTCCCCACAGTGGCTTTGTGGCCTCAGACCTCACGGCAACGCTGAGCCCTCCCAGAGTTCATTTCTCCCCGAGCTGCGCTTTTGAAAGAAGCCATATTGGTAGTTTCAGTTCAGAAGGAAAAGAAAAGGACACAATTCCCCTCCCCTCGTCTCTTCTGTGCTCCCCTACCTACCTGTGCACCCATGGGCGCCCATGATTGCTGGCACCGCTCCACGGTTTGGAAGCTGGGCGCCGAGATCCCCTCTCTGGCCTCCCTCCCAGCACCCACGCCCCTCGCTTACTCAGCTCCGGCCACGCTGGCCTCCTGGTGCTTCAGTAAGCTGGCTCTCCTCTCTGGGGTGGCTGGCCCTCCTGCCCGGGCTGCTTCTCTCCCAGGGTGTGGGTCACTGCCTCACCTGCTTCAGCTCTTTACTCATATGTCCCCTTCCCTGGTCCCCGTCCCTCACGCTCTCCCCACCTGGGCCCTGCCTGCCGCCTCGCCTGGTTCCTTTTTCCTCCATGGCACTTAACTGCCATGTGATGTGTGTTTGCCTCATTTTGTCGGTCTCCTGCCCGCGGCCAGACTTAGCCCCCCGAAGGCAGGAATTTCAGTTTTGTTCACTATTTATATCCCCAGGGCCTTCAGCAGTACCTGGCAGCTAAGTGCTTACTAAAAGGTTCACAGTGAATCAAGCTCCTGAGATTAAACCTGGCCTGGCCAGCTCCCACTCGGGCTCACGGCCTCCTGCTTGCCATCCTTATTCCTGCCCTTTTTATGAACACCCCTCCCCTGCCCCAGAGCCTGAGTTCCTCTCCCTCCATTGCCCCTGTCCTGAGCCTGGTGGGACTCCCTCTCTCCAGGGCCAGGTCCTGGCTGTGTCATCTCTGGTTCTGTGACCTGGGCTCCAGACTGGCCCCTGCTCGTCACAGCTCTGCTGCTGGGGGTGAGTTGGCCTCTCTGAGCCTCACCTTCGCCACCTGCGAAGCGGGTATGGTGACACCCACCTTTCAGTGTTGAGGAGTGCCAGGTGGCACACAGTAGGCCTTCGGGAAAGGGCTGCTGCTGGGGCATTTATTTTACCCTTGCTGTGACCTCCTGGGCTGGACCGGGGTGGGGCTGTGAGCCTCGTCCCGTGGGAGTGGTGGCATTTAATCGTGTGTGTTTAGAGCCCTGTGGAAACAACGGGGAGGCTCAGCGCTGATCCCGTGAGCCCTGCCCCGGCCCATCTTCCTGTGGAGGGAGAGGAAGGTCCCTGTTACCTGAGCCTGGGAGGGCAACGGGTGGCCCCACCTGGCAGGCCCACAGGAACCTGGAGAGGGCCTCAGGCTTCCTGGCCCGCGTTCCCAGGGCGGACTCACAAAGGGGAAGGGAGAGAGCTTTCAATCCCAGACACTAATCCTAATTCCTCTGGGTGTTTCGACACGCCCAACACTGTGAGCTTCCTCCTCAGGTCTCCAGCAACTGCTTCCAAGTCCTGAGCTGAGCTGAGTGGAGGGGGTGGGTGGAGATCCGAGGGCCCGTGTGGGAGCCATGGCTACCCCCCAGGTCCCCCGTTTAGGCTTGGGCCTCTGGCTACTCGGGAAATGTTTCTGCTCTTTTTGGCCTTCCACCCACCTACTCTGGGGTTGCTCTCTGCCTCTGCCTCCAGCCAATGTGGCAAGACAGAACCACCATCAGAGTACAATTCAAAGACCTCACCATGGCCCTTGAGGTCGCGCATGACACCTAACCCCCTTCACCCTCCCCAGCCACATCCCCTCTGCTTTCCTCCCCAGTCCTATTCAGCCACTTGCTCCATGCCACTTTTCCATTTGCCAAGCATGTTTCTACCTCAGGGCCTTTGCATTTGCTGTTCATGCATCTGGACAGCTCTCCCCAGTCTTCCTGTCTTCGCTCCGCATGCTGGCCCTGCTCAGATATCACTGCCTTCGGCGTTCCCCAGCCATCTGCTTGAAGTAGCAGCCCTTATCTTTTCTCAGCAGTCCTGACCCACCTTCCCCTCTCTTTTCTCCGTGTTTCTCTCTTTACCTCACCTATCATGTTGTTTGGTCTTTCACCTGTTCAAAGCGTGCACTTCAGTGGTTTTTAGTCAATGCACAGAGTTGTGCAGCCGTCGGCGCCGTCCCTTTTAGAACATTTTCATCACCCCGAAGAGACCCCATACCCGTTAGCAGTCACTCCGCATTTCCTCCTGACTCCCCCAGCCCCTGGCAGTCACTAGTCTTTCTGTCTCTTAGGGATTTGCCCATTCTGGACGTTTCCTATAAGTGGGATCACACAATACGTAGTTCTTTGTGACTGGCTTCTCTCACTTAGCATTTTCCAAGGTTGAGCCACATTTTAGCGGATATCAGGGCTTCGTTTCTTTTGACTGCTGAATCATACATACCCCGTCGTGTATGGAGGCATTCACCGGTTGGTGGACATTCAAGTTGCTTTCACTTTTTGGCTATTACGAAGACTGTGGACATACGTTTCATTTCTCTTGGATATACACCTAGGAGTAGCATTGCTGAGTCCTAAGGTAACTCTGTGTTAAACCTTTCTGGGCAGTGCCCAGACGATTTCCCAGAGTGGCCACACCGCCTTATGCTCTGACCAGCAGCGTGAGGGCTCCAATTTCCCCTCGCCAGCTTCTGTTATGATCAGTCTTGATTATAGCCTTCCTAGTGCGTGCAAAATGGTCACTCATTATAGTTTTGATTTGTGTTTCCCGGATGGCTAATGATGCTGAGCATCTTCTCCTGTGCTTACTGGCCACTTGTGTATCTTCTTTGGAGAGATGTGTGTTCAGATCATTTGCCCATTTTTAAATTGGGTTGTCTTTTACCGGTCAGTTCTAAGTGCCCTTTATATATTGTTAGCAATAAGTCCCTTGTTATATGTAGAGTCTGCAAATATTTTCCTTCATTCTGTGGGCTGTCTTCTCCCTCTCTTGATGGTGTTCTGTGAGTCACAAAAAAGGTTAATTTTTATAAAGTTCAGTATTTCTATTTTTTCCTTTGTCACCTATTCTTTTGGCATCATACCTGAGAAACTGTTGTCTAATCCCAGAGCACAAAGAGTTATCCTGTATTTTTTTCTAAGAATTTTGTAATTTTAGCTCTTATACTTAGGTCTTTGATCCCTGTTGAGTTAGTTACAGTATACTGTATGAGAAATGGGTCCTCCTTCATTCTTTTGCATGTGAATATCTCATTGTCCTAGCAACTTTTGTTAAAAATACCTTCTCCCCTCCCTTCCCCCCATGCTTTTGAAAATCTATCGACCATAAATGTGAAGGTTTCTTTCTGAACTCTTAATTCCATTCCAGTGATCTATGTGTCTGTCCTTATGCCGAAACCATCCTTCCTCGATTATGGTAGCTTTGTAGAAGTTTTGTAGTCAAAGACATGTGAATCCTTTATGTTCTCTTCTACTTTTTCTAGATGCTTTGACTATTCTGGACCCTTAAATTTCCAAGGTTTAGAATCAATGTATCAAATTTCTACAAAGAAGCCAGCCGAGATTGTGTTGAATTTTTAGATCAATTTGGGAGTATTGTCCTACCAGCGTTAGATCTTTGGAAACATGACTGTGGGATGGGTTGTCTTTCCATTTACTTAGATCTTCTTTAATTTTTTTCGGTAATGTTTCCCAGTTTTCCAGAATATATATTTTGTACTTCATTTGTTAAATGTAATCCTGCTTATTTTATTCTTTTTGATGCTGTTGTGAATGGAATTATTTCCTTCATTTGATTGTGGATGTTCACTAGGATACAGAAATAATTGATTTTTGTATATTGCTCGTGTATCCTGAAACCTTGCCAAACTCTTGTAGTCTGATAGTTTTGAGTGGCTTCTTTGTGATTTTCTACATACAAGATCAGAGTATCTGCCAGGAGAGAGAATTCTAGTTCTCCCCTTCCACTGCTTTTTCTTGTTTGCCTGACCTCATTTTTCTCCTCCCACCACAGTGTAAGTTGGTCACTGCTAGGGTCCCTGGGCATAGAACAGGGGTGGCACGTGTTTGAATGAATGGATGGACCCAGCAAGGTTGGGTCCGGTGATGCTCCCAGCCCAGGGCTGCAGCTCCTCCCGTGACACCTGATCCTGACAGGGTCCCTGTCCCTCTCTGCCGGTGGTTGGGCACTCTTCTTCCTCCCCCTCATCTCTAGCCCTCACATTTTCTGCTTGTCCTCAGTCTTGGGGCTGCAGGGAGTTGCTGGAGTCCCCCGTGTCTTCATCAAACGAGACATGTCTTTTTTTTTTTTTTTAAAGATTTTATTTATTTATTTGACAGAGAGAGACAGCGAGAGAGGGAACACAAGCAGGGGGAATGGGAGAGGGAGAAGCAGGCTTCCCGCGGAGCAGGGAGCCTGATGTGGGGCTCGATCCCAGGACCCTGGGATCACGACCCAAGCCGAAGGCAGACGCTTAACGACTGAGCCACCCAGGTGCCCCAGGACAAGACACATCTTGCAGACCTCCCCAGGCCAGGCCCTTCGCGGGGCTTGCGGATGCTCCCAGGTGCCCACGAGTGAGTGGGTGGTGTTCCTGTTTTACCCATGAGGGTGGAGAGGTCAAGCCCTGGTTGAGTCATTCAGTGATGTGAGGGCTGTGAGCCCAGGTCTGCCTGACTCGTGTCCTGTTGGCCCTTGTCACGGCCCTGGCAGGATGTGGGAGAAGCCTCGTGTGGAGCCGGGAGGGGGCTCCTCATAGTGGCTCGGCTCAGGGGAGGCGAGGCCAGGGAACCCAAAAGTATATTTGTTCCTCACCCATGCTGTTTCCTCTGCCTGGTACTGTCTCCCCCACTGGCTACGCCCCTCTCTTCATTCCCATTTGAGCTTAAATGTCACCTCCCTGCGGCCAGTCACCTACTCTGACTCACCCTTTGCCTCCACCCTCTCCTGGTGACACTGAGTCATCCCTGGGGTAACTGTCAGTGTCGATCTGTGAATAAATCCCCTGCAGAGCGCTGTGCCTGGCTCATACTTGGCACTCGGAGACGTGGGTGCGTGTCTCAGGGACATGGCAGGGCACCGCTGGCCCGGAAACCCCGGTGGGTTCTGCCTGCCAGGCTTTTCCAGGCTCTGTGGCCCGTGAACCAAGGTGATGGCTGAACGCTTTGACTGTAGTTGGCTAGTCCTGGGATCAAATCCTGCATCGTCAGTCACCGGGGATGTGGTGGTCTGGGGGCCTGTTGGAGAGAGAGGGTGCTGTCTGAGGCTGTGTGAGAAGCAGATGATGCCCCATTTGTGCTGACCCTCTCCCCTCAGGCCCCAGTCTGGCAGTTAACCTGTGATCCTGGGGTCCCCTTCCTCAGCTGTCCAACGCGCCATTCCTGTTAGATGGGATGATGGGGCAGCAGATACCGTCTCTCACGCCGCCCCTTCCCTTCCGTGGCCACCCCTTCCTGAGCACGGGCTCTGCCAGGCGGGCTGTGGGGGGACAGGGAGCTGCGCAGGGCCGTGGAATTTGTCACTGCCATCCCAGATCCTGCTGAGCAGCTGCGAGAGGCTGGGTGAGTGCTCCCCGAGGCTCCACTCACTCCCAGGGCACAAAGCATTTCCCTGTTAAGAGGGTGCTGAATTTTTCAGTGTGGTAATCCCCCCCCACCCCGGCGCAGAAAGAACTTGGGCTGAAGACCAGCTCCCCACTTAGGAAGCTGAGGACCCCAAGTTGGTGTCTCAGGCTGGTATGGTGAGAGTGAAGTGTGTGGCACTGGGAACCCACTGCTCGGGTTCAAGTCCCTGTTCTGCTGTGCGTGCGGTGGGCCTCTGGCCAGGGTCTTAGCCTCAGCTCCCGGGGTCTGTGAATGTGGGATTGTCCTAATGGTAGTAGCTGTCCCAGACAGTTGCTGGAAGGATTGGCGTGATCGTGGGTCTCTGGCCCTTGGAGCAGCACCACTAAAGTGCCGGGAGTGCTGTCTGGCACAGGGGAAGCGTGATACGAGCCTTAGACGCTGTTATTGTTACTGTTAACATTGTTGTTGTTGTTAGTGGTAAAGAAAGGGTCTCTGCAGCCAGGCAGCCCTGAGCGGAAGGCCAGCTGTTTCCTAAGGGGGTGACACCAGGCAGTTTACCTCGCTTTTCATCTGTAAAATGGGCTCTGGGGCCAGTTTGAGAAGACTGTTGTGAGGGTCGATTGACTGGCCAGAGGTCAGGGAGGTAATGGCAGAGGAAGGAGCCCCCCAAAGCCACAGAACAAGGGGAGGGGGCAGCGCTGGAAGCAGAGGCAAGGAGTAGCCTCCCCTCTGCTTGACCTCACCCCTACCTTGTGTTTTTTCATTTTTTATTACTTTTTTTTTGGGGGGGGTTTTATAACACTTACACAAGCATGTCCTTTTTATGAAAATACAGTCACTTTGTGATACAAAGTAAAAACAAGAGCTCTGCTCCTCCTCCTATCCCCTCCCTAAAGGCCGGTCCTGTCCCTGATACCTGTGTTGACCTGCCTGCTTGTGTTCACCTGTCTGTCTGCCCTGCAGGGAGGAGGTGCAGGAGAACTGCGTGCGGTGGCGGAAGAGGTTCACCTTCGTGTGTAAGATGAGCGCCAACCCGGCCACCGGCCTGCTGGACCCCTGCATCTTCCGCGTGTCGGTGCGCAAGGTGAGGCTGGGCTTCGGGGCTGGGGCTGGGGGCTGCGGGCCCAAGGCCAACGCGGGGGTGTGAGGCCACTGATCCAGTGGCTTTAGCCCCATCTCCTGACCTGTCCCCTCCAGAGGGCAAGGAGTGAGTCACTCTGCTCCTTGGCTTGACTTACCCCCAGTAGTCAGATTCGGGGTGGGGGGAGTGCTGTGGATGCATGAGGTCCCTTGGATTCCCTAGTCACACTGCGGCTTCTGTCTGTCTCTCTGCAGGAGCTGAAAGGCGGGAAGGCTTATTCCAAGGTGAGTGGGGCTGTGAAGGGATAGTGGGATACAATAGGCATGAGAGAAGAGCTTCAGCCCCGTTTCTGCACCAAGTAGGAGACACTCAGCTCTGCAGGAGATGTATTCTTTCTCAGAAATATCTTTACTGATAGGCTTTGCACTTAATACAAAGCTACCATATGCTTGTTGTAACACAAATGGTACAGAAGTTCAGAGTGAGGGATGCCGGGGTGGCTCAGTCGTTAAGCGTCTGCCTTCGGCTCGGGTCATGATCCCAGGGTCCTGGGATTGAGTCCCGCATCGGGCTCCCTGCTCAGCGGGAAGCCTGCTTCTCCCTCTCTCTCCCCTGCCGCTTGTGTTCTTTCTCTCGCTGTGTCTCTCTCTCTGTCAAATAAATAAATACAATATTTAAAAAAAAAAAAAAGTTCAGAATGAGAAGTGCAGTTTCCATGCCTCTCCTCTGCAGACTTCCTCCCCAGACCCCATCCTTGGATTTGTTAAGGTCTTCCCGGAACTTTTAAGAAAAAGAAAATTATGACACGTACACACAGAGCTGCGCGTCAAACCCTTTCGCATGCGGTTTAGAGGAATGGAAAATGAGCACCCGTGTGTGGACTTGTGTGCACGCAGACAGTAGGATTTTTACATCCACAAAAGGGACTTGTTCTGAACAGATTCTGCAGCGTGGTTTTCACTTGCCAGTACACCGTGGGCACGTTTTCACAGATTTCCTTTTGCTTTCTAACCATGGCAGTGCCCCCCTGTGCTGCTGGGTGGTGGGTGCCCAGCCGGTCCTGTGCTGTGGCCCATCTGTGTTGTTGCCATCTGCTCGGCACTCACGGGGACCAGCAGGAGAAGGCGGCTCTGCAGGGGTGGCACTGGCTCTGAATAAGCCCGCTCTGCCCTAGACCCCCTTGGTGGGGACTCACAGCCCACCCTCCGTGGCCCCAGGGAGGCGGCCTGGCGGCAGGCGGTGGGCTTAGTCCGTCCGGAGGGGAAATGCCTTTGCCTCACCTCGCCCTGCGTGGAAGGCGTGTCCCTTCCCACTGACCGGAGCTCAGGAAGCTCGGTGTTCTGGGCTGTCCGCTCTGCCCCAGCCTGGGCTCTGGTGGCCCTCTCCAGAAACAGAGGGCAGGGTGGCTAGAACTGGGCTGTGGAAGGTGCCGCCAGAGTGGAAATTTCTCCTCCCATGAAGTCACATGGGCGTGGATAGCTGCAGCCCCCACCTCCACCCAGCGGGCACTTACTAGGCTCCCAGCACGTGTCAGCCCTGCAGGCCCTTCCCTTCTGTCCTGTGATCAAACGCCCTTGACAGGCCCTGCTCCCATTCTTCAGGGAAGGAAGCTGGGGCCCAGAGGGGCAGCTAGACTGGACGCTGGTTGGGCCTCGTCTTGGGCCTGGCTCTGCTGGCTGGGCTGCCTGGGGCCCTGGGCAAGTCACTTACCCCCCGGAACCTTCGTTCTCTTCCCTGCCAAATGGGGGTCCCTCTGACTCGATGGCAGGGCTGGGATTCAAACCTGCCAAGTCTCTGATTCTGGCTTGTGTGCCCCTAAACTCTGCAGTAGAGATTTGCACGTAGTAGGTGCTCAAATGCCACCTGTTGGTTTGGTTGTTCCCCAAGACCCTAATCCCAGCACCCCCCCACCTTAACTCAGTCTCCCCCCAGGTCTGGAGACCTGGCTTCTTTCGAAGGCTTTCCCAGATCCTACATCCTGTTCTCGAATGTGCTCCCACTTACCCCCGCATCCCTGGCGCCTCCCTCTGTTTCCGGGAGGCAGCCAGGTGTTCCCGCCAGCCCCTCACTCCAACCTCCGTGAGGGACTACTGCCCGCCCCCACCCCCATACCAAGTTCCCACGGGCCTTCCCTCCCCGCTGCCTGCTGGCCTGGCGGCTCCCACAGCACAGCCTTGTGTCCCAGGGAACAATGCCTCTGTGTCACAGACAACAATGTCCTTTCATCTCCGGCGCTGCCCCAGTGCACGCTGGGACGTGGCACAAAGGGCGCTTTGTGCGGCTCAGGGATGTGAGCTCCAGACCAGCCTCTGTCCTTGGGTGCCATTATGCAACACTCAGTCTGGGCTGTGGGGCGGGCCCAGGGGATCTGCCTGCCCCTGCCCCCCCCCAAGTTAACCCTTATGCTGCCCGCTGGATGCCCACACCCCCTGCAGTCTCCCACACTCTCTTCTGTCCCTCTCAGCTGGGCTTCGCCGACTTGAACCTGGCCGAATTCGCAGGCTCAGGCTCCACAGTGCGCTGCTACCTGCTAGAGGGATATGACACGAAGAACACTCGTCAGGACAACTCCATCCTCAAGGTACCAGGGCCCTGTCACCTCTCTGCCCCCTCCCACCAAGGGGCAGGGGGCCAACCTGCTCCTCATCAGAGTCCCCTGGAGGGTTGTGAAAAATACAAGTTCCCAGGGGCACCTGGGTGGCTCAGTTGGTTAAGCGACTGCCTTCGGCTCAGGTCATGATCCTGGAGTCCCAGGATTGAGTCCCGCATTGGGCTCCCTGCTCAGCAGGGGGTCTGCTTCTCTCTCTGACCCTCCTCCCTCTCATGCTCTCTCTCTCTCTCAGTAAATACAGATAAAAAAAAAAAACTTAAAAAAAAAAAAATCCAGGTTCCCATCCCAGACACTGGGAAGATGTGGTCCCAGGGTCAGGAAACCACCCTCAGAAGCCTGGCTCTGCCACTGGCCTCAGTTTCCCCATCTTTAATCTGGGATCAGGAGTGGATCCCAGCAGTCTCTATAAGGGTTTGATGAAATGAGCATCCCTGAGCGCTCGCCGCCTCTCATCTCATGATGCCTGACAACAGCCCTATGGGGCGTCTGTTCTTGGTCCCAGTTTTGCATGGGAGGGGGTTGAGGCACAGAGGTTAGACAGATCATCTGCCTGAGGTCACAGGCAGAGCTGACACTTGACCCCCAGCTGTTCAACTCCACGGTCCAGCTCCCAGCCATTGCCCCATGTGACATGAGGCTGCCTGGGCTTGCAGTGGAGGATCAGTGAGTGGAAGAACCTGTTGTCCCTTGACCCGGGCAAACTGAGGGTGGCTGTTCCTAGAGCCCAGCTGCGTGCAGCCTTCCAGTGGCCAGGGCAGCTCCCTCCCTCCAGGCAGCCGGCTCTCGGCCCTCTTAGGACGGAGGTATCTGGGCATCCGCCGCTGCCAGCACACCTCTCTTCCCTGTCCCCCACCCTTCCACCTGGCTGAGAAAATAGTCTTGTCCTAACCACACCTCTACAAGCTGACCCAGCGGGAGCGTCTTGTGCCTGAAGCAGAGCCAGGCAGCAGGTGACGGATGGGGGCTCTGCAGCCTCCTGGACCCTTCACAGAGGGAACCAGAGACATCCAAAAAGGTCCAGGCTAATTTTGGTGGGGGCTAGGGCCTTTCGGTCTCGCCCCAGTGGCCCTGTGTACCCCTAGGCAAATCGCGGCGTGAGGGGGATGCGGGTGGCCTCAGCTGCAAGGTCAACTTCCCCACGTCCTGTCTGCGGGGCTGTGGGCCATCATTTCCCTTGAGTCTGTGTCTGAGTGCTGCTTCCCTCGTCTGCAGCCTGGGGCCATCACCTACTTGTAGGCTGCTGTCACAGCCAAATGAAATCATTAAAAAAAAAACAAAAAACCTCAGGAGGCGCCTGGCTGCTCAGTCAGTAGAACATGCGACTCTTGATCTCACGGTCATGAATTCAAGCTCCAAGGTTGGACATAGAGTTTACTACAAAAACGGGGGCTGGGGGGCTCCTGGGTGGCTCAGTCGGTTAAGCGTCAGACTCTTGGTTTCGGCTCAGGTCATGATCTCTCAGGGTCGTGGGATTGAGCCCCGTGTCAGGCTCCACCGTGGGCTTGAAGTCAGCTTGAGTTTCTCTCTCCCTCTGCCCCTTCCCTGCTCATGTACATTCTCTCTTGCTCTTTCTCTCTAAAATAAATAAATCTTAAAAAAAAAAAAAGTCTCAGCTCAGTGATCTCCATTTTTGTCAGTGGTGGCACTGGGATATGAGCATCCGTTTCCTGTCGCTCCATCTCAGCCCAGACTTGGGGACCCAACCCTGCCTTGTTTGGGCCATTGCCAAAATCTCTGCTCAAGTGGATGTTGAATTTCTGATGGCTTCTTGCTTTACTTTACTCAACTAACTTTCACCACCCCCACCCTCCATGTTGGACTCTGTGCAGTCCATCTCCCATCCCCGCCCCCTGGGTTATACCTGGTGAACCCCCTCCCCACCAGGTGGGCTTTGTGAGCCTCCCTCCTGCCTGCCTGCCATATGGAGCTCGTGTGCCCTCACTCGCTCTTAGGCTGTGAGCAGGCCCTGAGGCTGGAGAGGGACTGTGGCCCCTCTCCTAGTTGCAGTTCTAGAATAACAGTAGCTAACTTCTTCTGCTTGTGCTGTGTGCTGGGCGCTGAGCCATGCAAAGCCTCATCTCCCCTAGTCCTCTCCACTATCCCAGGAGGCAGGTGTCAGGATTGGTCCTATCCTCCACCCAAGGAGACGGGCTCAGTGCATTTCAATGGCTTCCCCAGGTCCAGCAAGGGGCAGAGATGGGATCAGAGTCCAGCCCCTCGGAAGCCAGAGCAGAGGGGCCACTGGGAAGCACCTGGGCTGCAGGTGGGTGTGGTATGGCTGATTTCTCCCTCTGTGCAGGTCACCATCGGAATGCTCCTGCTCTCCGGAGACCCCTGCTTTAAGACGTGAGTGTGGGCGCAGGTTGGGAGGGTGCTACACAGGGACTCTTCCCTCCTCCGGGCTCTTGGGCTCCCCTGTCTTTGACCCCGAATGTGGGGCACCCCAGTCACACCCATCTGTCCTCCCAAGGCCACCGTCCACCGCCAAGTCCATCTCCATTCCGGGTCAGGACTCCTCCCTGCAGCTGACGCGCAAGGGCGGTGGGACCAGCGGCAGCGGCAGTGGCTCCCGGCCCCCCAAGGCGAGGCCCACCATCCTCAGCTCAGGTACCATTCCCCTCCTGCCCTCCCTGCTCCTCCCCGTGGCCCAAGGCTCATCTCCGTATCCCCAGGTCCCCAGGGGGTTGCTTGCTGAGAAGACAGGTGGTGGGATGGTGTTTACGCCCGTCCATGCCTCCACTAGGCCCACGTCTGAGCCCTTCCCACATGCTGGGCCCCAGGACCACAGCGGTGCCCTGACCTTGAGGCCCCGTCTTGCAGGAGAGACAGGAGTCAATCAGGCAGTAAATACGTCCACATCACCTACAGGTGTGACAGGAGCGGTGACAGGCATGAAGAGGTGGCACTTGAGCTGAGTCTGAGCTGTGGGGGGCAGTGCTCCTGGCAGAGGGATGTGCTGTGAGCTCTCACTCTCCCACTGGCTGCGCCGCCAGGACTGGCCGTTGTGTGTGCCCAGTCTCAGCATCCTCCCCTGACTAAGGGGACAGAAACCGTAAACCACGGCCCGGGTGGCCGTGGAGCTGAGCTGAGCACACGTGTGTGCCTTGCCTGGCACACAGTACGAACTCCATGTATTTCCCAGCGCTGGGTTTCTACTAAATTGTCATTATTATGAACGTTATAAAAAATGCAAACGTCTGAGGGTGCCTGGTGGCTCAGTCGTTAAGCGTCTGCCTTCGGCTCAAGTCATGATCCCAGGGTCCTGGGATCGAGCCTGCTTCTCCCTCCCCCACTCCTGCAGCTCATGTTCCCTCTCTTGCTGTGTCTCTCTCTGTCAAATAAATAAAATCTTAAAAATAAATGCAAACATCTGAACCCCCAGAGGAGACCTCATGGAGATTAAGATAGCAGGTGCTACAGGGGAAGGCTCCAGCCTCCCCTGCCACGCTGGGTCTAGAGGTGGGGCCCCCATACTCCGTCCCTGGGGCGTGAGCTCGGCGTTGGGAGGCAGACTGCCCCCGAGCTGACGAGTCACCCTAATTTGCACCACGAGAGCAGTTAGAGAGGGCGCGGGGCCTCGGGCGTCTCAGCGGATGTTTGCGGAGTGATTCTGCCCCCAGGACGGCTGGGAGCAGTGAGGGCCCTGACCTCCCATTTTTCCTGTAGCTCAGCCAGGTAAGGCCCGGAGCTGAAAGCTGGGGGTGCCTCAGCCTGGTGACTGCTCGTAAAAACCAGGGCTTCCAAACACCACTGCTCTCTCCAGCTTCTGGGGGGGGGCGGCGAGGGACACCAGGCCACCCCAGCATAGGTGGTGTGTTCTTCTCTGAGGACGGGAATGGTTGAGCTGAGTTATTCCTATGACAAGACCTGGTGGGCCCAGAGTGGATCCCCCTGGGTCCCTTGCGCCTCCTGCTGGTGAGTGCCGGGAAGTTTGTTTCCAAGTTGGGCTCACGGGTGACTTGGGACAGGACTGTTGCCACTCCCCATTCCCCTTATTCCTTCCACTCCAGCCACACTGACCTAAACTCATTCAAGCCTCAGGCCTTTGCTTCTGCTCTTCCTGTTTGGAAGGCCCTTTTCCTGTTGCCTTCTGTGGCTTGTTCCCTCCCAAGCCTCCTGAAGGCCTCCCAGTAAGGCGACCTCCTCAGAGAAGTCTTCCCTGATCCCAGACGGGGTCAGACCCCCATCCACACTGTTCCCTGCTCTGTACTGCTCACCTCAGTTGTGGTTAATTGTGGGTCATTTTTGGTTCAACGTTCTCCCTTCCCGCTGGCCTGGGACACCCCATCTCCTATTTATAGCACCCAGCGGAGTGCCCCGTGCAGAGGACGTCCTCAGATATTTGTGGAATGAACAAACCTGGGCCGCGGGGGTGGACTGCGGTGGGAGCAGGGCCTCAGGTTTTTGTCTGTTAAATGGGAAACACGGAGCGTACCCTCCCCCGGCCCCCACCTCCCACCCTCGCCGACTCCAGGCTGGCCCGCTGCTAAGCCTGCCGTCTCCCCGCTCCCCAGGGGTGCCGGAGGAGGCCGAACAGAACCTGTCCAGCCCCGAGGAGGTGTTCCACTCCGGCCACTCCCGCAACTCCAGCTATGCTAGCCAGCAGTCCAAGATCTCTGGTGAGTGCCCGCCTGGCCCCGTGCCCGTGGCCGTTCGCACCCCCGGCCGCCCCCCGCCCCCCCGCTCCCCCGCCCGTGACGAGCCTCCCGTGACGAGCCTCCCCGAATGCCCAGCAGGCTACAGCACGGAGCACTCCCGCTCCTCCAGCCTCTCAGACCTGACGCACCGCCGCAACACGTCCACCAGCAGCAGCACTTCCGGCGGCCTCAGCACGACTGTGGAGGGCCCCGAGGGCAGCGAGCGCGAGCACCGGCCCCCTGAGAAGCCCCCGCGGCCGCCACGGCCCCACCTGTCCGACCGTTCGTTCCGGTGAGCACGCCGGCCCCGTGCTCCTGGGGGCTCCCTGAACCTCTGCTCCTCTACCCGTAGCATGGGGACAGCAAGGTCCCACTCAGAGGGTTGGATGGTGATGATTCAGCCAGTGGGTGAACCTGAAGGGCACGGCCTGGGCCTGGCAGGCACACGCTGTTGTGTGTGGCTTAGGGACCTAAGTCCCCCGTTTACACGCAGTGTGGCCTCTCAGGCTAAGGTTAGGTAACCTCCCAGGGCCTCCAGGTCCTCATCCATAAAACCGGGGTCACGGCACCTGCCCTGGGGGCTGAGTGAGGGTTAAAAGAGCGCGACTGGGAATAGGTTCTCATGCGCACTCAGAGCAGCCTGAGCTGTAGGTGCTCCCCGCTGTCATCCTTGTACCTGTCCCCGGCCCGACCGCTGTGACTCTGCCCTGACCCACTCCAGGCGGAAGAAGGACTCCGTGGAGAGCCACCCGACCTGGGTGGATGACACTCGGATCGACGCGGACGACATCGTGGAGAAGATCATGCAAAGCCAGGACTTTACGGACGGCAGCAACACTGAGGGTGAGCTGCCCGCGCGGGGAGGCCTGGGGGACAGTGCTACCTGCTCCGGGGCCACCCCGGCTGCCCCTGCCCCACTCAGCTTCCATCCCCGCCTGTGTCCCCACAGACAGCAATCTCCGGCTGTTCGTGAGCCGTGATGGCTCCGCCACGCTGAGCGGCATCCAGCTGGCAAACAGGTAGGGGTCGCGGTTTGGGGTTGGGTCACTAGGGTGGCCTTGGGGCACGGCGCTGAGAGCACGGTCTCGACAGACGCTGACCTGGCTTTGAATAGCAGTTCTGCCCACCACAGTGTCACCTTGGACCACTCACTTCTCTCTGAACCTCAGTTTCCCTGTCTGTCAAATGGCATGGGCCACCCTGTCTCACCTAGAAGCCTGGGGTTGGTTCCAGGGGTAACTTGAAAAGTGCCTAACACAGGGCTTGGCACACAGCGCGGGCTTCATCCGTCTTTATTTGGGACCCTGCTTTTCCCTTCCTTCTGGATCTGGGAACCCCTAAAAATGATGATGATGACTCGTTTTATTTGTTGAATAAATATTTATTGCGCACCAGCCACACACCAAGCACTGAGCTAGGTGCCGGGGATACAGCAATGAGCAACGGATTTGTGCTTGTGTGATGTTTACCTGTGAGGGTGTGGTAGGCTGAACCTGGTGCTTCCACTCTACGGCTCGTGAGTGGGGCAGTGAGTAGAGGAGCTCCCTCTGTGCAGGGCTGTGCTGAAGCCTTTCCCCCTGTTCCCCTGGGCTGGCCAGGAAAGTGCGCATTTCACATCCAAGGGTGGGGGTGGTGGATGGAGACCTGGCTGGGCTGGGGGCGTGGGGTGGGGGGTGGGGGGAGGGGGGCGGTGGCCCCCAACCTTCCCTCTGGTGCTGCTATACTGACACCTGCTGGCCGAGGCTCGAAATTGCATCCGCCGTCTCCCCGTGGCTTCCTGGGCTGTCCCCGGGGAGGGGGGCAAGAGGAAGACAGAGGGCACCTCCTCCGAGGTCTACACACCCCTCCCTAGCCCTCTATGACAGTGAGGAAATGGGTTCAGGGGATGGAAGAAACCAGTTCAATCAGGAGCAAGGTCTTAACAGAGCTGCACGCTGAGCCCTGAATGTCCATGATCCTGTGGGTGGGTCTCGCTTCAGCCGGGGGAAGAGCTCCCATGTTCTGGCCTCTTGGTAAGCTTCATCATCCCTCTGTGCCTCAGTGTCTTCATCTGTCAAACGGGGCAGGATGCAGTCTTTCCCTGCCAGGGTTGCCATGAGGATGGGTGCAGCACACCTCTATGTGTAAGCCACTCGTGCTCAGGAAGGGCTCAGGCCCAGCTCACACCAGCTCTGAGATCCAGAGGCTTCAGTACTTAACATCTGTGTTGCCCTGGGCAAGTGACTCAACTTCTCTGAGCCTGAATTTGCCCCTCTGTGAAACAGGGCCAGTTAGTTCACAGGGCCAACTTGTGAAGTCCTTCCCAGGGCCTGCCCCACAAGAGCATCTGGGAGGACAAGCTGACCTGTTTCTCTGCTCCCCTCCCCCGCAGGGTCTCCTCTGGGGTCTATGAGCCTGTTGTGATTGAAAGCCATTGAGGAGCGGGTGTCCGGGCTGGAGAAGGGCCCTGCGTCCGCGGGCATGCAAGCCCGCAGCATTCCACGAGGGACCTTCCCCTTCGGATCGCCATCCGCGCTGCATCTCATCTGTGCCTCCTCCGTGTACTCCAGCCCCACTCCTGCCCCAAAGCATCATTCCATTGGCCTCCCATCCATCCCGGGACCCTCCTGGCCCACCAGGCCCCGGGCACCACTGTGAATATTCTCCTCTGAACCACTAGGGGGCAGGACGTGCCGGTCCATGAAGCAGGTGGACAAGACAAAGATGGCCAGGCCTGCCTCGGCTGGAGACCAATCTGGCCCCTCGGCGAGGACATGCAGCAGCACCTACATGCAGGGATGCTTGTGGCCGAGGGGCCACTTGCCCTGTGTCCCTGCTCACTCTGGGAGCTTTGGCTCAGCCATGCCCTGGCAGGGCCTTGCTCCACTGCCCCCTCGCCCTTGGGAGAGCCAGTCCTCCCCCAGAATCCTGCCACCACGGCCCTCTGACTGCTTAGTGCTTCAGCTGTTCCTTCCCTGTGTCCCGGGGGACCCGCTGGCGGCCTTCTCCTGGGAACCAAGACCTCAGACCCATCCACACTCCCGATTGAGACCCCCTTCCCCAACGAATGTTCTCCTGCTGCCCTGGCAGCCTGCACTTTGCACATGCTTGCCTCCAGCACAGCCCCACTGGCCCTGGTCTGCCTTTCCCTTGAGCCCTTCGCAAGGGTTTCCGAGCACTGCCTGCTGTGCGGTCAGCGCCTGCCCCTAGCAGCCCGGCTGGAACGTGGCACCGCCTCTCCCCCAGTTAGCTCCAGCTCAGGCCTGACGCCCATGCTGAGAAAGGTCTGAGCATTGATGGTGGCTCTCCTCTGCTCGGGGCTGGATCCTGAGCAGCTGGCTTCCTGTAGGAAGGCGCGGAAGGTGCCTCCCAAGCCCTTGGAGGTTGGCAGTCGGGCTGGGCTGGGCTTGGCAGGCAAAGGCCCCTCTCTGTCCCTGCAGGGTCGGCTAGCCCAGGCTGGGGCTGCTGCTGGAGAGGCAGGTGGGCTGAGACTGGGCCGGCCTGGAGCTGGCTTCCTGGCCAGAAAAGCCTCAGCCCTCCTCTGGAAGCATCCCTCTCTCTGGGCGAAGGAGAGGCGGGGAGCAGTCTGGCCCTGCCCCCGCCCCTCACTAAAGCCTCTGCTGTCTGCCACGCCCCCTCCCCTGTCTTCCTTACTTGCTTGAAGATGGGTTCTGGCTGCCCACCAGTCCCTGGACAGACTTCCTGCCACTCTGAAGTTTCACTCGTTTTGTGTGAACCCAGCAGGCTGGTGTTTACTTAGTCCTGTACCTTTTTTTTTTTTTTTTTTAATTTCCCCTTCTTTTCTTTCCTTTCCTTTTTTTTTTTTTTAATTTCACAGTTTGGGTATTTTCTCCTCCCCCAGGTGAGGGGAGGTGGTTGTGTTCTCTGCCCTACCTGCTGGCTGGGTCCCAGCAGGGCTGGGGATCTGGATACTGGTTCTATCCCTGGTAGGGGTGCGGGTGCCAGTGGGGTGTCCTCCCTGAGGCTGGGGGGGCTCCTTGCTGTTATGCTCCAGCTGGCAAGAGTTGGAGCCTTTGTCTTGGAACCTCCTGGCCTTGGGAGCAGAGCATTTCTAGGATTCTTTGTTGTTGTTTTTAATCCCCTAACTCTTAGAAAATGAATGTGAGGAGCTGCCTGCTGAGACAGGACAGAGCATTTGCTCGGCTGGAGAAGGCTCTGGTTAGCCCTGCAGGTCTCTTCCTGCTCCGCAGACACCTGGCACTTTAAAAGGGAGCTGGCTGTGCTGTCTCCAGATGAAGGGAACCCCAGAAGTTGGGAGAGCACTCTCCTTCCCTTCTGTGTCTGCATGACCTCAGCCCAGTGGGGAAGTACATTCAGGGTGTATTTGGGATCTGGCTCAAAGTTCTGGGCTTCAGGTATAAAACAACTAGCTCTGGTGCTGTTGGGGAGCCCCCCAAACCAGGAACCCTAGCCCCACCCAAGGCGAGGTCTGGGCTTGACGGTCACCCCAGAAGGACACAGAGCCTGCCACAGCCTCCCCTGCCAGGCCCTAGGCCAGGGTACTTAGACTGAGAATTTGGCCACATCCAAATTAACACTAGCTGGAGCCAGAGGCCTGAAGCCCCAGCCTCATCCCCATGTGGGAGCCCTTTCTTCAACCTCTGGGTCCCCTCAAGCTCAGTGAATTCCTGCCAGGCACACACAGCTCCTGGACTTAAAATTCTATATATAGAGGAAGATAGACTATATTAGAGATATTTTTGGAAAGGAATCAGTCTATGCAATGCCAGTTTGGAATCTTCTTGAAAGACAGTTTAACGTTTTTACTAGGAGATTTAAAGAAAATAAAAGTCTACAATATTTTTAGGTTACTTTTTTTTCTGGTCACCCCAAACTGACCACACGGTGTGATCTGCTGGGATGGAGATCTGCCGTGTTCTCCTCTCTCTTGAGCTGGGAAATGGGTGGGGGTGGGGGTGGGTTTGTTTTTGTTTTTTGTTTTTGTTTTGATCTTTAAAAAAAAAGAAAAATCCCCTCCTTTCTAAGAGAATGTTGCCGCCACCACCACCCCTTATTCAGAGGGCTGTGTTTGTATCTCTGTCCCGGCTTCTGTTTTAGAAAATTACATTGTAAGGGGAAATCAGCCTAGTGTCAATGTCTTGGTTTGGGGGAAAAAATTAAATGTTGCAGTTTTTGTTTGTTACGGCATGTTGGGTTTTGTTGGTCTACGGCGTGGTCAGCATCGGAAGAAAGCCGGGTGTGTAGGTTGACGTCTGGGAATGGGGAAGGATGTGGGTGGCCAAGGTCCTCCCTGTCCTGGCCGCTGTCACAATCATTACCACCTTTTTTTTTTTTTTTTTTTAAGATTTTATTTGCGAGAGAGAGAATGAGAGAGAGCATGAGAGGGAGGAGGGTCAGAGGGAGAAGCACACTCCCCGCCGAGCAGGGAGCCCGATGCGGGACTTGATCCCAGGACTCCAGGATCATGACCTGAGCCGAAGGCAGTCGCTTAACCAACTGAGCCACCCAGGCGCCCCATTACCACCTTTATTGCTCCAGGTTTCCGGGGAGGAAACAGGCCCAGGAGGGCAATTTCTTGCCACCCTCACACCTAGTTAAGTAGCAGCTCTGGTCTCAGCACAAGTTCTAACCACCGGGCCTTCCCAGCAGTCAGCCTGAGACAAATAACTGTCTGGGCCTCAGTTTCCTCAGCTGTAAACGGGCCTGTGGTTGAAAGAAGAAAGTGGTTGTACAGCCTGGCACAGGAGGTGCTGAGTTCCCAACCTCTCTCAAGTCCCAGGCCACAGCGGTCTCCGGGCCTGAGCCCCTCACTTCCTGCCCCCAACCAGCAGGGGGAGCCAACAACTTAGCCAAGCTCTGAGAAAGGCAAGTCAGCCTGGCCCTTCATTAGCTCAGACGTGGCAGGAAGCCTCAGTGGCTGTGGACAGGCCAGAAGGGACCAGGCCTCCAGACCTCCTCCCTGCTGCAGCTTGGCATTGTCCACACCCCCTTCTCAGGGCCGACACCCACTCATGGCCCCTTTAAACCCTGGAGGCTGATTTTAAGTCTCTTCCTCTGTTCTGCACAGCACACCTGGGGAGGGGAAAGTTGGCTCCTGGCTGAGCCCGAAGTCTGTCCTGAGACTGAGAGGGAAGGCATTAGGCTGTAGGCCAAGAAGAGTTGTTCCTATCAGCTTTGAAGAGTGCAGTCCCCATAGAGACGGGCTCAGTGACTCAAGGAGACATGCTGCCAGCAGGAGCAAACCATACCTGGTTCAGACACATCTCTGCAAGTGTGTCCGCCCCTCCCCCACTCCCCATTCTGGGCACTAGGGATACAGCCGTGACCGCAGACCCTATCCCCATGGAGCTCACAGGCCAGATCAACAAGGAAATGAGCTAGCTAAAACGACAAGAGTTATCCACGGAGACACTCTGGGGGGGCTGTGGAGGACAGGAGGGAGCCCCTGCCCAGCTGTGAAGGGGCCTCCCTAGGATGTGTGGCATCCCAGTAAGACCTGATGGATGAGGGGCAGCCAGCCCCACAAGCTGTGGGAAGACAGTGCTCCAGACTGGGAGGGACCTGCGTGCGGGGGCCAGTCCGACGATCCATCTGTGCTGCTGCCTGGGCTGCAGTGACACCCAGGGCCCAAAAGGCAGATGGTGAGGAAAGGGAGGGTCACCCTGACCTCATCCCTGCAGTGAAGAGAGGACACCTAGGAAGGGTCGCCTAGGAAGGCAGGGGGCGCTCCCCTCACAGCCAGTGGGAATCCTCCCATCTCTGGGGACCTGGGCCACCCCCTTCGTCCTCCCACCCCAGGTGGGGCAACATTCTCTGCACCCCTCTCGACAGACAAGTTGGGGCCTCGATACTAGGAAATAAGGCCCCCGGGTTCCGGTCTCGGCTTCACCACTGGCTCGAATTGTGATCTCCAAGTCTTCGCCCCTCTCTCAGCCTCATTTTCCCCATCTGAATCCTGGGACCTCTGACCTCCCACGCCATCCCGCTCTGGCTTTGGGATTCTGGGATATTTGGAGATGGACTTTTGCTTCTGGGGCGAGTTGGGCAGGACTGACGGCACGAGTGCCAGCCAGTCTGGGTCCCGCATTCGATTCCATTCCCTAGGGAGAGTCGGGGAACAGCGTGACCCACAATACCCTTGGAAACTACATTTCCCGGCATGCGAAGGGGGAGGCGGCACCCTCCTGTCTAGGGACACGTAGTCCCCGGCCCGCCTAAAGACTACGACTCCCGGCGTGCCCTGCGGCCCAGGGCCTGAAGGGCCCGGATCCGGATCTGCGGTGGCTTGCAGCTCGGGTGTGCGAGTGCGGGGGAGATGGTGAGCTCCGGGCTGAGTGCTGGGGGCGCGGGGGGCGTCTGGGGGTGGGGTCTGCCCGGGAGCCGGGGCTTAGGCCCTCGGAGCCCGGATTGCTGTCCCGCGGGCCCAGTGTACGAATGAAAACGCCGCGGCCCCGCACTCTCCGAGCCTAGAAAGCGATACCTGGTCAGGCCTGTCTGCATCTGTGGAGTGAACGGGAAGCTCAGAGCGCAATCAGGCTGCGACGCCACCCGCCAGTAGTGCACCTAAATGGGGAGTTCCTTCGTCAGTTGAGCCCTCCTTTTCTCCAGGCCACGGGGACAGACCAGGTGGTGGGACTCGGCCTCGTCGCCGTTAGCCTGATCATCTTCACTTACTACACCGCCTGGGTGATTCTCTTGGTATGTGTGCTCCTCCCCCTCCCCCCCCGTCTCACCTTCGACCCCTGGATCTTGAAGCTGACCCCTGGCATCATTTAAGCAGCTGCCATGTACCAGGCACTGTGCTAGGTGCTTTCCCTGCCCTCATCTCCTGAAATCTTCAGAACAGCACTAAGAGGATGCTGGAGGTGTCCCAGTTTATAAGTGAGGAAGCTAAAGCTCAGGAAGAAGGGTCGGGCCCTTAACGCTACACTGGAAAGCCCTATTACTGATTCACTTTTGCCTTTGATTGGAGTTCTGGTCCTTCTGGGTTATCCTGCTGGCTCCCGGGCATGATGAGTGCCAGTAGATTTTGTGACGGCTTTTAGGATTTTTTTTTCTTGTGGGAAAACTTGTTGGTTACTGCTTAAGAAGTGCAGTGTGTTTGGAGGGCTAAAACTTGAAGAACTTTGGAGGAAAAGTTAGTAAAGAAGACCTTGGAGCCCACTTGAGGATTCCTCCTGCACCTTTGCCCCCGTAGGGCTGTGAGTGCCTTAGGGCAAGGCCCTTGTCTTCTGTTCATTGCCAGGTCCCCAGCACCACCTTAGGGCAGGCATCAGGCAAGTGTGCAGTGAACAACTATTCAGTAAGTGAATGAAGGAAACAAGCCAGAACACCCCAGATTAGCATCATCTTAAAGCAAAGCCAGGTGCTGTCCCAGTGCTTTGACTGGGGTTAGCCCCTGAGATGGAGGAAGGGCGGTGTTTGGCTTTGAAGGGCTGGGCCAGGCAAGGAGCGCTCACCAGAGCTCTGTCCTCGATACCAGCCATTCATCGACAGCCAGCATGTCATCCACAAGTACTTCCTGCCCCGAGCCTACGCTGTCGCCATCCCGCTGGCCGCCGGCCTCATGCTGCTCCTGTTTGTGGGTAAGTCATCAGTCCCTCAACCCTGAGCAGGGTGTCTGGGGGTTCCCACAACCCTCTCCCATCCCCTGAACATGCTTCTACACTTTAGCACTTGCAGTACTCCTGCTTGGGGCCCTTGGCCCCCAGCTGACCCCCTGGGGTTTTCCTGTTCATCCTTCCGGGCTGCTTGTCCCCATGCCTCAGGCTTATTGGTCTCAAATGTGATGGCCCTAATGGGGTGTCTCCCTTCTTCCTGCTCCCTCTGCCACTACCATCATCACTCTGCTCACACCTCAGTCACCTTTCACCCCCTTGTCACCCACTGGCTCATGACCCCTGCCCCTCTCTGTCTCCCAGTGTTTATTTGTGGGCTTCTCTGGGCCGGGGACTGTAGCTTCATCATTATTATTATGTCCTCAGCTCCTGGCACCGAGTCGGTGCCCAAGAAAGTGGTTTGGATGAGTCACTTGGATGACTGGGTGGTGGGGTGGGTGGTGGATGTGGAGTAGGCAGGTGGGTGGGTGGACAGGTGGTTGATTGGGTGGGTAGATGGATAATTGAGTGGGTCTTGTGCCCTGTGGAATCTAAAACACTAAGTGTAGCCATTCGCCTGTGTTGGCACTCTGTTGGTGTTTGTTGAATACACGGGGCTGGGTGTGTGGCTTGCTGAGTGACCCGGGAGGTGATGCTGGCCTGGAGGGTGGTTGGGCAGGTGCTTGGCCCTGTGTGTGGGTCGCTCCACCACGCTGTGCGCTGCTCTGGCCTCCCAGCAGCCCGAAGCCTGGATCTTACGTGGCTTTTCCGGTCTGTGTATTTCCAGGACTGTTCATCACCTACGTGATGCTGAAGAACCAGAAAGTGACCAAAAAGGTTCAGTGAAGGCCCAGCAGGGCTGCGGCTGCTGGCCCTTCCTCTGCCTCCCCTCCAAAGGTGGGGTGCGTAGGACCCATCCAGGCACTGCAGCCCCCTCCAGCCTGGCTGCCCTGCAGACATCCCTGTGGGATGGAGCTGTCTGGGACCTACCACACAGGCCTGCTCCTTCCCTGCTCAACCTTCCAGAAGCCAGGAGGGACGATTACCTGGAAGCCTCCCCCTCACCCCTTTCTGGCTCAGGGCCTGAAAGATGCCGGTCATCCCTACCTCACCTTCAGACTCCCTGTTGCCTTTTCCCCTGGGTTCTACCCTCTTGTTTCAGTTTCCCTCCTGTCACCTGCTGATGTCGGACTTGGTAGGTTCTGAGGCATCATGCGACCTTTTCCCACATGTCCTGCTCCTCCTCGGAGGCAGCTTTCCCAGGTCTGACGTTGCCCCGGGCCCCACAAAGTCTAAGGGGAGAACTGACAGGCTCTGGGGTTACCACCAGGCCTCAGGGTCCATTAGGGTGGCCACAGTGGGCCCCCGGACCAACTGCTTCTCACAGAGGCCCAGCCCCCCAGCCCTAGTGCTGGCCTCTTGGGGAGAGCTGAACAATAAACACTGATGATGTGTTTGTCTCTGTGCCGTCCCTGACCGGGGAGGCTGGGCTGCTCAGGGGCTGGAGAGGGGCTGGTCTCAGGTCATGAGACTGGTTCGCGCAGTGTGCCTCAGGTGCCTCCCAGGTTGTCCCCGTGCTGGACCCAGGATAAAGTGGGGACTGAAACAGATGTGGCTCCAGCCTGGTGCAGCTCACAGATGGGGAGTTGGCGGAGGCCTGGCAACGTGCCACACACCACATCAGCCTCTACTGTGCCTCCCCTGCGCCAGCCCAGCCGGCGTGCACTGGTATTTTAGGGACCCTCAGGCCAGTCCCCTAAAAACCCAAGTCCATCGTCCATCTCTTGTACCCAGAAGCCCAACCTAGTGTGGCTCCGAGCAGTGAGAGCTGGGGAACCAGAGCAGGGCTACCTCTGGTCAGGTTGAGTGATCTGGCACAGGCCCAGCCCTGTCTCCCCCCACCGCAGTCCCACCACACCCCCCGCCCCACGCAGCTGGGGCTCCCGTCCGCGGTGCGGAGTTTAAGCCTCTGTCACGCCTTAGATGATGTGCACTCCAGGTAGCAGAGACGTCTCCCTCATCCGAGAGCAGAGGCTGACTTCAGGCACACCGCCCTGCCCTCACCTGCCCCGTCCTCTTCCCCTGCTGTAGCAGCAGTATCCTGTCTCCGATGGTCCCCTTCTCATGGGGACAGCCCCTGCCTCTCACCAGGCTCCTCCTGGTGTTTCATGAGCATGCCCAGGCCCCCACGTAAAGGACCCTCCATCAACCCAATAATTCTCTCCAGGTCTCCCCCTCTCCCCTAAATAGCCAGATTCCCAAAAGGATGTCCAGCCCGCTGCCTGCAGCTCCTCACCTTCACTGTGTTCAGCATCACTCCCGGAGGGCTGCACCCACTCAGACCCCCCGTGACCCCACGGTGGCCTGTGACATCCCCTGGATGCACCTCAGATGCTCTCGGTGACCGTGAGGATTCGTTCTCATAATTTATGTCTCCCACGCTCCACTTCCGCCATGACGCGGTGGGCTCCTCGGGACTTGGTCACAAGCCTCACCCCACACTTGTCCCTACCCAGGCCCTCCTCCTGAGCCCCGACGTATTGCCCATGCACCAGTTAACTGCCATCGGATGTCATAGTGGCTCCTCAAATTCATCCTATCATGATCTGAATTCTCAGACTCCCCCTCCCCAGTTTCCCCTCCCAGCCCCTTCCATGACTGGCATCATCCTGTGGCCCTAACCCCAGCCAGGAGCCTGGCACACATCACTGACCTTGGCTTCCTCCTCCTAGCCCCCGTCTGCATGACCCCAAATCCTGTCAGTTCTCCCCTTTTCTCCCCTCCCCCCACCAGTCACCTTCCTGATGCAAAGGCTCCATCCTCTGCCCTGAGTCACCCAAAGATTCCTCCCCCCCATACACACACTCTGGCCCCTCCAGTGTGACTATACATGACGACCATGGCCTTTTAAGAACATCTGAGCATCTTTCTCATACACACAAGAGAACCTGAATGCTTGTTCTCTTCTCACTCCAGCTCCCCTGGCCTTTCATTTCCTGGGATTCACTGAGGCCCTTTGCACGTCCTACTCACATTGGTTCAGCATATACTTATGAAACGCTGGTTTGTGCCCCACACTGAGCCAAGAGTCGAGAAGGGAGCCCAGCACGGTTCCTGCCCTCCTGGTGCTTCCATCCTGGGGGGGGAAATACAATAAATAAGTGAACAAGGTGATTTCTGGCAGTGTTAAGTGTGATGAAGAAAATAAAACAAGGTGATGTGATCAAGAATGAGGGGACACTGGGGCGCCTGGGTGGCTCAGTCAGTTAAGCATCTGCCTTCGGCTCAGGTCATGATCCCAGGGTCCTGGGATCGAGCTCCATGTCGGGCTCCCTGCTCAACTGGGAGTCTGCTTCTCCCTCTGGCACTTCCCCTGCTTGTGCTTTCTCTCTGTCAAATAAATAAATAAAATC